>NC_091624.1:99168559-100368559 GCF_027580195.1 Bos mutus
ATTCTGTTGACATTTTATAGGGGAAAGCTTGTTTGCATAATTACAGATTCATTACATGATTACAAGGCTATTCAGAAAGAATTTCATTTTCCAACAATAGCCATCATTTTGAATGGGTTACTGAGAAAAAGTTATATCAAAACTGTTAATACAGTGACCTTGAACTGCATCAGAAAACGATCACAGTATCAAATAAAATGAGATTTTGTAGTCAAAATGTGTGTTAATTTTGTTTGCAATTACTGATAAGTTACATTGAAATTTGCCATATGTACATGGGTGATTATGTCATACTCTCTCTCTCTTTCTCTCACACACACTCATACACAAACATCTTGATAACTTTAACAGAGGGAAAGGGAAAAATCAGTTTTATAGTATATTCAGTTCAGTCACTCAGTCGTGTCCGACTGTTTGTGACCCCATGAACCGCAGCACGCCAGGCCTCTCTGTCCATCACCAACAACCGGAGTTCACTCAAACTTATGTCCATCGAGTCGGTATACCATCCAGCCATCTCATCCTCTGTTGTCCCCTTCTCCTCCTGCCCCCAATCCCTCCCAGCATCAGGGTCTTTTCCAATGATTCAACTCTTCGCATGAGGTGGTCAAAGTATTGGAGTTTCAGCTTTAGCGTCAGTCCTTCCAATGAACACCCAGGACTGATCTCCTTCAGAATGGACTGGTTGGATCTCCTTGCAGTCCAAGGGACTCTCAAGAGTCTTCTCCAACACCACAGTTCAAAAACATCAACTCTTTGGCACTTAGATTATAGTATATTAAAGCATATCATTTCAATATCACTGGGACGACCCAGAGGGATGGTGTGGGGAGGGAGGAGGGAGGAGGGTTCAGGAGGGGGAACACGTGTATACCTGTGGCGGATTCATTTTGATATTTGGTAAAACTAATACAATTATGTAAACTTTAAAAATAAAATAAAATTAAAAAAAGAAAAGAAAACATGCAAGTAAATTATAACTAAAAAAAAAAAATTAAAACTTAATCTTTAGGTAATGATACAATTAGTCATCATTATCTTTACTGAAAAAGCAAACAATTTATATTTTCTATAGTAATTTCCTTTCCCAGAAAGTCAATTCTAAATTATGTTTCAACTTGTATCAATGTTTTAAGCTTTCAGAACTCTTCACCAGAGGGATAGGCCTGGTTATATGTTTAACATGCAAAACAGACAAAAGGATACACATTAAAAGCACATATAAGTGAACATATTTTAGAACCCTTCCTTGCCAAAATAAGAAATTGGTACCTTGGTTCTGATAGGACAGGCAGGGATGGAATAGAGCTTCATATACAACTTCCACTGTCACTTGATTAGTTTTCTGGTTTCCCTTCTAGCCGTCATCTTTTAATACATGCAAATTTTACCACCTAAACGATCCAATTACTTTCCTGTTCACAGAATGCTCTTTTAAGCAGATTATATCACAAGAGAAAACAATCGAACTCATGTCTTTAGCACAGTGCAAGACCATAAACATGAATCATATTGGGCTTCCCTGATAGCTCAGTTGGTAAAGAATCCGCCTGCAATGCAGGAGACCATGGTTCAATTCCTGGGTTGGGAAGATCCACTGGAAAAGGGATAGGCTATCCACTCCAGTATTCTGGCCTAGAGAAGTCCATGGACTGTTTAGTCCACGAGGTGGCAAAGAGTCGGACACGACTGAGCAACTTTCACTTCAAAATAGTACTAATTTCTGATAAGATAGTATTTCATTCATCCATCTCCTGTCAATTTTATTAATTTTTACTTATATATTTAGGAAGTTAGCCTTGTGAAATGGTTAATGTCTATCCACAAATTTAAACAATAGCACCGGTTTCAAATACTTCCATGCAGTATGACTTATTGATTTCCTTCTTATTTAGATTTAAAATTGTGAAGGAATATCCCAGATACTGGAAACTGGGATTTGTTCAAAGTATATGTGAATATTTTATTATTTCTACTTGAACCTGTGAGATAAATGCCAAATATCAGAATTACCTCTACTAAAAGAAGAATACTTAAGAAAAATAAATAATTATCTAATGCAATTTTACTTATCCATTCCAAATCTCATATGGGTCCTTTGGATCCTTTTCCAAACTTAGTATTAATTAATGAAGAAGGAATGTTTTGCTAAATATTGGAAGTTTGTGAGTTTACTAATTTAGGATGTAATAATAAAAGCTAGAAATGTGTTCTGTGGAGGACAGACAACTACATTTTATTATTCACAAACAAGCCAGATCAAATTGTCTTTTCTCCCTTTAAAGTCCTCTGTTGGCTTTTCTTTACAATCGATTTAAAATGAGTAAAGCAGAGTAACTCAGACTCTGTACAAGCCAAGAAACCTGGACCCTAACTAATACCCCAGGTCAGGAAATACTTCTTCACCATCATTCTATTCCTCCATTTGGGGCATTTATATTAACTTTGTCTTTACTAGAGATGATATGCCTACAGAACTTTGCAAAATATTCTCCACTTATCACAAAAATGATGTGTCACTTCCTTAGTGATGTCTTCTCTGAAACAAAAGTTGCCAGTAACTGTCTACTGTACCACTATTTTATGGATTCTTATAAGTACATATCAGTGTCTGAAAGTGTCTATTCTGCTTATTTATTCATTTTTATTTTCTTTTCTCCCACCACTTAGCTATTACGATAGGCAGAATAATGGCCCTTCAAAGATGTCCACATCCTAAACCTTTCAACCTGAGAACAGGTTACCTAACATGAAAAAAGAGACTTTCTAGAATTAGAGTCAAGACCTTGAGTTGGGAATCCTTAACAATGGCGAACCCTTTCCTGGCTACAGTCAGTCACAGGGAGATGTGACTACACAAGATAAGCACAGAAGTATGTACCAATGACTGCTCTGAAGACAGAGAAAAGGAGTCATAAGCCAAGAAACCTAGGGGAGTCTCTAGAGGAAGAAAAACACAAGCAAACAGATTACCCCCTCTGGCTGTCAGAAAGACATGCATTCTTGACAATAGCTTGATTTAAGTCCAGTGAGAGCCATGTTTGAGGTCTGACCTACAGAATTTTAAGATTTCGTATTTGTGTTGTTTAAGTCACCATAATTGTGGTACTCTATTAACTCTGTTACAGCTATAATAGAAAACCAACACAACTATAAAATCCTTAAGACCAGAAATTTCACATGTGTTTTCCCTGACAGAGCTTGGAAGTGCGCCTGGCACACAGATGGGCCAATGATTAGCCAGAATTAAACCCCATCCTTCAATATGTAAAATTGATAAAACATTTGTTTTTTAATAGTTAACTAATATTTTATTATGTAACATCATCCATTTTTCTCTAGCCATCATATATCAATATTATATGGAAATAATGTAATTACTATATTGAAAATAAGTTTATGCTAAAAGTAGCCCCTTTTAATGCAATTAAAGTCAAGTAAAGGCTCTTTCTTCATCAAAGTTCTGCAAAAGTAGAGAATAATACCATAAATACTATATACTCATCTCCCAGCCTCAACAATGATCAACTCATGATTCATCTTGCTCCATTTCATTTCTACCATTTCTCTCTTTTCATATTATTTTGAAGCAAATCTAAAAACTCAAATAATTTCAACTGCAAATATCTCAGTTTAAATCTTTAAAAGGAAGGACTGGATAATCTGATGAGCATTTTCCAAGGTGACAATTTGTTTCTGCACCCTTGATTCTGGTGAGGTTATCCCTATGATTTGACTTAGTCAATAAGGTGTTAGTTTATGAGATGCACAAGTATTTCTGTGTTTCCTCTCACTATGCTTTCCTGCACAGAACATGCACAGAGTAGCTCACTACAGGATGAAAGAGATGTCTAACAGAGGCAAGTCACCCCAGCTGTCTAAACTAAAACCATCCCTGCTCAGCTTCTAGCCAGCTCACCCCAGACTTGTGAGCCCAGTTAAGACTAGCTGAAATCACTTTCCTACAGACTCATGAGCTAAATAAGTGTTTGTTTTAAATCACTAAGATTTGAGAATGGGTGGCATTATGATGGCAGCAGGTAAGTGATCCAGGCCTCTAGCTTATAAATCAGTGATGGGGGTAGCAGATATGCCCAAACTCATTTTCTCTGGGGAGAAGATCTAGGTGTGGAGAGACCAAAATATTATGAAAGTTTGAGAGACTCATTTAAGAAAAAATAACAAACTATTCTTTTGTTAATAAATTACAAACATAAAAAAGTGAATATAATTTTAGAATAAGAAAATAATTAGCAAAAGTCTAAGAAATATAATTAACTTGCTTCTAAGGGAGAAGGCAATGGCACCCCACTCCAGTATTCTTGCCTGGAAAATCCCATGGATGGAGGAGCCTGGTGGGCTGCAGTCCATGGGCTCGCTAAGAGTCGGACACGACTGAGCGACTTCACTTTCACTTTTCACTTTCATGCATTGGAGAAGGAAATGGCAACCCACTCCAGTGTTCTTGCCTGGAGAATCCCAGGGACAGGGGAGCCTGGTGGGCTGCCATCTATGGCGTCACACAGAGTCGGACTCGACTGAAGCGACTTAGCAGTAGCAGTAGCAAGGGTTGTTCAGCAATCCTACCAGAAATGGTTGCATAGAAATCCTTCTTAACTGCAATCTGATTTTTCCTCTCCACCTAGAATACTTTAATACTTTAAATTCCAGCTCACACTGAGGCCAATGTACATAACCTAAACTTAAATTCATTAGTCTCATAGTAAATCTGGACTCCCTCTTCATTTTATAATTTATCTGATGAGAAGGATAAAGAAAATACTAAAGAAAATATTAAAATAAGGTAGTGATTATAGCAGTTGCTATCCTGATGATGTCCAGTGGGCAATTTGGGGGTAAGGAGCAAAATCCCTGGGCATTTGTAGAACTGTCAGGTTCATGATGGAGGCTATGTTGTTCATGTTTCAGAAGGGCTGCAGAAAACCAAGTCAAGTGAAGAAGGTTGTTTTGCTCTCCTGTTAGTCCTGCCTTTCATCATCTTCCAGACTTCCGATACTTCTACAAATTTCACTTATTTAAGGATGACCTCCACTGTGGTGTCAAGTTGTGCTGTGATACTACTGAAGACCTGCCAGGACCACTGAGGCAAACAGCTTAGGGGAAACATATTCTACCAAAGTACATTAATTTTTGCTCTCTGGTTCAATAAATCCCATGAATAATTGTATTGCTGTATAAAACATATCTCAAAAAATTGTTTGCATAATTAAGACTGTGGGAAAATGATCTATTAATAATAAAATGGGGAAAGGCAGTATCAAGTTGAAGACTTCACAACTGAACATTAACAATTATTCTATATGTATTATAGTTAAACATGCCTTATGTATAAAAGCTAATCAAATCTGTTTAATAATATAGTATTTTCTGGTAGAATCTTATCTAGTTTCCTTCTCACAACTGAATCACATTCTGTCTGCTGTTTTAAAAAAGGTTTATGAAATTAATGATAGAGTAGCTGAATGAAGACACAAAATTTCTGCACGAAGTAACATAGATTTTTTTAAGATAATGACAATCATTCTCTCATATAACATTTTGATGAGCTAAACAAGTTCATCATATTTTGCCAACTTTTTTTTTTAAGGATATGGGTTTCAATAATTTGATCAATCTGGGTTCAAATAGCATAAAATGTTTTGGTGCTGGTGGTGGTTTTGTTGCTAAGCTATATCTGACTATTGCAACCATTTGGACTGTAGGCCACCAGGCCCCTCTGTCCATGGGATTCCCTAGGCAAGAATACTGGACTGGGTTGCCATTTCTTTCTCCAGGGATCTTCCAAACCCAGGGATTGAACCTACACTGCCTGCATTACAGGCAGTCTCCTGCATTGCAGGTGGTGTCTTTACCACTGAGCCACCAGGGAAGCTCTGTTTTAGGCTCTGTCTATAGGAAAATAGAAACCAAAACAAAACTATGGGATCCAGGATTGAAACAGAGGGTTTGATCACTAAAAAACTTAATTTAAGTATTATTAATCTGCCTTCCATTTGGTAACATATATATCAGTTCATTTTGCAGTATCAAATTAAAACTAAGACCATGAAAGCAATGAGGTTATTACTCTTGTTCCCTGGCCAACTCCCATTTAGTTAATTGCACTGTGCTGCAGAGCTAAATTCTTCCAGTAATTTTGTTTCAAAAAATAAAATTAGACAGCAGATCCTGGCACCCTTTTGCAAATTGTACTGTAGTTCTATAAGTGTACCGTTCAACAGCTGCTATGTTCCACCCCTTAAGTGATTATGTTCCCAATTTTCCAAAATAATTCATTTTTGTAAAAATAATACATCTTATTTATATAGAGCACTTCATCTCATGATGTCAATGTTATTTCCATTCAACCCATATAAACACAGTCAGTATGAGACTGATAATAATTTCACAGATAATGACATACATGCTTAAAAAAGAGAAAGCAGTTTGACAGAAAAGAACAAAACTCTGTGAAGCAATTGTCCTTCAATTAAAAAATAAATAAAAGAGAAAGGAAAGGGCACATGGTGAACTATGTCTCTACTTCTTTCAAAAACCATCTCCTAAAACTTCTCTAGGATGCTTATATATGCCCACAGTGATTCTGTTTATTAGATCTCTACACAGAATGGTAGGAGACTCAACTATATCTCAGAGCAGATGAAATTAGGAATACAGGGTGCATGGATAATGAAAACAAACATGTTCAGAAGTCCAAGACTATTAACCAGTCTTCTAACACACCTAATATCCAGGATTAATTTGGTAATTCTACAAGATGCAATTTACATGCTTTTCAACTTAATGATAGAAAGTAAGTAAAATCCATTTAAAAGGGCCAAGGAAACCATGCAGTTGCATAGTTAAGTCCAACAATGGTCAGAGGGACATGACAGCTAGAACAATAAAGTGTTAATATGTGCCTTAAGTGTGATGTTCTCTTATTTTCTCTTCTTCAACTCCCTCAAGGCACTGTATCCAAATGTTATCAAGGTTAACATCCACTTTACCAAAGAGAAAAATGACTATAGTATTCTATGTCACCTCTTTCTCCAAAATTAAGTACGTTTGCTCTCTTTCTTTACAACTTTTATGCTTTAATAGTTTTATCCTCTTGTTTATGTAACTGGCTAACACTTCCAAAAGCATATTAAATAGTAGAAAAACATACAGCCATTCCTTGGAATTTTGAACAAGTATCCAATAATTTTGATAAAGTAAGATATGAGCTTTTGAGCAAACATCTGTATTTTGTCCTGTAAAAATCCATCTGTTCCTATTTCTTATTTTTTAAAGAAATAAATTTCAGCTTCTAGTAAGATGATCATGGTTTTTTTTTTTCTATCAGATCACTTAACAAAAGATAAGTAGATTTAACAGTACTTGATTACCCTAGAATTTCCAGAATAAATCCCACTTCGCCATAATGTATTATACTTTTATTAATATACTCTTGGATCTTTTTTATCAAAGGACAGCTCAGACATTTTCTTTGCTCTTCAAATAGTTTAGTACTATTTGAATTAAAAAAAATAAGTATTTGAGGGTCCCTATGTAAAAAATTTTGGGCCCAGTACTTTTCTACAGTAGAGCTATTTCCCCCATTTTTCTACTCTGCAAATTTTTTTCTGTTTGAATGTTCTGTTTCTATGAGCATATGTCATAGAGGGCATATTTTCCTTAAAAGTTAAGCATTTGATCTAGATTTTCAAATTGATTTGCATACAATTGTGCATGGAAGTATCTTGTAATTTCTGTAATGTTCTCTCTTGATGGCTGTTTCTTCTTTTTCATGACAACTCTGTACACATCTGTTTCTCTCCTTTGTTCTGTATAATTGGCTCCTTGTTGTTTTTGTGTTTGTTTTTATTTAATAGCATCATTGTTGTTTTATTGTGTTTAAAAATTGTTCATCTGGTCGTTAGTTCTATTTTTTGTCAATAATAACACATTAAATTCTGCTTGTGGAATTATTGTTTCCTCTACTATTTTGATTCAAACTTTTCTTTTAATTTTTAGAATATCTATTTATTTACATGGGATATTCATTGCATCATGCAGTATCCTTTATTGTGACACATGAACTCTCTACTTGAGGTACAAGGGCTCAGTAGTTGAGGTGCTCAGGGTTCAGTTGCTCTGTGACATTAAAGACCTTACTTCCCTGACCAGGGATCGAACCTGTGTCCCCTTGTGTCTGGACTTACTGAGCCTCAGGTTCTTTGTGTCTCATCACAGGAAGAATTTAGTGAGAGACAAAGTGATAAGTAAGAAATGGATTTATTCAGAGAGAAACACTCCATAGAGACTGAGCCATCGCAGAAGGTGAGTGCTTTTTTTGATTCAAACTTTTGAGTCTCTTGAGCTCTTTGTGTTTTTAAATTCTTACTGTGTAAGTATGTCCTTTGATGTTGAGAGTGAAAAGTGAAAGTTGCTCAGTTGTGTCTGACTCTTTAAGACCCCATGGGCTATACAGTCCATGGAATTCTCCAGGCCAGAATGCTGGAGTGGGTAGCCTTTCCCTTCTTCAGGGGGATCTTCCAAACCTAGGTCTCCCGCATCTCAGATGGATTCTTTACCAGCTGAGCCACAAAGGAAGCCCAAGAATACTGCAGTGGGGAGCCTATCCCTTCTCCAGCGGCTCTTCCCAACCCAGGAATCAAACTGGGGTCTCTTTCATTGCAGGTGGATTCTTTACCAGCTGCTAAGTCGCATCAGTCATGCCCGACTCTGTGCGACCCCAGAGATGGCAGCCCACCAGGCTCCCCCATCCCTGGGATTCTCCAGGCAAGAACACTGGAGTGGGTTGCCATTTCCTTCTCCAATGCATGAAAGTGAAAAGTGAAAGTGAAGCTACTCAGTCATGTTCAACTCCTAGCGACCCCATGGACTGCAGCCCACCAGGCTTCTCCGTCCATGGGATTCTCCAGGCAAGAGTACTGGAGTGGGTTGCCATTGCCTTCTCCATTTACCAGCTGAGCTACCAGCAAAGATTATAGTTTTATTAATGTGTATTCAGAGAATATTTATATTCTTTTTATTTTTGAGTTTATGGAGATTTTCCCTATGACTTACGATATTGCAAGTGTGTTTGTAAATGTTCAGTGGGCACCTGCATCCTTCATTGCTGGGGCTTGGAGTTCACTATGTATCTCTAAGACCCACTGTGTTGATTATGCTGTCATTGTCTTTCATTTCTAACATTCTTTTTCTATTAATTCTGTCTTAGACTGAAAGATATGTGCTAAATTCTTCTCTAATCAATGAGATATCTTCTGATTCTTCCTGCATCTCATTACTTTCATCTTTATGCAATTATTTTGTATGACAATACTCAGATATTAACTATTTCTTCATTGTAAATTTTTGCCTTCAGCATTATAAGGTCTTTTTTATATTATATAATACATTTTAAGCTTGATGTATATCATGTCTGGTTAGATTTATGGTCACTATTTATTTTAGGTGTGCCTTTTATTTTTAACCTTTCTGAATGTCTCTATTTTGTGCATGCTCTTTTGTATGGAACGTAGAGATGGTTTCTGCTATAAAATCTTTCACTGTGTTTTTATTTTATCATTTTTCACTTAGGAAATTTTATATATTTGTTTCTAAAATTTACTTCTGTACTTATAAATTCACTTTCCCATGAGGGTTGTACTCAAAATAAATACTGAGCTCCATACATATTAATCAAGTTAATTTATATATTAGTTGAATGACTTAGGGGACATAATCTCCACATTAGAAAGCTAACTTTTTAAACTAGGACCTAAAGTCTCTATTTCTCTATTTTAATGCATATTAACATTTCCCTAGTAAAAGGGAGCAATATACTAAAATCCTGAGGGTCCTGTGCCACTTTTTCTATTTCACAAATTAAAATTCCAAGTATGCTTTCATTTTAAGATGAGTTATTTATAACACATTTGAAAACTATTGCTCTAGAGAATCATCTAAACACTGTAAAATGTAAATAATATATACGCGGTTACATATATTATGTATATATACATATACTTACTTATTTATAAATTTCCATGTTTTTAAAAAGTCAGAAATAAAACAGGAACATGCAATGAGTAGCTAAGTGTGATGCATTTACAAATTCACCATGAATAATGGAAAACGGCACAGCAAAGATATGACTTAAAATATAAGAAAGTAAAAACCTGCTATCATTTGTCACTTGTTCCACATACATAACATCATGTGTTTTCCCCTTAGAAGGTGACAGAAGTCAGTGCCATATTTAAAGCTGAAATACCTGAGTGTCCAGGTGTATGCATGAACTTACAACTGTGTGCTTTATGTGCTATTTTTCTCTGCATACTTCAAATCACTTTTCTGGGCTGTATTTTACACTTCCATCCACTAAAACAATAAAATAAAGAGTAAACGGCTGTCCTGAAGTTGCATTTATATAATGGGACAGTGATTACCTCTCTTTCCCCTCCCGGGAACATAGGTACTGCTTCAGTTAGTCTAGGTCCCCCACAGGTGAAGATAAAAAGCTACACAGAAGAACTGCATGCATTTTTGCTATAAGAAGAATAAATATCATCTAATGACTCCTTCTATTTAAATTTTTACTGTTATACACTCAAAAAAGAAAAAATATCTTCTTGTTCAACCTGTTATCTCTAGCAGGGAACTTATTTTAATGACTAATATATAGCATAAAAAAATCTCTGTCTAGAAATATTCATTTTTACATGATTAATCATTTTGGTCTATTTATTATTTAAACCAATTTGTCTTTAAATGATTCACATATAGTCATACTTTCCTACCTTGCCTGATGGTGAATGAAGAGGAAAATAGATGTCTGCAAAGTGACTGGATGAAAACAGACACTTAAAGCGTAGTTCTCCACCTATTTTGAGGTACAAAAATCTTGATAGCATGTCAAAAAATGTATAACAAAATAGTAACAAATTGAAACAAACTTTATGATTAAAAAAAAGAAATAAGGTAATATGGTTATAAATTCTCCTAAATTCATTTCATAAATTATGCTTAATATGTGGATATAATTTAGCTCTAAGGACATATTTAATTTGATTTTATATACTTAGGAACAGAAAACAATTGATCATTACTTATGCCTCAAAATTTACTCCATTTCTGTTTTGTCCTCTGCCAGACCTTATTCCAGTCTTCTTCGTCTTTTTGTTCTGCATGCCTTTAAACACGATCTCTTTAAATCAAAATAGGATTTTAAATATATACTACAAAAATGCTTTATCTTGACCATTTGGAACTAGGTCAATTTGCAGTACTGATTAGAGATAAAAGATTCAAAAACCTATTAATCTCCAAAGTTCCCCAGTGCTTGCTTGGCATGATTCTTTATCATTTTATATGTAAGTCACACATCTGTCAGAAAGATTCTGAGAAGGCCTGAATCTGATATCTGTGGACCTCTCTCCTTTCAAGAGGAAAGAAATTCACTGGAGAAAACTTTTGTGTTACTTCTGAATGGAGAAGCAGTTATTCTCTCACAGGGCAGAAGAAATTGGTCCAGATCCAAAGAATTGAACTGAAGGTTAAAGAGCTCTCTTTCCATTTGCACTGTGTCCACTGCATCACTCTGCCATGTTTGTGGATACCTTTTTTTTTTTTTTTTTTTTTAACAAAAACAATCTTTTTGGTGATAAATTCCTCCAATCAGCCAACATATCTGGATAACTGGGCACAAAACTCTTAGATTTTATAGTTAACCATTTTATATACAAATATTTCCACTTTAAGTTGCATGCCTTTTTAAAAAGAGAAAGCAGAATAGAATATTACTTGATTTACCAAATATTTTCCAACAAGTATTTTTGCTTATCAATATGTGTCAGCACCATTTGGGGCACTGCGTTTAAAAAGTGGAGATAAGTAATAACCCTTGCCCTACTGAACTTACATTCAAGCGAGAGCCGAGAGCTCTCCTCAAAAGTCACCATTCAGAAAAAGTCGATCAACTTATATAAATTATCATCATTCTCCAGTACCTTATCCTCCTTTAATTTTCTTCATGATAGTTATCATTTTCTGATATACATATGTCATATATATATATATATATTAAAGTTTTTAAATGTATTTGCTTGTTTAAAGGTTGGATTTCTCAGAAAGAAGGTATTTGCAGATATTGCATGTGAACTATTCAGTTAGAAGATGAAAAGATAGCTCCCCCTGAGCCTAGAGCTCCTGCCTCATTCTGACTTCATAAGGAGTTGAGGAAAAAACATATAAAACCTGCCAGCACTCATAGATTGTACATTCCCAGGAGAGGGAGATACACTATCAAAGCACTTCATGGGACCTACAGAGCAAAAAGGGCTCAAAAGGCTGATCTACAAAAACAGAAAAATATTTCCAGTGCAAGACTGTCCCAGCAGCTGCTTTACCTGTGACAGCAAGCCAAAGTCCACACAGAAGTGGGGCAGGCAGAGCTGCATCTGGTGCGAGGCCTGGGGCTCTGAGTCAGGTAATGGGAACAAAGCTGACAACCAGAAAGACAGGTCTCTTGAGTGTGATGACTGGTGAATCCTCCGAGTGTTGAGACTCATGACCTTCCGCACAGAATGTAGTATAATTGACATAGAAATTCGGGACCATCTTCCGACCACTTGTGTACTTAATAACGGAAATCTAGCTTCCTGTGTTTTTCCGTAAAATGTCCATGGCCTTCTGTCAACTACCTATTGTTCCAAGACAGTTCTCTGGCTGCTTGCCAATTCTTGCTCTTAATGTACTCAACCTCCTAAATAATTTTCCTTTTGTGTTTCCAAGACCCTGCTGAGAGCAGAGAGAGATGAGTACATCAAGAATCTGGTAAATGCATGTGATAGAAAGTGAAATATCCTGAGCCGGAGGCAGAAAGCAGAAGGTGGAAGAGATTAAAAAAAAAAAAAAAAAACAGTAAAATAAGAGCTCTAACCACAATAAAAAATACATGGTATCTGGCCCACTCTCTCATTTTACTCTCTGTTGGTCCAAATATATTCACAGCATCTCTGAAATGCAGTATTATAGATAAAGGAGGAAAAAACAAGAGCTTGGATATTCAGGGAAAATGCAGCTACTTTTTGAAGTCAATAATGGGCTTTTTTTTATTCTAGCAATCTCTCCCTGTTTCTGTGGTTCCAATTATCACTTATTGCTGAGAATTTAGTTTTTAATACAAATCAAATATCTCCATATATTCCCTCCTGCTGTTTTTTTAGTTACAATTTCATTGTTTAATAATAGAATGCAAAAAGTATTCAATATGATTGTTAATTTATGGTTATTAATATAATATTTGCCATCTTTGCATGAGGCTTTATTGTACTGAAAGTACTGTAAAGGCCGATATATTTCAATTTAGCAGCTGTTCATAAAATGCTTACATACTATACCATCTGCTTAACTTAATCTTTTAATATTAACATTCAAAGATGTAACAAAACAAAAAAAAAAGCCTCTTTTCTAAAATGGAACTATCAAAATGAAATGGCTGTATTGATTATATAGATAAAAAATAATGTAGGCATTATATTTAATAATAGATATGTATCACGCTGACTGGTTCAAAATTGGAAAGGGGTACAATAAGGCTGGGTATTGTCACCCTGCTTTTTAACTTATTTGCAAAATACATCATGTGAAATGCCTGCCAGGCTGAATGAATCACAAGCTGGATTGCCAGCAGAAATATCAACAACCTCAGGTACGCAGATGATCACACTCTATTGGCAGAAAGTGAAGAGGAGCTAAAGTACCTATTGATGAGAGTGAAAGAGGAGAATGAAAAAGCTGGCTTAAAACTCAACATTCATAAAACTATTAATAAGATTATGGCATCCAGTCCCATCATTTCATAGCAAATAGAAGGGGACAAAGCGGAAAGAGTGACAGATTTTACTTTCTTGGGTTCCAATCACTGCAAATGGTAACTGCAGCCATGACATTAAAAATGCTTATTCCTTGGAAGGAAAGCTATGATAAACCTAGACAGCATGTTAAAAAGCAGAGATGTCATTTTGCTGACAAAGATCCCTATAGTCAAAGCTATGGTTTTCCCAGTGGTCATGTATGGTTGTGAGAGTTGGACCATAAAGAAAGCTGAGTGCCAAAGAATTGATTCTATTGGACTGTCGTGTTGGAGAAGACTCTTGAGAGTCCCTTGGATGGCAAGGAGATCAAACCAGTCAATCCTAAAGGAAATCAACCCTGAATATTTATTGGAAGGATGCTGCTGAAGCTGAAGCTCCATTACTTTGGCCACCTGACGCAAAGAGCCAACTGACTAGAAAAGACTCTGATGCTGGGAAAGACTGTAAGCAAAGGAAAAGGGGGTGGCAAAGGATGACATGTTTAGATAGCATCACTGATTCAATCGACATTAATCTGAGCAAACTCTGGGAGATAGTGGTGGACAGAGGAGCCTGGTGTGCTACAGTTCACAGATTCATTAAGAGTCAGACACGACTTAGCCCCTGAACAACAACAAATGTATTAGCCACATTAAACGGGATAAAACTATCATAGGCACTGGAAACACAGCAGTGAACAAACAGATACAAATATCTGTATTCATAAGACTTACCTCCTAGTTGGAGTGGGAGTGCTCACCAAAAAAATAAAAGAAATAAGAACAATGTAGAATATGCCAGATGCTCATGAGAAATAATTAGAAAACTCAAGTAGGGAAATGAATCTGGAATTAGAGAGAAAAGTGATTTGAGAGGTCCCCCCTAAGGAGGAGATATTTGAGTTCAGACCTAAAGAAAGTGAAGAAACATACACAATGGAGTATTACTCAGCCATTAAAAAGAATGCATTTGAATCAGTTCTAATGAGGTGGATGAAACTGGAGCCTACTATACAGAGTGAAGTAAGCCAGAAAGAAAAACACCAATACAATATACTAACGCATATATATGGAATTTAGAAAGATGGTAATGATAACCCTGTATGCGAAACAGCAAAAGAGACACAGATGTATAGAACAGTCTTTTGGACTCTGCAGGAGAGGGCAAGGGTGGGATGATTTGGGAGAATGGCATTGAAACATGTATAATATCATATGTGAAACGAATCGCCAGTCCAAGTTCAATGTATGATTCAGGATGCTCGGGGCTGGTGCACTGGGACGACCCAGAGGGATGGGAAGGAGGGGGGAGATGGGAAGGGGGTTCAGGATGGGGAACACATGTACACCTGTGGCAGATGCATGTCAATGTATGACAAAACCAATACAATATTGTAAAGTAATTAGCCTTCAATTAAAATAAATAAATTTATACTAAAAAAAAAGAAAGTGAAGAAAATCATGATGGTATTTGAAAGAAGAACTCCTCAGAAGAGCTATAAGCTCATGTCAACAGCAAGTAGGCCAGTGGCCAGAGCAGAGTAACAGTGAGCAAAAGCAGCAGGAGAGAAGGTACAGAAGCAGAGGTGGCCAGAATGTATAGGCTTGTATAGGTCACTTAAGATACTCTTTGTTAGAAATAGCTTGTCATATTGATACCTACCAGTGTTCTTGGCCTTCCCTAATCAATAGAAATTGACTAGAGGCTAGACAGGAAATTCAGACAAGGCTTTATTGGGACTACTGTGCTGGCTGCAGGAGGCAGCAGAAACAAGTGACAGGTTCCTTTACCAGCTCTCTGGGGGAGGAGGGATGAGTGTGTTCCTTCTGTGGAGTAGGGGTGTGATCAGAGTCAGTCAGGCTAGAGTGATGGCTTAGATGGATTGCCCACCCCCTCATGTTGCTGAGGGCAGAGGGACATGCCCAGTGTCCTGCTTTTGCTCCAGTCACCTAGTGTTTGCTCTCGCTCTTCACAAACGGCAGTTTTTAAGTTTTTCTTTCTTTTTTTTGTATCTTTTGGTCCAGAATTTGGCCTGTGCATGCAATTATTCTTAGTCCCATATAGTTTCTTTGTACATAGCTCGAGGAGAGGTGTATCTAGGTGCAAGAACTTCGGTAGGTCCCAGCCTGTCTTAATATTAACTGGTATTTTTTTTTCCTAAGATAAATGTCCTCATTTCCAGAGTGAAGAGGATGTCAGAGGAGTTATTAATTAACCTTTATGTATTAAAAGGGTTTTGTGTTTTTTTTTTTTTCTTTTCAGTCACATCAGCTAGCATTTTCTTTTCCAAAAAAATACCTTCTTCAAATTTCCTAAGATGGCAGTTTTTCAGTAACTCCAATTTTATATAGGCAGTCGTCTTAATTCATGTTTTCTAAATAGAGTTCTAGATCCTGGTCAAAGAGATCAACATAACTGAGTGGGATGGGCAAGTACCATGCAAAAGTCAACACTGACTTCTTTCCATAGGACTCATTTCCTTAAGAAGACCCACTGTTATGATCCCACTGAATCACGTACACTCAATGGAAGTCTTGACTTTATTGTGATAATGCCCTTTCATCATCTGAATTGTTTAAAAATCATCTAACATTCTTGACATAAGGAAAACAGGACCACCGTAACCCACTACTTCTAGAAGGTGGAAGGAGCAACGGATGACAAGAGGAATTTTGTCTTCTTGCAATATTTTATTTCCTAACACAATGATGCTCCAAACAGGAAGTGAAGAAATGTATTAAAATATACTTAACCATATTGGCTACTTTATTATTAAAATCATCATAACTATTATTCTTTATTATGTTAAGGCAGTCTACGAAACTGGTAGATAGTGCTGTGCTGCCACATTTCACCTGGCCTGATTATAAACTTGTAGTCAACTGCATTCCCAGTTTGCCAATTCTTTACCTCTGGAGACTTTAAAATATAAATGCAGTTCTTTATAGTCATCTTAATAAGTCTGATCTAGTTAACTTGGCTCCACTCTTTCATCCCTCTGATGCTATTTTAGATCTCCTTTTGATGCTATTTTGGAGAAGAAAATGGCAACCCACTCCAGTATTCTTGCTTGAAGAATCCCAGGGACAGAGGAGCCTGGTGGGCTACCATCTATGGGGTCATACAGAGTAGGACATAACTGAAGCTACTTAGCATGCGTGCATGCATTGGAGAAGGAAATGGCAACCCACTCCAGTATTCTTGCCTGGAGAATCCCAGGGACAGAGAAGCCTGGTGGGCTGCCATCTGTGGGGTCGCACAGAGTCGGACATGACTGACATGACTTAGCAGCAGCAGCAGCTAATGCTATTTTAGATCCTGAGTATCACAATCCATGTGAGATAGTCATAATCAAAACCATCACTCTAGTTGCCTGCCATCAGAAAATTTCCAGTGTCATCCAGGACCTCACTCATAGTAACAACAAAAGTGTTTTAACACAATACAACTAACAACAAAATCCTGCCATTTAAGGGCTTCCCTGTTGGTCCAGTGGTTAAGAATCTGCCTGCCAATACAGTGGACATGGGTTCGATTCCTGGTCTGGGAAGATTCCACATTCCATAATGCAACTAAACCCCTGAGCCACAAATGTTGAAGCCTGCATGCCCAAGAGTACGTGTCCTGAAACAAGACAAGTCAAGGCCATGTGAAGCCCCCACACCCTGCAATGGAGAGAAGCCCCCACCAGCTGCAACTACAGACAGCCCTCACATAGCAACAAAAACCGAGTACAGCCAAAAATAAAATTAATTTAATTATATATATATATATGTTTCAAAACCCTGCTGTTTAAACCTAGATTTTCCGCTGCCTATTAAGGTTGCCTTACACCCTTACTATAGTACACCAGTTAAGATTACTTAACCAGTTTTAACGTTCTCTACAAGTCATCCTATGACTCTCAAATTCACTTTTATCACTTATACAAGTGACGTAAGTACATTTTTGTCACACAGCTTTCCAAAATCCCGCTCTTCTATGTTTTAATATTATGCCATAACAGGACATTACATCAGGAGGGTGCGTGATGCTGCAACCGTCCTAGCTCTTTGTGAATTCATACTGTCTGTTGGAGATTGCTCTATCCTTTGTATGCAAACACAATTAAATACACTTTTTATGATATATATCGATAACTGATGGTTATCTTTAGTTTGTCCTTCACATCGCTTCCTGATTATGATTGGTACTTCTTGAGCCATAATTTTATTGTTCACAAATGGGGAAATTATCTTTGTTACTTACTCATCTCAGAGGCCCAATAATATTAACTATGCTCTTTGTGAGGCCTATGGGAAAAAGGCATTGTTGTAATGACCTGCTATTATTGTTATAGCCTCTTAATAACTCATTTCCTCAAAGAGTACTATGATTTGGATATTCCCCAGATCCTTAAATACCTATAACACTTGTATAACCATATCTAATAAATGCACTAGGAACTTAAAAGCCATTACAAGTTTATCTACAGTCCTTAGTCTAGAGCTATTCTGCTGACATAGTACAAAATTATGTCAAGTAGCCAATTTCAAGGGGTTCTCAGGAGAGTTCCAAGTGGCTTCATTTAGAAACCCTTGATATTATCAAGTACACCGACCTGGACTTTGGTCAAATTTTTACAAAAGCATGGCTCTGTCCCAGTTTCAGGGCATATGTGTTAGATATAACACATTATAAACTCTGCTAATAGCCCCTGCTTTGTTTAAAATAGTACCATCAGAAGTTGCAGAAGACCCTATTAATAACAATTAAACATAAAAACAAATGCATATTTGGAAACAAAGTTTGGTTAGAATCACTTTACAATTCTGATGCATTTTGGGATCAATACACTATATTGTCACCTTGCTTATTTAACTTATATGGAGAGTACATCATGAGAAACGCTGGGCTGGAAGAAGCACAAGCTGGAATCAAGATTGCAAGGAGAAATATCAATAACCTCAGATATGCAGATGACACCACCCTTATGGAAGAAAGTGAAGAGGAACTAAAAAGCTTCTTGATGAAAGTGAAAGAGGAGAGTGAAAAAATTGGCTTGAAGCTCAACATTCAGAAAACGAAGATCATGGCATCTGGTCACATCACTTCATGGGAAAAAGATGGGGAAACAGTGGAAACAGTGTCAGACTTTATTTTTCTGGGCTCCAAAATCATTACAGATGGTGATTGCAGCCATGAAATTAAAAGACGCTTACTCCTTGGAAGGAAAGTTATGACCAACCTAGATAGCATATTAAAAAGCAGACACATTACTTTGCCAACAAAGGTCCATCTAGTCAAGTCTATGGTTTTTCCAATGGTCATGTATGGATGTGAGAGTTGGACTGTGAAGAAAGCTGAGCGCAGAAGAATTGCTTTTGAAGTGTGGTGTTGGAGAAGACTCTTGAGAGTCCCTTGGACTGCAAGGAGGTCCAACCAGTCCATCCTAAAGATCAGTCCCAGGTGTTCTTTGGAAGGAATGATGCTAAAGCTGAAACTCCAATGCTTTGGCCACCTCATGCGAAGAATTGACTCATTGGAAAAGACTCTGATGCTGGGAGGGATTGGGGGCAGGAGGAGAAGGGGACGATAGAGGATGAGATGGCTGGATGGCATCACCGACTCGATGGACATGAGTTTGAGTGAGCTCTGGGAGTTGGTGATGGACAGGGAGGCCTGGCATGCTGCAATTCATGGGGTTGCAAAGAGTCGGACATGACTGAGTGACTGAACTGAACTGAACATGTTTTATATTCACAACAATTTTTAGATTACAACATTTGAATGAAAATATCATTTCTGACTTTACCTATTTCAGAAAGAAATTTAAGATGAAAGAAAAATTCCATTTCCTAATGACAAAAGAAAGGCAACTATCATCAATTATATATACATTTGAGCTATTAAAATATTTTATATAAAATTAGCATCATGATCTATACATAATTTTAAGTTGCATCTTTTTACTTAACATTACATGATAATCTCTCACCAGTATAAGACAGTCTACAGCAGCAAGACTTTAATGGTTATACTGCACTTTAACATGCTCCTATCTCAAAATTAACTTGATATTGCTAAATGATTAGACCCTTGAATTGTTGCCCATTTTTAAATATTGTAAGTACTTTAATAAAGAAAGTGTGAAAACATAGAACATTCTGTGTGTGTCTAACATTTTTACAAGAAAAATTCTCAGAAGAAAATTTATTTAAACATGGGAGGCTATATTTTTTAAAGGTCTCAGTATAAAACCACCAGATTTTCTTACCAAAGTGTTTACACTGTTAGGCTTCTATTGATAGCAGTAGTAAGTAATCAGGTGTTTTACCACCAAGACTAACCACAGTAATATTAATTATGTTTTCCTTCATTTGAATATTATTGATTACTGACAAAATAAAAAATTTTTGTAGTTTACTTAGCAATTTATATTTCTCTTTAAGTTTTCTAAATTATACTGAAATTTTTTGCTTCCTTGTTGATCTTTTGTTATTAATAATGAAAACTGCAAAAAAACTCAAAATACTTAGAAGCTAAACAATACACTAGTGAACAATAAATGTATCATTGAAGAAATAAAAGAAATTAAAGTATGCTTGGGAGACAAAAGAAAATGAAAACATCATAATCCAATACCCATGGGACACAGGAAAAGCAGTTCTAAGAGGGAAGTTTATAGTGATACTTATGTCAGGAAAGAAGAAAACTCTCCAATAAACAATCTAACCTTACACCTATAGGAACTTGAAAAGGGACAAACAAAACCCAAAGACAGTTTAAGGACAGACACTACAAACATCAAAGCAGACATAAAAGAAATAGACACTTAAAAAAAAAATAGAAAAGATCAATGAAACTAAAAGCTGGTCCTTTGCAAAGATCCACAAAATTGACAAACCTTTAGCCAAATGTAACAAGAAAAGAGAAAGATGGTCCAAATCAATAAACTCAAAAATGAAAACAGAAGTTACAACTGACACCACAGAAATACAAGATAGTTGGAGATCACTATGAACATTTATACATCAATAAAGTGGACAACCTATCAGAAATGGACAAATTCTCAGAAATGTACAATCTCTGAAGACTGATGAGGAAGAAACAGAAAATTATGAACAGACCAATGACCACAAATGAAATTGAATTATGAATTAGAAAACAACTTCCAATTAAAAAAAGGCCAAGACTAGAAAACTTCACAGGTGAATTCCACTAAACCTTTAAGGAAGAGTTTATACCTCTCCTTCTCAAACTATTTTAGAAGATTTCAGAGGAAGAAACACTTCCAAACTCATTCTATGATGCCAGCATCACCCAATACTAAAACCAAAGATAACACATGAAATAAAATTATTGATGAACATAATTGTAAAATTCCTTAACAAAATTTTAGCAAACTCAATTCAACAATGCCTCAGAAGGATCATATACCACGATCAAGTGGGATTTATCACAGGGATGCAAGGATGGTTCAAGATATGTAAAATCAGTATGAAAGGTCACCTACTGAATGAGAGATGATATTTGTAAGCTTTGTATCTGGTATGAGGTTAGTATACAAAATATACAAAGAAGTCATACAACACAATATCAAAAACCAAACAACCCAAGTAAAACATGGGCAGAGGATCTGAACAGGCATTTTTCCAAAGACATAAATGACCATCAGGCACACGAGAATGTGCTCAACATCACGCATCAGGCAAATGCAAATCAAAGCCACAATGAGGTATCACCTCATGCCTGATGGAATGGCTCATATAAAAAAGGACAACAAATAACAACTCCTGCTGAGTATGTGGAGAAAAGGAAACCCTTGTATACTTGGTAGAAATGTAAATTAGTGCAGTCACTATGGAAAATCATATGGAGATTCCTTAAATAATTAAAAAGAGAACTGCTACATGATTCAGAAAAAGCTCAAGATTCAGAAAATGAAGATCATGGCATCTGGTCCTATCACTTCATGGCAAATAGATGGGGGAACAGTGGAAACAGTGTCAGACTTTATTTTTGGGGGCTCCAAAATCACTGCAGATGGTGACTGCAGCCATGAAATGAAAAGACATTTACTCCTTGGAAGGAAAGTTATGACCAACCCAGATAGCATACATATTCAAAAGCAGAGACATTACTTTGCCAACAAAGGTCCATCTAGTCAAGGCTATGGTTTTTCCAGTAGTCATGTATGGATGTGAGAGTTGGACTATGAAGAAAGCTGAGTGCCAAAGAATTGATGCTTTTGAAGTGTGGTGTTGGAGAAGACTCTTGAGAGTCCCTTGGATTGCAGGGAAATCCAACCAGTCCATTCTAAAGGAGATCAGTCCTGGGTGTTCATTGGAAGAACTGATGGTGAGGCTGAAACTCCAATGCTTTGGCCACCTCATGCGTGAGTTGACTCACTTTAAAAGATCCTGATGCTGGGAGGGATTGGGGGCAGGAGGAGAAGGGGACAACAGAGGATGAGATGGCTGGATGGCATCACCGACTCGATGGACATGAGTTTGAGTGAACTCCTGGAGTTGGTGATGGACAGGGAGGCCTGGCGTGCTGCGGTTCGTGGGGTCGCAGAGAGTCGGACACGACTGAGCGACTGAACTGAACATGATTCAGCAGTTCCAACAGCTGGGTATTTATCTGAAGAAAACAGAATCTCTAATTTGAAAAGACACATGCACTGCAATGTTCACTGCAGCACTATCACCACAGCCAAGATACAGAAGCCACCTAAGTACCCATCAGCAGATGAGTGGATAAAGATCACACTCACACACACACACACACACACACACACAATATTATTCAGCCATAAGAAGTATTAAATTTAACCATCTGTGACAACATGGATGGAATTGGAAGGTATTCACCTAAGTGAAATAAATCCAGAGAAAGACAAATACTTTATAATTTCACTAATATGTGGAGTCTAAAAAGCAAAACAAATGAACACAATAAAACATAGAGTTGAAGCTATAGAGAACAAACAAGTGGTCGGCAGAAAGGAGGGAGTTGAGAAGAAATAGGGGAGGGAGGGTAAGAGGTACCAACTTGTAGCTGCAAAATAAATGAGTCACAGGCATGTAATGTCCACCTGGGGAATAGAGTCAATAACTATATAATCCTTTTATATGGTAAAAGATTATAACTAGACTTATCTTGGTGATCATTTTGAAACGTGTAGAAATATCCCTATGTTCTATAACAGGAATTAACATAGCAGTGTAAGTGAATTATACTTCAAAATATAACAAACTCATGGAAAATAATACCAGATTTGTTGATTCCAGAAATTGGGTATGGAAAGAGGGGAAATTAGAAAAAGGTTGTCAGAAGGTCCTAACTCCTAGTTACAAGGTAAGTACTAGGTAAGCAATTTACAACATCACACGTCTGTATATTACTTGTGAAAATAGTTAAGAATAAATCCTGAGTGCTCATCACAAGGGAAGGTATTTTTTTCTATTTTTTAATTTTTGTATCTATAGAAAATGACAATATTTGCTAAATTTAAAGTGTGATACTCATTTCATGAGGCATTTAAGTCAAGTCACTATGTCATATCATGTCATACACCTTAAGCTGGGGCTTCCCAGTTGATGCTAGTGGTAAAGAAGCCACCTGCCAGTGCAGAAGATGCAAAAGCTGCGGGTTTGATCCCTGGGTCGGGAAGATCTCGGGGAGAAGGAAATGGCAACCCTCTCCAGTATTCTTGCCTGCAGAATCCTATAGACAGAGAAGCCTAGCGGGCTACAGTCCATGGGGTCACAAGAGGTCGGAAACAACTGAAGTGACCGAGCTTCCGTGACTAAACTCACACAGTGTGTGTGTGTCCAATCACCAAGGCATGTCCAACTCTTTGTGAGTCCATGGGCCAAATATGTCTATTTTATCTCAATAAAACTGGAGGAAAAAATGAATCAAATCTTTTAACATGAGAATTTTAGCATTTTATGATTACATACTTCCCTCTGTCTCATCTTAACCTCCCACTGTTTCCCAGCACTAAGTGGTCTTTTATTTACATGGTTTTGTTAATTTTAGTTCAAGTAGTCTTTCAATTACTTTTGATTTTCACTTTGAATCCCATATTCTTATTATACCAAAAAAAAAAAAAAATCTGTTTTCATAGTATTGGCATTTACTTTATGTCATCTCTTTCCCTTTCTTGCTTCTTACATTGCATTTCTTTCTGAGTTGCCTGGTGTATTTTCTCATCAGTTCAGTCACTCAGTCGTGTCCGACTCTTTGCAACCCCATGGACTGCAGCACGCCAGGCCTCCCTGTCCTTTACCAACTCCAGGAGCTGACTCAAACTCATGTCCATCAAGTCAGTGATGCATCATTGAGTTGGTGATGATTTTCTCAGCAGTGTTCATAAAAGGCAATGGGGAGGCATGTTCTCAGTGTCCTTCCATGCTTTAGCTATATTCCTACTACTTTTACATATAACTAATAAATATAATTATGTTTCCGTCTGAAAGCTTCCCCAACCTCACCCTTTTAGAAATCATTGTGAACACATCCCATTCTATTTTGACATTTCATGAAGTGAGGTCTAATGTACTGCTTTTCCTTTCTGAATATTTTTTTTTTTTTTTTTTTTTTGCTTTCATGTTTTTTGAGTCAACATAAGGAAATGGCAATCCACGCCAGTATTCCTGCCTGGAGAATCCCAGGGACAGAGGAGCCTGGTAGGCTACAGTCCATGGGGTACGACCGAGTGACTTCACTTCACTTCACTTCAAAGGCTATAAACAGGACTATGTTTATAGTCTAGATTCTAGAATAAGATATACTTGAGTTTGACTACTGCCTTTGCCTCTTGCTAGTTATGCCACTATGGGAAGCAGACCCAAATTCTGTAAGCTTCAGTTTCCTCTCAGGTAAAGTAAGACGAGAGTTGAGTCCTGCCCTAAGACTGCTGAAAGAAAGGAAAGAAGAAAATAAAGAATGGAATGGAGTGAAGGAGACAGGGGGACCAGGGAGGGAAGAAAGAGGGGAAAGAAGGGGAAAGGAAGAAGGGAAAGATGGAGGCAAGGAGAGGGAAAAATAATATACTGAACACAGAACTTTACACTCTGCTCAGCAAATAGTACACAGGAAACATAAATAGTACACATAAACAATAAGTATGAACTATTACCATATCTTGATTTCATTAATTACATTTACAGTTAGTGAGCCCACTTCATCCACACCTGCGTGCATGCTAGGTTGCTTCCGCCGCCGCCGCCGCCGCTAAGTCACTTCAGTCGTGTCCGACTCTGTGTGATCCCACAGACGGCAGCCCACCAGGCTCCCCCGTCCCTGGGATTCTCCAGGCAAGAACACTGGAGTGGGTTGCCATTTCCTTCTCCAATGCGTGAAAGTGAAAACTGAAAGTGAAGGCTTTCCGTTGTGTCCGACTCTTAGCGACCCCATGGACTGCAGCCTTCCAGGCTCCTCCGTCCATGGGATTTTCCAGGCAAGAGTACTGGCGTGGGGTGCCATTGCCTTCTTCAGTCATGTCCAACTCTTTGCGACCCCATAGACTGTATGTAGCCCACCAGGCTCCTCTGTCCATGGGATTCTCCAAGCAAGAATATTGGAGTGGATTGCCCGTGAGTCTGAGTGAACTCCGGGAGTTTGTGATGGACAGGGAGGCCTGGCGTGCTGCGATTCATGGGGTCGCAAAGAGTCGGATACGACTGAGCGACTGAACTGAACTGAACTTCCTCTTCCATGCCTTCCTCCAGGGGATCTTCCCAGCGCAGGGATCAAACCCGTGCCCCTCGTGTCTCCTGCATTGGCAGGTGAGTTCTGTATCACTAGCACCACCTAGGAAGCCCCTCACTTCATTTTATATACTCAAGGTTATCTTCAAATGAGCAATATTTTTTAGTTTCTCCTTGAATTCAGTTCATGTAGATCATCTATCTTTCTCTCTCACACAATCCCCATATTAAATTATCTCCGACTTTTTATTAACTCATTAGTTTTGTTTTTGTTTGTTTACTATCTTATCTGCAGTTCACGCCCTCTTTTCTCTTTTGAATTTAGCAATTTGATTGTTCACAAAAACCAAACTACTATGTATACAGTAAAACAAGCTACAAGGATATACTGTACAGCACAGGGAATACAGCCAATATTTTATGATAACTAAAAATGGAGTATAATGTATAAAAATCTTGAGCTATTATGCCATATATCTGAAATAATACTGTAAATCAACTAAATCTCCATAAAAAATAAGTCGATTCCCTTAATTTTATCTTTACATAAAGAATCCATACTTTCAATCCTTACCTTCATACTCTGTTTTAACTTACTCTGTAGCACTTAAAATCACTTACACATTATAAACTTAACTGTCTATGGTCTACTGACCCTCTTTAGAATAGGAACTCCACTGCTCTGTTCATTGCTATAGCCTCAGTATCTAGAATGGTTCCTGACATCAAGTGATCATTCAATACATATTTCCAAACCAATAATAATCAACAGATGTTAATATTCAACACTGGATTTACAACCATTCACTAGTACCCTATTGATTGTTTCACTGAAATAATTGCCTTTAACTCCTGAGTTTTATCCATTTCTTGAGCCTTCGCATAGCTTTAATAGGGCACTTTTTTCATATATAAGCCTCTGATATAAGGAAGCTAACTTCACTGATATGTACAGATCTTCTTTGTTTATTTCAAGGGCACCTTGAATATAGCTGGAGAACTTCTCTACTTCTTGAATTGACATGATTATCCTCAGGAGGAGCACACTGTTAAAATGTTCCTGTTTTATGTAGAACCCAACTTGCCAAGAGGCAACATTTTACATTTTCTCTGTCCCAGATGTAAGTATACTTTCCTCAGTCACATACATACACAGCCTTCAGGCAGCCAAAACATAAATCACATAATGCCCCATGGACTCACTTAAGCTGTAGCTCTTAGCACACAACACACAATGATCATGAAGTGCTTTGCTTCCTCACATGATATTCCATTTTTTATGGTAAATTATAGTTCATTATTATCCTCCCAAATATAAACTCATTTGAACAAGTCTTGCAGAGGAAAAAGTCAGAAGATACAATTCCATCGGCACGTGAAGGATACCCTTCCTTATTTCAACTATTTCATTTTCTCTTTTCTGATTTTTTTTTTTACTGATTTCAATTGAAATGGCATAGTGGTTGGTGATAAGACTTAGAATTAAGTACTCAAAACTAATCAAGAACTAGTAACACATAACTATATTGTTCTTAATGACTCTTACCAATTATTACAACTGTTCTAATGATTTAGTGATACCCCCAATTTTATTGTGATCTCAATATATCCACAAGTCCTATTTTTTAAGAAGCCATATTCATTTCAAAAGGCTTGCTAATGAATACACTGTTAATTTAGTTATTGAATATACAATACAGTAGCTAACACCAACAGAAAGAAAAGGAGGATGTTAACAGTTATCATACTGGGTGGAGCAACAAGAAGCTGCTGTTCAGATGAACATTATCCATTAAGTGTTTCCAGTGTCAAAATGCTTGACCACTTTAAAAAAATGTACCAAAAACTTAAGGTATATTATAGTTCAGTTCAGTCGCTCAGTCGTGTCCGACTCTTTGCGACCCCATGAATCGCAGCACGCCAGGCCTCCCTGTCCATCACCAACTCCTGGAGTTCACTCAGACTCACGCCCATCGAGTCAGTGATGCCATCCAGCCATCTCATCCTCTGTCATCCCCTTCTCCTCCTGCCCCCAATCCCTCCCAGCATCAGAGTCTTTTCCAATGAGTCAACTCTTCGCATCAGGTGGCCAAAGTACTGGAGTTTCAGCTTTAGCATCAGTCCTTCCAAAGAACACCCAGGACTGATCTCCTTTAGGATGGACTGGTTGGATCTCCTTGCAGTCCAAGGGACTCTGAAGAGTCTTCTCCAACACCACACTTCAAAAGCATCAATTCTTCTGTGCTCAGCTTTCTTCACAGTCCAACTCTCACATCCATACATGACTACTGGAAAAACCATAGCCTTGACTAGATGGACCTTTGTTGGCAAAGTAATGTCTCTGCTTTTCAATATGCTATCTAGGTTGGTCATAACTTTCCTTCCAAGGAGTAAGTGTCTTTTAATTTCATGGCTGTAGTCACCATCTGCAGTGATTTTGGAGACCCAAAAAATAAAGTCTGACACTGTTTCCACTGTTTCCCCATCTATTTCCCATGAAGTGATGGGACCCTAGTATGTATTAAATTTGATAAAGATTAATCAAATATTTGGCAAGTTAAAGCTATTGAATGTAACTAATTTAAATTCCCATGTAGTTGGTCTGATACAACATAGTAACATAATGAATATGCTGTTTACTTGAAAATGAATTAAAAAAACAAATACACTCCAGCTGTATGTATCAATACTAATGGACATTTGAGCAAAAGTGGAAAATAAAAGTACCATACATATATCATCTATACAGAGTTTAAAAGCACAATGAAACTATTATTATAATTGAGTATATGAAAGATACAGGGAGAATAAGAAGATGGCAAACAAAATTCAGTCATTATTTTTTCAGACTCTATGCCCATACGAGGAAAGTGCCACAGAATTTGGAGTTCTGGGTTTTCATAATATTCTTCTTCTTCTATTTACAAATAGGAAACATTTATATCATGAAAAATTTATAAATAAAGGAAATAGAAAAACCTTTGCATTAGTTAAATAATGTTATTTAGCAAAAATGTTAATCTAAATGAATTAATAAAATAAGTAATAATTTCCTGTAACTCTTTATGCCATTTATTTGCTTTTACATTATTTCTATTTTCCAAGTCTCTGCATTTCCAGTATCTGTCAGTTTCCAAACGATATAGGGAAAATTCACCCACAAAGCATTCATAATTAGACGGCTGCTGCTGCTGCTAAGTCGCTTCTAGGAGGTAGTAAATCACTGACATTTAACAATTTATCTTACATATAAAATGTTTAATGCCTTATTTCCTTATAAATTTTCCGTGTTTTAAAAAGGTAATGTTCTTTCTCAAACATGGACTTCTTCACAGAAGCTAATATAAAATCTCACATATGACGCCAATCATAAAATCTTTATTTCAATGAATAAGTATGAAACAATCTGAAATATACCCCTTGTTTTTATTAAAGAGGAATTTTAAATGAAATACTACTTATCAATTCTAAGATGACTTTTTTCCACATATTAATATCTTTAAAATCAAAGGCAGTATAGATTTAATAAAACATTGTATGTAGAATCATGTGGTCTTTCACATTCCAAACAGGAAAATTTCCATTTTCCTGTTTCTGTGGAACTTTCAAGACCATTTTATTAGAGTTTTTAAAATAAGTTTATGTTGATGGTTTTTGTTTGTGCAGTGCTTGAAATTAAAGAAAAACATCTCTTCGTGGAAAAGAAGAGTCTGCAGGAAAGAATTATCTGGGCATTCCCAAACACCTTAGATTTTTTTTTGATAATTAATCCTGATAAAATCTTTGTCTATAAAAATAGATAAGCTCCCTACTCTGTCAATAGTTTTATTGCCAAGGGTGTCATTCCATACTCTTTACTAGCACTACTTCTCCAAATGTATGTTCTAGATATGATTGCCTGTGACACCTAAGTATATGCAGAGAGCAACTTTCAAGGCAGCTGATTATCATGCATTTACTCATCTTAATTTACACCTGCAAATAGCAATAGTCTCATCTCAGGAGACAAAAACCCGATTTTTCTTGGTAACAACTATTTTGATTTAGGAATTCAGCACATACTGCAATACAAACCCACGTAAGAAGTGAGCACAGGGAACCCGGCCAGCTTTGAGGTCACTGTCTCGAACTCAGTCCAACACAGGTATTCCTTGCTGAGCTGTGCCAGTATTACCCATTCAAGTACTCCACCTTGGCCAATAAAGACACAGAGACAGTCAATTGTAAATGCATTGTTTCTCCGAAGGTTACCTTCCTGGGCCACACGGGGACATATTCCCAGCATTTCATCATTCTACACATAGATTAACCACAAGTTTGGGAATCAGATAATCATTCTGATGAAGAACAAAGGTTTTCTACTATCTCATGGTTTGGTTCTTCCTTATATGTTGTGGTTTCATATAAAGTGGCTAATCTGATTATTAAGAATGACCATCTATTTTTATTTTTTCACTGGCATGCTGACTCATTTCCCCAGGAAAATATAAAAAAAGTTTAACAAATTACCTGACATATATGCACAAAAGATTTTGAATTTTTGCAAAACCAGTTTCTCATTCTCTATGGAAGATGAAGCAGGGACTCTGGGAAAGGAGGAGAGAGACCCAAGGGATTAATACACAAGAGGAGAAAGATAAAATAAGTAAGAAGGAGAATATTTGCATTGAACAAAGGAGTACTTCCCAACTTGTGTGTGCGTGCTAAGCTGCTTCAGTCATGTCTGACTCTTTGCAACCCTATGGACTGTAGCCCGCCAGGTTCCTCTGTCCATGGGATTCTACAGGCAAGTATACTGGAGTGGGTTGCCACGCCTTCCTCCATGGGATCTTCCTGCCCCAGGGATTGAACCTGTACCTCTTACATCCCCACCACTGGCAGGCAGGTTCTTTACCACTAGAGCCACCTGGGAAGGCCACTCCCAACTTGACGATCAGTTAACAGAATGAAAGGGACTCAGGAAAAGAAGTTTCCTCAAATGCTTTCCCTATGTTCAATATTAAATATTCTATTTCCAACACCATGTTTAATCACTAGTTCCTAAAGCAGGCAGGTGTCTTCTTTCTCTTGAATACTATTGGTTTGGCCAAAAATTGGGATGCCTTTTCGTCAAACCCAATACTTTCAGACAAGTTTCTCTTCTTCCTCTCTAAAAGTAGCTAGATTTGAAACTCATGCTATGTGATTAATACAATCAGAAGTCCTAATTTGGGTCAACAAACTTAAAAGTCACTCTCATTTCTCATATATATTAACTCTTGAATTACTGTCACTCTCTCCTATACAATACCAATTCTACTTCTTGTAATATAAATATCTAGGTGATCTATCCCATCTTTTGTCTCTGATCCTTGAACTTTTCTCCTCCAGTGATCTTATTCTCTAGTTGACTTCAGCCCTTATTTTCATAATCATACATTGGAAATTATCATTTTCAACATCATCACTGACTCTAATTTCAAATTCTAATATTCCATTCCATCACTTTCTTTCTATCTCAGTCCTTCTATTTCCACAGATCCAGAAAATACTCAACCCCACTGCAACTGAAAATCTCTATCACCACCCCTTCTCCCCACAGCCACCTACTCACTTTCTCTTCCTTTCTCTATTGAAGTCAATAGCTAAACATCACAAACTTTCTGCATGTACCCTTAACTCTCTTGCTCTTCCATTTCCTCATCTACACTGCACTGACAAAACTGGATCTCAGTTTAAATCCAAGTCTCTGCCTTCTTCCACATCTGCACCACTGTAGCCAAATATGACCAGATAAAAGCAATGTCATATTGACTGTTCTTGCTTTCAAGATAGGACAACAGGTTTTGCGCATCAAGACCACAGCCCTTGATGATGGTATTATAGATAATATGACCACTTATTTTATTGTCGCAGCTGGAAAACATCTGAAAGTGAAAATCAGTGTCATTGTTAAATACCACAGGGATAAATCAGGACTGTCTGTAGTAAACAGGGACTGTCATGAGCAAACTGTGACATATGATCACTCAGATTTTTGGTGAATCACCCGCACTATTGTGTTGGTCAACTGAGTTTATTTTGCATAACCGCCCTCACTCAAATGCTGAAGTGCAATAACCCCCGCCCCCATCCCATATAGCTTTCTTTGTATAAAAGACAGTTATTCTCAATGACCTTCATATTAGTAAATCCAATGGCCAATTACCAGGGCTGTTATGACTGTACTTCCCAGCAGCACTGGACAGATGTGGCCACTCTCCTTCAAACACTTTCTTACCATCTAGAACACGACACACTTCCAGCTGTCTTCTTACTTTACCTACTTTTTTTCAGGATCATTTCCTAGTTCCTGTTCATTTCCCAGACTTCTTAAGGCTGGGTGCCTTATGGCACAAACTTTAATCCCTTTACTTTCCCTAACAATGCTCACTCTCTTGCTGGAGGTCTAAAAGATATCTAGGGACTTATCTAGGTCCAGAGGTTAAGACTCTGTGCTTCCAATGCAGCAGATGAGGTTCACGCCCTGGTTGGGGAACTAAGATGCCATATGCCTCAGGGCATGACCAAAAAAAATTTTTTAAATAAATAAAACAGAAGGTGGCGGAGGAATAGGACTGGGAGACCACTTTGTCCCCCACAAATTCATCAAAAGAACATTTAAACACTGAGTAAATTCCACAAAACAACTTCTGAATGCTGGCAGAGGACATCAGGCACCCAGAAAAGCAACCCATTGTCTTCGAAAGGAGGTAGGAAAAAATATAAAGGACAAAAAAAGAGACAAAAGAGGGAGGGACGGAGCTCCATCCCAGGAAGGGAGTCTTAAAAAGAGAGAAGTTTCCAAACACCAGGCAACAGTCTCACGGCCAAGTCTGTGCCGAGCCTTGGAAGCACAGAGGGCAACATAACATGGAGGAAAAATAAATAAACAATTAAAACCCACAGATTACGAGCCCAACAGTAACTCCCCCAGCGGAGAAGCAGTGCAGAGGACAGCACCCGCCACTAGCAAGTGGGGGCTGGGCAGGGAGGCGCAGGATGCATCGCTTAGAGTAAGGATCTGGCCTGAATGCCCCGAGGGCTACCTGAGCAAACTAATTTGGGCTACCAAACCAGACTGTGGGATAACTACCACGCGAAAAGCCAGCCCTAACCTAAGACACCGCCAGGCCCGCACACGGAACAAAGGACTGAACAGAGATAGCCGGCTGCAGACCATCCCCCTCCGGTGACAGGCAGCCAGAGCCGGAAGGGGGCAATCGCAGCCCCAGAGAGACATTATCTGCAAAACTGTAAGCAGGTTTCTTTGCTAACTAAAACTTCTTGGGGTTCTGGACGGTCAACATCCGCCTGAGAAGGTGTGCGGGTTGTACACCCAGAAAACCGAGTGGCGGGGAGGCGATAAGTTGCAGCACTGGCGCTCGCCAAACACCTTATCACCTGATCTGCTCAGACCTGGGAAGAGCACAAAACACAGGCCCAACCTCTGAGGACTACCCGAGTGCCTGAACCCGAGTGGCTTAGACCTGGGAGGTGCATTCAGCCCAGGGCCAGCCACAGATGGTTCCTGGTGGAGCAACCTAGAGCCTGAGCAGTGTGGGCAGGGAGGCTACACGCACTGTGAGCGGGGGCAGGCCCAGTGTGGCTGAGGCACTGCGAGCACATGCCAGTGTTATTTGTTTGCAGCGTCCCTCCCTCCCCACAGTGCGACTGAACAAGTGAGCCTTAAAAAAAAAAAAAAAGTGCCCACCACCGCCCGTTTTGTATCAGGGCAGAAATTCGACACTGAAGAGACCAGCAAACAGAAGAAGCTATAACAGAGGGAACCGCCTTGAAAACGACAGGCAATAGATTAAAACCCTGTTGTTAGTACCAACTACATAGGAAGGGGACTATAGATCTTGAGAAATATAAGCCAGACCAAGGAACTAGCCGAAAATGAACTGACCCCACAATACCCACAACACCAGAGAAAGTCCTAGATATATTTTTACTATTTTTCTGATCATTCTTTCTTTCTTTAATTTTTAAAAAAATTTTAAGTCCTTTATTACTCCTTTAATTTTCACTTTTATAACCTATTACTGTGCAAAAAAAAAGACCCTATTTTTATTTAAAGCAAACTTCATATATATATTCTTTATAATTTTTGTAACCTTTTTTTTTTCTTTTTTTTTCTTCTTTTCTTTAACATTGTATTTTTTGAAAGTCCAAACTCTACTCTAGATTTTTAATTTTAGCTTTTTGGTATTTGTTATCAATTTTTTGTACCTTTTTTTTTTTTTAATAATTTCTGTGTTTTTTTCTTTCTTTCTTTCTCTTCTTCTTTTCTTTAATATTGTATTTCTGAAATTCCAAACTCTACTCTAGATTTTTAATTTCAGCTTTTTGGTATTTGTTATCAATTTTGTACCTATATTTTCTTTATAATTTTTGTGACTTTGTTTTTTTTTTTTTTTTTCTCTTGTTCTTTTCCTTCTTCCTTTAACATTGTATTTTTGAAATTCCGAACTCTACTCTAGATTTTTAATTTTTGCATTTAGGTATTTGTTACCAATTTTGTACCTTTAAGAACCCAATCTTCAGTACCCATTTTTTACTTGGGAGCAAGATTACTGGCTTGACTGCTCTCACCCTTTGGACTCTCCTTTTTCTCCACCAGGTCGCCTGTGTCTCCTCCCTAACCCCTCTCTACTCTACCCAAGTCTGTGAATTTCTGTGTGTTCCAGACGGTGGAGAACACTTAGGGAACTGATTACTGGCTGGATCTGTCTCTCTCCTTTTCATTCCCCCCTTTTATCCTTCTGGCCGCCTCTGTCTCCTTCCTTCCTCTTCTTTTCTCTGTATAACTCCGTGAACATCTCTGAGCGGTCCAGTTGTGGAGTGCACATAAGGAAATGATTACTGGCTAGCCCACTTTCTCCTCTACTGATTCCACCTCATCCCATTCGGGTCACCTCTAACTCCCTCCTCCCTCTTCTCTTCTCCATGTAACACTGTGAACCTCTCTGGGTGACCCTCATGGTGGAGAAACTTTTCATCTTTAACCTAGATGTTTTACTGATGGTGCTATATAGAAGGAGAAGTTTTGAGACTACTGTAAAAATAAGACTGATAACTGGAAGCAGGAGGCTTAAGTGCAAACCCTGACTCCAGGGAACATTAACTTACAGGAGCTCATCAAACGCCTCCATACCTACACTGAAACCAAGCACCACACAAGGGCCAATAAGTTCCAGGGCAAGACATACCAAGCAAATTCTCCAGCAACAAAGGAACACAGCCCTGAGCTCCAATACACAGGCTGCCCAAAGTTACTACAAAACCATAGACATCTCATAACTCATTACTGGACACTTCATTGCACTCCAGAGAGAAAAAATACAGCTCCACCCACCAGAACACCGACACAAGCTTCCCTAACCAAGAAACCTTGACAAGCCACCTGTACAAACCCACACACAGTGAGGAAACTCCACAAACTGCCAGAATACAGAAAGGAACCCCAAACTCAGCAAGATGGAGAGACAAAGGAATACCCAGCAGGTAAAGGAACAGGATAAATTCCCACCAAACCAAAGAGGAAGAGATAGGGAATCTACCTGATAAAGAATTCTGAATAATGATAGTGAAATTGATCCAAAATCTTGAAATCAAAATGGAATCACAGATAAATAGCCTGGAGACAAGGATTGAGAAGATGCAAGAAAGGTTTAACAAGGACCTAGAAGAAATAAGAGAGAGTCAATATATAATGAATAGTGCAATAAATGAGATTAAAAACACTCTGGAGGCAACAAATAGTAGAATAACAGAGGCAGAAGATAGGATTAGTGAATTAGAAGACAGAATGGTAGAAATAAATGAATCAGAGAAGATAAAAGAAAAACGAATTAAAAGAAATGAGGACAATCTCAGAGACCTCCAGGACAATATTAAACACTACAACATTCGAATCATAGGAGTCCCAGAAGAAGAAAACAAAAAGAAAGACCATGAGAAAATGCTTGAGGAGATAATAGTTGAAAACTTCCCTAAAATGGGGAAGGAAATAATCACTCAAGTCCAAGAAACCCAGAGAGTCCCATACAGGATAAACTCAAGGTGAAATACCCCAAGACACATATTAATCAAGTTAACAAAGATCAAACACAAAGAACAAATATTAAAAGCAGCAAGGGAAAAACAACAAATAACACACGAGGGAATTTCCATAAGGATAACAGCTGATCTTTCAATAGAAACTCTTCAAGCCAGGAGGGAATGGCAAGACATACTTAAAGTGATGAAAGAAAATAACCTACAGCCCAGATTATTGTACCCAGCAAAGATCTCATTCAAATATGAAGGAGAAATCAAAAGCTTTACAGACAAGCAAAAGCTGAGAGAATTCAGCACCACCAAACCAGCTCTCCAACAAATACTAAAAGATATTCTCTAGACAGGAAACACAAAAAGGATGCATATATTTGAACCCAAAACAATAGAGTAAATGACAACGGGATCATACTTATCAATAATTACCTCAAACGTAAATGGGTTGAATGCCCCAACCAAAAGACAAAGACTGGCTGAATGGATACAAAAACAAGACCCCTACATATGTTGTCTACAAGAGACCCACCTCAAAACAGGGGACACATACAGACTGAAAGTGAAGGACTGGAAAAAGACTTTCCATGCAAATAGAGACCAAAAGAAATCAGGAGTAGCAATACTCATATCAGATAAAATAGACTTTAAAACAAAGGCTGTGAAAAGAGACAAAGAAGGTCACTACATAATGATCAAAGGATCAATCCAAGAAGAAGATATAACAATTATAAATATATATGCATCCAACACAGGAGCGCCGCAATATGTAAGACAAATGCTAACAAGTATGAAATGAGAAATTAACAATAACACAATAATAGTGGGAGACTTTAATACCCCACTCACACCTATGGATAGATCAACTAAACAGAAAATTAACAAGGAAACACAAACTTTAAACAGTACAATAGACCAGTTAGACCTAATTGATATCTATAGGACATTTCATCCCAAAACAATGAATTTCACCTTTTTATTAAGCGCACACAGAACCTTCTCCAGGATAGATCACATCCTGGGCCATAAGTCTAGCCTCGGTAAATTCAAAAAAACTGAAATCATTCCAAGCATCTTTTCTGACCACAATGCAGTAAGATTAGATCTCAATTACAGGAGAAATACTATTAAAAATTCCAACATATGGAGGCTGAACAACACACTGCTGAATAACCAACAAATCATAAAAGAAATCAAAAAAGAAATCAAAATTTGCATAGAAACGAATAAAACACAACAACCCAAAACCTGTGGGACACTGTAAAAGCAGTCCTAAGGGGAAAGTTCATAGCAATACAGGCATACCTCAAGAAACAAGAAAAAAGTCAAATAAATAATCTAACTCTACACCTAAAGCAACTAGAAAAGGAAGAAATGAAGAACCCCAGGGTTAGTAGAAGGAAAGAAATCTTAAAAATTAGGGCAGAAATAAATGCAAAAGAAACAAAAGAGACCATAGCAAAAATCAACAAAGCCAAAAGCTGGTTCTTTGAAAGGATAAATAAAATTGACAAACCATTAGCCAGACTCATCAAGAAACAAAGGGAGAAAAATCAAATCAATAAAATTAGGAATGAAAATGGAGAGATCACAACAGACAACACAGAAATACAAAGGATCATAAGAGACTACTATCAGCAATTATATGCCAATAAAATGGACAACGTGGAAGAAATGGACAATTTCTTAGAAAAGTACAACTTTCCAAAACTCGACCAGGAAGAAATAGAAAATCTTAACAGACCCATCACAAGCACAGAAATTGAAACTATAATCAGAAATCTTCCAGCAAACAAAAGCCCAGGTCCAGACGGCTTCACAGCTGAATTCTACCAAAAATTTAGAGAAGAGCTAACACCTATCCTGCGCAAACTCTTCCAGAAAATTGCAGAGGAAGGTAAACTTCCAAATTCATTCTATGAGGCCACCATCACCCTAATATCAAAACCTGAGAAAGATGCCACAAAAAAAGACGACTGCAGGCCAATATCACTGATGAACATAGATGCAAAAATCCTTAACAAAATTCTAGCAATCAGAATTCAACAACACATTAAAAAGATCATACACCATGATCAAGTGGGCTTTATCCCAGGGATGCAAGGATTCTTCAATATCCGCAAATCAATCAATGTAATACACCACATTAACAAATTGAAAAATAAAAACCATATGATTATTTCAATAGATGCAGAGAAAGCCTTTGACGAAATTCAACATCCATTTATGATAAAAACTCTCCAGAAAGCAGGAATAGAAGGAACATACCTCAACATAGTAAACGCTATATATGACAAACCCACAGCAAACATTATCCTCAATGGTGAAAAATTGAAAACATTTCCCCTAAAGTCAGGAACAAGACAAGGGTGCCCACTCTCACCACTACTATTCAACATAGTTTTGGAAGTTTCAGCCACAGCAATCAGAGCAGAAAAAAGAAATAAAAGGAATCCAAATTGGACAAGAAGAAGTAAAACTCTCAGTTTGCAGATGACATGATCCTCTACATAGAAAACCCTAAAGACTCCACCAGAAAATTACTAGAATTAATCAATGAATATAGTAAAGTTGCAGGATATAAAATCAACACACAGAAATCCCTTGCATTCCTCTACATTAATAATGAGAAAATAGAAAGAGAAATTAAGGAAACAATTCCATTCACCATTGCAACAAAAAGAATAAAATACTTAGGAATATATCTACCTAAAGAAACTAAAGACCTATATATAGAAAATTATAAGACACTGGTGAAAGAAATCAAAGAGGACACTAATAGATGGAGAAATATACCATGTTCATGGATTGGAAGATTCAATATAGTGAAAATGAGTATACTACCCAAAGCAATTTATAGATTCAATGTAATCCCTATCAAGCTACCAACAGTATTCTTCACAGAGCTAGAACAAATAATTTCACAATTTGTATGGAAATACAAAAAAAACTCGAATAGCCAAAGCAGTATTGAGAAAGAAGAATGGAACTAGAGGAATCAACCTGCCTGACTTCAGGCTGTACTACAAAGCCACAGTCATCAAGACAGTATCGTACTGGCACAAAGACAGAAATATAGATCAATGGAACAAAATAGAAAGCTCAGAGATAAGTCCATGCACATATGGACACCTTATCTTTGACAAAGGAGGCAAGAATATACAATGGATTAAAGACAATTTTAACAAGTGGTGCTTTAACAAGTGGTGCTGGGAAAACTGGTCAACTGCTTGTAAAAGAATGAAACTAGAACACTTTCTAACACCATACACAAAAATAAACTCAAGCCAGAAGGAAAAACACCAGTACAGTATAATAATGCATATATATGGAATTTAGAAAGATGGTAACAATAACCCTGTGTACGAGACAGCAAAAGAGACACTGATGTATAGAACAGTCTTTTGGACTCTGTGGGAGAGGGAGAGGGTGGGATGATTTGGGATAATGGCACTGAAACATGTATAAATCATATATGAAACGAGTCAGCAGTCCAGGTTCGATGCAGGATACTGGATGCTTGGGGCTGGTGCACTGGGACCACCCAGAGGGATGGTATGGGGAGGGAGGAGGGAGGAGGGTTCAGGATGGGGAACACGTGTATACCTGTGGTGGATTCATTTTGATATATGGCAAAACCAATACAATATTATAAAGTTAAAAAATAAAATTAAAAAATAAATAAATAAAACATATAAACTTTAACAAAGTTGAAAATTTCAAAATCTAAATTATTGACCTTCCTATAAAGCTACTATTCTCAGTCATCTCCTATCTTTGTTAAAATCTTCCACTTGTTCAAATCAAAAATTCAGAGTTAGTTTTACCTTTTCTTGTGCACTTCACTTAAAATCCCCAAGTTACCTTCAAAATATTTCCAGAGTCTGACCACATGCTACCACCTCCACTGTTATTCCTCTGACCTAACTTGAAATCATTCTCACCTGAATTATAGATTTTGGATCATCTTGCTTCCTTCCATTTTCCTCTACATTTTACTTAACATAAAATCTATAGTGGCTTTATGAAATCTAGAATTGTGTAACTAGACTGCTCAAAATTTCTGTAGCCCACCAATTTTATTAGGGTAAAAATGAAATTTCCAGATATGCCAACAAGCTCATTCCATTGTCTCACCACCACACCCCACTCTCGCTCAGACATGACTCGTGTCCTCAGATTATTTTACTTCAGTCACAACTGTTGTTTCTCAAACACCCAGAATGCTTCTGCCTCTGAGTGCTGGTGTATGCTGTTTCCTTTACCAGGAATACTTTCTTCCAGATACCCACATACCTTATTTTCTCTTTTCCTTTGCTTATATTTTACTGTCTCAGAAGATGCATTTATTATATTTCCAACCATTAGAGATGCAATTTCCATAAGAACATGAATTTTATCAATTTCCTCACTGTTCTATTTCTAGTGCCCAGTGGGTTCTCAATAAATATTCATTGAATAAATGATGAATTCAACATTTCTCTGCCTTTTAGTAGAGTCTGAGCTGCATGATTTTATAATATATTATAAATAGCAGCTGACCTTGGTAATAGTTGATGGCATATTTGCAACTTAACCCCAGTGACTGGGAGCAAACATCTGGTTCACGGTAGTGGATTTTTTTTTTTTTTTCTAGAGGATGAGTATTCTAGAGGAATTGAAACACCAGGGTCTTTACTGCAGTTCAGGCTCTTCATGTGGCTCTCTCTGGGTCTTTCCTACCTTCAGACAGATATGCAATCAAGAGTCAAATTCCAAACATAAAGCCTAGACTCAAAGCAAATGGGATCTTGGAAGGTATTTATCCTATTTTAAGAGCTGAACCAAAGTTTAATGAACAAGATATTTCCTTGTATTTCATAAATGCCTGAGTAGGAAAATACAGCAATAGTTGTTCTTACTGTTAATGTGCACAAGAATTCCTTTGTTGCTTATTTAAAATGCAGATTCTCTGACCCCATTCCTAGAAATTTTACTTCATCAGTTGTGGGTGGAGGACCGGGAATCTGCATTTCTAACAAGCAATCAACCCTTGCCTCTGATGTCAGCCAAACAACACAACACATTGAGAAAGACTGAGATAAGGCTTTGAAACGAAATCTCTGACTAATAAACAATGAGCTTTTTAGAGAGTATGCCTTTTGTCTTCCTGAAGAACCTGTAGTGAAAGCAGCCCCCAGTTAAAGATGCAGAAATTCATATCTCGGCAAATATTTTCCATTTGAGACATGTATAACAAAAACACAATGCCTGCCTACTATGCAAAATGTTATCTTCATGATCATCCACTTTTTAAGAATTGGACATAAATTTGAAATTAAAAGTAATCCACCCTCTCAAAATTGGTAATTCTAAATACCAACTCCACTCTAAAAGAAATGACTAACTTAGTTAAAGTACAGCAAATCTTATTATACCAATTCATCCCTGGAGATTACACTGACCTCGAACAGAAAGTAGAATATTATTGATAGTCAAAGAAATTGTTCTGGGTTAAGTATAGGTTAAACTACTGGGAATCAACATGAAATATCAAAAAAAAAAAAACAAGGAATATCATTAAGGTGTTCATTCCACCACTGACAGGCTTTATTTCCTTTAACTGTAAAATCAATGAGCTTGAACAAATATTTGCTGAAGTTTCTGACATGCTAAAGTTTTATCTTTAATATAATATGCTTGCAAAACAAGAAATTAAATTCATGATTATTTTAATCAAAATTATAAAATAAATACTGGTACTTAGATGAAATAGTGATCAAGAATTAATTCCTTACTTAATTCTTTATGATGAGTACAGGGCATTTGACTGTAAGTTTATGCAAACTAACTGAACGTAACAGTTTATGTTCAGGATCTTCATAATTATGAACATTTATCAGAGGAATACAATACATTAGAGAATACATCAATGATCTCTTTTATACTGTCAGCAACCTAACATTGATTCTCAGAGACCACAAATCCTTTGAACTAAGACATGTGAACCTTTTTATTTCAAAACCAAACCAACCTCAGTTTATTTTAAAGGCCTAAATTTGCATAATGACCTAAAGAAGTTCTAAAAATTTGTTCAGTTGGTTACATTAAAATAGCAAAACAAAAACATTATAAAAACTCTTAGAGAGAAATCACTAAGTCTTACTGTATCAAACCCAAAGTGGTGGTAGTTTATGCTAACATGAGTCCTATGTGTATAGTGAAAATTTCATTTAAGAAAAAAGAAATGTATATAAACATCCTTGAAATCACACATCTTTACTATTCATTGATAAATTTTAGTGACCATATTAGATCATTATTAATGATGATTATCAATATACCTAATAACTAGGTAGGATCATTATTTTACCTTTTATGAGACATAAGATTCTGTGTGAAATTATCAGAATTTGTACAAGTATTTGATTTTTTCCTTCTCTCAGAAAGTGCTGGCATACCAGTTGGCAGGGTAATTTGGAAAGATTTATAATTTGGAATCCAAGAGAATTTTAAAGCACCACATACAGTCTCCAATTGCCTCCCAAGTATGCAATTTGTAGCAATCTGTAAAAGAGTACTGAGTCAACCCAGGTGGCCCCTATTGTTTCATAATTTCTTCTAGGATCCCCTGAGTCAAGTTGAAAACTAGGTTGAATTTATACAACCTACCTTCCCTGAGTTTTTTGGACCTTTGTTACCAGTCTAAATGCCAGGAGTGACTCCTGGAGTCATTAAAACAATGTACTTCATTGTTCATGAGTACTCATAATTTTTGTTGCAAAGAGATACACAATAAATAAGTGGATATTGATATTATTGCAATTGAGATGCTCAGTGTAAGGTATATAAGGATTAATTTGCCCTGATACTTACAATCAAGGAGGAAGTGATTAAATTTTGTCACAAATCATGTAATATAGCATTAAGGGCCAAACAGTTACTTCAGATAAATTTATTGTTAGCTCAAAGACAATCATCACGTATTTCTCTAGAGATATCTGCCGAAGGGGTAAAAAATAAACCTTGACTTAGACCTCAAAGAAGGTGTAGATTTTAGACATAGCAGAACTGAGCAGAAAGAGACATCAAAGAGACAAAGGAGAACACTGTGAAATAATGTAAGTCATTTATGTGTAGGAGAATAACAAATTGATTTTAAAAAAAAGAAAATTAGTGGAAATGTATTTTAAATTGAATAATTTGAAAGTGATGAAAAGTCATATTAGGGCTATATCACAGATCCTCTTCGAAGGACAGAGTAAGAAGAAGCTTAAGAGTTGTACAATTTCAGACCTGACAGTTAACAACTTGTAGTTAACTTCCAGCAGCCTGTTTATCTTGTATATTCCTGATTTTTGTTTCTTGTCAATATGAAGAATCAAACTAAGATATGTCAGCTTGGTGTGATTATAACCACCTGTTTTCTTTGACGGAAAACATGGACTTGTTTTATAAATGGATGCTGAAAAACGGAAGAAGTGAAAAAGATGAAACCTATAGTTTTCACTTTGTCATACATCTTGTGCTCAACAGCAGTTTGTTTTTTCAAACACTTGTGTCACGCTGTGAACTGACAGCCAGGCTTCAAAGTGAAATTCTTCTGAAATAAGGTCAGTTCAACATCTTTCTCCTGCTGGCAAGGAATCAGTAGTGCATTAAACTCAGTGTATTAATTTGTTTTTAAGGTAACGCCTGATGAGGAGATGACTTGTCTTGAATTAGGCAAAGCTAAGAGATCTGATCCAGCTTTATTTTATTTTTTTTAATTTAAATTTATTTATTTTAATTGGAGGCTAATACAATATTGTATTTGCCATACATCAACATGAATCCACCACGGGTGTACACATGTTCCCCATCCTGAACCCCCCTCACCTCTCCCTCCCTATACCATCCCTCTGGGTCATCCCAGTGCACCAGCACCAAGCATCCTGTATCCTGCATCGAACCTGGACTGGCGATTTGTTTCTTATATGATATTATACATGTTTAAATGCCATTCTCCCAAATCATCCCACCCTCTCCCTCTCCCACAGAGTCCAAAAGACTGTTCTATACATCTGTGTCTCTTTTGCTGTCTTGCATACAGGGTTATCAGTACCATCTTTCTAAATTCCATATATATGCGTTAGTATACTGTATTGGTGTTTTTCTTTCTGGCTTACTTCACTCTGTATAATAGGCTCCAGTTTCATCCACCTCATTAGAACTGATTCAAATGTATTCTTTTTAATGGCTGAGTAATACTCCATTGTGTATATGTACCACAGCTTTCTTATCCATTCATCTTTTGATGGGCATCTAGGTTGCTTCCATGTCCTGGCTATTATAAACAGTGCTGCGATGAATATTGGTGTACACGTGTCTCTTTCAATTCTTGTTTCCTCGGTGTGTATGCCCAGCAGTGGGATTGCTAGATCATAAGGCAGTTCTATTTCCAGTTTTTTAAGGAATCTCCACACTGTTCTCCATAGTGGCTGTACTAGTTTGCATTCCCACCAACAGTGTAAAAGGGTAAACCATAAGACCAGAAACTATAAAACTCCTAGAGGAGAACATAGGCAAAACACTCTCTGACATACATCACAGCAGGATTCTCTATGACCCACCTCCCAGAATACTGGAAATAAAAGCAAAAATAAACAAATGGGACCTAATTAAAATTAAAAGCTTCTGAACAACAATGGAAGCTATAAGCAAGGTGAAAAGACAGCCCTCAGAATGGGAGAAAATAATAGCAAATGAAGCAACTGACAAACAACTCATCTCAAAAATATACAAGCAACTCCTACAGCTCAATTCCAGAAAAATAAACGACCCAATCAAAAAATGGGCCAAAGAACTAAATAGACATTTCTCCAAAGAAGACATACAGATGGCTAACAAACACATAAAAAGATGCTCAACATCACTCATTATCAGAGAAATGCAAATCAAAACCACAATGAGGCACCATTTCACGCCAGTCAGAATGGCTGCTATCCAAAAGTCTACAAGCAATAAGTGCTGGAGAGGGTTTGGAGAAAAGGGAACCCTTTTACACTGATCCTGCTTTATTAATGAGCAATTCTGTTCCCAGTTTTCCCTATTCTTGAAACGCCTAGAAAACCCAGAGATAGTGAAGATGCCATATCCTTTCTCGTTCATCTAGGAAGAAAAAGTTGACATACAATAAACAAGACAGCAAAAAATGAGATATTGATTCATGTTCTGTTTTGCTGAATTTAGTAGTTAGGGGAAAATGGCAGAGGACAGTCAGATCTTTGTTATCCAGTTTCTTGTTATTGGTAACAAAGGCTGGGGAGGAGGTCAACAAACTGTTTCAGGAGTCATCTCCAAAAAAACCCATTCAGATCACTATTAGTTAAGAGAAATCATTGAGAGAAGAACCTAGAGCATGACTCTTCAAGGTCACACCTAACATAGACCAAAACTGGGTAAAAACAACAACATACCAGGATATGGTATGGACCATTACAGAATTTGGAAAACGAGGGGAAAAAAAAAAAAAAAAGGACAATAATTACATGTTTAGTTTACTACAGAAGTGGAAAAAGTATGAAGTGCTACTGCTGTATCCATCTTAGATACCCTGCCGTAAGCAGTGTGGACCAGGAATTATAGAGGGATTGTGAGGTTGCATTGATGAGGTTATTAAACAATCAGGAATGTTACACTTGCCACACTACTTACATTCTGCTACCTGTAAGAATGACGAGGAGAAGATGGTATGATCTGTATATGGAACAATATGGTGCAATATTATAAATAGAAGAAATTAGAGTACTTTGAAATGAAAAAGCTTTACTAAAACTCTATATGGACTACCATGTCCATATATAAGACACTCATTTTTATTTTTACTCCTTTTCAATTTTCATATTAGATAAGAAACTTCCCTCTACAGTTTATTTTATTGGTTATAATTCTTTTGCTTTCTCCTATGAAAATGTGAATACTTGGGTCAATAATTTGTTAGTTTCTGGGTAATACATGCATTCTTCTCCTTGATTTTTCTGTTGCCTTTGTTTCTCTTACAATATATTCTCATCTCCTTGAATAATATTTTCCCGAAGTAAACTAATATGCTTTAATAAGGATTTTAATTATATCTGAACTGGATAATACTTTAGACAGTTTATGTGCTTGAATTCAAAATGAACCTGAAACTTTAAAGCTGTTGTTGATACCAAAATACTGATGGAAAAAAAACATTGCATCTCTGGTTGCTCAACACAAGCAAGAGCAAATATGTTTTAAAGCATAACTGAAATTTCATAATCATAAAGCTCCTGAAAACTCCTATGTATATACAGTGAACATGACTATTAATGGTATATTTGCTTAAAATTCTAGTTTCAGTTCAGTTGCTCAGTCGTGTCTGACTCTGCGACCCCATGAATCACAGCACACCAGGCCTCCTTGTCCATCACCAACTCCCAGAGTTCACTCAAACTCACGTCCATCAAGTCAGTGATGCCATCCAGCTATCTCATCCTCTATCGTCCCCTTCTCCTCCTGCCCCCAATCCCTCCCAGCATCAGAGTCTTTTCCAATGAGTCAATCCTTCACATGAGGTGGCCAAAGTACTGGAGTTTCAGCTTTAGCATCATTCCTTCCAAAGTACACCCAGGACTGATCTCCTTTAGAATGGACTGGTTGGATCTCCTTGCAGTCCAAGGTACTCTCAAGAGTCTTCTCCAACACCACAGTTCAAAAGCATCAATTCTTCGGTGCTCAGCTTTCTTCACAGTCCAACTCTCACATCCATACATGATCACTGGAAAAATCATAGCCTTGACTAGATGGACCTTTGTCGGCTAAGTAATGTCTCTGCTTTTGAATATGCTATCTAGGTTGGTCACAACTTTTCTTCCAAGGAGTAAGTGTCTTTTAATTTCATGGCTGCAATCACCATCTGCAGTGATTTTGGAGCCCCAAAAAATAAAGTCTGACACTGTTTCCATTGTTTCTCCATCTATTTGCCATGAAGTGATGGCATCAGATGCCATGCTCCTAATTTTCTGAATGTTGAGATTTAAGCCAACTTTTTCACTCTCCTCTTTCACTTTCATCAAGAGGCTTTTGAGTTCCTCTTCACTTTCTGCCATAAGGGTGGTGTCATCTGCATACCTGTGGTTATTGATATTTTTCCCGGCCATCTCGATTCCAGCTTCTGCTTCTTCCAGCCCAGCGTTTCTCATGATGTACTCTGCATGTAAGTTAAATAAGCAGGGTGACAGTATATAGCCTTGACGTATTCCTTCTCCTATTTGGAACCAGTCTGTTGTTTCAGTTCTAACTGTTGCTTCTTGACCTGCATACAGGTTTCTCAAGAGGCAGGTCAGGTGGTCTGGTATTCCCATGTCTTTCAGAATTTCCCACAGTTTATTGTGATCCACACAGTCAAAGGCTTTGGCATAGTCAATAAAGCAGAAATAGACGTTTTTCTGGAACTCTCTTGCTTTTTTGATGATCCAGCAGATGTTGGCAATTTGATCTCTGGTTCCTCTGCCTTTTCTAAAACCAGCTTGAACATCTGGAATTTCATGGTTCACGTATTGCTGAAGCCTGGTTAGTTTAACACTATTCAATGGGCCAGAGTGCTTCACAGATTGAGTAATTTTTTATTAAATCCTACAGTGGAAATTAATTAATTGCCAAACCTTTTTACAAGTACATAATTTCTGAAATTGAATCCCATGTTTCCAAGTTTTCTAACAAAATCAATTTATATACAAAGAGAAAAAAAAAATTAAATTTTAGTTCTGATAGTGATGGTAAGGGACCACAACAGTACTAGACAAATTTATACAGATTCTCTACTGAGGGAACCATAGTGTCTGCAAAGTGCTCTACCTTAGGGTTCAAGTCAAGAATTGCAGCCAGATTGGCCTCTGAAGTCAGAGGAGACTGGGACTGCCTAAGTGTTTGGAAATTGGGGCTGTCTCTATAAGTCCGGAAAAGGTCAAAGCCATAGTGATGGCTGGGGAGGAAGGGGCATAAACTCCTAATCTGTGTAAAAAAAAAAAAAATCCACTAAACACTTCAATAAACTCTGAACTGTTCGCACACAAGTAAGATTCGAAGCAGTTCAGGAAAAAACAATATATAGTAAAGTGAAAGAACTGAACAGAGGTTTAAATTGCTGCCCAGTTTATAGGTAAGGCAAAACTGTGTGGTTGATTCTGTTCAAGTAGACACAGTTTAGAAAAAGAACTCTTGGTTTCACTTGAAACCTCAAAGAACACTGCATTAGGAACAAAAAAGAAAAAAGAAAAAAATCTATGCCTGGACTATGGATTCCCCATAGGATTGTGGGCAAACTGAAATAGAACTAGCTTTTAACAAAAGAAAATAAAAACAAGCCTACAGGAGTCCAAGGTAACGCCCTGTAAGGTTACTGCCAGAAGAATAAAATGGAAGCAGAGTTTCAAGACTATAACAAAACATCCAGTATACGACACAGTGTTAATATCCATTAAAAGAAACAGGGACATATAAAACAGGGTGAGAGAAATAACATTTAGTAAGAAAAAAATACACAACTCAAAAGTTACAATTAGCACCAGAAGGGCATGAAAGTTATTATGCTAAACATAATTTTGTAAAAGAACATGGATAAAATAGGCAAATAGAGAGAATATTTAAGGAGAGAATTGGAATCTGTAAAAAGGAACAAAATGGAAAACCTAGCACTGAATATTAAAATAACAGATTTTTTAAAGTCACTGTATGATATTAACATCAAAAGGGACACAATAGAAGAAAGAAAATCAATAGAGGATACACTACAGAAAACTAATAAATATGTAGTTGTAAGAAGAACAGTAAAAAAGATAGAAAAAGTATACCATGCAAAAGTAATGGTAAGAAAAATAGTGATCATATGCAATAAAAAAAATTGAATTGAGTATTACAACTAAATAAAATGATTTCAAAAAGTTAAATAGTCAATTAGTTAAGAAGACATAAACTAAAAGTGTATTATTAGGTTAAATACAAATCTAAATAAATAAAAAATTTTCTCTGGTGAAAGAAGACAAGTGAAAGTCTGTTCTCCCCATTACATTCTTAGAGCATTTAATTAGAAAGTTCATAATTGAGATTTTTTTTTTCTTTGCCCCTTCAAGATATATTTAAAATTTTTTAGAAGATAAAGAAACCCCTTGCCAGTTTTACAATCCAGAAATCTTTTCCTCAAAGATCTAGAAGCCATCTGGAAATATAATCATCAAGGGAGATAGTACCTCTCCCTCCCATTCTCCTTGGGAGGACAGGAACCTTACTGCAACTGACTCCAGGTTAGAAACTTTTTGCCCATTATAAAGGTGGGAGCAATTCATTTTCCTTTAGATAAAGGCAATTAGGAAGCAAAAAGGCTGTCCTATTGCCAGATGTATAGGATGAACCATATGTGACAAAAACTATATGTGACAAGCTATATATGACAAAGGCTTCCATGAGTTATCACTTTTCTCAAATACATGTTTGAAACATGTATTGAGCAGGTTACATCTGCTCAACTATATAAAAGAATGAGATCACTTTATGTCTGCAGTTTCTTTTGTGAAGTGCCTATGATGCCCATCACAAGTCGGGTTAAAGTTTATTCACTAACCTTAGTTTTGTTTTTCCTCTACTTTTATGGAGAGGTTTGATGGACTGTCAAGAGATTTTGTTTTAAATTATGTTTCCTGAACTGTACGCACCTAACAACCGAATTTCAAAATACATTAAGCAAAACAGGTAGGAGTAAATGGCGTAATAGAGAAAACCATCCTCCTATTTGGATGTGTTTAACCTCCCTCTGTCCTTGATATACACGACTTCACAAGCATGAGGAAACCAAGCAATAAAATATAAGATGCAAGATGTCCCTCAACAGATGAATGGATAAAGAAGTTGTGGCACATATGCACAATGGAATACTACTCAGCCATAAAAAGGAACACATTTGAGTCAGTTCTGATGAGGTGGATGAACCTTGAACCTACTATACAGAGTGAAGTGAGTCAGAAAGAGAAAGATAAATGTCATATTCTAATGCACATACAGAGAATCTAGAAAAATGGTACTGAAGAATTTATTTACAGGGCAGCAATGGAGAAACAGACAGAGAACAGACTCATGGACATGGGAGAGGAAAGTAGAGGGTGAGATGTATGGAAAGAGTAACATGGAAACTTACATTATCATATGTAAAACAGATAGCCAATGGGAATTTGCTGTATGGCTCAGAAAATTCAAACAGGCTCTGTATCAATCTAGAGGGGTAGAATGGGGTGGGAGATGGGAGGGAGGTTCACAAGGAAGAGAATATATGTGTACCTATGGCCGATTCATGTTGAGGTTTGACAGAAAACAGCAAAATTCTGTAAAGCAATTATCCTTCAGTAAAAAAATAAATTTAAAAAATTAATATTTATTTTCACTAATTTCTAATAAAAATTCATTATTTCCTTTCAAAAATACATAAAATATGTATACTATAAATAATAAAATTGATATCTATAAAACATTATATCAAGTATTTGCAAAGTACAATTCTTTTCAAGAACAACTAAGATACACGATGATCCATAAAATACAGTCAGTAAATTACTTCAGTGTTGAAATATAAAGTTTGTTCTCTGATAAAAAATGCAATGAAATTTAAAATAATGAGATTTCCAAGAAACCTCAACATTTGGAAATTAAGCAACAAACATCTAAATAAGTGAATGGTCAAAAGGGAAATCATATTCTGGAGAGGGTAGCCATTCCCTTTTTCAGTGAATCTTCCCAACCCAGGGATTGAACTCCGGTTTCCTGCATTGCAGGTGGATTCTTTACCACCTGAGCCACCACAGAAGCCCCGTGGTTCTAAGAGGGAAATGTACAGTTTCATGCACTCCCATTAGGGAAAAAAAAAAGTATTAAATCTATAATCTAAATATCAACTTGAAAAAAAAAAAAACACAGACTTCCCTGGTGGCCCAGTAGTTAAGAATTCACCTTACAATGCAAGGGACATGGGATCAATCCCTGGTTAGGGAACTAAAATCCCATGTACCCCAGAGGAACTAAGCCCGCAAGCCACAACTAGGAGCCTGGGCACTGCTAACTACAGTGTCCACAGGCTCCGGAGGCCCTAAGCCACAACTAGTGAGGCGCCGGGCCCCACAAAGAAAGGTTCTTCATGCTGCGAAAAAGATCCTGTGTGTGGCAACTAAAGCCTGGCACAGCCAAAAATAAAATAATAATAATGATAATTTTAAAAATAAGAAGAACAAAAGCAAATCACTTAGAAAAACGAAATAATGAGCACAGAAATTAATTAGGAAATGAAAGTGCAGAAAATGAACACAGCCATAATTTCATATTCTGAAAAGTTTAATTGGTAAACATCTAGATAGACTAATCATGGAAAATGAGAAATAGCAATATTATAACCTAAAGAATGAGATAAAGAACATTATAGATTCTACAGATATTTAAAAGGCTAACTAAAGAAACCACTATGAACAAACAGCGTAATTTATTTTATAATGAGGTGAAATGAACCAATTTTTTCATGTGCTTATTTAGCAAAATTAATGCAAGGTTTAAAACTACTATCTCTTTTCATGCCTGTTTCAACATAAAATCCACAGTCCTTGTTATTTAACCATCTTTGTTGCTACAAGTCCTAAAGTCTTCAGGCATCCTTCTATCGCAAAGTCTACTTTTATACTTAGAATATCCTGTTTCTTAGTAATGCTCAAAATTCTCCAAGCTAGTCTTCACCAGAATGTTAACCAAGAATTTCCAGATGTTCAAGATGGATTTAGAAGGCAGAGGAACCAGAGATCAAATTGCCAACATCTGCTGGACCATCGAAAAAGCAAGAGAATTCAAGAAAAATATCTTCTTCTGCTTCACTGACTATGCCAAAGCCTTTGACTGTGTGGATCACAACAAACTGTGGAAAATTCTGAAAGAGATGGGAATACCAGACCCCTTGCCTCCTGAGTAGTCTGTATGCAGGTGAAGAAGCAACAGTTAGCACCGGACATGGAACAACCGAATGGTTTCAAATTGGGAAAAGAGTACTTCAAGGCTGTACAGTGTCACTTTGCTTATTTAACTTTAATATGCACAATACATCATGCAAAATACCAGACTGCACAAAGCACAAGCTGGAATCAAGATTCCCAGGAGAAAATAAACAACCTAAATAAGCAGCTGACAACATCCTGATGGCAAAAAGTGAAGAGGAACTAAAGAGTCTCTTGACAAAAGTGAAAGAGGAGAGTGAAAAAGCTGGTTTAAAACTCAATATTCAAAAAACCAAGATCATGGCATCTAGTCCCAACACTTCATGGCAAACAGATGAGGAAACAATGGAAACAGTGACAGACTTTATTTTCTTGGACTCCAAAATCACTGCAGATGGTGACTACAGCCATGAAATGGAATCACTTGCTCCTTTGAAGAAAAGCTAAGACCAACCTAGACAGCATATTAAAAAGCAGAGACATTAATTTACCAACAAAGGTATGTATAGTCAAAGCTATGGTTTTTCCAATAGTCATGTATGGATATGAGAGCTGGACCATAAAGAAGGCTGAGCACAGAAGAATTGATGCTTCTGAACTGTGGTGTTGGAGAAGACTCTTGAGAGTCCCTTGGACTGCAAGGAGATCCAACCAGTCCATCCTAAAGGAGATCAGTACTGGATATTCATAGGAAAGACTGATGCTGAAGCTCCAATACTTTGGCCACCTGATGTGAAGAAACTGACTCACTGGAAAAGACCCTGATGCTGAGATATATTAAAGGCAGGAGGAAAAGGGGATGACAGAGGATGAGACGGTTGGATGGCATCACCGACTTGATGGACATGAGTCTGAGCAAGCTCTGGGAGTTGGTGATAGACAGGGAAGCCTTGCGTGCTGCAAGACTTAGGGTCACAGAGTTAGACATGACTGAGCAACTGAACTGACTATAGATTTTAATACATTTATATATTAAATACGCTTATATATTTTATAATTGAAAATCTATTTATATTTACTCTTTCTCCAATTTATTTACTACTTTATTAAAAGACTTATGTTTGGTTTCTACCTTTTTCCTTTCAATCTGTTTTGAGAATCTATCCATTTTTAAAGCTCTGACTTCTTACGTAATATACCTAACTGATATTTCAAACCAAGCAAGAACATTATATTTAGTGACTGGATTTCAAAGGAAATAAAACACCTATGTATTTACACACAAGTATGTATGTATGTACATTACATATATTTGTTATATGTAAAATGTGAATGTGGGTTAATAGAATTGGATTCCATATCATTTAGATAAAATAATTATATCACTATAGTAACTAACACTGAAAATTGCAATATTTATTAAAAATATTTAATATTAAATTGGGGTTTCCTGATAGCTCAGTTGGTAAGGAATCCACCTGCAATGCAGGAGACCCCAGTTCAAATCATGGGTCAGGAAGATCCTCTGGAGAAGGGATAGGCTACCCAATCCAGTATTCTTGGGCTTCCCTTGTGACTTAGCTGGTAAAGAATCCACCTGCAATGTGGGAGACCTGGGATCAATTTCTGGGTTGGGAGGATCCCCTGGAGAAGGGAAAGTCTACACACTTCATTATTATTAATATTCATATTTTATCAATATATTAATATTATATAGTTAATATAATATTAACTTATATTAGATATAATATTATATAATATAGTGTTGATTACTAATATTAAGATTATATAATATGTTAATTGATATATTGTTAAATATTAATATTAACTCAATAAATACTAAATATCAATCTAACCATCACACAATTTGTCACAATTTTTATGAAAAAGTGAACTACAAAATTTAGAGTAGAGGTAGACGCATGATGTTCTGTGGCCAAAGCTACCAGTGCACTCCAAAATAATAAAAGCCATGTTACCATGAACTTCTGAATCCATATTCTCTCTTGACAAACTCATTTGAGAATACGGAATACTATAACATCTCTTAATTTGCTCAGCACTTTCTCCTAGCGTTAAAATATACTGGTCCATCATGGGAAAAAGTCAGCTTATTTACACATTCACTTAAATAGCAATTCAGAAGTGGCAGAACAGATTACCTGTAACTGTTATATGCTGCTTTGGAGGAGATATTGACTTCTAAAACTCCTGTGAACAACTCCAATATAGTCTTTCACATACTATTTCTGTAACACATGATAAGGGAAAACAAAGCTTCCCAACTCCAAAAATAAGTAAAATCTTTACTACCCTAAATAGAGAATTTTCCTAACTGGGTAACAAATTTTAAAACTCAGATTTGTCTATTCAGTAAAGAAAACAAATTTCAACTTAACAAGTCAGTAAATTAAAAAAAAAAATCATACTGTGAAGCAAAAATGTGATTCCCATTCTATATTTCAGAAGTCCATCTTACATTATTGAACTGTTCGCTCCCAATTTACAAATTATTTCTCATTTACTTTCTACAGAAACATAGTTGAGCAATTATGGGATGGTCTTCAACTCTAAGTAAACAGATTATTTTCTATCAGCCCACATAAAGGATTAAGAGATTTCAGAGTCAGCTCAAAGTTATGCTCTTTTATTGACATATAAGTTTGCTGAAATGTGATTTCAATTTGGGTTAAACTGAAAAGAATGGGCATAAGTCACCTTTAGATGGAATGAAGGGATCTGCACTAACTCAACATATGTACATGTTTATAGTGGAGTTCAGTTCAATCACTCAGTCGACCCCATGAATCACAGCACGCCAGGCTGCCCTGTCCATCACCAACTCCCTGCTCAAACTCATGTCCATCGAGTAGGTGATGCCATCCAACCATCTCATCCTCTGTCATCTCCTTCTCCTCCTGCCTTCAATCTTTCCCAGCATCAGGGTCTTTTCAAATGAGTCAGTTCTTCACATCAGGAGGCCAAAGTATTGGAGTTTCAGCTTCAGCATCAGTCCTTCCAGTGAATATTCAGGACTGACGTCCTTTAAGGATTGACTGGTTTGATCTCCTTGCAATCCAAGGGACTCTCAAGAGTCTTCTCCCAACACTGGAGAATTTGTGATAATGGTAGAAAATACCAAAAGTTAAAATAGGATCATTTAAAGATCTTCAGCAACAAGGGGTTTTTCTTTTTAAAGTGACTATTTAGTTTATATTTAACTAGTGGGTCCCACATCACTTGGAGATTTGCTTTTAATAAATCTTGGAAATGTTTTATCTTAGAAGCCTGTGTGTTATAAGGTAAAGCAGAAGTAACATACAAGAACAGTTGATATGGAGTATTTCCCGTTAAAGGAAATTGATGAAAAGAAAGGAAATGATTGGCACAGTGAACAGAAAACATGACTGAACTCTCCAGTGATGACTGTCTTTGCCCTCCATCTCAGTAAGCTCATAATTGATTCAGTGAGCAGCTGCCAGGTAACATTTGGCCTAAAGATAGTAAGAAGAGAGTGAAATGGTACTCCATATACTGCTACAAGCTCTACAAGCTACTGAGGTGATACAGAAAAATGACTATTACATCCATAATTAGAGATCATTCTAATACAATCAGAATATATCATAGCATGAAGGTGCTACTGAATACATTTGAGAATAGGGTGGAGTTTATATACAGTGAAATATTTCATCTTAAAGACATGAGCACAACTTATGTTAGCTGAAAAAAATACACCTTCAGACTGATCACAGTCCTGTTTTAAAATACGTGCTCCTAAAATTTTTGGAACTTGTTGAGGTTAGTAGACATGCTGCATGGTAGGTTATGCATCGTCTGAGGCTATCCTGTATGTAATGACTCCCTGACTTGGGGTTACAAAAGACCTACCCATCTGTCACAGGGCAAGACAGATACATGGAACCATTTATGCTCCAGGGAGTCCCAGGGGTTCAGGCTGAGTTAGATTCCAGGTAAGACCACATCCTTACTTAGTGTCTTTCCCTGATCCATCCTGATTCCCTTGCTCTTTTTTTTTTTCCCTCAAAACCTCACCTCAATACATCACATGCACTTGGACCCTATATCAGGTAAGGCTTCTCCAAAAACAAACCTAAATTATTCTCCATAAGAGGATGAACAAAGGTCAGGAAACCATGCTGAAATGTGTACTGATATTAGACAGACAGTGGTCCCCAACACTTTTGGCGCTAGGGACTAGTTTCGTGGAAGACAATTTTTCCATGGGCCTGGGTAGAGGATGAGGATGGTTTCAGGATAATTCAAATGCATCATATGTAACATGCACTTTATTTCTATTATTACATCAATTCCACCTAAGATCATCAGGCGTAAGATCATGGAGGTTGGTCTTATGGGAACCCTGATCTAGATGACAGTAAGATAGGAAACTGAAATTCATCCTGGTGCAGGGGGGAGGCTATCACCCTTGTCAGTTCCTGGTCATCATGGGCAAGTGTTCTCTGCTGGGTGTCTTTCCTCAGCTGGATCTAAAACTCTTCATTCATTCCACATCCTATGCTCTTTCCTCTACATAGACCTGAGAGTCTCATGTATATATTCTACATTACTTACTTCCTCTCTAAAGATTTTCATTTGGGCTTTTTCCAAGGCAAGTGCTCCGGCAAAAAAATAAAAAAATGTTGTTTGTCTGAGGAAGTCTTATTTCTCCTTCACTATTGAAGGATGACTTCTCAAGGCATATTTTTTCATACTGAATTCAAATATTATTCTGTTCTTTAAGTTCAAATAAGAAACATACTTATTAATATATCAACTTTGAAATAAAAACAGACAGACACAGACACACAGGATTACTAGTCAGCCATTGTAAAGAACAAAATTTTGCCATTTGCAGTAACATGGATGGATTTGGAGGGTATTATGCTAAATAAAACAAGTAGGACAAAACTACTGTATGATTTCACTTACATTTTGAGTCTAAAAAGTACAACAACCTAATGAATATAACAAAAAAAGAAACAGACTCACATATAGAAAACAAACTAGTGGTTACCAGTGGGGTGAGGGAAGAGGAGGGACATGGAAGGAGCAGAGGATTAAGAGGTACAAATTATTATGTACAAAATTAGCTACAAGGAGATACTGCACAGCACAGGGAGTATAGCTAATATTTTCCAATAACTATAAATGGAGTGTAACCTTTAAAAGTTGTGAAGTACTATGCTGTACACCTGTAACTTATACTGTACATCAACTATACTTCAATAAAAATCTCAGCCATTAGAAACCAAACCTGATTTTAAAAGTGAAGATCAACACCCCAGAGAAAATATACAGATGGAAAACAGGCATACGAAAAGATGTTCCACACCATGCCATCAGAGAAATGCAAATTAAAGCACTAATAAGATACCACTACACACCTACAATAATAGCCAAAATCCAGAACACTAACAACACCAATACTGATATGAGCATGATATTCATTCATTCATTCATTCATTCATTGCTGGAAGGAATTAAAAAATGGTACAGTCTCTTTGAAAGATGGCCCGCAAGTTTCTTACAAAAACAAACATACACTTATTGTAAGACCCAGCAATCACACTCATTGGTACTTACCTAAAATAGCTGAAAATATGTCAACACAAGAACCTGTATGTGGATATTTATTGCAGCTTTATTCACAACTACCAAACTTTGAAGCAACCAAGATGTCCTTTGGTAGGAGAAGGAATAGGAATAAATAAATCATGGTACATCCAGGCAATAGAATATTACTTAGTATTAAAAAGAAATTATCTATTAAGCCATGAAAATGATATGTAGAAAACTTAAATGCATTATTACTAACTAAAAAAAAAAAGGCAATCTGAAAAGGCTACATTCTGTATGATTCCAAATATAAGACAAGACACTCTGGTAAAAGTAAAACTGTACAGACAATGAAAAGATCAGTGGTTGCCAGCGGCTGTGGGGACAGGTATGAATCAGTGAAGCACAGCGGATATTCAGGACCGAGAAAATATTCTTTATGGTACTATACACAATGTATATAGTGAGATATATATATATATATCTCACTAGATATTTGTCCAAAGCCATAGAATGTACAACACTAAGAGGAACCATACTGTGAACTACAGACCTTGAGTGTTGATGTGTGAGTCTAGGTTCATCCTTGGTAAAGCATGAACCATTCTAATGAGTGATGTGGATACGGGAGAGGTTGTGCATATGTGGGAAAAAGAGGCATATGGGAAGCCTCTGTATCTGCCTTTCGATTTTATTTTCAACCAAAAACTACTCTAAAAATTAAAGGTTTTTTAAAAAAAGTGTAATTAATAAACTAAGAGAAGAGAGAAAATGGAATCACATAAAATGTTCAATTAACCTGAGAAAGAAAAAAAAAAAGGGAAAACAGAAAAAAAAAAAAACACAGAACAAGTACAATGAATAGGAAACCATTGTCAACATGTAACTATTCTATGTCAATATCCATATTAAATATTACTGATCTAGATATAGCGATTAAAAAGAAGTTTTCAGAGTGAATGAAACTCAATATCTAACCATATGTTAACTATAAGAAACCCACTTTAAATGTAGATAGGCCAAAAGTACTGTGATGGAGAATGATATGCCATGTTAACATTAATAAATATTTGGACTAAATTAAAATACAACTTAAAATTTACGGGATGCAGTGAAAGCAGTGAACAGAACAAAATTCATAGCATTAAACACCTAAATTAGAAAAGATGGAATGCTAATAATCCAAGCTTGTACTTTATGAAATTAAAGAAAAGTAAACTAAGCATCACTACAAACAAAGCTGGTAGAGGTGATGGAATTCCAGTTGAGCTATTTCAAATTCTAAAAGATGATGCTGTGAAAGTACTGCACTCAAAATGCCAGCAAATTCGCAACACCCAGCAGTAGCCACAGGACTGGAAAAGGTCAGTTTTCATTCCAATCCCAAAGAAAGGCAATGCCAAAGAACGCTCAAACTACCGCACAATTGCACTCACGATAGTAAAGTAATGCTCAAAATTCTCCAAGCCAGGCTTCAACAGTATGTGAACCATGAACTTCCAGATGTTCAAGCTGGTTTTAGAAAAGGTAGAGGAACCAGAGATCAAATTGCCAACATCCGCTGGATCATCAAAAAAGCAAGAGAGTTCCAGAAAAACATCTACTTCTGCTTTATTGACTATGCAAGAGCCTTTGACTGTGTGGATCACAATAAGCCGTGGAAAATTCTGAAAGAGAAGGGAATACCAGACCACCTGACCTGCCTCTTGAGAAACCTGTATGCAGGTCAGGAAGCAACAGTTAGAACTGGATATGGAACAACAGATTGGTTCCAAACAGAAAAGGAGTACATCAAGTCTGTATACTGTCACCCTGCTTATAGAGTACATCATGAGAAACGCTGGGCTGGATGAAGCTCAAGCTGGAATCAAGATTGCTGGGGAAATATCAATAACCTTGGATATGCAGAAGACACCACCTTTATGACAGAAAGTGAAGAACTAAAGAGCCTCTTGAATGTGAAAGTGGAGAGTGAAAATGTTGGCTTAAAGCTCAACATTCAGAAAACGAAGATCATGACATCTGGTCCCATCACTTCATGGCAAATAGATGGGGAAACTGTGGAAACAGTGACAGAGTTTATTTTGGGGGGCTCTGCAGATGCTGACTGCAGCCATGAAATTAAAAGAGGTTTGCTCCTTGGAAGAAAAGTTATGACCAACCTAGACAGTATATTAAAAAGTAGAGACATTACTTTGACAACAAAGGTTTGTCCAAGTCAAAGCTAAGGTTTTTCCAGTAGTCATGTATGGATGTGAGAGTTGGACTATAAAGAAAGCTGAGTTCAGAATTGATGCTTTTGAACTATGGCATTGGAGAAGACTCTTGAGAGTCCCTTGAACTGCAAGGAGATACAACCAGTGCATTCTAAAAGAGATCAGTGCTGAGTGTTCATTGGAAGGGCTGTTTTTGAAGGTGAAACTCCAATACTTTGGCCACCTGATGTGAAGAACTGACTCATTTGAAAAGACCCTGATGCTGAGAAAGATTACAGGAGGAGAAGGGGACAACAGACGATGAGATGGTTGGATGGCATCACCAACTCAATGGACATGAGTTTGAGTGAACTCTGGGAGTTGATGATGGACAGGGAGGCTTTGCATGCTGCAGACCATGGGGTCGCAAAGAGTTGGGCATGACTGAGCAACAGATCTGAATTTGCTAGAAGCAAATAACGTTGTTTAATCAAATCAGTGTGAGGTATTTTCAGAAAAGAGCAACACTAGTATGTATTAAAATCTATTGTTTGACATGTAAACGTGATATGTGATCAGCAAATACTTTTCATGGAAATTCAAATGGTGTCTTTGATTATATTTAATTGGCATAGCTCTGAAAGGAAGGTATAATCATTTCTGAGAAGAGAAAACTCAAGGTTCAGAGAGATTATATAACATTTTCCAAGCCATTCAGCAAGTGGGAAAGGTAATGTCAGAATTTATTTCTTTGTAACTTACTTGTATGAGCTCTTTCTACAGAATAACTTTACCACCACGTAAAGGTTTCTGTTGGCTGGTATTTTTTGTAGTTTATTCCTCCTACATAGATAGTTGGTAACATATAAATTAATCTTTGATGCAAAATATTCCTGTTTAGAGCTTAAAGCGATGAAATTTCTGGCATAAAATTCTATCTTTAGTTCAATATTCCATTGTTTTTCTCATGCATGTCACTGAAATAAGTCAGACATCAACATATATTAAGTGCATTATTTTAGTCAGCATAGTTTCAAGTTGAATACCCTTAAATAACAATTTAAAGTAATTTTGTAAATGGACATTTAGGGCTAGATTATATATTTACATAAGTTTTGTTTATTATAAATTCAAGTTTCTGTTTCCAACTGAGTGTAAGCAGGATGGTTAAATACTTACCCAGAGGGAAAATGTCTCTTCCTCCCACTTCAACCATTAACACTGAGAAACACTCTTATTTGTACAGAACTATGTTTGCCAAGAAAAGCCACTAGCCACACATGCCTGCTGAATACTTAAAATATGCATTGTTGACATAGCAATTTGTGGTGAAAAAAGTCATAGAAAGACAAATATTGTATATTTTCACTCATATGTAGAATCTAAAACATACAAAACAATGAATATCACAGACAGACGCAGATATAGTAAATTAGTGGTTAACCGTGGGGAGAGGTATGGAGGGGGAGGGCCAATATTGAGATAGGGGATTAAGAGGTAAAAACTTATGTATAAGATAAAAAATATATAAGGATATTGCACAGCACAGGCAATAGAGCCACTATTTTATAATAACTTTAAATGGTGGACAATCTATTAAAAAATCTGAATCACTATGTTGTACATCTGAAACTACTGTAATATTGTAAGTCAATTGTACTTTAATAATTAAACTGAAATGCATGATCACTACAAAATACATCCCAAATTCCAAAGGCCTAGTATGGAAACAATTTCGATATTTTTACATCACTTACAATTGAAGTAATATTTTAGTAGACTGTTTAAGTGCATTATTGAAACTCATTATACTTAGAGGTTCTACTTTTAATCTCTCAACTAGAATTTTCAAATTAAACACCTAACTCATATACATATAATGCTGAGGCACACAGTATGTTCCATGATATGTTCTAATGAATTCTTTTATACACACACCTCCTGTTCTCATATTATAACATTTATGCATAAACATGGTATCTTATATAATTCTTCCGTCTTTGATAATATACATAGGTTTATTAAAAATTTAGTTTTAACTTGCATAGTTTTAGGACTGCTTCCAAAGAAACAAAAAAACCTGGTATTTTAAGTAATTTTCCTTGCTTACATTGTCCTGGAAAAACTATTTAAGCTAAAAATTATATTTATATATTTTCATGAACTTAAAATTAGTTATGGTAACAAGTGACTGGCATGTTAAGAAGGAAAATCACTTCAGTTTCCCATTTCAAATATAAAGTAAAAGAAATCTAAAACACCCACAATGTAGTAAAGAAGGAATCACCAATTGTATTTTACATACTTTCTATTAATTTGCTCTTAACCTCATGGCATAAAATGTAAAATTTTATGATGCATATTTCTAAAGAACTGATCTTGAAAACAACCAAGCAAAATTCCAATTTGTTTTTACAACTGATTTTACTTCAAATAAACCAAGTGCCTATTGTAATGTTTATTAACTGAAAACTTTCTTTAAAGTACTGCACTTGAAATAATACAATTACTAGGTACTTTTTAATTGAAGTATGTTTCTGTACTTCAATTTAAAGTTATTTAAATTTAGTTTTTAAATTTTTAAAAATTTAATTCTAAATTTGACTAGAATTAAATTTGACTAGAAAACATTTACTTTAAAGGAATATCTTTACAATCCTACACTTTGAAAAACTTTTGCTATTTCTGAAATCCTGCTCAGGATCCCGGTTTGGTCCATATCCAATTTTTATTATCTCAAAGCCCAATTATGTTGCTAACAACCCAAATTCAGCCTTTGCAAATTTTAATACTGCATCATAGGTCTAGCCAAAATAGAATTATTCATTTATATAGATAGCATGAGACCATTAACCCATATCTACTCTAAAAATCTTTCTGTCCTGTATGAAGATTACAACAGCTCTATGCAATCATGTGAAAAGTATTGATATTGGTAATTAGTTGAACTGTATGATTGCTAGCTCACATTAACGACTACACCTGTTTTCATATGATTTTCTGTTTACTATAGACTAAAATAGGGAAAAAAGAGAACACTGAATATTCTTCTAGCCAAAATGTTATTTTGTACTTTAAAAATAAATGTCAAGATATCCTGGAGCTACTAATCCACTTTTCATGAAAGAAAGTCAAGTTTATTTTTTTAACCATTGAATGTATTGAATTAGTAAAGTTTGTGGTATCAACAGTCAACTTAATCATGTTCTTGGAAACCACTAGGATTAGTAATATATTTTTTCTTTCCAAAGAACTAGTGATACGTAAGTTTCACATTTATTTACAAATGCATCGTCCAATCATGAACAAGTGGAAGAGACTTAAAAAGCATCACCATATTTTATAAACCTCATTTCAAACAAAACAAAATAAAAATGACCCGACAGAAGAAGATAGTGGCATACATAACGAACCAACTAGTACTGAATAGCCACTAATTTTGATTTCATTAAAGCTAATACGATGCCTTTTAAAGTGCTTTATTTCATACACAAAAAAAGAATGTTTTGTTTAGTCTAATGAAAGTTTCTTGAATGTTTTTTTGAAAATACAATTTTACATTAATATTGATGCCCTTTACTGGCTGCCCCTAAAATCACATGCATAAATGCCAGAGAATTTGGAATTGAATTGCATCATTTTGCAGAGTGCACAGAGTTCAAAGCGATTTCTTTTCAAAGCCCTTCTCTGCCTCCTTGAAGTTCTTTCCAATTCTGATACTTCGGAGCTTCAATGCTTTCTTATAGCTGACCCCTTTTACATCAATTTTATATCATAAAAATTATCTATTACCTCACATCAGTCACAAATCTTCTACATATTGTTCCTGTTTGTACCACTGTTATGTCCCATACTCCACAATAATATTTCATTCCACCCTCACAAATCAAATTCAAGCCTTTATGAGTCAGCTTGCCCTTTCCTTCATCTTTCAATTCTGCTCTCTTCTATAGTAAGTTAGGTGCCTGAACATTTCCAGCAATGTTCCACAGCTATACTCCACAGCTTCCCTAACTATTATCAACAAAGAATCCTACAAACTTAAGAAATCATATTTGCATATAAATATGAGTTAAAATACTCAAAATGAATTTGTAGTATCTGACCTCAAGCATTTGGTTTATTTGATAATATTGGTCAGTTAGTGGCAGTATTTTGCCTGACCAAATAATTAGTTACTTGGGTCACAATAAGATTTGGAGAAGGAAATGGCAACCCACTCCATATTCTTGCCTGGCAAATCCCATGGACAGAGGAGCCAGGTGAGCTACAGACCATGGGGTCACAGAGTCAAAAAGGACTGAGCGACTTCACTCACTCACTCACTCAAGATTTGGTGACTATGAAGGGAGACTCAAGTGAAATTCATGACTATTACTATTTTTTTTTTAATGTATAAATTTACCACATAAAGCAGGAAAAGACCTTAGAACACAAACACTAATTCTCATCTGTTGTTCCAGTTACTTCTACAATACCTGCATCAGCTGTATGTCAAATATCTGCTTGAATACCCCCACAGAAAGAGGCATGCAATACCTCTTCAGTCCATTTCCGACAGCTCAAATCTCTCAGAAAATCCCTGATCATTCAAAGGCCTAGCACAACTAAAATTTTAAAAGAATGTCTCTTCTTCACTAGCCAGTCTCTTTATTCAGGAATATTAAAATAAATAACAAACCCCCCAAATGGTTTTTTTGAGTATTTAAAGTACAAAGCCTCTGGTCTGGGACTTCCCCAGTGATTTAGTGGTAAAGGCTCTGCACTTTCAATGTAGGGGGGCCAGGTTCAAACCCTGGTCAGGGAACTAGATCTCACACGCCAAAACTGAGAGTTTTCAAGCCACAACTAAGACCCAGAAGAGCCAAATAAACAAATATTTTAAAAATAACAACAATAAGTACAAAGCCTTTGGATATACACCACAAAGTTTTCTTTTCCTTTTTTTTTTTTTTTTTTTTAAATTTTTTACGTCTACTTCTATAAATAGAGGGAAAGATCACCATATCTTCAGGTAAGGTCACTTGATCTTAGGTTACAAGCATAGAAGAGACATGAGGGAAAAAAAAAAATTGAGAGAGTTGCCATTCACTGTCGAAGTTGAGAGGGAGGCTCAGGCTGGGCTACATGTGTGCCAATTGGGCTGGGTAGACCTATGAACCATGACGCTTTCTAATCTGCCTGTTCGCATATGAAAATATGATCATGAGAAAGTTCCTAAAAGTTAACGTTTCCAGGTCCACAAGTAAGAAGCCTTGGAAGTCTCCATTCCATCCTAACAGGTAAAAAGCTGAACAACTTTTCTTAGCCGGTAAAAGAGAGGAGAATTCAGGACAAACCGTTGCCCCAAAATAAGAAAGGAGAAAACAAGGAGTTACAGCTTACCGGAGCAGATAACCACGAGTCGAAACTGCCGCAGAAGCCAATCCGCGTAGGAAAACCCGAAACTTAGTTGCTGAAATGCTGGACGCTAAATGTCAAAGAGAGAGTTAAAATAGTCCAGAGGAAGTCAGTCATTTGAGGATCCCCACAATTTCCAGAGAGTTGCCTCCCTGGAGCTCAAACAGGTCCTTGAGTGAAATCAGAGAAAAATCCCCTAATGCATCTCGTAGTGGGAGGGGAAATGTAACAGCCTTGAAATAGACCAGAGCACTCTGTTCTTAACAAGAATGCCTTCAGGAGAAACTAATTAAGGTGAATCCAAACTTCTGGGAGAGTTCCTAAATGTGCTGCTGCTGCTGCTGCTGCTGCTGCTGCTGCTGCTGCTGCTGCATCACTTCAGTCATGTCCGACTCTGTGCGACCCCATAGACGGCAGCCCACCAGGCTGCCCTGTCCCTGGGATTCTCCAGGCAAGAACACTGGAGTGGGTTGCCATTTCCTTCTCCAATGCATGAAAGGGAAAAGTGAAAATGAAGTCACTCAGTCATGTCCAACTCTTCGCGACCCCATGGACTGCAGCCCACCAGGCTCCTCCGTTCGTGGGACTTTCCAGGCAAGAGTACTGGAGTGGGTTGCCATTGCCTTCTCTGGGGGAAGGGAAATACCAGTCAGCTGTAGCCTTTTACTTGCGTGTGTGCTCAGTAGCTCACTCCTGTCCAACTCTTTGTGACCCTGTGGATTATCGCCAGCCAGGCTCCTCCATCCATGGGATTTTCCAGGCAGGAATACTGGAGCGAGTTGCCATGCCCCACTCAGGGTTCGAATCTGTGTCCCCTGAATCTCCTGCATTGGCAGGCAGATTCTTTACCACTGAACCACCTGGGAAGCCCTAGCTTTCTACTTAGGAGAAGGGAAATACTCAATTCTAGCCATCCCATTTTAACTAAAGGAGAAACTAAGAACACATTAAATTTACCATCCAGAGGCATAGGCGTATTAAAAGACTGAAACCAAATCATAGAATGTGTCCCATTGCCCCTAACCTCAACACCACATTATTAAAGCCGTGTTTCCAGCAGTTCATTTTACCCATAGATCATGTCTTACTATAAAGATGAAGTTACAAAGCACAATAAAAGGCTAAAAGTACAATTTGAAGACACAAACCAAGCATCAGTACCAGAGTCAGATACAACAGAGATATTGGAATTATCAGACCAGAATTTTAAAAACTGTGATGAACATGCTAAGGGCTCTAATAGGTAAAGTAGATTGCATGCAAGAACAGATGAGCGATGTAACCCAGAGAGAGGGAAATTCTAAAGAAATAAAAGGAAATGGTAAAGCTCAAAGACACCATTACAGCAGTGAGGAATTTGGAAGAAAAACTTTGATGGGCTTATTAGTAGACTAGACACAGCTGAGGAAAGAATCTCTGAGCTCCAGGATATATCAATAGAAACTTCCAAATTGAAGGAGTTTGCTGCTAATAAGGATGCCTTGCAAAATATGTTAAAAGACAATCTTTGGAGAGAGGGAAATAGCTCAGACTCTAATCTACATGAAGTATAGAAAAGCATCAAAGAATGAATAAGTGAGGGTAAAATAAAACAGTTGATTTTCTTATTCATAATTGGACAGGTTATTCAAAGGAATAAAAGAAACAATGTATTTAATTCTCTAAATATATATCATATATTATTGTATCTTGATTACAGGAGCTTTATAGTAAATTTCAAAAGTTGGCTAATTTCAGCCCTCCAACTCATTCTGTACTTTCATTTCTGTGATGGCTATTCTGGGCCTTCCACCTCTCTATATAAACTTTAGAGTTAGATCATCAAGCATGAACTATAATGTAAAATTTGGGCTTTGGGTGATCCTAATATGCCAATACAAGTTCATCAGTTATAACAAATGTACCATCTGTATGGATGTGAGAGTTGGACTATAAAGAAAGCAGAGCACCGAAGAATTGATGGTTTTGAACTGTGGTGTTGGAGAAGATTCTTGAGAGTCCCTTGGACTGCAAGGAGATCCAACCAGTCCATCCTAAAGGAGATCAGTCCTGGGTGTTCATTGGAAGGACTGATGTTGAAGCTGAAACTCCAATACTTTAGCCACCTGATGCAAACAGCTGACTCATTTGAAAAAACCCTGATTCTGGGAAGGATTGGGGGCAGGAGGAGAAGGGGACGACAGAGGATGAGATAGTTGGATGGCATCACCAACTCGATGGACATGGGTTTTGGTGGACTCCGGGAGTTGGTGATGGACAGGGAGGCCTGGCCTGCTGCTGTTCGAGGGGTTGCAAAGAGTCTGACACGACTGAGCGACTGAACTGAACTGACCTGAGTGAGAGATGTTGATAATGAAAAAGGCTATACATCCATGGTGGTTGAGCATATATGGGAAATCTCTACACCATCCATTCTCTAGGAACCTAAAACTGGTTTAAATAAATGAAATCCCTGAAAAAAAGTGATTTAAGTTAAATTGATGCTGTTAGGGTGGGCCCTAATCCAATCTGACCAGAGACCTTCTAGGAAGAAATCTGAACACAGAGGAGATACTGGGATAAAGACACAGAGGAAAGATTATATGAAGGCAAAAGGCAAAGACAACCATCTTCAAACTATCTGCTGACACCTTGATCTTAGACTAGCCTCCAAAACTGTAAGATAAATAAATTTCCCTCTTTAAACTACCCAGTCTGAGATATTCTGTTAAGGAAGCCATAGCAAACCAATACAAAACCCAAGAATTATGGTATAATGAAAATAACACTTTATTTTTGCAGTTCTCTTCCAAACACTGATAATCATAGTACAATTATGAGAAAAAAGATCGGGCAAATTCCACTCAACATAAATACTATAAACTATCTGGCCAGTGATCCTAAAAATTATGAAGGTCATCAAGAAAAGAAAAGCCTGTGAAATTTCACAGCCAACACAAGCCCAAGAAAATGGAAATAAATTTATTCTGGGTGTGATTAAGGAGCATCAAAGAGGATCTTAGATTAAAAAACAGTCTATGGGAATATGAATAAACATGGATTTAATTAATAAATGTATCAATATTGGTTCACCAGCTGTAACAAATGTACCACACAAATATAGATGTCTATAATAGAAAAAATATGGTGCAGAGTATATGAGAACTCTATATGCTATGTTCCAATTGTTTTTGCAAATCTAAAACCATTCTAAAATAAAAATTTTATTTAAAAAGAAGCCACAAGGACTGGTATAAATTAAAGAGTCTGAACAGATGAAGCATCCAAATACAAAAAATGAAAGATGATTGGATCATGAATTGAAAAGAAGCTCTAAAACCCAGGTTTCTTCGTTTTTTGTTTTTTTTTTTCCTTTTAAAAAGGTGAAATTTAAATACAGTTCCTATAGCAAATGCCATTTTTCATGATGGTGTAATCACTCACCTAAAGCCAGACATCCTGGACTGTGAAGTCAAGTGGGCCTTAGAAAGCATCACTACGAACAAAGCTAGTGGAGGTGATGGAATTCCAGTTGAGCTATTTCAAATCCTGAAAGATGATGCTGTGAAAGTGCTGCACTCAATATGCCAGCAAATTTGGAAAACTCAGCAGTGGCCACAGGACTGGAAAAGGTCAGTTTTCATTCCAATTCCAAAGAAAGGCAATGCCAAAGAATGATAAACTACCGCACAATTGCACTCATCTCACATGCTAGCAAAATGATGCTTAAAACTCCCCAAGCCAGGCTTCAGCAATATGTGAACCATGAAATTCCTGATGTTCAAGCTGGTTTTATAAAAGGCAGAGGAAGCAGAGATCAAATTGCCAACATCTGCTGGATAATTGAAAAAAAGCAAGAGAGTTCCAGAAAAACATCTATTTCTGCTTTATTGACTATGCAAGAGCTTTTGACTGTGTGGACCACAATAAACTGTGGAAACTTCTGAAAGAGATGGGAATACCAGACCACCTGACCTGCCTCTTGAGAAACCTATATGCAGGTCAAGAAGCAACAGTTAGAACTGGACATGGAACAACAGACTGGTTCCAAATAGGAAAAGGAGTACGTCAAGGCTGAATATTGTCACCCTGCTTATTTAACTTCTATGCAGAGTACATCAAGAGAAACGCTAGGCTGGAGAAAGCACTAGCTAGAATCAAGATTGCCGGGAGAAATATCAATAACCTCAAATATGCAGATGACACCACCCTTATGGCAGAAAGTGAAGAAGAACTAAAGAGGCTCTTGATGAAGGTGAAAGAGGAGAGTGAAAAAGTTGGCTTCAAGCTCAACATTCAGAAAACTAAGATCATGGCATCTGGTCCCATCACTTCATGGCAAATAGATGGGGAAACAGTGGAAACAGTGGCTGACTTTATTTTTCTGGGCTCCCAAATCACTGAAGATGGTGCTTGTAGCCATGAAACTAAAAGATGCTTATCCTTGGAAGGAAAGTTATGACCAACCTAGACAGCATATTAAAAAGCAGAGACATTACTTTGTCAACAAAGGTCCATCTATCAAGGCTATGGTTTTTCCAGTGATCATGTATGGATGTGAGAGTTGGACTTAAAGAAAGATGAGCGCTGAAGAATTGATGCTTTTGAAGTGTGGTGTTGGAGAAGACTCTTGAGAGTCACTTGGACTACAAGGAGATTCAACTAGTCCATCCTAAAGGAAATCGGTCCTGGGTGTTCTTTGGAAGGACTGATGTTGAAGCTGAAACTCCAATACTTTGGCCACCTGATGCGAAGAGTTGACTCACTAGAAAAGACCCTGATGCTGGGAGGGATTGGGGGCAGGAGGAGAAGGAGATGACAGAGGACGAGATGGCTGGATGGCATCACCAACTCGATGGACGTGAGTTTGAGTGAATTCCGGGAGTTGTTGATGGACAGTCTGCAGGTATGCTGCAGCCACGGGGTTGCAAAGAGTCAGACACGACTGAGCGACTGAACTGAACTGAACTAATTTTTCCTAAGGTGAGATGAGGACTATGTAGAAGATATATTTATGTGATTATAAAGAGAAATACCCTTATTAGAAGATGCACATTGCAGTATTTAGAGCAAAAATAATATGATGCCTCCAACTTTCAAATGGTTTGAAAATGTTTTCAAGAACATATACTGAATTATATGTATATACTAAAATGTAAACAATTGCTAAATCTGGGTGAAGAATAAATCGGTATTTGCGGTACTATTCTTGGAGATTTCCTATGGATTACAAAACAATTTTTTTTTTTAAAGTTCAAGCAGGTTGGTACTGAAAAGTTTAGGATCCTTCAGCATTGTTTTTAACTAAATGATATCATGTGTTCATGACTAAATAAAGGTTAAGACTCCATATTTACATTATTTAAGTAACATGGTTATATAATTATACCTACACTTAAGTCTCTATGGCTCCCCTCTATGAGGCAGGTAAGGTGTCTGTTATCCACAGTGTCCTAGTTAAAGATACAACACTGAATAATTTAATTTAATGTTCCTTGTATATTTGAAAGACTTCTCTAAACAAGCATTAGAGCAACTGGGATCTACTCTGGGGACCTGGGTTAGTGGGAATTTGGCACTGGAAGAAGATGGTGTTATCTTACCTGCTTTCTTTGTGTGTGGTAAAAACAGTTTGCAAAACCAAGGTCTAAATAAGCATATTTATCATTTATGGAATAGCCTCCCTTCTGACTTCATTTGTTTCATAAGCCCTTGCTATATATTGTTTTCATTTTCAAAAAATGTTAATTTACAGTTAAATATCCAAAGAGATGAAGTGAAATGGAAGCTTCAAATTATCTTTAAACTTATCGCTCTGTAGAGATTGCTTCTAGTCCTTTTAGAAATGTTCATATGAAAATTCACTGCTATTTAAATAACAGTATAATAATAGAGAGACTCTGTTTTAGTTCCAAGTGCCCTTGACTCAGTACTTCTAATGAATAGTATGGTTTTTTGCAAGCTTCACTTAAGAATGTATCATTAATATATTTCCAGATTAAGAAAGAGAAATAAAAAAAAATTACATTCAGTGGTTGCATTGTATAGAAATGCCTTCTGGATCTTTCTATTATTGAAAGTGAAAGTGAAGTCACTCAGTCATATCCAACTCTTTGCAACCCTGTGGACTGTAGCCCGCCAGGCTCCTCTGTCCATGGGATTTTCCAGGCAAGAAAACTGGAGTGGGTTGTTATTTCCTTCTCCAGGGGATCTTCCCAACCCAGGGATTGGACTCTGGTATCCCGCATAGTAGGCAGACTCTTTACCGTCTGAGCCACCAAGGAAACTTAAACTAAATTATCTTGAGTCTTATGTATTTAAAATCTACCTAAGAAATATACCAAATATGACCACTATTAGTTGAGTGCAGGCAATAAATAATCATAATCTGACTTATTTAGGCTAAAGTTTCAAAGTTAAATCTCCCTGTATAAATCTTACTGAAGACAAGTCCTGTTTTCTGTAACCACTTAGACCTTATTGCCTAATTTCCAAGAAACCCCCAAAACATTAGAACTAAAGCTAACATTGCAACTAAATTTACCACTTTTCCTGGTTGTTTTTCCCATTCCACACCAAAAGGCTATTCAGCCTCCACTCCACTACAAGTCTTGACAAAGCAGGTAATTTGCTACAAGATGTTTTCCCTTTCAGTTTCCTTATTTCAATACATTTTAGGATTTCTCGATATCTTGTGAAATATGACAACCTTCTAAGTGTTTTAAAATTTCCACATAATACCATTCTAGGATGACCTTACATATAGGAGACTTTTCCATCTTAGTTCTAGATACTATATCCCTTTGAAAGTTTTTTATGTTGGCATAATTCTAAGATGGCATATATTCTATTGCTTTTAAAGTTTTCTATGGTGTTTTCTTATTTTGCATTAATAATGTGATTCTAATGCTCTTTCGAGCAACTAAAGTCACTCAAGTTTTCTTGACATGAATTCTGTTTTTATTTTTGAACTCATCTGACAGCTTGCTGTCTGGTTCATTGGTATATTTAGATATTTCTCCCTATTTCTTTCTCAACACATTTGTATGTATTTTCATAATTCCTTTTTTATACCTTCCTATTCCAGAACTACTTTTTTTTTTCTCATAAAAATGTAAATAGGCTATATCTATCTGTGGCAGGCTCGGGGGACATTCACAGCTTCCTTTCCTTTTCCTGGTATCACTTGAACATTATAGTTCTTAGCCTTGCACACAGTAGGTTTGCACCATGAATCAAGTATTTTCTTTTGCATCACCAAGGAAAAGTTACTTGTGAATCTGGTTGACTGTTCATTTTTTAATTTGTTTTTCTTTTTAAATACATCATACATTATTTGACCTAAAGATGGGACAGATTACTTTCTTATCCCTCGTTCACACTTCCAGGACATTTCCCTTTTTCTTTCCTAAAATTCTTGAGCTTTGATTTGTACTTCATCAGATTATACCAGATGCTACTTTTCTCTGCTCTGACCTTCCATATACACCAAGAGCACTTGATTTATTCCTTGAAGATTAGCACCTTAGACGTAGCCACTCTCTCCATCATTACTGTCATCTTCAACCTTCATGATTTTAATATCCATGTGGCTCAGATGGTAAACAATCTGCCTACAATTCAGGAGAACTGTGTTCGATCCCTGGGACAGGAAGATCCCCTGAAGAAGGAAATGGCAACCCACTCCAGTGTTATTGCCTGGAGAATTCCATGGACAGAGGAGCCTGGCAGGCTACAGTCCAAGGGGTCTCAATGAGGCAGACATGACTGAGCAAGTAACAACATATGATGATTCTGCCAGTATCTAACTTTTTGAAATCTCTTCTTCCAAAGACTTTGTCTTCCACCCTTGCTTTATTGGCCACTCTTACCTATGGTCACAGCCCACCTTTTCATCACTAGCAAAACCAATAGTTTGTCAATATACTCACTCAAGCATTATATTCTCTTGCTAATATCTGTCTTCCTAGCTTGCTTTCTCTATTACTCTAGCATAAATAGCTTATCTACATTTAGACTTAGTCTACATCATCTATCTTCATTCTTTGCCTTTACTTCCCTCCTCAAACTTTTAAAAAATCCAATGTTCAAAAGTAAAATTGTCTTGTATTAATGCTCCACCTTTCATGCCCTGCTATTACTGTTTCACATTCAATCTTGTTAAGAACAGCTCCCCACATCTTCTTCATATACCTTAACAGCTGAAGATAAGTAGAAATAAGACAAAATCATGTTGGTTGGTTCTATATTCAGCAGATGACCGAAAAACCCAATGGGCCTTAATTTTGCAAGACATTCATAATGCATTTCCCACTAGTGGGAGGATATGATAATTTCAGCCATGGATGACTATATAACAGTATTTCATAGAGGCACAGTATTTCTTAGAGGCTGTATAATGTAGTTGATAACATCCCAGAAGTCCATTTGACATCCTCTCTTGAGACTCTAATATTCAGTTTGAACTTATCATTCTATAAAAATGAACTCATCTTTCCTCCAAATTGGTCCCTTTCTTCACATCTTATGTAAGGCCCACACAGTCTTCCGACCCTGCTGATATTGAGTACATTTCCTGCACATGTTCCTTCACTCTCCTCCAACCACAACAGCCTCCTCAATTTTCACAAATACCCTACTGATTTTCTGCCTGCTTGATTAACTCAATTTTTCCAAAAAGGCATGTTAAAGCATTCAACTATAAAAGTGGAATTATCTATTTCTTATTTCAATTCTATCAGATTTTACCTGAGCATCACCATCAATCAAGTTGATCTGATTAACATTTATAGAATACTTAATCCAACAACAGTAAAACATATACTGCATATACTGTTTTCAGATCACAAAAGAACATTCACCAATACAGACCACATCTCTAGGCCATAAGTACACCTTAACAAAATTAAATGCAAATAAATCAAATAAAGTGCACTCTAATAAAGTTTATTTAGTGACATTAAATTAGAAATCAATAACAGGAATGTAACTAGAAAATCCCTAAATATTTTTTTTTTACTTATTTTTTTTTTATTTTGTTTTTTAACTTTACAATATTCTATTGGTTTTGCCATATATCAACTTGAATCCGCCACAGGTCTGAGACTAAACAAAGTACTTATAAATAACATTTGGGTCAATAAATAACTTTCAACATAAATCTGTTATTTAAAACAAATTAATATGAAAACACAACTTGTCAAAATTTGTGGATGTTGCAGAAGTAATGCACAGATGGAAGTTTATAGCATTTAATAACTACACTAGAAAAGAAGGTGATCTAAAAGCAATAATCTAAGATTACATTTTATGCAACTAAAAATGAAGACTAATTTAAGCCTAAAAGAAGCAGAAGAAAGGAAATAAAAATTATTTTATAAAAAACAATGAAATTGTATACAGGGGAACAATATGAACAGATTAGTAAAAATGATCAACATCTACCCAGGCTAACTGTGAAAAAGAATAGAGAGAAGGTACAAATTACTAATCTCAGATATAAAAGAAGGGTTATCACTGCTGAACTAATGAGTATTGAATGGATAAATAAGGGATATTAGTCATCAAAACAGTGTTATCAGTGACAGAACAGACAGATAAATCAATGCAACATAAGTACACTAACATAGTCAACTTATCTTAGACAAATGGAGCAAAGACAGTCTTTTCAATGAATGGTGCCAGAACAACTGGACATCCACACACAAAAATAAATCTAGACACAGACCTTATACCCTTCACAAAACTGTAAAACTCTTAAAGATAACATAGGTGAAATTTAAGATGACCTGCAGAGAAGGCAATGGCACCCCACTCCAGTACTTTTGCCTAGAAAATCCCATGGACGGAGGAGCCTGGTAGGCTGCAGTCCATGGGGTCGATAGAGTTGGACACGACTAAAGCGACGCAGCAGCAGGGCTATGGTGGTGATTATTTAAAAAAATACCAAAGGCATAGAACATGAAAGATAAAATGGGCTCCATTAAAATTTTAAAAATCGGCTCTATGAAATACAGTGTTGAGAGAATGAAAAGACAAGCCATGGACTGAGAAAAAATTGCAAAGACACATTTGATAAGGGACTATTACCCAAAATGTACAAATAAGAATAAGATAATGGTGTAGGCTCTGTATGTGTCAGGACAGGAAGTATATGGGAAATCTCTGTATCTTACTCTCAATTTTGGTTTGAATCTAAAACTGATATTTTAAAAAGCTTTTATTTAAAAAAAGGGAACATTATGAACTTTATATGGCTGCAAACTTCATAATTTGACACAAACTACCAAAATTCACGCAAGGTAAAACAGATAATCTGAATAGGCCTATATCCCTTTACAAATTTGAATCAATAATTAACAACATTAAAAAAAAAGAAAAAGTAGAGAAGATCTAAAAGACTAGCAATGAGCACACCTAGTACCCAGATCGTGGTTTCTAATACCATTCTCCAATAAAAGGAGCTAGGACACTATAAAGAAATGTGATTCTAGGAGTGGGGAGTAAATATACATAATAACCCTGGCCCATCTTATAGTCGGAGAAGGCAATGGCACCCCACTCCAGTACTCTTGCCTGGAAAATCCCATGGACGGAGGAGCCTGGAAGGCTGCAGTCCATGAAGTCGCTAAGAGTCAGACACGACTGAGCGACTTCACTTTCACTTTTCACTTTCATGCATTGGAGAAGGAAATCGCAACCCACTCCAGTGTTCTTGCCTGGAGAATCCCAGGGATGGGGGAACCTGGTGGGCTGCTGTCTCAGGGTCACACAGAGTCAGACACGACTGAAGCGACTTAGCAGCAGAAGCAGCAGCATCTTACAGTGTCAAAAAGTAATGAAATGTTTAAAAAATGTAGATAGGTAGATTGATGATAGATAGATGAGAAATAGATAGGGATATGTCAAAGGGGCACAAGATCAAACTAAAAGAACTCTTAATAGTCAAACTGGACAAATGAACAACAAAGTGAACAACCCCAAGTGTAAAATATGAGACCTATGAGTGTATACTAATATAATAAACGTGGCTGAAGAGAAAAATCTGAGCTGCAGAAGAATTCAAAATAACTGATACAGACTCTCTGTGCTATTCATAGTGACTTCCTTCCGAAGAGTTCAGCCTGGAAAGGAAGGTATTTTTTCAGTGGAGAAATCTGGCAAACACTACCTAGTCAAATGATCAGGTTAACTCAACAGTTATAAATCATATTAATAGTATGTGGTGAAAATACTTTACCTCTATGAGCTTCCTCACCCAAACCCACAAATCCCATCTAACCACGAGAAAAACACCAAATTATCAATAGAGTGGACATCCTATAATATGTCTGATCAGGATTCCTCAAAATTGTCATGGTTATCAAAAGAGCCTAAAGAGACATATAACTAACTATAAGGAGATATTATAGATAGGATGCTGGAACATAAAAAAAGGACACTAGATAAAAACTTAGGAAGTAAAAATAAACTGTGCATTTTAATTAATAACACATCAATATTGGTTAATTATTGGTAAGAGTGTACCATATTAATGGAAGATACTAATAGAAGATACTGAATATGGGGTATATGGGAATTTTCTATACTATTTTTATCACTGTTGTGTAAGTCCAAACTGTTTTTTTTTTTAATAAAGCTTATTTTACAAATTGCATACCTACAGAATCCAATAAACAGCACACAGCATCACCAGACTTGTATGTGTCAACAGCTACCACTCACAACTGATAGTTTCTCTATCTTCTTAATAAACTTTGGTAGTGAATATAGGTTGCCTCCAAACTTAACACAATAGTGGCCTGGAGTAAAATCTTAACAGTCTCAGCCAATATTTAATTAGTTTAAATTAGAATATGAAAAGTGAAAAGAAAGTGTTAGTTGCTCAAACCTGTCCAACTCCTTGAGATCCCATGGGCTGTCCGACTCTGTGCGACTCTGTGTCCGAATCTGTGCGACCCCATAGACAGCAGCCCACCAGACTCCTCTGTCCATGGAATTCTCCAGGTCAGAATACTGGAGTGGGTTGCTATTCCCGTCTCCAGGGGATCTTCCTGACCCAGGGATTGAACCCAGGTCTCCTGCATTGCAGGCAGATTCTTTACTGCCTGAGCCATCAAGAAAGCCCAAATTAGAACATATTGCCCTGTTATTACAACCACAGGAATGTATAGAACTTTGCCATTGATATAAATATGACTTAATTTTCAAATCCCAAGTCATATTTTCCCTATATATACAACACAGGGCTTTTAAATAATTCCAGCAGCAGCAGCAGCAAGTGTTACTTTTGTAGAGGACTGGGCATGCTGCTAAGTCACTTCAGTCATGTCCGACTCTGTGCAACCCCAGAGACGGCAGCCCACCAAGGCTCCTCTGTCCCTGGGATTTTCCAGGCAAGAACACTGGAATGGGTTGCCATTTCCTTCTCCAATGCATGAAAGTGAAAAGTGAAAGGGAAGTCGCTCAGTCATGTCTGACTCTTAGCGACCCCATGGACTGCAGCCCACCAGGCTCCTCCATCCATGGGATTTTCCAGGCAAGAGTACTGGAGTGGGGTGCCATTGCCTTCTCCGGGATTGGGCATACCTGGCTATTATTGACAGAATCTGAAGAAACAAACTAAACTACTTTTACTATAGAGAAATAAAGAAAGTTTCCAGGACATGATCTAGACAAAGTACATTCAATAAAAGAGGGACAGCTATTCATTTAAGATAATTTTAGGTATCATGGAGGTAGAGGTGGTCATTTATTTTATAGTTTCAGAAAAATTGCTGAAAAGTAAAAATCTGACAGATGATCATATATGAAGCTACAGAAGGGCCAATGAATTTAGATATGAGAATAGTCTTCCTGAATGCTCTTAAATTCTGCATTTCTTTATACAATTACACAAAGATCAAAACATGATCAAAAACATAACATGGCAGCTATTCAGACAACATTAGCACTAAAATTAATGAAACAATATTCATAACCTAAAGTTTGAATGACAACAATTTGAAATACATGAGCAATAAATCATCTTCATAACTTCTTATTATATTCCAGGAAAAAATCCAACATAAATGGTTTGATGAGCCAATACATTTATTGAAGGCTTATTTTTGTGCATTTCACCCACATTTAATCAATGTTCTAAGAATATTACTTCAATGCAATGTGTAGAGAAGTAGCTGTAAATATAGACATAAATTAATATACTGTGAATTTTCAGACCTTAAGTAAAGTTTATAATGTTGTGATTTGCAGAGGCTTGTATTATCATTGCTCATATCTAGATGTGGAGGTGAAAATGTCCACATATAGCTCTTAACGCTCTAATTTGATCATTTTTTACACACCTCTTTCCCTCAATATTTTTTGCACTGTCTCCTGTACCACTTTTTTTTTTCTTGGTATGACTTAGATGTTTTATTATTCTTTTTAAAAAATTTTTATTGAAGTATGTTTGACTTACAATGTTGTGTTAGTTTCAGGTGTATAGAAAACTGAGAACAGTATGGAAGTTCCTTAAAAAACTAAATATAAAACTACCATATGACTCAACAATCCCACTCTTGGACATATATACAGAGAAAACTATAATTCAAAAAGATACATGTTTCCCAATGTTCACTGCAGCACTATTGATAATAGCCAAGACATGGAAGCAACCTAAATGTTCACCAAAAGAGGAACAGACAAAGAATATGTGGTCTGTATGCATATATACATATATATATACATATATACATATAATGAAATATTACTCAGCCATATAAAAGAACAAAATAATGCCATTTGCAGCAACAGGGATAATAATTAGAGATTTAGTGGTTATCATACCACTTATTTTCTTGACAACTTAGCATCTACTGTGGCTATTCAGGTCCTTATCTTATGAATAAGTGCATGCAAAAGCCTCTCAACTGGCCTTCTCTTAACAAGCCTCATCTTTTGTAACTATTTTATGAATCTGAAAATTTTCTGAGTGTCATGAAATTAATGTACCTAGAGCATGTACTCTGAGCACTCTACCTTCCACCCCTGTTATTTAAACAGTTTCCTCAATTTCTGTTAAAAATTAAAGTCCATTTTTTCTAACCAGCTGTTCCAGAATAATATAAGATATTCCTTCCAGAAACATATTATCTATGAATATTAATCTTCTACATATCATTGAAAAATTATGTATCATCTATGTGCCTTATCAGATCAGATCAGTCGCTCAGTCGTGTCCAACTCTTCGCGACCCCATGAATCGCAGCATGCCAGGCCTCCCTGTCCATCACCAACTCCCGGAGTTCATTCAGACTCACCTCCATCGAGTCAGTGATGCCATCCAGCCATCTCATCCTCTGTCGTCCCCTTCTCCTCCTGCCCCCAATCCCTCCCAGCATCAGAGTCTTCCAATGAGTCAACTCTTCGCATGAGGTGGCCAAAGTACTGGAGTTTCAGCTTTAGCATCATTCCTTCCAAAGAAATCCCGGGGCCTTATAGTCATTTATAATAAGAAAACCTCTGTCACAGGGTGGTTAGTAAATAAAGACAAAACAGGAAACATGAGTGTTTAGCTCTTAATAATTAGCTCAATAATTAGCTTAATAATTATTATCTACGTCATCATTTTTATTCATGTATTAACATAGACTGGTCTTTGTTTTAGCTTTCACATCTTGATCCACATAATGCTACAAGAGGGAATATTCTCACAATTCCTTCCTGTCAATCCAATTTTTACACCTCTTTAAAAACTGGTGAAATTCTCATCAGCATTCCTGCCAATAGTTTTCCAACTCCTATTAATTAAAACTTGCATTATTTTTATGTCAATTCTCTATCTTCCAATTACTTTCCTGTTACTACTGCCTTGGGTGAAGACTGTAATTTTAATGGACTTATTGTGTATAATTTTTTATTATTAGACTTTAAGCTTATTCATTCCATTTTTCTTATCTCTATTCTCCCATGCTTTCCCAAGGTTGAACGGACTTCTCTTCTCATCCAGGCTTCACTATTAGTAACTGGCCAAAGATGACAGTAAAAATCAGGCAATATTAAATAATCCCCTTGCCCATCATTGCTCCCAATATTTACATACACAGATACTATCTGTACACAAATACTGTCTGTATTTGTGGAGGATGTTTCTTAGTGTGGGTCCCTCAGAAGCAGACAAGGAGGAGTAAATCTCTGTGTATCAGAGATGTGTTAAATGTGCTCTGAGAAGAAACCTGTAAAAGAGTAGGGGAAATAGCAGAGAGAAGGAGAAGACCAAATCAAGCAAGGGCATAAATTTAGCAACTCTCTTAGAGAGTAATGTCAGCCTGATCTTGAAGGGAAGCCCTGGAATGTATACTATGTGCCAGTGTTTCCCCAACTAGATATAAGGGAGTTGGGCTTTTATGCTTCTTCCTCCATCAATCACTGGTTAATTCTGACAACAGGCTCACAGGCATTTTCCAGAAAGAGCAGGTGGCTTCAGCAGATGGAGAGAAGTTCTCTGAGTTGCAGGTGAATACTATTAGGCCCAAATTCACGCAAAAGCCTGGGAAACAACCTATAAAAATAGCAAATGGGACAGGAGTTTCTCACTTTGGAATGAGTATCAACCATGTCCATTCCAGAAGGGAAGTGGAAATTCTCTCAGCCTTGGGATCTTCTCCCTCAGCAATGACTTTAGCAGTACCCAAAACTCAGATCAAACACACCTTTCTCACTCTCACGCTAAAAACTTCTCACTCTTGAAATAATACCTAGTAACACATTGTACATTTTCATTATCTTCATATTCTTTATTGCTCACTGAAATGATCATTTCTAGGAAAAAACTGTAAACTTGAATTCATCATAAAATATATCCTTCCCAATATCATTTAAATTCACCCTAAAATACTTTAGGCATAGATGTCTTTCCAATGTTTTAAGAAATCTTCAGATGAAGATGTTTCCTTTTCAGATAATTTCTATGGTTCCAAATGCTTTTCTATGAAACAGCTATTCCCTCATTTAATCTCCTATTGATAGAGCCAAGATTTTATCTGTTCAAAACTCTTCTCTCATTCAGGAATAATTCTTTATTTTTCTAAGCCAATAATTATTTTCCCCATGTTTACATATCAGAATATTAATACATCCAAAGATGTACAATTGTTTCCAAAGTGTAAAGCAAAACTACAGATTAAATTAAATATATTATCTTAGAGAACAGCTTTTACTCAAAGGTGTGATTAATAAATTCTATTATGTATTGAAGTAATACAATATTGTTATAGGGAATATATATGAATAAATATAATATAAAAGAATTATAAAGAATGACTATGCTGAATTGCCAAAAAGGTTAACACTTCAAAATCAATTAATGTAATACATTATACTAATACAATAAAGGACAAAACCTGAATGGAAAGAGAAAAAGACATTTAACCAAACCCAATATCCATCCATGAAAAAAGCTCAAAACACAAGTTTAGAAGGAACTTCTCCAACCTGATAAAAGACACCTATCAGAAACTGACATTTAACATCCTATATCACAGCAAAAAACTGTACAGTCTCATAAAGCTCAGAAATAAAACAAAGGTATCTACTCTCAAAATCAGGCAAAGAAAAAAAATAGAAGGCACTCAGATTAGAAAAGAAGAATAAGAGTACCTTTATTTACACACAACATGATCCAGGTTACACAGATTCCTAAGAAATATCCAGTAGTCACATATGGATGTGAGAGTTGGACCACAAAGGAAGCTGAGCACCAAAGAATTGATGCCTTTGACCTATGGTGTTAAAGAAGACTCTTGACAGTCCCCTGGACTGCAAGAAGATTCAACCAATCAGTCCTAAAGGAAATCAGTCCTGAATATTCATTGGAAGGACTGATGCTGAAGCTGAAGCTCCAATCCTTCGGCCACCTGATGCGAAGAACTGGCTCTTTAGAAAAGACCCTGAAGCTGGGAAAGATTGAAGGCAGGATGAGGAGGGGATGACAGAGGATTAGATGGTTAGATGGCATCACTGACTCGATGGAATGAGTTTGAGCAAGCTCCAAGAGTTGGTGATGGACAGGGAAGCCTGGCATGCTGCAGTCCATGGGGTCATAAAGAGTCAAACACGACTGAGTGACTCAACTGAACTGAAGAAATATGCAAAAACAACCACTAAAATCAAAAAATAAATTCAGTAAGTTCACAGGACAAAAATAAATAAAAAGTCAAATGTATTTAGACTAACAGTGAGCAATTAAAAATGAAAGTAAAAACACTTTGCATCAAATAAAGCAGGGAAAAATATCAAAATAATTATGAGAACTGTACAATGAAAATTGAAAAATACTGATCAGAGAAATCAAATATGACCTAAATAAATGGAGGCAGCTTTCCTTTCCTTTTCATGGATTAAGAGTCTTGAGATGATTAAAATTAAATTCATTCTAAAATTGATTGGTTATGCATTCAATGCAATCCTTATCAAAATTCCAGCAGATTTCTTCCCTCTAGAAACTTATAAGTTAATCTTAACATTTATACGGAAAGGCAAAAGCCACAAAACAGCAAAAGCAATTTTAAAAAAGAACAACACAGTTGGAGGACTTGACGGTTCCCAATTTCAGACTTACTACAAAGCTAGAGTAATCAAGAGAGTGTGGTACTGAGAAAATGATGAACATACACACAGATCAGTAATGCAAAATTAAGAGTCCAGATATAAACTTTACATTTATGTAAGATAAACAGAATTTTCAACAAAGGCTCAAAGGCAATTCATTTAATGGAGAAACAATAGTCTTTCAACAATGTCCAAATATGATGAGATGATTCTAAACTATTCTCTCACATTATACTTAAAAATGAGCTCAAAATGAATCTGAGACATAATTGCAACCGCTAACATTATAAAGCATTTGAAGAAAATAAAGAGAAAATAATTCTGATTTGGGGTTAGAAAAATGTTTCTTAGACACTAGAAGAGAGCATCATCCATAAAAAGAAAAAAATGATAAAACGAGTTTGGTCAAAACTGAAATCAAAGGTACTTACAAAGCATCTTTTTAAATACAGAAAGACAAGATGCAATCTGAGAGAAAATATTTATTAAGCCTTTATCTAGTAAAGGTCTTGTATCTAAAATTTATAAACTAAACTGGTAAGTGAATAACTGGAAGACAAATGATCCACTCTAAAAATGAACAAAAGTTTCAAATAGACATTCCATCAAAGAACTATGAATTTAGACAAACAACAGAAGGAAAGATGTTCAGCATCATATTAAGGAGAATGCAGTTTAAAGAACAGTGACTTACCACTTTACATATACTTTACAATGATTCAAAAAGACAGACAGTAGTATCTATTGGCAGGGATGTGGAAGAACTGATATCTTCATACACCGCAGGTGAGAAAGTAAAATGGTACAGTACCTTTTTAAAACAGTTTGGCATTTTCTTAAACACATAAGTGTAAATTTACCACATGACCCAGCAACATCACTCCTGGGAATCTAACCAGAAGAAATGAAAACACATGCCTGCACAAAAAATTCTATGTTGTTTGCTGCTGCTACTGCTGCTAAGTTGCCTCAGTTGTGTCCGACTCTGTGCGACCCCATAGAGGGCAGCCCACCAGGCTCCCCCCGTCCCTGGGATTCTCCAGGCAAGAACACTGGAGTGGTTTGCCATTTCCTTCTCCAGTGCATGAAAGTGAAAGTGAAGTTGCTCAGTCGAGTCCAACTCCTAGCGACCCCATGGGCTGCAGCCTACCAGGCTCCTCCATCCATGGGATTTTCCAGGCAAGAGTACTGGAGTGGGGTGCCATAATGCCCCCAAACTAAAAACAATGAAATGTCTATCCACCAGTAAGTAAATAGTACAATGTGGTATATTCATACAGTGGATTACTATTCAGCAATAAAAAGGAGGAAAATGCCAATACCTGCCATATGGATGATTTTCAATAACATTATACAGTGAAAACTAATTCAGCCACAAGCAACCCTTCCACATATTTTATGACTCAGTGTATATGAATTTGCCATTAAAAGGATAGAAAGTAGGTTAGTGATTGGCTAGGACTAGGGTTAGGAATGGAGAAGGCAATGGCACCCCACTCCAGTACTCTTGACTGGAAAATCCCATGGATAGAGGAGCCTGGAAGGCTGCAGTCGATGGGGTCACTGAGAGTCGGAGCCGACTGAGTGACTTCACTTTCACTTTTCACTTTCATGCACTGGAGAAGGAAATGGCAACCCACTCCAGGGTTCTTGCCTGGAGAGTCCCAGGGACGGGAAGCCTGGTGGGCTACCCTCTATGGGGTCGCATAGAGTCGGACACGACTGAAGTGACTTAGCAGCAGCAGCAGCAGCAGGGTTAGGAATGTGGGGTGACTAGGAAAGATATGAGATATCTTTTTGGAGTGCTTAAAATATTCCAAAATTGGATTGTAGTGATAGTTATACAACTCCATATACTTACCAAAAATTAAACTGTATACTGAAATCAAGTAAATTTTTATCGACGTAAATTATACTTGAAGAAAAGCTGTTAAAAAATCCTGACATTTATGAAGGCCTCTCCCTATTTCACTGGTTAGTACCAGAGTTACTGATAAGGGGTCCTCTCAACTCACAAGTGCATAACCATTGGCAACTCTGTGCTCCCGTGCTTGGTAAAGCTCTTCTTTCTCTTCACTCTGCCACCTCTGGCCTGCTAGCAAACTTGGGCTGTTCCTTGGCGAGATCAAGTTCTACATGGTTTTACCCTATCCATTTGTTTTGTGGTTCATGGAGATTCCTTATCAATTTTTTGTATTAATGATGCTACAGATGTAAAATTTATTTATTTTGCTGTCCTTGTTTGTTTTTCCTAGATAATTTGGAGGACTGAGTAGTGTAAAACTGCACTGTTATCATTATCTTTCACTGTAAGGAAATCCGAACTGCTTTTTAAGTCTTAGGGAAAAAAAAAAATCCCAAACAAGAGACAATAGACATGATAATGCTAGACACATATGTAGCAGAGAGATGAAAGTCAGAATATTGTTACAAATGTCAAGTGAAGAAATCAGAAAATACAGAAATATTTAGGACACAGCACCACAGTGACTTTACAGATAAATAGATATGCTTGTATAGAAGTACACACACAACCCTTACTTCAACTGGATGATTCCTATTCATTTTCATAGGCCAATGTGGAATCTTCCCAGGTAGTTCAGCTGGTAAAGAATCTGCCTGCAATTCAGGAGTGAAAGTGAAAGTCGCTCAGTCGTGTCCAACTCTTTGTGACCACAAGGACCCATGGAATTCTCTAGGCCAGAATACTGGAGTGGGTAGTCATTCTCTTCTCCAGGAGATCTTGCCAAACCAGGGATTAAACCAAAGTCTCTCATATTGCAGGCAGATTCCTTACCAGTGGAGCCACAAGGGAAGCCCAAGAATACTGGAGTGGGTAGCCTATCCCTTCTCCAGCGGACCTTCCTCAACAAGGAATAGCAATGCAGGAGACCCTGGTTCAATTCCTGGGTTGGGAAGTTCCCCCAGAGAAGGGACAGGCTACCTGCTCCAGTGTTCTTGGGCTTCTCTGGTGGTTCAGATGGAAAAGAATCCACCAGCAATGTGAGAGACCTGAGCTCGATCCCTGGGTTGGGAAGATCCTCTGAAGGAGGGCATGGCAACCCACTCCAGTATTCTTGCCTGGAAAATCCTCATGGACAGAGGAGCCTGGTGGGCTGCAGTCTATCCATGGAGTCATAAAGAGTCAGACGTGACTGAGCTACTAAGTGCAGCACAGCATATATAGAATCTACTTATTTTTGGCCAGAAAAACATTCCCTGATCCACGATATCTGAGTTAGCTGCACCAATATTTATAGTATTCTTTTTTTTTAATGTATCAAATTTATTAAAAGTGGGTGTTTACTTATTTATTTCTTCCTCTAAAGTATGAGTGATTAGAAGCTGCTGGCACTGTTAATCTTATTTATCTTAAACCCAGCAGCTGAACATATGTTTATTGAATTAATTAGCCATCTAATCATTCCTTCATTTCTGAGTCTCACTATATGTAAACCAGCATATTTCTTCATTTTAGCTAGAATTTATTTCTTATTTAGCTCAACATTTCTTCAGGTCATATTTCTGCCTTATACTTGTATTTAAACTTCTGGTTTTTATTTTCCCACTTATGCATTTCTGTATTTTCTTCCATTTTTGAATGTCCGTGGCATGGTATCTATATCTGTCTTGTGATATTTATTTCTTTCCATCTTGCATAATACTTGTCTTTTTTTTTCTCATCCCAGCTACTAAAATTTAAACCATCTGCAGAAACAATTGGGACTTTCTTTTTATTCCTTACTAGATTTTGCACAGAATAAGTATACAATATGCAATGGATTTAGAATAACTTAGATTTGTTGAGGATATAATGTGTGCTAAGCTTGTGTCCCCATGGACAGAGGAGCCTGGACGGCACAGTCCATGGGGTAACAAAGAGTCAGACATGACTGACTAAGCACACAAGCTTGTGTTAAACTTGGAGACATAGTCTAGGTGTTCTATCAATTGCTGGATCTGGTTGACAAGAGATTCAGAAGCCACTGAACAATAGTTAACTGCCTGTTTTCCTCTATTTATGTTAATCAGAAAACACTATGAAATGAACCTAGGTAAGAACTGATTTCTTATGGCTAATTATTTGTAATGCAGGGATCTCTTACCTATGTGCTATGTTTTTGAAAAACAGTATATGATTGGTAAGGTTCCAGGCAAGAATACTAGAGTGAGTAGCCATTCCCTTCTCCAGGGGATCTTCCTGACCCAGGAATCCAAATTGGGTCTCCCTCACTCCAGGCAGATTCTTTACCATCTGAGCCACCATGTGAAGCCCAAGGTAGCAAAAGTGAAGCCTTTAATTGTTGTTTAGTCACTAAGTTATGCCCAACTCTTTTGCAACTCCATGGATTGTAGCCGGCCAGACTCCTCTGTCCATGGGATTTCCCAGGCAAGAATATTGGAGTGGGTTGCCATTTCCTTCTCCAGGGAATCTTTGCAACCCAGGGGTTGAACCTGTGTATCCTGCACTGGCAGGTGGATTATTTACCACTGAACCAACAGGGAAGTCCATAAGCCTTTGTTCACTGACTTGTGATCAAAGATTTTGAAAAAAAAAAAGTGATTTGCACTGATTTCTTTATCTAGTGTTATTCAAAGAAGAGTGAGTCTCCATTGGACTTAAATGTTTAAGTTCCTGTCCAGTGATTGAACTATGAAATTGGAGCAAATAAACGGCTTCTCATTTGGAACAAATATGCTCTTAGATTTTAAGATTCTAAGATTATTACCAGTCTAAAACTTCCAGATTTGGCAGAATACCCCAAGAAGACCAAGGTCATGCTCCATGCCAGCTCTAAGCCAAATTACTTCAGTAGAACCCTGTGACAGAAAATGCTGCTGTCGGTATGTGTAACAAACTGAACTAATAATGGATGTTAGAAAATTTGCAGAACATTTTCTCTCTTTCTTAGAGTAACCAGTAAAGAAATTTAAAAAAAAAAAAAAAGAAAGAAAATGAGAGTAAGGAGAGAGCTAAATATATTATTCCTTCAAGCTTGCTCTGAAAGTATGCTCAAGCAGCAAAGGGAAAATATTTGATATTAAACCAAGTTCAGAGTTTGTATTTTTAACTTTTTTTATCTGAGCATTCTGTTTACAGAATTGACATTATTTGTGACTTTAAAGTGATTGCAAGCATACCAGTTATCCCAAAGTAAGCAGATATCACAGTGAACTAGAGTAGTGATCCAAGGAAACATGATTTTTCTCCACTCAGTGAAATTATATGTAACAGTTGGACTAGAATATATTTTGGCATTTGAACATAATAAACATTGAAACTTGTTAAAATACCAATTACATTTTATTGGTACAGGAAAGGAGGCTATAGGGAAGGGCTGCAGTTCTCCAGCACCATCTATGATTGAATGGGCTAACTCTATCTCGAGGACTAATATTGAAAAATAAAAAAAACCTGACATTTCAGAGCCATGCCCTACAAGCTAGTTTAGTTGTGACAGAGCTATTTTTCCCATTCTGCTTACTTCTTGCCTTAGGAGCAAAAAAAAAAAAAAAAGAAGAAGAAGAAGAAAGAAAGAAAAAAGATACTCATAATTCTCCTTCAATTGCAACAGATATTTATGTATGTAAATGTTTAATCTAATATCTAGTTTATATATGCTCAACCTCAGGGAGATTCAGTGTTGAGCATATTCTCAACCAGGAGGAATTTGGCTTACCAATTAACCTAAAGGATTTCTGTCATGTAAATAATGACCATCATGTCTTGACAACCTTATCAAAAATGATACCCCTTTTTTCTATTTGTTTTATCCACAGCATTCATCAGTACTTTCTGATATGTATATACACATATGTATATGTGTGTATATGTACTGTTGCTGTTGTTTCGTTGCTAAGTTATATCCAACTATTTGTGGCCCCATGGACTGTTAGCTTGCAAGGCTGCTTTCTCTATCCATGGGATTTTCCAAGCAAGAATGCTGGAGTGGGTTGCCATTTCCTCCTTCAGGAGATCTTCTCAACAGGAATAGAATCCACATCTCCTGCATTGGCAGGCAGATTCTTTATCACTAAGTCACCTAGGAAGCCTGTGTATGTATTATTTATATCTGTATGACTATCATCAACTTCTTTCAGAAATGAAGCTCCATGAAAGTAGTGACTATTTAGTTTTTCAGCATTATAATACCCAGTGCGAAATCATGTGAGACTCATGGTGGAAATTCTGTACATACTCAAGTAGTAAATATGCAAAACATATGTATTCAAACCAGTAATGTTGATCAAAAACAAAACAAGATATGCAGTTAACCTGTGAGAAACAAAGCTTTCAGTCTTAGCTGTTAGAATCTTATCTATTCTTATACACTGTGAATCTCTAACTAATAAATAACACAGTTTATCCAATATCTGTAATTTTATGTGTCAGTATGGCAGAATAAAATGTTGCCCACTTTTTAATGGTTTCTCAGAGAATACTGTTACAAAATAATCCGTGGTTCTAATTCTAATCATTGATCTACTGGTGATACAACTTTAAAGATTAAAAGAGAAAGAAATGTGAATTATTGCTAAGGCATTGGGGTTCAAAATAGCCACTGAAATTTGAAGTTCAAGGAGCCATAAAAAGTTCTTTCTAGTTACTTAATGTGTCACTTTTAAGGTGAAAATTCTTTATTTCACCTAATTTTAAGGGTGAAATTGCGATTTTCAGCACATTTCTACTATGGTCATTTCCATTAGGGTTATCCTCTAAGTTACTATCGTCACATTTGCACAGAGAGCAGGCAGAAAGCAGTTAAATCAGTTACTCTTTATGTTAAAAGTTCACTTCCATAAATGCTACAGGTAATACATTTAATCAATATTTTTAATTTAAATAAATTTGCTCTGATAAAGGATTGGTATTAGACATTTCACAAACAGTTAGCCAGTTCTCAAACAAATCTAAAAAGAAATAGATGTTGACATATAGCTCTTTCCTGTCACAGCTACCTGTTTTCCTTTAATTGGCTTAAGTCTCTAAATCGATATGAATCTGAATCAGTTTTTAAATAACTTTCTACATTGCTTTTATCCTACATACTTCCATACTGCATATTATTTAGATATGTGTTTGCAAAATTTAGCCATCATCCTCAGACAAAAATAGCCTTAAAATTAATTGCAAAGTTGAATTTGTTGCATACTCTAAAGATGATGAGTCACTATAACATAAGAAATAATAACTTTAAAAGGACTTTATAACGGATTGTGGGACAACATCCTATTTAAATGTTCTGATTTTTATACAAATATATTGAAGCCTGTCTCTCTTCAGGAATCACAAAGAAAGTCTTGCTTACTCTGATCATGATGAAGGATGAAACAGACAAGAGGAATTTATCTTTGAATATAGCCTTCCCTTGGATTATAACAACACATTTAAAAGAAGACTTCAGTAATATTCCATTCTTCTAATAAGTTTCAAGTGAGTAAAGTTTATTTCCAGTGTATTTTTCCAAATAATTATTTGAAAATATTATTTCCAAATAAAGACACTATTGATAAGAAAATTTTAACTTTTAGTTTGAATTCAGAAATGAATTTAAATAAGCACTTTAAAAGAGTCTTAGTTATTTCATGTTGATAGTATCACTATATTTTGTCTACTGTTTTTCAAAGAGAACAAAATAGCAGGACATATATATATATATATATATACACACAAGGGTAAAATATAGTCATCATGTTGAGTTTTGTTGAAATACGCAAAATGAGTAAAGGAGGTGAATGGCTTTATTGTATTAGAAGGTAAACCAAAAAATGAAAAAATTAAATTAAACAAAGGGATATTCTATTATTTTGATCTGTGATCATTGTCCTTATATTCTTAAACTATTTTAATTATTTGGAGATCAGAAGGTGATGAGAGGGCAAAGGCATCAATTGGAATATCACTTTAAAGATTTTAACAAAGCCCCTCAAGTAGAGTGTAAATACCACTGAAGTCAGAGAGTTTTCTGTCCCCCTTCTGGCCTTTATATCAAGCTTTCCTCATTTCTTGCCTTTCCTCAATTTTTTCCTTTTTTTTTTTTTAAATATCTTTCCAGCTTTACTGAGATGCAGTGGACATAAGACATTGGGTAAATTTAAGGTGTATGACATGTTGATTGGATACATTTACATATTGCAAAATGATAATCACCATAACATTAGCTAACATCTGCATCCTGTCACATAATTACCATTTCTTTTTGTGGTGAGAACATTTAAGATTCACTCCCTTAGCAACTTTCAATATGGAATTTAGAATTATTAACTATGATCACTATGCTGTATATTTGATCTCCAGAACTTATTCATCTTATAACTGGAAGTTTTTACTCCTTGATAAACATCTCCCCCAGCCTTTTGCCCTTGGTAACCACCAGACTAGTTTTTTGAAAAAGATCAATTCTATTAAGAAATTTGCAAATATATAAAACAATGCTACTCCTCTCACTACTCTTTTTTTCCCCTTTTGGAAAATGTAAATTTTTTTATGAGGTGTTCAGATTATCTTCAACTGTGCTTTAAAGTTTATAGTATTGAGATTGCAGTAAAACTAGGAAATCTACTAAATATTTACTTAAAAAGCTACCCTTAAAGAAAAGGCAGAGTGTTTACCAAAGACAATAGGACCCTCCTTTTTCACTGCTGCTGCTGCTGCCGTTAAGTCGCTTCAGTTGTGTCCGATTCTGTGCGACCCCATAGACGGCAGCCCGCCAGGCTCCCCCGTCCCTGGGATTCTCCAGGCAAGAACACTGGAGTGGGTTGCCATTTCCTTCTCCAATGCACGAAAGTGAAAAGTGAAAGTGAAATCGCTCAGTCGTGCCCGACTCTTAGCGACCCCATGGACTGCAGCCTACCAGGCTCCTCCGTCCATGGGATTTTCCAGGCAAGAGTACTGGAGTGGAGTGCCATTGCCTTCTCCGCCTTTTTCACTAGTATCTATATTAAACATGCACAGATTTCTAGAAATTCCTATGAACACTTTTGGTGAGAAATATTTTGTTTTGTCCTAATTTATTATATCTCCTGTGAACTAGTCAATAATTTAATAATGAGAATTCATTCTATTTGCTCTTTCAAATTTCACTGAATGAAAAAAACTAAAGGAAAAATTGCTATGGAGATTACTGGACTTTCAAGGTGTTTTTTGTTTGTTTGTTTGTTTCCCTACTTTTGAATGTATATATGTTTGACTGGGGGCTTCCCTGGTAGCAAAGAATATGCCTGCAATCCAGGAGACATAGGAGATGCAGATTCGATCCCTGGGTCAGGAAGATCCCCGAGAGGAATAAATGCATCCACTCCAGTATTCTTGCCTGGAAAATCCCACTGACAGAGGAAGCTGCTGGGTTGCAGCCTGTCCATGGGAGTCACAAAGAGTCAGACACAACTGCGCGCACACACACAGGAAAAGTCCATGCTTCTGTGCGCTTCACTTGTTCACACTTGTTCTACTTGGTTTTCTAACACTCTACCACCTCTTCCTTTCATTAAATGTTAAGGGACAATTACAATGAAGTACATCAAAGCTAAAATTTCCCTGTCAATAGTATCTTTCGGTTGCTCTTTCTCTATGATCGATATCAAACTGCTCTGCAAAGGGGAGGTACATCATCACCTCGGGGACTTCTAGCCCTAGCCATGCTCCACATTCTGACTTGGGTGTTGTATACTGGTTCTGCCCTGGGAAAATGTGTGCACCTACCATATGTTCAGTAGAATTTCTGGGACACTTGAAAACCAAGTGATGCTTGTAAATGTTACAGGCCTATGGGTTATACATAATGCAGTGTTGGTAAGTTCAAAAGAAGAAACAAAATGCAACTTCTGCAAAAAAAAATAATTAAACATGTTTATCAAAAGTCTGGTTTTTTTTTTAAATTGAAGTATATTCTTGCTGGGATAATCCCATGGACAGAGAGCGTGGCAGGCTACAGTCCACGGGGTCACAAAGAGTTGGTAACCACTGGGCACACACACATAGTTGATGTATGGTGTTTTGCTAGTTTCAAGTGTATATCAAAATGAGGCAGTTATACATATATTTTCTTTTCATATTTTTTTTCCCTATAGCTTATTACAAAATACTAAGTACAGTTCCCTGTCCTCTCCAGTAGGTCCTTGTTGGTTTTCTATTTTATATATAGTAGTGTGTTTATGTTAATCCCGAACTCCTGATTTATCCCTCCATCCCCTTTCCCCTTTGGTAACCATAAGTTTGTTTTCTGTGTCTGTGACTCTATTTTGTTACAAGTTTATTTGTTCAAAAGTCTGTTGATATGGTTGAATCCTATCACTTTTGGGTAATTTTCTTTTAGAAAGTACAAGACTTATTAAAGGAAACTTAATCCTAAGAATGTGTGATGTAGTACCAGGAAGTTATCTTAAAAACATAATAAAATATGTGCTCGAGGCAATCATATAAGTAATTTTCACATTTCCATGAGAGGAGGCAGCAGGTTCAGAACTGTGGGAAGGGTTAAGACATTCAATTAAATGGTTGAAAATACTGTTAAACCAATAAAAAGTTTTAGATCCCCAAATGGCTCAATTTGTTAACTAAAGGTAATCTTTGGGCTTCCCAGGTGATACTAGTAGTAAAACACCTGCATGCCAATGCAGGAGACTTAAAAGACACAGGCTTGATCCCTCTGTTGGGACGATCCTCTGGAAAAGAGCATGGCAACTCAACCCAGTATTCTGGCCTGGAAATTCCATGGACAGAGGAGCCCGACGAGCTATGGTCCATAAGGTTGCAAAGTGTCGGACAACTGAAGAGACTTAGCATGCACTCATGCAAAGGTAATCTAACCAATCTTTTCAGGTAACATTCCTACAATTTGCAATCATCTTGTATTTGTATTTCTGCATGTGTTTTAAATTTGTTTACTTTCTTTTTTGATAGATACAAATTTTATTTGTGTTTTCTCACCCCACCTTTTAATTAATTATTTGATTGATTTTTTTCTTGTTTTATTTGTTGAACTTTTTTTGGCTATTTAATCTCCTTCTTTCATTTCCCCCCTACAAGAGATATTTTATCAGAGGATTAAGCTTGTAACTCATTTAAACTTTAATAATAAGTTGAGATAACTCTGGCACCAAGACTTCTAATCATTTGCTTCATTGGATAAAACTACAGAGTTTAGTGTGCCAGAGCTCCCTCTGTCCTGAGGGAAACTTCAGAGGGAAGCAGCTGTTACATGGTTCAGTTGGTCTTTTTTCCAACACCCAAATCAGATGACCAGTTTGCACACCAGGACCACTAAGGCCCCCATCATTGTCCTCTGGTTTCCCACTGCACAGGCACAGTTGTTAACAAGAGTGCCAAGAATACCCCAAAGGGGAAAGGATAGTTTCTTCAATAAATAGCACTGGAAAAACTGGATATCTACATGTAAAAGAATAAATTGGACACCAATCTTATACCATATACAAAAGCAACTTGAAATATATTAAGCACCCAAGTGTAAGACATGAAACTCTAAAAATCATAGAAAAAAATAAGGAAAAGGCTTACTTGGTATTAGTCTTAGCAAATTCTTGGATATGAAACCAAAAGCATAGGCAACAAAAACAAAAATAAACATCAGGGACTATATAAAAAACAACTTTTGTATAATAGAAGAAACAAGAGTGAAAAGGCAACCTAGAGAGAGAGAGAAAATATTTGTAAACAACTTATCTGATAAGTGGTTAACATCCAAAATATATAAGAAACTACTACAACTCATTAGCAATAAAAATAACAACAACCTGATTAAAACATGGGCATAAGACCTGAATAGATATTTCTCCAAACAACACATGCAAATAACCACCAGGTATATGAAAAGGTGCTCAATATCACTAATCATCAGGAAGTTGCAAATCAATACCACCAAAATGAGACATCACCTCACACCTATAGGACAGCTATCACCAAAAAATTATTATTATTACCAAGGATATGCTGAGTTTGTAAACTGTGTACACTACTGATGGAACTGTAAAAGGGTGCATTTGCTACATGGAGCTTTCTCCAAAAATTAGAATTATATATACCATATGATTTAGCAATTCTACTTCTTGGCATATATCCAAAAGAAATGAAATCAGGATCTTGAAGAGATAGTTGCAGTCCTATGTTCACTGTGGCGTTATTCACTAAAGCAAGAATATAGAAACAACCCAAATACCCACTGACAGAAGAATGGATAAAGAAAATGTGGTATACACATATAATGGATTACCATTCAGTCTTAAAAAAGGAAATACCTCTACTTACAAAAACACGATGAACCTAATATGTTATGCTAAATGAAATAAGCAAGTTGCAGAAGGCAAATATTGTATGATTCATTTAAATAAGGTATCTAAAATTTCAAAATCTTAGAAGTAGCAAGTAGATGATGGTGGTTGCCACAGTTTAGGAAAAGGGGGATATGGGGAGTCGTCCATTGTACACGACAAGGTACAATGTTAGTCTCGTTGCATTAAATAGTCTCGTTTCATTAAAAATAGACTATGGAGTCAGGCTGCCACTCCTCACATCATCAGAAGAAAAACCATTCTTAGCAAAGTGCCCCCAAGCCTACCTTCATAATCAGCTAGAATTAGTCTGAATGATGAAACCTATCGCATCCTCACTCATATATCACTTTGCCTCCCTGCTGGAAGGATCACATTCAGCATTTATGAGGCAAGTGACATTTCCCTTTTTTTCTAAAGCTACTCTATTTGAAAGCAAGGAGTCGCTTTAAGTATATAACAATTTCTGCTATGAATAAACATTTTAAAATCACAAAGACTGTAAATCAAAACTAGAAAAAATACAGTGATTAAAAAATATGTCTTTCTGTGTTTCTTAACCCATACATTTTTAAACTAAATTCATTGGTATATATTTAAGTCTTTGACATCTAAGCTGACAAATGATATCCAAAAGGAAAGCAATATTTTGATTTCTTAAATTATTTTAATATTATTCAACAAGTTGTTAAATTATTTGTTTCTATGCTTTTCACAGAAAAGTAAAATTTCAAATATGCTTCTCTAAAGGCAAACACCTTTATCTTCTCAAAGATCAATTTAAATTCCGTACATGTAGCTGATACTCTGCTCAAGATATTTTGGGTTTGTGTAGTGAAAAGTGCCAATAGACACATAAAAGGAAATAGGTCTGATGTGAAGTTTTCAGAACTACTTATCTTGTCTCGCGAGATGCGCAGGAAGTATCTAGAAAGACTGCAACAGATTTTCCTTTCACCTGCCATGATGATAAATACCAACACCTCCACTGGTATGTTTCATTCATTGAGGCACATTTTCTAAAACTTGTTTGTACTGAATCCTCCTACATTAGAATTATTTCCATAACAGTTCTAAGAAAACAAACCTAATACATACTGTAAAATGTATGTTAGTATTTCTATATAAGGGCTTTTAGAATGCATTTCTCCTATCTTATGCATAATCTCGGGGCAAATTTCTGTTTTATAAGGAATTATGGAAGTAAACGCAATCCATCACTTATAACAACATAGGAATGAAGTAAAATTCCTCTTGTTTAAAAATGATTTTTAGGGACATCCCTGAGGGTCAAGTTATTAAGAATCCTTTGCCAATGCAGGAGAAATGGGTTCGATCCCTGGTCCAAAAGGATCTCCCATGCCACTGCAACTAGTAAGCTCTCATGCCCTAGAGCCCAGGCTCTGCAACAAGAGAAATCACCATAGTAAGAAGCTTGTGGACCTAAACAAAGAGTAACCCCCTCTCACCGGAACTAGTGAAAGCCCATACACAGAAAAAAGATGCAGTGCAGCCAAAACTAAAAATAAATAAATCTCTTTTAAATGTGTGAAAAATGATTTTTATAATTTGCATTTGTGATCATAACCATAAATTTCTAGATACACATATTTGATGACACTAATATGTATATGATAAACCTAATATATGCTGATATTAATAGTAAAATATCCTATAAAATGGGACTTTTTAAAAAAAATATCACAAAGGAACTTATTTTTTGTCCTTCTTGTTGAGATACATTTGAAATTGGGATAGACAATTTTTTTATGCTTTTGAAATTGGAATAGATCAAACATTTTTTTACTATGTGATATCACATATGTATGGAATCTAAAAATGGATACAAATGAACCCACCTACAAAACAGAAAGGGACCCACAAACATAGAAAACAAACCCATGCTTACCAAAGGGGAAGAGAGTAGGGTGGGAATAAACTAGGACTTTGGGATTAGCAGACACAAACTACTATATATAAAATAGGTAAGTAGCAAGGCCCTACTGTATGGCATGAGGCTTCCCAGGTGGCTCATTGATAACAAATCTGCCTGCCAATGCAGGAGATGTGGGTGTGATACCTGAGTAAGGAAGATTTCATGGAGAAGGAAATGGCAACCCACTCTAGTATTCTTGCCTAGGAAATTCCATGGACAGAGGAGTCTGATGGATTACAGTCCATGGGGTCACAAAGAGTCAGAGGTGACTGAGCATGCACACACATTAACTGAATCACTTTGCTATATACCAGAAACTAACATAACATTGTCAATCAACTATATCCAATTTAAAAATAAATAAAAAATAAGCAACACTCGCTCATGTTAGGAATGTATGGGAACTAAATCATCTTGGCTTGAAAGACTATTTAAAAGGTGGAGAAACACTGGACCAGCTGTTCTTTCAGTTCAGTTCAGTTGCTCAGTCGTGTCCAACTCTTTGCAACCCCATGAATCGCAGCACGGCAGGCCTCCCTGTCCATCACCTGGAGTTCACCCAAACTCATGTCCATCGAGTCGTGATGCTATCAAGCCATCTCATCCTCTGTCGTCCCCTTCTCCTCCTGCCCCCAATCCCTCCCAGCATCAGGGTCTTTTCCAATGAGTCAATTCTTCCCATGAGGTGGCCAAAGTATTGGAGTTTCAGCTTTAGCATCAGTCCTTCCAAAGAAATCCCAGGGCTGATCTCCTTCAGAATGGACTGGTTGGATCTCCTTGCAGTCCAAGGGACTCTCAAGAGTCTTCTCCAACACCACAGTTCAAAAGCATCAATCCTTCGGTGCTCAGCTTTCTTCACAGTCCAACTTTCACATCCATACATGACCACAGCTCTAAAATACTATAATGAGTTCTTTCCCTTTACAGCAATTCAATGATGCCTGTACCCTACCTTTCTCAATATAATTCTTGGGCACCCAAGCAGGATCTCCAACTGCATATGGGTCATTATACAAACTACAGCAGCCTTCTCAACTTCATAATTCAGTGGTGGCGGAGTCATCAAACATGGGAATGTCATCCAGTGGAGGTATCAGTGGTGGAGCTCTACTATCAGTAACTTGGTCCAGTAGTGGGTGGTGAGGGTGTAGGCAATGCCAATACTGTTGCTTCCACTGTGTGTCCCTAGTCTCTGACTTATAAAGAAACTGTCCTGCCAGATTATGTTCACTTCCAAGGCTAGCAGGACTTGTCATGTAGTCATTAGGAACTGCTGGAGACCGAGCGGGTTCCAGGGTTTTGTAAGGAATATTTCATCCCAACGTTCCCCAGCTTGACATGGGAGGGTGCAGTGGTTTCTGAGGAGTAGGATTTGTTCTTGACAGTGCACCAGTTCTTGCAAGCTGGTTATTTCCATGCTTGACACCATGGCCCACGTTATCCAGAACTCTGTGGTCAGTAGGTTTCCGAACATAACTTACAGGATGCTCCATATTTACATTAGCTATTATTTTGTAAGTTCTTGTTGTATTCTTATTTGTGGTCAAAATATTAATCTCTCTTTGAGCCACTTTCTCTTTATAAATGTCCAGTCTGATGGAAAACTCCATTATCTAGAGCTGAGAGGCTTGGGTTGGAGCATTGGTAACTAGCAACTGGAGCACTGTTAACTAATGCATTTATCTGATAAGCAAGAATAGCTAGCGATAGGATTGTGTAGGCTTGGTCTCTTCTAAAGCTTTTCTCTTGTCTAGTAGCTGTATGCAGTTCTTTTCACAGTAGTCTGCCACCCGGGTTGGGTTCTGGTAACCTTCTATCAGGGCCCCCTAGCCAAAGGGGATTTCCTCCTCTAGCAACATCCGCAGCTCTGCTATTTTCCACCCCTCTGCAATGCTTCCTCTCCTGTTAAATAGAGACAGAGGCAGCAGCAAGGTCCATGGAGGCTACCATCAAGTCACAAACTGGATACAAACTGCCTGCCCACCCTCCAACCGGGTACTGTGAGTGCTCACCTTCTCCTTTTCCTACTCACTCTCTCCAGCTTCCTCCATCCACTTTGTGCAGGTGCCTCTAGGATAGATCAACTTTTTAAAGAAATACTATTGGTCTCAACTTTTAATATTTGTTGTTGCTGTTGTTTAGTCCCTAAGTCCTGTCCAACTCTCTGTGACCCGATTGACCGTAGCCCGACAGTCTCCTCTGTCCATGGGATTCTCCAGGCGAGAGTGGGTTGCCATTTCCTATTCTAGGGGATCTTCCTGACCCAGGGATCAACTGGAGTCTCCTGCATTGGCAGGTGGATTCTTTACCACTAGTCACCAGGGACGCCCTTTAACACCTCAGGAGAACTTTTTCATGAGAGTGTAGCACAGTTTGTAACACAGTAACAAAATCATTAGAATGTATATTTGCCCCAATTCAAATTAGTGTCTTGAGACATACTCATGTCGCCTACCAATTTGCCAATCAAAAAGAAGAAAACTAAAAACTATCACCAATGGAAAAGATATTTATGAAGTCAAGTTCTCCTGAATTACTAATTTTGGTTTGTGATTTGAAGGAAAGAAAAGAAACTTAAAACAGTGCCTTTACAAAACAATGTTTTAAATATGTTATATTTGATATGACAAGTGATGCCCTTTCTCTTCAGCATACAATTGGAAAGACACCTGTCATCTCAGTGCAAGCAGCTTGTGTTCTTTTTTTATACCTTGTGTTTGCCGATGTCACAAAATAAAGAGCTTTTACATGAACCTCTTTGGGACACCATTTAAGGTTTGACTAGAGTCACCAGCTAAATGTTACTTTATGGAGTCATCTGACACAATTATGTTTGACAGCCTCAGAATAGGAAATGCTTCCTTAATTATCAAAACTTTAATTAGTTGAATAACCCAGGAGATGCGTAGAAAATTATTGAATGTCTGTGATATATGGCAGGCAACACATTACAAATTCGATGTGACCTAAGACATAACTCATTGTTTCCCAAATTTGCATGAATGTGACAAAGACTTTGCCTCCTATCCTGGAATATTATACTACATTGAGTGAACCAGGGATTTTCATATACTGAATAAGGAAGTAAAATGACTACATGAAAGGTCTTCTCTGCAATAGGCCAATGAGTTTAAAATTGATAAACTTTGATAGGGTTAATTTGTAGTTTGAGAATAAGTTTTAAATTTTTTAGTAAAAATTGAAGACTAGAAACTACAAAAAAAAAATACAAGAAGGAAATTCAGCTGTGATTTGCTTATTTCAGCAAGAAAGTTTTAGGCATTTTGAAGAGGACAGAGGGCAAATCTTTCAATTCTAGGCCCTGCAGTCACCCTTCCAGACATTTCTGAATTCTTTATTCAAGTAACAAATGTGGAAGGAAAGGATGGAAGAAAACCACTATATGATATTTTCATTGAAAGAGGAAATAGTTTAGAATCTTGTATCAAAAGTACAAACATTCATAGCTAACTTGATCCAATTGACACCTACGGAATACAAAATCCAATAAAAGCAAAATAAACATTTTTAAGCTTGAATAGAATATTACCCCAAATAAACAACATCCTCAGTCCAAAAACACATATTAATACATTTAAAACCAAAGCAATAATACAAATTATTATCTCAAAGTACTAATAATCAGTATAAAGAAGTATCTGGAAGATACTTTTTTTCCAAATATTTGAGATACATCAAAATATTTGGAAATTTAAAAAAACACACTTTTAATTAAAATGAAAATTTTGGTGTCAATTCCAATATGTAAAGAGCTTAAAAGTCATCACTCTCATCCTTACAAGAAGGAAAACTGAAGCAAAAAGAAACTCAATGAGTTTTCTTGTACCTGTAAGAAAAATCACATGTGTAGGAAAAACCACCATCCCAAAATTGAGTGAGAAAGGAGAATCCAAAGTGTCACAACTAAGCTCTTTCCTGGAGCAGTAACCACTGGAACTGCAAACTGTAAGACTAACTTGAGAGTGAGATACTCCCAGTGACCCACCACCAGGGATAGCTATGGGAGGGGCTAGGCACACTTTTATAGGTTACATATCCAGGAAATCTACTAGGCTGTCAAAGTGAAGATTGAATTAACTATCCCATATGGTGTGGAAGAGTAAAGGGGGGAGTAAACCTTTTAAATCTCATTCAGAGCCTTCTCCATAGAAAGCTCTCCTCTGCAGAATGAATGGCTCTTCTAGAGCCTTATCCTGGAGCCTGGCCAGTGCCATTGAGCCTTCCTGTCTCACCTACAGTGTGGAAATGCTGCCCAAGAAAAAGCATTCAGGAAAGGCATATGCCAGAAATACAAACCCAGTGAAATATGGAGACTTAATTGAAATATTACACAATGTGCACTCTCCCTCATATATTACCAGACAACCAACACAGTTCTAGTATCGTAAAAGTGAACTATAGGTGGAAATGCTACAAGACACAGCCTCTCTCTGAGGAAGAGTACAGGGGGAAGCCCAAAGTCAAGAAGGGAAAAAAAAGGGACCCTACAAGATTTTGAGTCTCTGAAATCTACAGCTATAGTGAGCATTAAACAAAGCCAACTCCTAGTCAGATTAGCATAAATCTTCACATTTGCACATTACTTACCTCAGTTCACATTATGTAATATGTCTGGTTTTTGACAAAAAAATAAATAAATAAATAAGGCACACAAAAATTCAGCAAAAATCATAGTCACACCTTTATCAGATATTACACAGATGTTGAAATTAGAGAGAAAACTTTAAATAATTATGATTAATATGTTAAGGGGTCTAGTGGGAAAAAAAAAAAAAAAAAAAGATAACATGAAATAGATGAGAACCGTAAGGAAAGGTAGAAATTCTTAGAAAGGATAAAAGTTAACTTCTACAAATCCAAAACACTATAAAAATAATGAAAAATGCCTTTATGTAGTTCATCAGATTCACCATGGCTAAAGAAATAATCAGTGAGTTTAAAGACTTGTTAATAAAAATATCCCAAAGTGAAATGCAAAGAGAAAAAGGATGAAAAAGATCTAAGATCCAGAAACTATAGGAAATTTTCAAAAGATACAATATTCACACACAATGATAGCAAAAAAAAAAAGAAAGAAAAACAAATATATACATACTTTATATATAGACTATTTGAATAATTATAAAAACTTTTCCAAATTTAATGACATACCAAATCCAAAACCTGCATCTAGGTATATCATAATCAACCAGCAGAAAACCAAAGACAAAGAAAAATGGTTAAAAGAGCTAGAAATTAAATTACCTAGAGAAGAATAAGAGTAACAATTATGATGGACTTCTTCTCAGAAATCATGTAACATTCTACAAAGTTCCTCAGCAATGAGATGTGGGCATTCCTAATGGCCACCACAGTTACGGGACAATTTAAAATGCCACAGTGTTTCTTTCTGTAAAAGAGAAGTCTATTTCTTCAATAAACTTCCCTTTGGTAGTTGCAAATATTTGACTAGATTCCAGAGTTCTGTAAAAGTTGATTTTGATTTTGACAATTTCCCCAGCTCATTAACAGCCCTAAAATTCCTAACTTCTCCATTTTGGTTGCCATCTTTATCTTAAAAAATGTGCCTATGCATGAATGTCTTTGCAAAATGCATGAGTGAATTAATAATTTCTCAATGTGCAAGTGTAAATAAACTCCCTCAATTACCAAGGGTTACACAAAATGTACAGGAATAATAAAAACCTCAAAACATGAAATTAAAAAGTCTTAGTGGCAAATGTGCATTTCCCTGGTGGCTTAGTGGTAAAGAATCCCCCTGCCAACGCAGGAGACTCAGGTTTGATCCCTGGATTGGGAAGATCCCCTGGAGAAGGAAATGGCAGTCCCTCCAATATCCTTGACTGGGAAATCCCATGGACAGAGGAGCCTCGTGGGCTACAGTCCATGGTGTTACAAAGAGCAGGACATGACTGAGCACACATGCATGCGTTGTTACACAGGAAGAGAGTTACATGAAAGAGAAAAACATTTTTTTTTAAACAAGAATTTGACAACTCAACCTATCTAACACAAAAGATATTTCAGTTGAAAAAATATATGACCAGAAGTTTGCAAGAACTGTACTTCCCCCTTGGAGCAATAGCTCAGTATTCAGTGTGCAGGGTCTCTATTCTGAGTAGTGGTTAAACCTTTGCAATATTTTATGATAAAATGATCTTTGTCCTTTAATTAGAGGCCTAATGTTTTCATGATTAAATCTACTGGATTATTGTAACTGAAGCATATTTTACACCTAAATGATTTGCTGTTTTTGCTATTGGATTCTCTCTTGTCCAAAAAGAGAGAAAAGAAGGAGAAAAATGGAGATTTCCCTGTGGCCTCGTGGTTCAGACTCTGGGCTTTCACTGCCATGGCCCAGGTTCAGTCCTGGTGGGAAACTGAGATCTGAGATTGGAAAACTGAGACCGTAGAAGTCAACTGAAAAGAAAAGAAATGGTTACATGATTTTTCAGGGCTGAACCATCTGTATCATAAGAAGATATTTCCCATATGGATCTAGACAATAACTCAGGATTTGTCTGACTTTACATGAAGTATAATATCCTAGATATTTATCACTATTTAAATGTTCTCAATTAGACTGAGGTAGCCCTGCGATGAGGTCTGTCAATAAAATTTGGAACAAAGTAAAGAAGGTGCACAGCTCTGTTTTTGTGAATAGCAAAGCAAACTCTGCCATAGTTCAGCTCTCCTAAAAGCTGATACTTCGATATTTCAGAATCCTATAGAAACGGATGATCAGCCATGATTTTTATATGCATGTTTCTCTTGTTTCAAATTTTTAAAAATAGATTTGTGTCTTCCAACAGGGGGCTGGTTGTTACTGATTTCCTGATTCAGAACATTCTTTTATGTTATATCTTCAAGACCTTTGTAATTCTTACTATTTATGGACCCATGTCTAAACTAAAGCAATTTATCTAAAAAATGTTGTCCTTGAGACAAGTTAATCGTGTCTCCAGAAAGAAATATCATATATACAAAGATCTCCTTTTCTTCTTTCCTCATGCCTCCAGAGATACAAAGAGTTGTCCAAACTGAGAGGAGAATGAAGATAAATGTGTAGTGAGAAAAACAATTGTAAGCTATTGCCCTCCTGCAATTCAGATTTTTTCAGGAAACTCATGGACATCAGAAGGAAACACATCTGAGAATATTTCCCCCCAGGACAGTGTTTGCTTGAATAAAATCCAAAGTCATAAGAGTAGGCTTTCTACTCCTTAAGAAGTGGTAAAATTAGAAGTTAAGATGAATATATCTAGGTCAGGCTTCAAACAGAACATCAATGATTCCCAGGAATAGTTTCCCAAGCAAAGAGGGGAAAGAATAGAATTGATGTCAGAAACCACTTTTCAGCCCACTATGGATAAGTGTTTCTAATTCTTAAAGTATGTCAGAAAAGGCAGAAAATTCTCCCCAAGAACATAGATGTTTGTGGGAAGGTGACAGAAAAATCTAGTAGGAGGGAGGCAACGGTATCCTTTCACATTACTTTTCAGAAATGTGATTTTTATACTCTTTACATAACAGTGGCCTTTTTACACCAAGTCCTCCTTCACTGACAATACAATAGTGTAATTACAAATTTTCTCTTGCTAAATGAGCATATATACATTATGACACTAGTGAAAACTGATTAGCATATTGAATATGATAAGTATTAACACTGACAAATGGGAAGATCAGCAGGGCTAACACATTTAACTGTAGTTTTTTAGGATTCACCCAGTGATGCAGAACTACTGAGATCCAATAGATTGGAGGGTTGGATTAGACCTTTCCTGACCTGTGGGAGTTCTTTTAAGCAGTTGGTGTCAATCAATCTGTTGCATCTGAGTCTGGCACAAAACCACAGGTCAGCAGGGCTGGCAGCTGGGAAGAAGAGATGGACATGGTGTGAACGAAACAAACTAGAACCCATGAGACCAAGTGACCCATGAGGATGAGTGAACCAATGAGTGTAAACTTAAAACCTGAACCTGTCTTTCTCTGGAACATACACTGGTCTCTGTTTGCCTCCAGATCTCCAATTCAGATAGTGCAAGTGGCCAGCAGAAAAGCTGGTGTGCTACATCATGGAAACATACAGGAAACTAGCTCAGGATTTTATAAAATGGAAGGAGAGAACCTCAGGAGCTGCAGGGATAACAGGTCCAGCTGAGGATTGTGTAACCTTACACTGACCTGTGTGAGAGCAAAGACTGCCCATGATTTACAAAGTGGAATTGATGGTTGGGAAATAAACCCATGACTTACAGTGTGGAATTGATGCAGCAAATTTCCCAACCTTCAACCAGATTCAACTTAAACAAGGGAATTCTGGTAAATGCATTTGCAGTTAACCTACTCTGACATTTAAAAAGCTACCACCATAGCTGTTTGGTGTCAAATTCTATACCAGGGCATGTTAACACTAATTTTCCCTATCTTAATTCCAATTATCTCAAGAGATTTTGAGTTTTTATATTTCTGACTCAATAAAATGTTTGCAGCTATTAATTATATAAAAAGAGGACCCTGGTTACTTTTGCTCAGCCATGTAGAAATAAATCTTTTCTAGATATAAGTTTTCATCAAATGCCACATATTTATATACATTGACAAAATTAAAACTATTTGAATATATAGTTTAGGGATCTCTTTTATCATTTTAACATTATGTTATAGTGAATATTTTCCCATGGAAATAAAATTATTTAAAAACTTGGCTTAATTCTCCCAACATTACTTCATGATTATATAGCATAATTTTCTTTACTAATTCTGTAAATTAAGAGTATTCCAAAGTTTAATATTATAATCATTGATGTCATACATGTGTGTGTGCATAAATTTTCATAAGAATTTTTTATTATTTCCATAAAATACATTACTAAATGTTGAATTACTGGGTTATTAAGACTTGAAGATATTGTTTTGGCCACAATTAACTGTTTTAGAGGGTTTTAAGTATTTCTCTTGATAAATATTACTATGTTGCCAAATATTGGTCAAGTTTAACACATTATATTACTGTTGACTTACATAAATGTATATTATATCTTTTTTAAAAATTAGATTTAGAATCCTTAAACTTTCCCACAGAGCACCTGTATCTTTTTTAATGTAAATTTATTTTTTGATGTGTCAAATTTGTCTGTTCTTTGGGTCCTGATATTATTTAAAGAGGTCCTAATATTTTAAAATTAGTTTATTTCTTCTTTCAATTTTACTGAATATGTCCAAGAGTTTTCTAAGTTTTTTCCCTAATATTAGCTTTCAATAGATGAACTGAAAGAATCTCAGTCACAAACAACTAATGGAATGCCACACAAGTATGTTTAGCTTCTTCCATGCTGAGTGGCTCAGACGGTAAAGCATCTGCCTACAATGACGGGAGACCCGGGTTCAATCCCTGGGTCGGGAAGATCCCCTGGAGAAGGAAATGGCAACCCACTCCAACATTCTTGCCTGGAAAATCCCATGGACGGAGGAGCTTGGTTGGCTACTGTCCATGGGGTCGCAAAGAATTGGACACAACTGAGCGACTTCACTATCACTATGGTGAGACCTCACAAATGTGTCCACAATATTCTTATGCTGACAGGCCATAGGATATCTCTAAACAATGTCTTCACACATCACATAATGTACAGGAAAAGAATAAAGCAATAAAACACAAATTTAGATGCTATAATTATCACTCTTAAGAGTAATATATTTTTTAGTATAAAAGTAGTATACATTTATTGTAAAAAATCTCTAAAAAGACAAAAGTAAAAAAAAAAATCCACAGTTCCACTTACCAACTAAACTATATTTGACATATTTCTTTCAAGTGTTTTTATTTATAAATTTTATCCCTATGCTTATACATATATATATATATATATATATAAACACAAATGTATATTTCACATGCCTTCAAAAATGAAAGACAATTTTAATCAGCTTTTTTTTTTTTCCTGAGGGGCTCAAATAATTTTTCTTAATCTTATAATTCAATATTTTTTAATCATTTGTTCTATATATAGTGCAAAGAACAAAGGACTGAAAGCAATTTTTCAACTCGTTTTTTCCAGCGGTACCAGTATGACATTGCTGAAAATAAGTGACACTCTTAGAGTCCCAGTAAAACTTGCCTCTCCCTCTGTGTACATGTGGGCTTCCCTAGTAGCTCATATGGTAAAGAATCTGCCTGCAATGGAGAAGACCTATGTTCAATCCCTGAGTCAGGAAGATCCCCTGGAGAAGGGAATGGCAACCCACTCCTGTATTTTTACCTGGAGAATTCCATGGACAGAAGAGCCTGGCAGTCTACAGTCCATGGGGTTGCAAAGAGTGGGGCACGACTGAGCAACAAACACTTCCACTTCCACATGTACATAATTATACAACACACATATCTATAAGTAATAGACGGGTCACAGAAAACTTATCTGATGAGCAACTTCACATAGTACCACAAGGAAGGCTTCATTACAACAATTTAAAAGTCTTCAGTGGCAGGACACAGATATTCCTAAGACATGGCTTTTTTTTTACATCAATCATATTAAAATGATTTACTACTAATAAATGCTAGAAAAGATTTTAACCACAGTGAAGCAGTGTTTCTAAGCTCCAAAAACAAAACAAAACAAAACAAAACCCACAAAAGCTCTGATAATTCGTTAGTCCTAGGCATTGTCAACAAGTATAAAGAATTTAAATGAAGAGTCAGTTAGCTGTTGAACTCAACCTTAGCTTCCTCCCACCTATCTTATGGCACAATAACTAAACTAATACAAAATTATAAAATTTCACCACCCATCTTTTCAGATTAAGATCTTAGAGGAGAACTCTAATTGTATCCTGATTAAGAGCAAATTCTCCTAAGAAAATCTTGCAAATATTTTGGAGAATACACCAGAAAAAGACCAGTTTTTCTTCTCAAGAAAGAATATGTTAGTAGAAAATCCCAATATAAGAATGTGTGAAAATTATTCATATGTAGAATTAAACTTTAAAAGTGATAAATTAAGCTTAGGCAAGAGGAAATGTAGGACTAGATTATTAAGAATTATTTATTATAGAAAAGAAATGTCAATCTTTATATTCTTTTCCAAAAAACATGAAATTTAAGTAAACACCTCTACATGAAATCAAGAGAGAGTGATAGATCTGTATCACATCCTTCTTTTTCTATTCCTATACCTGTATCTATACCTTCCTTCCCCTTTCTCTTTACGATCCTAAAGAATTAAGAACTAAAAAAACAGAAACAATTCCATTTACCATTGCAACGAAAATAATAAAACACTTAGGAATATATCTACCTAAAGAAACTAAAGACCTATATATAGAAAATTATAAAACACTGGTGAAAGAAATCAAAAAGGACACTAATAGATGGAGAAATATACCATGTTCATGGATCAGAGGAATCAATATAGTGAAAATGAGTATACTACCCAAAGCAATCTATAGCTTCAATGCAATCCCTATCAAGCTACCAATGGTATTTTTCACAGAGCTAGAACAAATAATTTCACAATTTGTATGGAAATACAAAAAACCTCAAATAGCCAAAGCAATCCTGAGAAAGAAGAATGGAACTGGAGCGATCAACCTGCCTGACTTCAGGCTCTACTACAAAGCCACAGTCATTAAGACAGTATGGTACTGGCACAAAGACAGAAATATAGATCAATGAAATAAAATAGAAAGCCCAGAGATAAATCCACACACCTATGGATACCTTATCTTTGACAAAGGAAGCAAGAATATACAATAGAGAAAAGACAATCTCTTTAACAAGTGGTGCTGGGAAAACTGGTCAACCACTTATAAAAGAATGAAACTAGAACACTTTCTAATACCATACAAGGTGAAAAGACAGCCTTCAGAATGGGAGAAAATAATAGCAAATGAAGCAACTGACAAACAACTAATCTCAAAAATATACAAGCAACTCCTACAGCTCAATTCCAGAAAAATAAGCAACCCAATCAAAAAATGGGCCAAAGAATTAAACAGACATTTCTGCAAAGAAGACATACAGATGGCTAACAAACACATGAAAAGATGCTCAACATCACTCATTATCAGAGAAGTGCAAATCAAAACCACACTGAGGTACCATTTCACACCAGTCAGAATGGCTGCGATCCAAAAGTCTATAAGCAATAAATGCTGGAGAGGGTGTGGAGAAAAGGGAACCCTCTTACACTATTGGTGGGAATGCAAACTAGTACAGCCACTATGGAGAAAAGCATGGAGATTCCTTAAAAAACTGGAAAAAGAACTGCCTTATGATCCAGCAATCCCACTGCTGGGCATACACACCGAGGAAACCAGAATTGAAAGAGACACAGGTACCCCAGTGTTCATCACAGCACTGTTTATAATAGCCAGGACATGGAAGCAACCTAGATGTCCATCAGCAGACGAATGGATAAGAAAGCTGTGGCATATTACTCGGCCATTAAAAAGAATACATTTGAATCAGTTCTAATGATGGTGGATGAAACTGGAGCCTATTATACAGAGTGAAGTAAGCCAGAAAGTAAAACCCCAATACAGTATACTAATGCATATATATGGAATTTAGAAAGACGGTAATGATAACCCTGTATGCGAGAGAACAAAAGAGACACAGATGTATAGAACAGTCTTTTGGACTCTGTGGGAGAAGGAGAGGGTGGGATGATTTGGGAGAATAGCATTGAAACATGTATAATATCATATAAGAAACGAATCACCAGTCCAGGTTTGATGCAGGATACAGGATGCTTGGGGCTGGTGCACTGGGATGACCCAGAGGGATGGTACAGGGAGGGTGGGGGGTTCAGGATGGGGAACACGTGTACACCCGTGGCGGATTCATGTTGATGTATGGCAAAACCAATACAATATTGTAAAGTAATTAACCTCCAATTAAAATAAAAACTAATAATAATAAATAAAAAAGAAAACAAACAAAAAAGAAAACAAAAACAATAACTTAAAGGTATTAACTTCAAAAATATTATAGAAAAGGAATGTGCTATAGAAAATGTATAAAATAATAATGAAGAAAATATGAGAAATTTTAAACAAAGGACAAAGAGGCAAATTCATTTAAAAAGAGTAAATTATAAAGTTTTGACAATGTAGGTTCCACACTTGGTTAATAAGTGTAGAGATAGAGAATAAATTGGAGGCAGATTGGAAATTGTAGTAATAAAACACTGTCTTAGCTGAAGAAAAGCCTCTTTGTGAAATCTAGATATCGTATTGACTTGATATTTTTATAGAAGATAAGTTGACATGTGGTAGAATTTTTTTTTCTTTTTCCTTTTAGTTTTTTTTTGTTTTTTAAACATCTTGTATTTATATTTTGAAAATAAAGAACCCTATGCACCCTAAAGTAAAAAATTAATAATTAAGGTTATTTACTAAAAGGAATAGAATTAGGCCATTTATGGAATTTTCACTTTCATGCATTGGAGAAGGAAATGGCAATCCACTCCTGTGTTCTTGCCTGGAGAATCCTAGGGACGGCGGAGCCTGGTGGGCTGCCATCTATGGGGTCTCACAGAGTCAGACATGACTGAAGCTACTTAGCAGCAGCAGCAGATGGAATTATTATCTAAAATATTGAATCCTAGTAGATAAATAACAATTATAAAATTTTATAGTAAATGAAATGGACCTGCAATTTCTTTAACTATCTAGCTTGTCTTTTATTTACCAAGAAAACTGAAAGCCATTCCCAGACATGCAAGGGCTCAAAGGAATGTCAACTATGATTTTTTCCTAAAACACTTATTCAGAATATATTCTAAATCATAAGTTCCATAGAGACAGTGCCAGGATAAGTAGTCAGGTAGTTAGTGGAAAAAATAACAACAGATGGATAGATAGACACACAGACAGACAGACAGAAAGCGGCCAAAGAGACACTAAATAACCAAAGGCAAGGGTGATAATATACATTCTGGAAAACCAGGTCTGCTTAAAAAAAAAAAAAAAAACAACTGAATATTTAAAGGTGACTAAGGATTGTCACAAAGAGGAGTCTATAGTTCAAAAAGGAAACAAAAGGAAATTACATGAAACCTAATACACCCAATAAGCATTCTCCAGTCAGTCTCTTGGTTTGTTCTTAGCATCAGCTCTGAGTCAAAGGAAAACATCTGAGTCCCGCCAATGACTATGTTGCAAAGACTGGGAAACATAAAAATGTGACTGTAGATGACAAGTGGCCTTATTGTAAAATGAGGCTAATAAAATGAAGGGAAAAGATGATAAAGATTTTACTGCATACTAGACTAGAAGAAAATCTGATATGGAATGAAAAGATATTGCCAAGGCTGAAAATACAGGGAAAAAAAGTAGGTGGAAGAAATGATAGGTGAGGAAAATAGTAAGAAGATAAAGATGACACGAACTCAGTTGGTTCTAGTGCATTCTTTTTCCTATTTATAACCTCATCCTGTTAAAATAAAATGAAACACAGAAATGCAAATCTGTCTAAAATATACATATTTATCACATTACTGGATGTGTCTTTAAATAGTTCCAGTCTGGTGGTATATTAAGTAGCTTCTTACCTTGCCTTGTAGAGTATATGGGTGTGAAATGGTGTGGACATTTGCAACATCTCCTGTTGATGAATAGTAAACAACACAAATCATATGTGAAGATTTTTGTTTTTCATTTTTAGTTGTGTTTGAAGCAATTTATTCAGTAAATGCTATTTTGCTACCTGAATATTATTCTGTGATTGTGGTGGAGCTATTATGTTGACATGCTGAATTATTTAAGTACAGTTTTATAGGAGAGAACACAATCTAAGAAATGTTAGGAATAAAAGATAATAGGAATAAAAATGACTGTTTACAATAGCTATGACATGGAAGCAACCTAGATGTCCATTGGCAGATGAATGGATAAGAAAGTGTGGTACATATACACAATGGAATATTACTTAGCTATCAAAAAGAATGCATTTGAATCAGTTCTAATGAGGTGGATGAAACTGGAGCCTGTGTAAGTGAATAAGTGAAGTAAGTCAGAAAGAAAAACACCAATATAGTATATTAATGCATATATATGGAATTTAGAAAGATGATAACGACGACCCCATATGCAAGACAGCAAAAGAGACATAAAGAACAGACTTTTGGACTCTGGGAGAAGTGAGGGTGGGATGATTTGAGAGACTAGCATTGAAACATCCATATTACCATATGTGAAATAGATCACCAGTCCAAGTTCGATGCAGGAAAACAGGGCACTCAAAGCTGGTGCACTGAGACAACCCAGAGGGACGGGTGGGAAGGGAGGTGGGAGGGGGGTTCGGGATGCGGAACACATCATGCTGATTCATGTCAGTGTATGGCAAAAACCACTACAATATTGTAAAGCAGTTAGCCTCCAATTAAAATAAATAAATGAGTTTTAAAAAATGATAGGAGTAAGCATGAAGTCTATGGACAAGGTTCTAATACAAATTGTGTTTCTCTTTTGCTGTAGGTAATTACTTCAACTCTCTAAGCCAAAGAACATTACTTGCATACCTACCAGGGAAGCCCATTACTTGTAAAACAGGCCTAATAATTTTATCATCTAAAAAAATACTTAAATGACATAATGCATACAAAGATTTTAAACAGAGCAAATTACAAGCAATCAATGAGCATAGTTATTATAACATCACAGTTAATTATTTCTAATATAATTGTGTTTCTATAATAGCTTGTTTAAAAAATTAAATATCATTAAACATTAGAATAAAGAGAACATGTATATGCTTTAATTATTAGTTCAGAGATGCCTTTCAAAGCATAAAATTATTAGCATTGTCATCATTAACAATATAAATTATTAACATACTGAACATCATATGTCAAAAAGCTTCTTAACCAAGAATGGTGCAAAATGTATCATCAGAACAGCATCTGAAATATCAATTCATAAAATAAAAGTTCATCCAACAACTTGGAGGAAAATGAGTTATTTCTCTCCAAGTGCAATGTAAATACACATCATCAGTTCTGGAAAGTGTACTGTTTGCCTCAAAGATCTAAGGAACTCATATTTCCTGAAAGATTTACAGTGTTATTTACTTAAAGTATTCATTTACATTCTAGCCACTATAGACTCTGTGACATTTGGATGGAGAAATAAAAATAAATATTACTTTTTTTCTTCTGAAAGATTAAATATACTTTTTCATTACATTAATTCTTCCAAAATTCATGCAAATTGAAATGTGCAAAAGGTGTCAAGCTATAATATAAAAATACACAACTTGCATAACTAGGAATTATTCAGCCTCCCACTGATTTTTCACCCTGCTGCCCAGTCAACCTTATTTCTACTCAGTTCTAGCTTTTGCTCATCATACAAAACTTCCATTTTAATTTAATTAGGAGGCAGCTTTACTTTAGTAGGAAAAAAAAAACAAAACAGGTAATATGAAATCATGTCGGTGTTACTTTTAATAGCACTTTTTTCTCATAAAAGTTTTGTGCACTGAGAATGCTACTCCTGGCTTGAGTTCCCTCACTACGTTGCTCATACTCAAGTCTCAGATTGCACAAAGTAGTTACTAAGGGCACCGCCTCTGGGATCAGTCTGCCTCTAAAAGCTGTGTAAATTTAGAGAGTCTCTGAGCCTCAGGGCAAAATTCTAGAAATGGAAGATAAGGATAGTCTTTATTTCATGTGATCTTCTGTGGTTTAAATGAAATGAATTCATTTAATGCTTTTAACTGAGCCCCTGGCACCCACTGAACAAGATATAAACACTAGTTAGTATTATGGTAAGGTTTTTATACTCAATAAATGGAATTATGTTTTTTATTTCCCACTTTCTCTCATTCATCCCAGAATTTTTGGAAGAAATAGTCCCATTATAGTTTCCCATGTTAACTTCATTTCATTTCAGTTTTTTCACTATTCCAGACCCCAGAATCTTGTGCTTATCATTCACTTTTATATACCCAACACCTGCTACAAATCATCACACACAGTAGGCACCAAACACATATTAATTGTAATAGTTTTGGCACTTTTGAGTAGCTCTGCTTACATATGGCAGCTTTTATTATTCCAGTATTTCTGTTTGTAATTTTCATGAGAGTTGGTACATATTCAAAATTTAATTCTCCATGGTCTCTAGACAACTCTACCAAAATGATGGTAAATAAATTGTGATGATTAACTGGTTAGCAAATGAATATTTATGTTTTAATACTTCTTAGGAGTGCTTTAAAAATCCTTTTTGCTTTTTAAAACATATTTTGTGATTTTATGCTTTGAATGATTAAATTTATCTCCTGGGAGCTACATTGCATCAAAACCCTGAAATAACTGTTCATCTCACACAAGAATAGAGTTATTTATTGTGTTATCTAAGATACTAAATTTTTAGTAATGTAATAATTATTTAAGGAAATAAGTAAGCATTAGACAATAGGATTTAGTTTGGTGATTTGATTCAGATTTGGACTTTAACACAGTGAAAGGTAAGAAGCAGGGAATGTGCTATCCAATAGGATACGCTGAGGATCATTTACAGCCTTTGTCTCTCATTATCCCCATGAAAGTGCTTTTTATTTTTATTCTCCTTCTCACTCCCTTCATTTTTCTAGTTCACTATCCTTACTCATGCACACTTACTTCCTTACATCAAGTCAGATGTGAAAATACCAACAATCTGTGCTGTGCAGAAAGGACCTCTACAGAAAGGGGATCCAAATGAAATAGCATAATAAGTTGTCTTGAAGTCTGAAAGTAAAATCTATTTATTGTCTTATTATAGAATATCCTACTCCCAGGGTATTTGGATTTGAGCTATGTTAACTAGGGGAGGAGAAAACTAGCAGGACAATTTGTGAGCACTTTTTTTTTTTTTTTTTTCATTAAAATGAGGCATTTTAGGAGAATGTCTCCATGTTCTGCAGAGTTGATTAGGCTTCCTAGGATTTTGATTAAGAAATTCTGATTCCTATAATAATAACTTTAAGAAGTTATGTTTTCTGCAATAACTGGATAAAAATAGTTATCATACCAATTATAATTTAGAAATATACTATTTGAATAATGATATACTGTCTTTAAAATGTAAAGCTATTTCCTGAAAACTGATTTACCTTTTAAAGGCCTGTAGTAGGGATGCTATCCAATTTATTTTCAATTCATAATTTCTTTAAAACTCCACTAATAAATTATCATTCCTATAAAAGGAATCTGGCATATGACATATACTGCTATAAAATACAGATATATAAGAATACTCTGAGAGAGAGAGAACCTGGCCACTTGCCAGGAGGGAGAAAGCCTAACCTTGAAGCTTGGAAAGAATAAAGAGAATTGGCCAGAGACCAACTGGCCCACTGTAGAATTCAGGCAAAGAATGACCATATCTTAATACGTATGTGTATGTGCCAAGTCTCTTAGGTCATGTCTAACTCTTTGAGACACTATGGGCAGTAGCCCACCAGTCTCCTCTGCTGTAAGATTCTCCAGGCAAGAATATTGGAGTGGGTTGTGTCCTCCTCCAGGGATCTTCCTCACCCAGGGATTGAGCCCATGTCTTCTGCAGCTACCTGCATTGCAGGCAGATTTTTTTTTTAAACCACTGAGCCACCAAGGAAGCCCATTGTTGTTCAGTTGCTAAGTCATGTCTGATTCTTTGCAACCCCATGGACTGCAGCACACCCGGCTCCCCTGTCCCTTACAACCTCCTGGAATTTGCTCAAACTCCTGTTCATTGAGTCCGTGATGCCATCCAACCATCTCATCCTCTGTTATGCCTTCTTCTCCTTCTTCTTTCCCAGCATCAGGGTCTTTTCCAGTGAGTGGGCCCTTCACTTCGAGTGGCCAAAATATTGGAGCTTCAGCGTCAGTTCTTCCAATGAATATTCAGGGTTGATTTCCTTTAGGATTGACTGGTTTGACCACCTTGCTGTCCAAGGAGAAGTGCATATCTTAATATAATTTAGTAAAAGTAGGAGGGAGATGTTGATGGTTATAAAATAGAGATGTTTAAAAATAGAGCCTGTAATATTGAGTCACTTTCTGGATCTGATTGTAGAGGAGGCTCAGCTCCACTGAGTCACTCACCAAATGCGTGATCATGCCAGTCCAAGCCAGAAACCGCCATTGACATGATCTGCCCAAGATGCCAGGGGCAGGTGTCAATAGGGAGCAAGTAGGCAGAATTAAGGGACCTCACGATTAGGGGAACAGGTAGCTGAGAACTTGTCAGAGGAGGCAGAGAGGTGGCAGAAGAAAGACCCTTGGTGCTTAGGCTTTAAGCCCCAGGTGCTTATTCCATCGTTTAATTGGATTTCACTTACAATAAAAATTCAAAGAGAAAATCAATAAGAATTATGCTCAGGAATAACATTCCAGGATGACAACTGCAAGTTGTCAAGTTGTCCAAGTTAGGGGCCCCTCTGAGTTTGGGACCCTATGCAACCATTCCAGGCACATTAATGTGAATCGCTGATGCTGAACAGTGTTTCAGGCAATATAATACTGATTAAAAAAAAAAAGCAAAAATGCTCAGCACGAAGTTTATATTTTAGTCGTGAGAACAAAATGGATACATATTATGTTAGAGGATGGAAAGTTCTATAATGAAAAATAAATCAAGGAAGGAAGGATATGGAATGATGGGAGTAGCAATTTTAAATAAGTTGGTAAACGAAAAGGTCCCCCTGAGCAGTTGCTGCTGCTGCTAAGTTGCTTCAGTTGTATCCGACTGTGTGCGACCCCATAGACGGCAGCCCACCAGGCTCCCCCGTCCCAGGGATTCTCCAGGCAAGAACACTGGAGTGGGTTTCCATTTCCTTCTCCAATTCATGAAAGTGAAGTCGCTCAGTTGTGTCCAACTCTTAGTGACCCCATGGATTGCAGCCTCCCAGGCTCCTCTGTCCATGGAATTTTCCAGGCAAGAGTACTGGAGTGGGGTTCCATTGCCTTCTTGGAATGGGATATGAGATCATGCCATTGTTTTAACTCACATGAAGTACAGTGACTGATCAGGGAATAGACTTGGAGATATCCAGGCAACTGATATCTGTCCATACTTCTATGTCCCTCAAGAAGGGCTTCCTAGTTCCTTTTTCAGAGGACTCTGAAAAGAGTAAGAAGGGGTATCAAATTTCACAGCAAAAATTGAAAACTTCATATTTAGCTACACATGTGTGATTCAAATGGGAAATTAAAGAGAGTTAGACTTCTTAATGAAATACAGTTCTCAGACCATGACCTACAAACTTATTCTGAACAAATGTCCTTCTCTATAGTAACAGATGCCAAGTTGTCACAAGCAGAAGACCATTCATCAATATTCCAGTCTAGAAATGTTAGTATTTGATAATGCTGTTTCCTTATAAAAAAATGTTTTCTTGACCATATCTATATTTATATCCACACTGTTAAGATAATTTAACATCTTAGTATTTATTTTACAATAAGCAAATTCAGACTTAATAATAGCTGCACCAACATCTAACAAACAGATTGTCAAATGGGATTATCAAATTCATAGCTACATCTATCTAAGTCTGTAGCTAAAGTAAATATTAACTTTACTAAAATTATAGTCTTTCTTGTAATCTCACAACAGAGAGGAGAGGAATGCCCTAATTTTGCTTGGATATTTTCTCTGTTATCTTCATTAACAGTCTTCAGAGATAAAGTCTTATTATCTCCTAAAGTAACACCATGCTGCTGCTGCTGCTAAGTCGCTTCAATCATGTCTGACTCTGTGTGACCCCATAGATGGCGGTCCACCAGGCTCCCCCATCCCTGGGATTCTCCAGGCAAGAACACTGGAGTGGGTTGCCATTTCCTTCTCCAATGCATGAAAGGGAAAAGTGAAAGTGAAGTCACTCAGTCGTGTCCGACTCTTCGCGACCCCATGGTCTGCAGCCTACCAGGCTCCTCCGTCCATGGGATTTTCCAAGCAAGAGTACTGGAGTGGGGTGCCATTGCCTTCTCCAAGTAACACCATAGGTAAGTTTAATTTAATATATTATCCCATATAATAGTTGTTTCTCAGGCTGTCTTTTATTCCTAGAGACACACTGTTCCCTCAATCCCAAACGGAAAATCCAAAACCCCAAAATGAACTAGGGGAATTCCTAATGTATAGGATGAATTTGTACAATTTTAATTCCCCCTCACTTTCCAGCTTTGCCATCTTGAGAAAAAACTTAATTGTTTTGTCATTAAAGAAAACATGTATAATTATGTTTGCTTTTTTTTTTATTGAATATAATGGTAATGTATGATCTTTCTCAAAAAGTTAAAAGAATGCAATAAAGAAGAAAAAAATTAAATTGTCCCTTTAACTCATAGTGAACTATTAGTAACATTTGGGTTATTTCCAGTCTTTTTTTTTTAATTATTGTTGATAAAATTATTTTTTCCTGAAGTTCTCTGGCAATTAAATAATGGGCCTCTGTGTCTAAAGTTTCATTGGCTCCCTCATGACACATGTGACTTAATACCTTGTTTGAGAAAAAGCTTTGAACTATGTGTTCCCTGAGACATTCATAAGCAGTTCTGAAAGTGAAATGAAGCTTTAAAAAAATAACCTGAAAGCCTAAAGGATGAATTTGTATTTCAAAAGAAGAGGCAAGAGCTCAAAACTCAGGAACAAATTAAAGCAATGATTTTTTTCCTGGTTTCTTGTGCTTTAAATATATGTTTCTAGGAAAGATCTACTTTCAACCATTGAGGCTGTGGCTTATGTAATAACGACCTTAAAACTGTGGCGGATTCGTGTTGATATATGACAAAACCAATACAATATTGTAAAGTTAAAACAAAAACAAAAACAAAAAAAAAAACTGTGACTGAAACTATTTAGCCCAATTACTCTTCAGGGTTTCTACAATTAAGTGTACACAAAGGCTGTGTTAAAGACAAAAATAATCTCAGTCTAAGCAGGTAGTTTGAAACATCTCAAATGTTATCTCTTGGCTACCAGAACACACTGGAAAAAGCTGAGGTCTTACAGTTGTGGGATAAGTTCTAAATCTATTTTAAATATGAACCTCCAGGAGGTTCTGATACAGCTAGTATACAGGTCCACTTTAGGGAGCTACTGATTTAATCTAACTAGATTTTCTTTATAGTTCTTTTTATATTTTCATATCCATTCATAGTATAGTGAGTTGAGTCAAAATTTTAGATGCTGACTACTATGTTCGTGGTAATAGGATAATTTTTCAGACCGAGAAATATATAGCAAATATAAGAAAAGACCCAGGACTGGGTCAGTGATTTTCAAAAAAACTTTATAGAGAAACAAACATTTTTAAAGTGCACATTTTGGGCTCTATTTCCAGAGATGGCAATTTTGTAGACATTGACTTGGTAATTTGCAACTTTAATAAATATCCAGGGCATTCATATATAGAACTTCTTTGAGAAACACTGGATTAAAGACTGTTGTTTGCTTTGGGTGATTAAAGACTGAGTCATGCTTGATATGTATTCATATTTAGCTCAGAATTATGTGAAAAATAAGAGTCAGACATGGCTGAGAAACACTTTCTTCTATATGAAAAATAACAATAAAGTAATAAATTACACACTTTTTATAATATCTGTTGCCATGTCAATTCCATACACTCTTGTACATGTAATTACACACAGATAGGGTGATGAGAGAGGCTACTTATATTAACACGTCTATGCACGTGTATGTACATGGGCTTCCCAGGCGGTGCTAGTGGTAAAGAAGCCGCCTGCCAGTGCAGGAGACATGAGAGAAGTGGGTTTGATCCTTGGGTCAGGAAGTAGATCCCTGGGTCAGGAAGATCCCCTGGAGGAGGGCGTGGCAATCTACTCCAGTATTCTTGTCTGGAGAATCCCGTGGACAGAGGAGCCTGGTGGGCCACAGTGCATAGGGTCACACAGAGTTGGACACTACTGAAGTGATTTGGCATGCATGTGTGTGTACAGAAAGAAGGAGAGAGGTGGGGACAGAGGGAGAGGGAAAAGGCATGTTTTAACAAAATATTAAGGTTTTCCGGCTTTATAAAATTAGGCTATAACAGAATTTTTTCTTAAAAGATTTTTGCAAGTTTGTTTGACTTCATTAATCTCTCCACTCAATCATACCAGATAAGAGGGTCCAGGGAAGACTTTTAATTTTGTAAACAGGTCCCTGGAGGCAACCCTTGAAAAAAATAACTCTCAGATTGATTTTCCTATCATGTTTTGAAATAGCATTAATACTGATTGCCAAAGGAAGGTGGAATAAAAATGATAAATAGAATAGGCATGATTTTTTTTTTTATAAAAGCCTTGATGATAATAAGTAAATTATTCTGCCCTAGTGCAGAATAATTTGAAGTAACTGTGAAAGCTAGAGTCCTACTTTGGGTCACTTTGTATAGTGTGCAATGGTCAAATGAAAGAAAAGCATATTGCCTAATAATACAAGTGTATATATATGTGTATATATATATATATATATATTTTTAAGCTTTTAGAGAGATTACAGTGTTTTTCTGGCATTTTGCAATTTCTCTAAAATGGCTTAGTATTTTTAATTTAGTGGATTATACTTGGCCTTTTACTATTAAGTAATAAATAAAAATCCTAAGCAACACAAGGGTAAACTAGAAAATATAAAACCTGCATTTCTGTGTCTTCATCTTCCAATCTCCTCCAGAGACAGTTTTCTGTGCTTCCTTGCTCTGACTTCCCTGAACAAAGCAATGTTAGAAAGTGACTCATAATACTGAGCACTCCAAAAGTCAAAGGCATGACAGGCTTAAAATGGAATCACAAAAGGAGCGTTTACAACTTTTTCTTTAATACTTGTGATTGCATTTAGAATTGTAAATGAAAACACTATAGATTAATATGTTAAGTAAAATTACAAGACATTTTTATGAAAACCACTTACTCTTTCTCACTATTTATTTCTCTTCCTCAGAGGCCACCCCTTTCAACTCCTTTTACTGATCATTTGTTATATAGCTACATATTTCTAAATAACATATTTAGCCTGTTAGTTCTTGTTTTTCAGTTTTTAAAAATATCCAGTATGGATTTAACTGATCTCTTACATCACAAACCCCACTATACACTTCTCATCCCTCCATCTTCCCAGTAGAGTAACATAATATTTGTTAAAGTCAATGAGTGGTGTCAATGTCATTATACTGTAAATAAAACAACTGCTGAAGTATACTGTGATTTCATTTTCTTTTGTATATAGAAGTAATAGTTTGCTTGAAGTAATAGTTACTTTTATTCTGTTTGCTTTGTTCTTTGTATCTTAATGTATCAATAACTGATTCCCAAATTATCTAGAGACTGTCATGCAGAATGAAGTAAGTTCAGAAAGAGAAAAACAAATATCATATGATATTGCTAATGTATGGAATCTAGAAAAATGATACCAATGAATTTATTTGCAAAGCAGAAATAGAGACACAGAGGTAGAGAACAAACAAATGGATACTAAGGGCGGAAGTGAGGTGGGATGAATTGGGACTGACATATATACACTGCTATGTATAAAATAGATAACTAATGAGAAGGTACTGTATAGTACAGGAAACACAATGCTCTGTGCTGACCTAAATGGGGAGGAAATCCAAAAAAGAGGTTATGTATGTATGTATGTACATATATATATGTACATATACATACATATATGTATGTATATGTGTAACTGATTCACTTTGCAGAAGAAACTAACACAGCATTGTAGAGCAACTATAGTCCAATACAAATTAATTAAAAAAAAAAAGATTGGGGGTCTTATTTAACTGCTTCAGGGCCTTTCCTCATTGCTTTTTTCTGAAATAGCACTTTCAGAATGTAAGAGATCATGGTCAGATTAGTAAGAGTAAACTATAAAGCAACAGCTTGAAAAGTACAATGAAGAAAAGTAGGACCTATACCAGTGGGATTTTGTCTGGGATCCTCAAGCAACTATGTATTGGATATGAGTCAGCACTGGTTTGTTGTGGGAATTAAAGCTATTAACCAAGAATATTATTAGTGACATTAAATGGAAGAACTAAACTGGGAAGCAGAAACTCTAAAGTATCACCCTTCCTCAAGTTTTTTCATAGACTGTCAAAGTAGGATAACTTTCCCCGAATACAAGTCTGTAACATGTCTTTCCCCTACTACTAGAATTGCCAAACAACTGAATTTACTGGTTAGGATTTTGGTTGCAGTAAGATAAGTTGTAGCACCCTTATGAAGTGATGGGAAAAATTAAAATGAAAATTGTGTATTTACTCTTTATAGTCTACCTTTTGTTTGGCTCAAATTGTTTCAGCTTTGTCTAACTACTAAGCCACAAAAGCTACAAAGGCCAAATCAAGACAGAATTTCTCTTTCATATAAAAATCTCTGATATGGGCAGTGCAGGGTTGGTATGAGCATTGTCAAGGAGACGGAGTTCTTCCTATCAGGCTGCTGCCACAGCCTTGTTTGGTATCTGTGCCCAAGTGTACTTCATGGTGCAAGAGAGCTTCTGGAGCTGTGTCCACCACACCCAAATTCAGGCAACAGGATAGAGGAAGAACAGAAGAATAGACACCATTAGTCAACACCTGTGGCTCCCTCATACAATACTGGCTCATTTTACCTCAATATTATATTCAGATGCAAGAGAATGGGAAGTGTTGTCATTTAGCTGAGAATATTGAGTGGATGCATGCACACATGTGTGAGAAACTCCTTCTGTTGTGTCCGACTCCCATGACCCATAGCCTACCAGACTCCTCTGTCCATGGGATTCTCCAGGGAAGAATATTGGAGTACATCACCATGCCCTCCTCCAGGGGGTCCTACCCAGGGATCAAACCCATATCTCTAACGTCTCCTGCATTGGCAGGCAGGTTCTTTACCACTGGTGCCACCAGGGAAGCCCACCAGAATACTGAGTACTCAAGTAATTCTCAGGTCTGCTCCTGAAGAAGAGGGAGGAAATAGGTCTTGTGCAGCAATTATCAGTCTCTGAAAATGTTTGCTGTTTTTCCCCTTGCTAACACATAGGTTGGACATGAATTTGAGCAAACTCCAGGAAATAGCGTAGGACAGAGGAGGCCGGTGGGCTACGTCCACGGGGTCACAAAGAGTTGGACATCACTTAGCTATTGAACAACAACAAAACACATAAGCCTCCCTATCTTTGTCCTGCTGTTTTGTCTCTCTATGGCTTCCCTTTCCTGGTTGTTACCTACATGTCCTTTTAATTTCCTTACCTAAATATAATATAAAACCAAAACTCTATTTCCTCCTCCAGAAGATCTTCCTGAACCCAGGGATCGAACCTGTATCTCTTACGTCTCCTGCATTAGCAGACGGGTTCTTTACCTCCAGCATCATCTGGGAAGCCCTGTGAAAAAATACGTTCTTTATATTCACTTTATTCAATATAATTAATTTTATGTTTTTTTTTCATACATGATATTATACATGTTTTAATGCCATTCTCCCAAATCTTCCCACCCTCTCCCTCTCCAACAGAGTCCATAAGACTGTTCTATACATCAGTGTCTCTTTTGCTGTCTCGTACACAGGGTTATTGTTACCATGTTTACACTAGTTTTGAAAGTGGCAAGACTGATTATTTATTTTCTTCTAAAGAAATTGACAGAACCCTGATGCTTTAATCCACCTCCCACTCATACACCTTTCAGTTAGGCTAGTTATGAAATAAAGAAAAATTCTTTTCTGATAATATGGTAAGAAATACCTGGTATCCTCTCCTTCATCCTTTCAGCATAAAACTTATTCCCTGTGTCCATAGATAGGGGTCTTCTTTGTTCTTTAAAAGTATTAGTTCATGTTAATGACTTCCAACAGTGAATCATATGTTGCATAAAGTGCATCTTTTCATTCTTGAGCTTTATATGTATGATTATATTCATGTACTAATTATGTGCTACCAAAAATATCTTGTAATAATTATAAGGACTGTGGAGCAATAATATATTATTTGCAATTTCAGAGGGAAGAAAAACAAATGTTGTGTTATTTTCATCATAACAGTTAAAGATTAGCAGCTGAGAAACTCATCTTTCCCTAGAGCTGTGGTCATCAACTAGAGTGTACATAAAACTTACTTAGAATCCTAAAATTCCAGATTCACTGGCTTCATCCCTAGAGACTCTGATTCAATAAATATAATATGGAGTCCAGGAAACTGAGTTTTAAAAACAATCCATCATAAGCAAAATGCCAAATGTGACCTAAGAATAAGTAGAGGTCATAGATGAGAGGGAACTTTCCTCAGGCTATAAAGATAAAACCCAAATAAACAGTAGAAAATGAAAAAGTTAATACATCCATATCAAAGCTTTCTGTTGTTCAAGAGTTTATCCCTGAAAGGGAGACTAATTATAATAGATAATACAAGGATTTTCCAGTTTTGAGATGTGATAATGAGAGAGGATGGATTCATTATGAGACTGCATTCAATGAGAAATGGAAACCACAATATTATGTAAAATGTCAGCAATTCTATATGAAATTTGGCAATGATTATAGTTTTAAACCAATCAAAACCTCAAAGCAAGCTATAATAAATACTACTATAAAGTAGGAACAATATAATGATTAGGTTGGCGACATTTTTTCCTTATCAGAACACTAAGAACTAACTTTTATACTATGTAAATGAAAATGTAGGTTTTAGACCTACTATGCTATATCATAATGAACAATTCCTCAAAACCACAGTTGTGCCAACCCCTTAATAAGGATGAAATTGTTAACTAACTCAATGAGATTGAGATAACAATTAAATATGTCAATGTATGTAAAGTACGTAGTATAGTATCTACTGCAGGAAAGTCCAATATTTTTTATACCTATGACATACACTCATGTTGTTCAAAGCTCTGACTGAAAAAAATGAGTCAACTCAAACAGTAAACGTTCATTGTTTATAGCTACTGGAGTCAAACATATAAACAATAACAATAAAAGCCAGGTATAGAAAGGCTTGCCTAAATCATGGACTAAGAATGTTTTATTCTGGAAGAATCTATATGCCCTTCAAGATACAAGCTATCTTTAAACAGTTCTTTGGAGTGAAAAGGATGTGGAAATGAATAATTACTGAAAATCCCCTGACAGTGAATTACCAACATTCTCCTCCCTACAGCTACACTTTGGAAATAATCAACTATTCCTCATTCATACAGGCTCCCCAGGTGGTGCTAGTGGTAAAGAAAGAAAAGAAAGTGAAAGTGAAGTCACTTAGTCCTGTCCGACTCTTTGAAACCCCATGGACTATAGCCTACCACACACCTCCATCCATGGGATTTTCCAGGAAGAGTACTAGAGTGGGTTGCCATTTCCTTCCCCAAAGGATCTTCCAGACCGAGGGACTGAACCCTGGGGTCTCCTGCATTGTAAGCAAACACTTTATCATCTGAGCCACCAGGGAAGTCCACTGGTAACAAACCCACCTGCAATGCAGGAGGTAAGAGATGTGGGGTTGAACCCTAGATTGGGAAGATCCCCTGGAGGAGAAACTGGAAATGTACTCCAGTATTCTTGCCTGGAGAATCCCATGGATAGAGGAGCCTGGTGGGCTACCATCCATAGCGTCACATAGAATTGGACATGACTGAAGCGACTATACACGCTTGCACTTAACACACTCATTCATGTATGTCATCTCCCCCCAGAAAAGCAAGACAGATTAAACTCTTTTCACAGGGAAATCCTCCACTTATGCATCTATTCATCTGATCTCCACCATGACCATGGGCTTGGTTGGATCTGAGAAATTAGCTGAGTTAACTCTACTACTGAGGTCATTCCTGCCTGGCTACCTGGATTCATGAATAGTAGAGAGTGTCTATTATCTTACTTCATAGCTAAGCTGCATTTATAAATTGTCTAAATCTAGTTTATTTGCCTTCTTAAGGCAGGTAAAAATTATCCTATTAACTTTCACATGATGTTTTATGATTGAATGCATCAATCAGTTAGTTGATAGAAGATGGCAAAAACTAGAATAGCAGAGCCTTCTGCGTTCATTCAGTGTATAACTAAATGTCACATAAAAATGAAATGGCAGTAATTGGCATCTCTCTGCTGGTAGCAACCAAATCTGTTTTCCAACCCAAATATCTCTTCTGAGTTTCAGATCAATGGACTGAGTTGCCTCTTAGACTACCAGACTCTAGTCTGACAAGTAACTCCTACTCAGTTAATCAACCAACCCTCCCCAAAATTATTCCTTACACATTGTGAAAGTCGCTCAGTCATGTCTGACTCTTTGTGTCCCCATGGAGACTCTTTGTGTCCCCATGGACTGTAGCCTTCCAGGCTTCTCTGTCCATGTAATTCTCCAGGCCAGAATAATGGAGTGGGTAGCTATTCCCTTCTCCATGGGGATCTTCCCAACTCAAGGATAGAACCCAGGTCTCCTGCATTGCAGACAGATTCTCGGATCATCTGAGCCACCAGGGAAGCCCAAAGGCATCACTACTATCAGTTAAAGAGCCCTATGCTCTTCCTTTCTGTTGACTTTAAATTCACACTGGCAGTCTTTAACTGTGGTCTGCAGGAGACACTGGAAACACTAGTTCCATCCTTGGGTCAGGAAGATCCTCTGAAGAAGGAAATGGCAACCCACTACAGTATTCTTACCTGGAAAATCCCATAGACAGTGTTACAGTCCAAAGGGTTGCAAGGAGTCGGATATAACTGAGTGACTAAGCACAGCACATCATCACTTCTTGCCCAGATTGCTAAAAGTGTCTCCCCAATTATTTCATTTTAATCTTTCCCCTACACAAATTTATATTCGAAGCCACCAGCAAAATGATTGTTTAAACAATTCTGTTATGTTCCTTCCTATATGTTACACCTTCCAGTGACCATCCATAGCAGAAAAGACAAAGGGCCATTGCCTTGACAATATACATTCTAGAATCCCTTTATGATCTTACTCTATCCTAAGTATACAGGACCATTTCTTGCCACTACTATCAAAGCTTGCCAACCAATGACCACCACACATCTGTAATCAAACAAATTTAGATTTATTTAGCTTCTTACAAGGGAGAACACACATCAGAAGATCACTGAAGTGCCTCTGTAAAAGAGAGTTAGGAGGAGCTTTTTGTAATATTTGTATTCATGCTGAGAGATTTTAAGCAGGATTTAGAGACCTGTGGATTATTAGGTGTAGAATGCTGTCAGGTAGCAGGGACCAGTCACTGGGTATCTTCATAGATTTTATGTAGGAAGCAGAGTGCCAAAATCTCCTTCCATGGCAGCTCAGATGGTGAAGAATCTGCCTGCAGTGCAAGAGACCCAGGTTTGATCCCTGGATTGGGAAGATCCCCTGGAGCAGAGAATGGTGACTCACCCCAGTATTCTTGCCTGGAGAATTCCATGAACAGAGGAGTCTGGTGAGCTACATACAGTCCATGGGGTTTCCAAGAGTCAGACATGACTGAGTGACTAACACTGGATCCTAGATGGTGATGAAGTGTCCTTTTCTCTGTCTTACTCTATTGTGGTCATGGAGTGGCCTCATCTGAGTAGTGATTGTATTCTAAGTTGTTTATGTTTAGTTGGAAACACTACCAACTTCGCTAGCCGCTTCTAGCCACGAGGTGCTGGCATCATTTTTCATTTTCTCACTGTCCATGTCAAGTTCTACATCCTGGTTTACAAGACAGTATGCAGCCCCATGAAAGATGGATACTCTTCCTACTTTACGAATGTTGGCAGAAGCAGTTCTCAGAGCTTGAAAATCCTCAATTATACTTTTTCCAAGATTACCTCAAACTCATTCTTTAGAATTCTTTCTTTCCTCCTATGTGCAAGCACATGTGAATTAAAATATCAAAGAATTAAATGAATGCATTAATACTGACTTTTAAAAGAAAACAAACCGTATGAAAATTTAGTGGAATAAAGTGTACTTTCACTAATCCATTCACAAGCCATCTTATTCTTCCTCCAAGTTTCAAAAGGAGAATAAGATTGTTCTACTCAACGTTAACACCTTGAAAACATTATAAAATGCCAACAGCATAGAGATTATTTCTCATTTTACTAGCAATGGGTATTCAACCAAAGGACCTAAAAGTTATTTATTTGAATTTCAGAGAGTTTTATAATATATTCAACAACATTGTTATGTTTATACTATATCTTTTCTAAAGACATAATTTAAAGGAAAATAGTTTTCTCAATTTACCTTATAGATAAGATTTTAAAAGAACTTATCTTGACTTTGAAATAAAATTCTCTAAGAACCTGTTAAAAAAATATTTTGTACTATATATTAAAAGCATTCCCACAAATTGTAATAGTCGGCCTATAAGCATTAGGACACACACTGTTACACACTTTAAAAAATCACTGAAGTACTACTAGCTATAGCGCAAAACTGAAAATGTTTTGCAATGCATTCAACTCTTATGCAGAACCCTGTTCTATAATCAGTAAATCTTCATTACCACTTGCTGATTTAACCAGGATAATGCCATTTCGGCAAACACTACAAGGATTTTGAAATAATAACAAGAATTATCATAACAATGTCACATATAGAGAATGAGCTATATTCTCTGAGTCCATTAACAGAACCTTTTTGGAAACTAAGAGGCTAAACGCAAATTAACAATAAAAAGTCAACTGAATCAGGCCTGGAAGAGTGCACATAGCTCATCTTCCACATATAAAAATCCAAACATAATATGAATAAAAAATAAGTCATATTTATCTAAAAATCTTACACAATAACAAGTACACTAGAAAGTCACTTGGGCAAAGTAAAGTACAATTTACACTTAAAAACACCAAGCATGCATTTAGGGAATTTAAACTAAACTTGAAACCACTTTGAACCAATCCTAGCTCAAATAAAAAACTATAATTACTAATAATAAAGCAAATATAACTATTACTAATAATTATACCAAATATCTAAAAGTATAGCATGTAAGGAAAAATCTAATTTAAATGTTAAAGACACTATCACAAAGTTAAAGGAAAAAAACCAAAAGATAATATTAAAAAGAGGAAAGAGTTCCAGCAAGTCACCCACTCCTGCTCCTACCAGCCATCCTACAGGATATAGCAAGTGGAACATCCTGGAAGGGAGGAAGGTGGAGTTCCAACCTCCTTCCTGTTCAGCCTGACAAGACGGCTTGGTTGCCAAAGTAAACTTGTAATCCTCAGAGGTCACAGGTGAGAGGAGAGGCGGGAGCAGTGCCCAAGGCTTCCCTCTGCATCTCCGGGCCAAGTTCGGCATCAACCCAGTGCACTTCAATCCAAACTTCTCAGTGCGTGATACTCAAGGTGGAGTGAGCAGTGCTCCTGGAGGTAGCAGATACACTGTGTCTGGCAAAGTACCAAAGGGCTGATTCACAAGCAGGAACCTGATGAGACAGAGCTGAGGAAGATTCACCACGTGCTGCTGGAGGTGGACGTGTTGGAGGGCACCCTGCAGTACCCAGAGAGCAGATGCCTATTTGCAGTGCCTGCAGGATTCCCATCGTGAGGGATAAGAAACTGAGACATAAGCATGCCAGGCACCAGCTTTTCATTCCATGATCATGTATATCTTTATGTATAACCTATTTGCTAGTTCTAGGCAATGGCACCCCAATCCAGCACTCTTGCCTGGAAAATCCCATGGATTGAGGAGCCTGGTGCGCTGCAGTCCATGGGGTTGCGAAGGGTTGGACACAACTGAGCGACTTCCCTTTCACTTTTCACTTTCATGCATTGGAGAAGGAAATGGCAACGACCTAGACGGAAACGACTTAGCAGTAGCAGCAGCAGCTTAATCCCCAACTCTTGACCCAGTGACATTCAAACACAATGTTCTTGAGTTCAGCAGTACATTTTTCCTCATTTACAGGCCAAAAACCAGGAAAGGAATAAAAGAGTAACTCTTACACTTAGGCATTAATGAATTAACTAGAATGTAAAAAACAGAGAACTTTAACTCAAAACACAGATACATACAAGCTACTAGTAAGCAATTAATATGGCAAAATTTTTCTCTGAGACAAACTAATAATAACAGGCAGAGGTTAACAAAAAAAAAAAAAAATCAAAACTGAACCAGCTGATGGTGGTTATCCAAAGAAGAATTTATATTCAACTTTGAATTTACCTAAAGAAGAATCAATCCCGTGTCAATTTGAACATTATTCAGAAGATGTACAAATCATTTGAAACAGAATAAAACCTTCCTCAGACAGTAATCACTCATAAAATTATAATTGCTTTAAGAGAAGCACGATAAAAAATGCACACCAGAACAACCATACTAACTACCTACATGCAAAAACACCTTCTAACACCATATTGGGTTAACTATGTACGTAGGAACAAAGAATTAACATAAGTAATAAGAAATACTTTTTGTATAACTCTTTGCCAGAATAAATAAGCTCTTGCTAGAGAATAGATCGAGAAAAATTTTGAATGTGTCTGCTTAATATACTGTGAACCTAAAAAGTCGGAGAAGGAAATAGCAACCCATTCCAATATTCTTGCCTGGGAAATCCCATGGACAAAGGCATCTGGCAGGCCACAGCCCATGGGGTCACAAAGGGTCGGACATGACTTAGCAACTAAACAATAAACTAAAATGTAAATGCAGTAAAGCTTAAAAGAAGTTAAAGTAACTTCATAAATATTCAGCCTCCCCTCTACTTGCTAAAACAACCCATAAAACTTAACATTATTAATTTAATATGAAAATTAGTTGTCAAGGTAACTAATAAATTTAATTAATTATTTTGGTTGAGGTGACCTCAGTATAGTAAGGCCAACAGATGAACAAATCTAGACTAATTATTCTAAATATATAACTATTATTAATTTACTCAAAATTTTCACCAATGGAACAGATTCCTCAAATGGAAACAATAAGGTTCTATTTTAAAGGTAAAATCAATGTTAAAGTTTGTGGTTTTATTGTTATGTCCAGACATTCTAAAGATGTAACCTCTATTTAAGAGATTTTTTCATTCCATCATTAAAAATTCTATGTGAGCTGAGTTCAAATCAGAGCACTTCTATTTAGTTCCTCTCTAAACAAAGATGTCCCATAGTATGAAAGGACTTAAGAAATGAGGTCGATTCCACAAAAGAGACACATATTACATATTATATAATTCAAGAATTGGGCTCATGGAGGTAATAGGATCCAGTAATGTAAATTTAAAACTGTTTCCAGGAGATCAACCTTTTTATTTTAACAAACAAGTTCTTAATTAATATTTATCAATTTTCCCAATTATACTTGCTTGGCCTTCTTAATGCTTCAACAAAAAATTTAGGTCACATTATATTTCAGAAAGAATCAAATATCGCAGGTCCTCATGGACTTCTGCTGCTAAGTCGCTTCAGTCGTGTCCAACTCCGTGCGATCCCATGGACTGCAGCCTACCAGGCTTCTCCGTCCATGGGATTCTCCAGGTAAGAACACTGGAGTGGGTTGCCATTTCCTTCTCCAATGCATGAAAGTGAAAAGTGAAAGTGAAGTCATTCAGTCGTGTCTGACTCTTAGCGACCCCATGGACTGCAGCCTACCAGGCTCCTCCATCCATGGGATTTTCCGGGCAACAGTACTAGAGTGGGGTGCCATTGCCTTCTCCCACGTGGACTTCAACCAACTGCAAATGTCATAAAATGATACATCAAAGAACAACTTTGACCTCTAACTTTTTAATCAATATTTGTATAACCTAGTATTGTCCTGACCTTGCATAAGCAATCTGAATATCTACTCTAAGACCATATCTACTAACAGAGTTAAACCTCAAAATACTAATTTATCCATATCAAGCTTAGCTGTATAATCAGTTAAGTTCAGAATATGCCCTAGTCAGAACACTCTGTGTGTAGCATAATTTCCACACGAGGTCACTTTAGTAATTATTCTGTTATATGTAATAATAATTACAAATATATGCATGTATGTTATTTACAACTACCTTCCCTAAATACTGGCTATGATCTACATTTAATTTTTAGAAATAGAAGCAGGAGAAGCCAAGACAAGGTTTTATTTAACTGCTTCTTGGAATTTGTAATTCAGTATATGGTAAACATCCCAGCTTGGTAAAATGAAGAATTAGTCTCTGCCTTTATATCTGATATAAAGTTTATTATTAGCAATTTTACATAAATTTATTCACTCAGCTGTTCTCATTAAGTCACAAAGTTGTCATCTCTGTATATTGACTACTTGGTTTTTAAACTAGAATAAAATAGAAAAGATGACTAATCAAGACAGCTAATTTAGGCTACTTATAACAAATGAAGCTTTTATTAGGAACTACTTAAATTTATCATTGATTATTATTGTTCAGGTCTTAGTAATAATTCTTTATAGCAATGCCACCATGGTTGGAGGGTTTTGAAACTCATTAATAGCAGTAATGATAAGTGCATCAGATATAGCATTATAATAAATAAATAAGCTATAGATTATTACTCTCATAATTCCTTTTACTACTTGCATCATCAACAGCAGAAGTCAAAGCAAGCACAGAGTGAACTATGTGCCCCTCCATTAGCTGACAATCTAACACTTGTAGGTGCAATAGATTTAACTATCTATTCCCCTTATCTAAAGGAGGAGGTCTCATCAATGTTGCTGCTGCTGCTGCTGCTAAGTCGCTTCAGTAGTGTCTGGCTCTGTGCGACCCCATAGACGGCAGCCCACCAGGCTCCCCCGTCCCTGGGATTCTCCAGGCAAGAACACTGGAGTGGGTTGCCATTTCCTTCTCCAATGCATGAAAGTGAAAAATGAAAGTGAAGTCGCTCAGTCGTGTCTGACTCTCCGCGACCCCATGGACTGCAGCGCACCAGGTTCCTCCGTCCATGGGATTTTCCAGGACGTACTGGAGTACTGGAGTGGGGTGCCATTGCCTTCTTCGTCTTCAGTGTTAGGCACCATTAATATATTATTGCAACTAATTAACATAAGGCCACCTTTTACATCATAATACCAGAAACTACTTTGATTTCTATTGATTATTGCTATTTTATTAGTAGTAATACTTTCTGTAATTGCAGCAGAGATTATGTTAGCCAAACGGAACCTTTTGATTCTGCAGGAGATGGAAACCTTAGCTTAATATTTATTCTGATTAATTACACATCCTGAAGAATGTATTTTTGGAATAATTTCAAGTATTGTAACATATTTTCCAGTAAAAAATTCTTTAGTTGCACAAAAATAGTCTGAGGCACTGGGAAATTCCAATCCATTGGAATTTTAGCATTTATTATATACTACATGCCAACATTATAATTATACCCTAAGTATTGAAATAGATATGCAAGCATGTATCATTTGTGCTACTATAATTATTGCCATAATTATTATTATCCTAATAGAGGTAAAAGTCTTTGACTAACTATAAGAATGAAGTAATTAATAATTACCAGCTATACTGTGAACCATAGACTTTATTTTCCTACTTATTTTGAACAGCCATGAAAGGAATTATCTAATTCATTATCATATATTATTCTAAAAGATACATATTATGTTGTTGCTCATTTCTATCACATCTATCTACAGAAGCAGTATTCATTATCACAGGTGCCTTCGTTTACTTATTCCCATGATTTTCAACATATAAGCTACACCCTATATGAGACAAAGCCCAACAATTATTTCAGATTTAACAATTTAATTTTCTTTCCCCAACAATTATTTCAGATTTAACAATTTAATTTTCTTTCCCCAACAATTATTTCAGATTTAACAATTTAATTTCAGATTTAACAATTTAATTTTCTTTCCTGGCCTTTCTGATATGCAGTGGTGATAATCAGCTGTGCAGACATTAACTCAGCATGAAACACTCATCTATGAAGCCATTGTCCACTAAATAGCAATGATAATAAAATATGAATAATCTGACAGGGTTTTACCTTAAAACAAAAATAGCACAAGAGCTTACTACAACAGACGTTGAGCGACTTCACAGATGCTTCCCATCACATCATGCTTTCAAATAACCCACCAGAAAAAACCATAAAGATCAAGAAAGGAATAAAACCCACTCTAATTAGTTTCAAGCCAACATTCATAGCCTTTCTTAGCAAGTGAGAGACAATAAATATTACCAATTATGAATAACAAAAAATAAATATTACCTAACTCTATCAGAATTAATTTATAGATTAAAACTATGTGTGTTTTTGCAGAAAAAAATTGTATCTCTTATCAAATCCATTCCAGATTTGCAAGGAATATATGTTCCATTGTAGAATAATCCTATCATTTCCATGTTTTATAATATTAGCTCTTTAGTATTATAAAATAATTAAATAAGGAGGCTACTAGACTCATGTGGAGAAGGCAATGGCACCCCACTCCAGTGTTCTTGCCTGGAGAATCCCATGGATGGAGGAGCCTGGTAGGCTGCAGTTCATGGGGTCGCGAAGAGTCGGACATGACTGAGCGACTTCACTTTCACTTTTCACTTTCATGCATTGGAGGAGGAAATGGCAACCCATTCCAGTGTTATTGCCTGGAGAATCCCAGGGATGGGGGAGCCTGGTGGGCTGCCGTCTCTGGGGTCACACAGAGTCGGACACGACTGAAGTGACTTAGCAGCAGCAGCAGCAAGACTCATGTGATAAATAAATAATGCTATTCTTATGAGAGCAGCCTACAAATTAAAATTCAAAAAATTCATAAGATGAAAATCATGATAGCTTAATAACAAAACAATTTTGATCCCTCAGATGATGAGCTATAACATAATTACGTAATAACCCTATCAATAAATACTCCTCACTAGCATTTATAATTGGAGAAGGAAATGGCAACCCACTCCACTATTCTTGCCTGGAGAATCCCATGGACAGAGGAGACTGGTGGGCTACAGTCCGTGGGGTCACAAGAGTCAGACACGACTTAGCCACTAAACCGCCACCAGAATTTATAGTAGTCCTCCTAAGTCTTTTAATTTATTGCAAATACTAGCTTCAGTAAAATGTTTAGCAGGAATAGTATCATGTTTATTTATTATAATGCTTTTTAAAAAGTAATTGTTAACCTAGGTATCAAAAAAACTAATTTTTTATATTTGCACCCCAGAAAATTGCTATAAGCTTAACACTTCTTGTCAAAGTAGTTTGTATATGTATGGTATTTTACATCAAAATTCTCTATCCATTTCAACTTTAAAAATTACTTTCCTACCTATTCTCTTATTATTTTAGCCCTAGCTTCTGTTCAGTTTAAATGCAGTAGGATTCAGGTTGCTGCTGTGGGAACACCAGTGTCAATGAGGGTCATGGATTCATGTTTTAACTAAATAGCTTGATTTCCACAGCCTGAGCATCCCTAGTATCTTCAGACATGCCTACACATGTCTGAACAGCAAAAATGAGAAGATTCCCTCTTGTTCGGGCTCTTTCCTGTTATGTTTTTCCAGGTGTACCTAATCAAGTAATCATCATGCAAGCAAAATCTCTAGTGAATTCATTGACTCTAAATAGGAAGGAATGTTTTCTTAATAATAATGATGATCCTAATCCTCTTCTAAGCAAAATGGTTCTGGTTATGAATTAGGGATAAAAATGAATGAGAGTACATTATAATGGAAATACTTAATGCAAATATCACAGAGGATTTGCATTGCCAAAGATAATGGACATTCTACAAGCAAAACAGTCAGATGTTTTTCATAAGAACTGTTATTATGCCTTCACATCTAATAATATAATACTGGTACTTACTCATCTTTGAAATAACAATGAAACCTAACCAAGGGCTATAAAGTAAGTAGCTGAGAGTCACACCTTTCTTGCTAAGGCAAATCTTTATCAGTCTGTGTGCTATAAAACTCTTGTATTTTTATTTGATCAAGAGTTTTACTCTTATACTCACATTCCCCACATAGAAAAATTATAGAATATTCTTACTCTGTTCTTTACTACTGGCATTGTCTAACATATTAAAATAATTAACAGTAAATACATTTTAAACATGGAAGTGTATATACCATTTATTGACAGAATTTCTGGCAAACCCCAAACATAAATTTTCATACATCTTACCCACAACCAAAAACTTTGTTAGTGAGTTTGCTTTTCTCTCCTAACCCACAGTTGTCCAGTAACTTCACCTAAAATGCTAGATCCTGCATCATCATGACCTACCGTTAATCTCTTTCTCCCTCAGTTTTCTACACTCATAGTACATATGCAATACTGAAGGCCCACAGGAAACTTTAAACACAAGCGGCAGCAGAAATGTTTGCTCTTCTCCTTGTTTTTTCCTATTATTTTCTTCTAACAGAAACAAACAATGAAAACAAAATAATGTAAACAAATCCACAAGATCCTAAATCTATGAGTAAGGTTGTAAGGGATGTGAACAGTTATACATCTGGTAGAAAGAAGGCTCTTTTAGAGCATGGATGTGGCAACTCATCAGTTTTATGTCCCAGCATGGGAGTCCGGAGATCCTTCTCAGTAAACGTCAGCCAGGGCTTGTTTTTAGCTCGTCTATATTATTTGAGCCTTATTATCATGTTACCCATATATTTTGGATACCCTTTTTTTTCTTTGTCATGAGATGAGAGCATATTAAATTCTCCAATTTTCAAGTTTTTTTTTTCCTACATAGACTTCAATTCTATAAACGCTTGAGACTGTAATCGTTTTTGTTATATACTGTTGTGAAGAAATCCGATAGATGAGAAAGAAGGAACAGCACAAGTGGGAGACAAGCAGCCTTTTTGACAGGTAGAAAATATGGGAGTGTGTTTGGTGCCTGGGAGCTAAACGGAGAAAATATTTTGAGGAGGATGCGATTGGTGGTGTCAAATATTACTGATGAGTCATGTAAAAAGAGGACTTAGAACTGACCTTTAAACATGGCAATATGATGGTTATTGCAGGCCTTTAACAAGAGCTATTTCAGTGAAACCACGAGAATAAAAAGCTTGAAAGAAGTTAGTTCAAGAGAGAATGTAACAGGAGGAATTGGAGATTTCAAGTATTAATATACTCTTGGAGAGCTTTCTTAAAAGGGAAAAGAAAAAAGGGCTACATCTGGAGATGAATGTGAGGTCAAGTAAAATGTAATAAAATGGGAAAATCAATGGTATGTTCTTAAACTGAGAGGAATGACCCCAAAAAGAAAAACTTGAAATGGAGGAAAGAAAGAAACCAGATTCTAGAGAAGATTCCATGAGTAAACGATTATGCATTCTAGTACCTGAGGAGAAGGGCTGAAGTAGCTAAAGCACAGACCATTTTTTTTTCTAATAATGGGAGTCATAATACCCAGCACTAATATGCCATTAATTTTCTAATAATGAGTGCAGATATAGAAAAATTAATTTAAAAGTGGGTTTCATTGTTAAGGAACTAAGAGACAAGGCCATCATCTGACAGTGCGAAGATAGGAGGCTTAACGACTTGAGGAAAGTTAAGACAGAAAATGATAATTTAAGAGACAAAAAGAGAAAATTAAGAAAATGTGGTACAATTATTGCTCTATAATTTCTCCCCTTTATAATATTAAATGAGAACAGGTGAATTTTACCAATATTGATATTTGAAAAAAAAATTAAAGGGAGAAAAAAAGGAAAAGTACTTTATTGTTTTATATTTAGGTCTCCTTCATGTCTATTTGAATATCATTTGAATTCTCCCAACGTATCATATAGTTAGATATTATAGACTTTGATTAGCAGTTCAGAGGGCAGAAAAATACCATTAAGACTAACAAAGTGGGCATTCACAACTGGGAAAATAAGTTTCTGCTTTCTCTCTCCTTAGTTCTGCCTAGAGACAGTTTTAGTTATGAAAATTGTAGAAGTCAGTCCACAAGATGGACTCTAATATGTACTATCTCCTCATAATAATATTTTGTCTAATTTCTTTCCACACTGAAACAGGAAGGGCCAAAAGCATAGTAAAATTGTTATTTCCAAGGCTATACCATAAATGACATTGGAATTTCTGCTTAGGTTTTTTGTTTTTTCTGGGTTTTTGTTTTTTTTTTTTTTTTTTTGATCACTTAACTCTGTGGAAAACTCAGCATGATGTCAGGATTTCAAGCAGCCCCACAGAGAGGCCTGTGTGGAAAGGAACCAAAGCCTCTTCATAATGCCCAGCACCAATATGCCAGCTTTGTAACAGAATCTTCTCCTAAAAGTGAATCCTTCAGCTCTAATGAAACTTTCAGGTGGCTGTATCCTAGCTGGTATCTGGCTGCATTTAAACTCAGGAGAGACCCTGAGCCAAAAATTCCCAGCCAAGTCACTTTCAAATTCCTGACCCCGAGAAAATGTGAAAGATATCAAATCATTATGCTGCTGCTGCTAAGTCACTTCAGTCGTGTCCAATCTGTGCGACCACATGATGGCAGCCCATCAGGCTCCGCCGTCCCTGGGATTCTCCAGGCAAGAACACTGGAGTGGGTTGCCATTTCCTTCTCCAATGCATGAAAGTGAAAAGTGAAAGTGAAGTCGCTCAGTCGTGTCCAACTCTTAGCGACCCCATGGACTGTAGCCCACCAGGCTCCTCCATCCATGGGATTTTCCAGGCAAAAGTACTGGAGCGGGGTGCCATTGCCTTCTCCAAATCATTATAGTTGGATTAAAACATTCATACTTGGAAGGTCTGTTACTAAGTACTAGATAACTAGGGGCTTCCCTGATGGCTCAGTGGTAAAGAACCCACCTGCCAATTAAGGAGACATAATAGATTTGGGTTCGATCCCTGGGTCGGGAAGATCCCCTGGAGGAAGGCATGGCACCTCACTCTGGTATTCTTGCCTGGAGAATCCCATGGACAGAGGAGCCTGGCAGGCTATAATTCAAAGGGTCACAAAGAGTTGGACATGACTGAAGTAACTTAGCGTCCATGCACTAGATAACAAAGGAAGGAGAATATATCCCATTGGATAGACATATGACCTGGTGAGATTTCATGGTAAAGAAGTCTTACAGCTCAATGATTCTCTCTTTTCTTTAGACAGTATGCCTTGCTGGGAAGAATCTGGTGGAACCTGGCTCCAGCTTTGTTGGACTCTCCTCTTAAATTCTCACAATTTTCTCCCACCTCATTTTTTTTTTTTTGACTCTAGATAAATAAAGAGAGCTGTCTTTAGCATGGATTTAGCATAGATTCTATGCTTTAAAGTACATTAAAAATGTCATGTTGATATCAATGAAAATATATCACATAGACTATAGGTGTAAAGAATATTAAATATCTACCACAAAGATCTCTCTTGGTAAAAGTCACATTGTACCTGAAAATACGTGGATTATTTTCAAATATCTTTTGATATTGATTTCTAACATAATTCTAGTGATAAAGATAATAGATTGTATGATTTCCTTTAGACCATTAAATTTTGCACCTTGTTTTATGTCCCTGGATATGTTCCAGTGTCTCCAAGTTTACAGTCTAGGGGATCTTGAAGAGAACTTTTATCCTTCTGTAGTGTAAAATTGTATAAATCTTAATTATGTTGAATTGGTCCATAGTGCTTTTCAGATCGCCTATCCTGCTACTTTTCTGTATCTTCATTCTTTTAATTTTTGAGAGTTTGTTATTGAAACTCCAACTAAAAATCTTTGCTAAGTCACTTCAGTTGTGTCCAACTCTGTGTGACCCCACAGACGGCAGCCCAACAGGCTCCTCTGTCCCTGGGATTCTCCAGGCAAGAATACTGGAGCGGGTTGCCATTTCCTTCTTCAATGCAGGAAAGTGAAAAATGAAAGTGAAGTCGCTCAGTGAAGCCCAATTTAGCGAACCCCATGGAATGCAGCCTACCAGGCTTCTCCATCCATGGGATTTTCCAGGTAAGAGTACTGGAGTGGGATGCCATTGTCTTCTCCGACTAAAAATCTTAGCTACTTAAAAAATAATTGTAACATATAGCAGAACTATATGTAACTTGGTCTGTATATTCCAAGTCTCCTGTAAATGTGTTACCATACTTTCATGATTTAAAAAATAAAAATAAAAAAGGGAAAAACAAACAAATAAAAATGATCTATTATTACTTTGGAAAATCAGAAATAGGGAGGATAAAAAGTATATACATCAGATATATTAAAAATAGCAAGGTAGATTAGTGGTATGCAAAGAGGTACATCAACAAGATCACTGCAGACTGACTAGAAGTCTAAGACTGTACAAGAAGTAAAATGATAAAATCATGTACCTTCTCAGCTGCTGATACACTCCAGAAGGGTCATCTCTGAACAAAGATAAGCCAGTAAAGGAAAGCAAGGGTATTAAATAAATTGAAGAGAATATTAAAGCAAAATATAAAATGATCATATAGCACTATTTTGAAGAAATCCAGGAAATTATTTTTTATTTCATAGAGAGCTACATCTTGCCAATATCACAATACTAAATATTTTGACATCATCACTATTTCTATCTACTTACTATGAGAATTTCTGAACACTGTTCATTCAATCATTAAGTATTTATTCAGTGCCAACTATATGCCAGGAACTATTTTAAGTATGGGGTACAGAGAACAACAGAGGATGAGCTGGTTGGACGGCATCAGTGGACATGAACTTGGGCAAACTCTGGGAGATGCTGAGGGACCAGGAGGCCTGGTACGCTGCAGTCCATGGGGTTGCTAAGAGTCGGACATGACTTGGTGACTGGACAACAACAAATAGAGCAGTGGATAGGAAAGAAAAAGCTTCTTCCTTTATGGAGCTTCAAACTAGTAAGAGAGAAAAGCAGTAAACAAACATATGATTGGCATTACAGATAGTATTAAGAGTCATGAAGAAAAATAAAAAAGATAAAGTGATATAAATTCAAGATGGATGGTCTATCTCCATAAGAGCATATGGTCAAAATCTAACAGAGTCAACACTGTAAAATGTAAAGTGAAGTGAGTGTTAGTTGCTCAGTTGTGCCCACTCCTTGCAACCCCATGGACTGTAGCCCACCAGGCTCCTCTCCATGGAATTCTCCAGGCAAGAATAATGGAGTTGGTAGCCATTTCCTTCTCCAGGGGATCTTCCTGAACAAGGGGTCAAATCCTAGTCTCCTACATTGCAGGCAGATTCTTTACCATCTGAGTCACCAGGGAAGCCTGATTCTCAACACTTGAGTGCATGAACTCTCTCCCTCTATGTTCCAAATTGAGTTCAGTTTGACTTCAGACTTTCTTATCTCTGACCTCTCCTTAAATGTTTAATGAGAAATTCAGCCAGTCACTTTGCAGGAGATCCTTCCTTAGAGTCATGCAGGATTCCATACTTAATAACTTAGGAAAGCTTGAAGAAAACCCATAGATCCCTATGCCATGGTCTCCTCAAAGATGTTCACTGTCTGAGACTGCATGGACCTTTCAAAGGCCTTACTCTGTTGATTCTCTGAACCAACACCTAGAATTCCCATTGCTACGATTCCCACAGTTGTACAGTTTATATTTCAGTGTCCAGTCTAAATATTTCTTTAAATGTTCCTACCACCTCTGGGTCAATAAGGAAACTGAGAGTGCAGGTTTGTTTAAAATCTCAAAGAACACAATTTACAAGATTTAAGGAATAGATATGTTCTCAGAATCATCTCTCTTTTTTTTCAAAACCTAGAATTCAATCAGTCTCAGCCCATCATTTATTTCCCTAAGACTCTTATCTATTCAGGGAGAGTAAGGGAAAAAGAGGCAACAAATACTTGCCATCCTTTCCTGTTAAGTCCATGGGAAGGTACCAGAGCAAATTTCTCAAACAGGTTATCTGCCACAAATAAGAGAAAGAAGGATTGAATCAGCTTCTTCTATTTTGTACAGAACTGTAGATGCATGCATGCTAAGTTGCTTCAGTCGTGTCTGACTCTTTGCATCCTATGGACTGTAACCTGCCAGGCTCCTCTCTCCACTGGAACTTTCCAGGCAAGAATACTGGAGTGGGTTGCTATTCCCTTTTCCAGGGGATCTTCCCAACCCAGGGACCAAACCTGGATCTCTTACATCTCTCACATTGGCAAGCAGATTCTTTATCACTGATGCCACCTGGGCAGCCCTTTCATGGAATTACTCTTGTCAAAATTGAGAAATTAAATACTAGTCATGGCAATATATTTGCAGCAAGACAGAGTAGACGGGAGGAAGGTGGGGCATGGCATTAGACACATATTTGGTGTCAAGGAAAGTCATTTGTGTAAGAAAAGCTCCTGTTAAGAAAAGCATCCTTGCTTACAGTCCACCTGTGATGAGGCAACCTGAGTTTCTAGGGTCGGGCATATGACAATCCTGCTTTTCTTTCTCTATTGAAAGTTCAACATTCCGTGTCAACATTTAGAAAGAAAAGTCGATTTGTTGATTTTCTGTTTTTACAGGGATTTGAACTCTTATTTCCTGTCCAAAGTGGCCATAAAATATTTTAACTGCCCTTACAATACTGATGTTGCTATTCCTCATGAATTTAAACAAACACTGATCTGCAACATAGCAATTCCATTTTTAGGTATGTTCCTGTGCAAGAACTGTCAAGCCAATTTTATTCATAACAACCCCAAACTGAAAACAGTCCAAATATCTATCAATAGCAGAATTAACTGTAGTATGTTCATGGAATAGAAGGCCATTCATCCACTAACAAAATTCAGGTATTAATGAGTGTAAAGATATGGATAAATGTCAAAAATATTATAATGAGCAACATAAGCTAGGCACAAAAGATTCATAATGCATGTATGATGTATTAACAATGTGTGATACATTATTCCATTTATATGAAGTTCAAACACAGGCAACACCAATCAGTGTGATAAAATTAGAATAGTGATTGCCTGGGGAAGGCAATGGGTTGATAGCAAAGGGAATAAGGGACCTACATTAGGTGGTGAAAAGATTCTATATCTTGATGTCAACATTTGTCAAGCTGTGGACTTAAGATATGTGCATTTTACAGTATATAAATTGACCTCACAGATAGAAAGATACTGCTGCCAAAAGTGATGTTGTCAGCAACTGTCATGGGAGTTTTCATGGCAGAATCTATTTTTAGTTAAAAAGTAACTTTTTCTGCCAAGAGGAAAATACTCTATAATTGTTACTGCCACAGAAAATTAGAGGAGGATGCTGATGGAGGAGGCAAGCATGCTCCAGAAAGAGAGAAAGCAGCCACGCCAAGCAGACTGACAAAATTACCCAGCAGAGAAGGCACCTGTTTTGTGTACAATATAAGGAGATCAGACAAACCACTCCAAAGACTGAACACAGAGTGAACCTTGACTATGTAGAGGAGCTACATAAATGACTTAAGTGAAATCACAATTCAAGTCATGAAATGAGGCAACAGTATCCTAATGGCAAATGACAGATGATCAGATTTCAAGGACTCAGAAAAAAAGGGTCAGTTCAGTGGATGCAGCCTAAGAAAAATGGATGTCCACCCTCATCAAGAGCAAAGATTATGACTTAACTTAGTTTAAGGGGGCTTGTCTGATGGCTCAGATGCTAAAGAATCTGCCTGCAATGCAGGAGACCCAGGTTCAATCCTGGGGTCGGGAAGATCCTCTGTAGAAGGGAATGGCTACCCATTCTAGTATTTTTGCCCGGAGAATCCCATGGACAGAGAGGCCTAGCAGGCTGTGGAGAGGACTCTTGAGAGTCCTTGGGGGAGCAAGGAGATCAAGCCAGTCAATCCTAAAGAAAATCAACCCTGAATATTCATTGGAAGGATTGATGTCGAAGCTGAAGCTCCAATACTTAGGCCATCCCCACCCACCCCTGCTGATGCTAAGAGCTGACTCACTGGAAAAGACCCTGATGCTGGGAAGATGGAGGGCAGGAGGAGAAGAGGATGACAGAGGATAAGATTGTTTGATAGTATCATAGACACAATGGATATGAGTTTGAGCAAACCCCAGGAGATGGTGAAGGACAGGGAAGCCTGAAATGCTGTAGTCTATGGAATGGCAAAGACTTGGACATGACTTAGTGTCAGAACAAGAGCAACAGTAGGTTAAGGAGAATCACTGTGTCTTTAATAACAATGGGCCATGTATTCATGGATAGATTTATGTTCATGTGAATAAAACCATATAAAACATAAATTTTATATAATGAAACATTATCTTTGTATTCTTTTGAATGGCTTCATTTTACTCCAATTCATATTCTGGATAGCACCTACAATTAAAGAACCCTTCTAGTTGTTATCCGAACTATTGACTGGGATTATCCAACCTATTGATTCTATCTGATTGTGCTAAAGATTACTCTTCAGATCACCAAACATAGTTCATCCTCCCGGCAATCTATTCTGACCTGAGAATTAGAGCAAGACTGAATCTAAAGGCAGTAAGATAGACCAGTGAACAAGGAGAAAGTAATTTGAGGACAGACTTATAATTTAGCAACAGCCTTGGTCACCTCTACATCTGATTTTATAAGATACAAGTAACAAAATCAGATTTAGGTTAGAATGTATTTTGTTAGCATGTTACAAGTGAAATACAAGGATGAGTAAGAGAAACACAGTGTATTTTTCTATCAAATTAAGTGAAAACAGGAAACCATTTGTGTCATAAATGTATTCAAGAAAATTAGAGATATCAAGAGAACATTTCATGAAAAGATGGGCTCAATAAAGGACAGAAATGATAGGGACCTAACAGGAGAAGATATTAAGAAGAGGTGGAAAGAATACACAGAAGAATGACCCAGATAATCACAGTGATGTGATCACTCATCTAGAGCCAGTCATGCTGGAATGTGAAGTCAAATGGGCCTTAGGAAGCATCACTGCGGACAAACCTAGTGGAGGTGATGGAATTCCAGCTGAACTATTTCAAATTCTGAAAGATGATGCTGTGAAAGTGCTACATTCAATATGCCAGCAAATTTGGAAAACTCAGCAGTGGCCACAGGACTGGAAAAGGTCAATTTTCATTCCAATCCCAAAGAAAGGCAATGCCAAAGAATGCTCAAACTACCACACAATTGCACTCATCTCACACGCTAGTAAAGTAATGCTCAAAATTCTTTAAGCCAGGCTTCAGTAATACGTAAACCGTGAACTTCCAGATGTTCAAGCTGGTTTTAGAAAAGGCAGAGGAACCAGAGATCAAATTGCCAACATCCACTGGATCATAGAAAAAGCAAGAGAGTTCCAGAAAAACATCTATTTCTGCTTTATTGACTATGGCAAAGCGTTTGACTGTGTGGACCACAGTAAACTGTGGAAAATTCTGAAAGAGATGGGAATACCAGACCATCTGACCTGCCTCATCAGAAACCTGTATGCAGGTCAGGAAGCAACAGTTAGAACTGGACATGGAACAACAGACTTGTTCCAAATAGGAGAAGCAGTACGTCAAGGCTGTATATTGTCACCCTGTTTATTTAACTTACCTGCAGAGTACATCATGAGAAACGCTGGGCTGGAAGAAGCACAACTGGAATCAAGATTGCCAGGAGAAATATCAGTAACCTCAGATATGCAGATGACACCACCCTTATGGCAGAAAGTGAAGAGGAACTAAAAAGCCTCTTGATGAAAGTGAAAGAGGAGAGTGAAAAAGCTGGCTTAAAGCTCAACATTCAGAAAACTAAGATCATGGCATCCACTCCCATCACTTCATGGGAAATAGATGGGGAAACAGTGGAAACAGTGTCAGACTTTATTTTGGGGGGCTCCAAAATCACTGCAGATGGTGACTGCAGCCATGAATTCAAAAGACGCTTACTCCTTGGAAGGAAAGTTATGTCCAACTTAGATAGCATATTCAAAAGCAGAGACATTACTTTGTCAACAAAGGTTCATCTAGTCAAGGATATGGTTTTTCCAGTGGTCATGTATGGATGTGAGAGTTGGACTATAAAGAAAGCTGAGTGCTGAAGAACTGATGCTTTCGAACTGTGGTGTTGGGGAAGACTCTTGAGAGTCCTTTGGAATGCAAGGAGATCCAACCAGTCCATCCTAAAGGAAATCAGTCCTGAATGTTCATTGAAAGGACTGTTGCTGAAGCTGAAACTCCAATACTTTGACCACCTGATGCGAAGAGCTGACTCATTTGAAAAGTCCCTGATGCTGGGAAAGATTGAGGGCAGGAGGAGAAGGGTAAGACAGAGGATGAGATGGTTAGATGGCATCACCGACTCAATGGACATGGGTTTGGGTGGAGACTGGGAGTTGGTGATGGACAGGGAGGCCTGGCGTGCTGTGGTTCACGGGGTCGCAGAGTCAGACACGACTGAGCGACTGAACTGACTGACTGAAGTGAAAATAGGAAACCATTTGTGTCATGAATGCATTCATGTAGTCACTTTTTAACAAACACATTTAATGTGTTCATGTTGCTTATCACTTCCACTCTGATTTTATTCTTTTCTTTGGTAACATAAGTGAAAATCTATCATTTTCTTGAGTAACAGGCTTTCTCAGACTTGGTCTTGCGAGTGAAGCTAAGATTTTTATGAAGTTCAAACTCCAGCTGTCAAGACTCTGGGGTTCCCTACCAATTTTAAAGTCTACCTAACCAGTCTGTCTTCAGTTCCCCAGGTTTGTGTGAAAATAGTTATGATGATGAAAAAGAGTAGAAAAATACTGAAAATATATAATGATTATTCCTTCCCTAGCAATTACCAATGAAAGCTTTATTTAAGACAATGGTTGGGACTTCCCTGGTGGTCCAGTGATTGGGATTCTGCGTTCTCAGTGCAAGGGCCAGGGGTTCTACCCCTGCTCAGAGAACTGCATTCCACATGCCACAACTAACGAGCTTGCATGCTGCAACTAAAGATCACACATGCTGCAATAAAGATCAAAGATCCTGCATGCTGCAAATAAGACACAGCACAGCCAAATAAAGATATACCAAAAAAAAAAAAAAAGACAATGGCTGTCTCTTCTTTTCATTACTACCTACCTAAGCAACATTTAAATGAGACACCATCAGTGTTTAGGGTGGTAATTAAAGGAATGATACATTAGTGTGCAAACATGAGCAGGCAAATGCACCGTAAGTTTTGTGTTCACTTAGACAAATTATTGCATCTTTCCATGCTGCACTGAAACCGTGGGACACTGGGTAAATTCCCTCATTTTCCTCCTCTGTACAATTAAGATAAATGTGTATGTGCTAAGATGCTTCACTCATGTCCAACTCTTTGTGACCCTATGGACTATAGCCTGCCAGGCTCCTCTGTCCATGGGATTCTCTAGGCAAGAATACTGGAGTGGATTGCCATTTTCTTCTCAAGGGGATCTTCCCCACCCACAGTTCAAACCCACATCTCTTTTGTCTCCTGAATTGGCAGGCAGATTCTTTACCACTGGTGCCACCTGGAAAGATCTAGGATAAATATAATCTTCCAAAAACTGAAACCTAACAAAACTCAGTGGGGTTTCTGGGTGCAGAAGCATTTCAGTCCCCTGTCAGTTTTCTTGTAGGATACAGACTTTGGCTTCCATGAACTTCCCTGACCCAAAGGTACAATTCAAACAGTTGTAAGAGAAGGGATGCAAAGACTAAAGAGGGGGCAGCCAATAATCAATAATGCAATAGTGCAGCCTTGGGGAAGGGTCCCGATTCCACCTCAAGGGTATATATATATATATATAACAATGTCTTTAAGCTCTGTAAGTTGTCAACATTCTTCATACCAATGAAAGACCACTTGAGGCTACACTAAAAGAACCAGAACACATCAAGCACATTAAGAAGATTATTTGAGACCACATTAGAGGAATACAGGACCTGCACACACCCTACTCTTGTCAGTGACCCCACCCTTGAACTATTGCTATAAAACTCCTCACCAAATCCTCCCTGGTTGGGACACATGGTTTTTGGAGAGCAGGAGCCACTGTGCTCCCCTTTGCCTGGCAAAGCAATAAAGCTATTTTTTTCTACTTAACCCAAAACTCAGTCTCGAAAAGAGAGTCAATTTGGCACCAGTACACAGAGGCAAAGCTATTAGCATCAAAACTATAGATAATCCTGAAGAATAAGTAGGATAACATAACAAGAACACCTACCACGTATTTAGGCCTTTACCATAGTGGGCTGGTATATTAGTTTCTGGTGGTTGCCTTAACATATTACCACAAACTTGATGGCTTAAAATGAGTTTATTTTCTCACATTTCTGGAGGTCAAAAGCTCAACATTTCCAATGAGCCAAAATCAAGAATATGCTCCTTGCCTCTTCCAGCTCTGGTGGTTCCCAATCTTCTTCTGCTGGTATCCACATCATTCTGATCTCTGCCCTTTTCTTCACAAAGCTTTCTCTTACGTGTGTGTGTCTGCTCCTTTCTCTATGACACTTTTGATAGCATTCAAGTCTCACCCAGATAATTCAGGATGACCTCTTTGTCTCAACATCCTTTGTCATATCTGAAAAGACCCTTTTCCCAAGTAAGGTGGCATTTATAGGCTCTAGAGATTAGGACATGGGCATATCTTTGGTGGACTGGGGCATTTTACAGCCTACTGCTGTGCTCACTAAACATTAGGAAGCTTTCTTTGTCATATATATGATCCATCAAATATGGATTATTCTATTCATGTATATCATGTGAACATAAAAAACTAGAACTTTATCCTCTTCACTGCTTGAAGCCATATCTGTGGGACGTCTACCAGCAATGGGTGCAGAAAAAAATTATTTTTTCACTAAGTCTGAGGATAACCAGAAAAGTTAAGAAAATTTTAAAGGCTTTTTTCTTTTCTAGCCATCAGAAAGTATTCTTTTAACCAAAGACAAACGTTCAGACTACTTTATCGAGAAGTAAGCACTTAACTAAATACAGTTTAACAAGAAATATTTCTCAAGTAATAATAGTATGTATATTTTCTGTGGTGCTTATATTTGTATAAAAATGTGGAACATTCACACATTCAGTTATTTGAATTTTGTGTCTGTTGAAAACAAAGCTAGACAAATGTTGAAACTTTCAAAGTAGGTCACATGTATAAAATAAAACGTGGTTAAAGTACCTAGGTTGGCAGATGGCTGAGAGTAAAATTACAAAGTGGTGTGGTGAGACATTCGATTACAAAAAAGCAATGGTAATTTGTCAGTTGATGCATTATTAATTGCTCTAAAAACTTCTCACCAAAATATACTGAGGTAAAATCTGCTAACAAATATACGCTAAAACACTTTCCTTATCACATCAAAGAAAATGAATTTTTTTCAAAGAAGTAGATTAGAAGTGTTAAATATTACACTTTCATAACCAATCTACACAATAATTTGTAAAAGTTTTACATAAACAATCCCTCCTAATGTGTTTGAAGTAATGCTTTCATAATTAACATACACTAAATAAAGCAATAGGGACTCTCGAGCTAGATTTTCCTTTACCCAAATGGAAAATGCTGATGATAAAAAGTAGACTGGGAATGTTCTTCCAGTTTTTCATAATCCACTTTTTTCAATCAACAAATGAACATTCTAATCATGTGTTATCAGTTCCTCTCACAGGTAATCATGAATGTGAATAGTTCTTTTACTGTTCAGACCTTCAGTTATATAAAACTAGCTTAGGCTCAGTATATTAAATGTGACCCTTTTAAAAACCTTGTGGACCTCTCCGAAAGGCAAGTGTGGATGTACCTTCCTGGCATTAGGGCTGCCGGTCCCACATGCACTCCAGATTCATGTACCTCTCGTGTGAGAGCCTAAGAGTTGACAGCTTCTAGCCCCAGGTTCCAGTGTACTTTTGAATCTAATTTCCCACATCAGCAGAGTTGCATAGGTTTCTGGGACATCCCTAGTGGTCCAGTGGCTAAGACTCCACTCTCCCAGTGCAAGGGGTCTAGGTTCAAACCCTGGTCAGGGAATTAGATCCCCCATGCCACAACCAAAGATCTCACACACTGCAACAAAGATTGAAGATCCCATGTGCCTCAGACCTGGCAACTGCCAAATCAATAAATTTTTTTTTTTAAGAGTTGGATAACTTTCTAAATTTGAAAAATTACTCCTCTTATACCTTGATCTCTTCGGGTGAAGTGAATCGATGCTTGCGTTGAAAAAGCTGATTTGAAAGACTATTCCAAAGGCTATATATAGCTAGCCTTGCTATACTGCATTTAAAGTACCTCCTGGTTCCATCATTTCCTCTCTATTTTATGCTGAGTCCTTATGATGTCATCTGGCTATCCTCCGAAACATCTCTGCTCAGGTTTTTCCCTTTTTTTTTTTTTTTTTTTTACCCTAATTATCCCTTGAGTAAAGAGGAAGATCTAGACTGTATTGGTGGTTCACTCTGTTTCCTCTTCTGGTAGCCTAGGGAGAAGTTAATTCTGCAAATCTGAAAGAGCTTCATTGCCTCAGGAAAGATAAGGGATTAAACTTTTGCAATTACTGAACCCTTGTGAAGCCTTGACAGATAGAATACAAAATGCCCAGTTAAATTTTTATTTCATAAAAGCAACGAATACTAGTTGAGTATTTATACTCAAGTATTACTCAGATTTCATATAGGGTATTTGTTGCTGTAAACACACTAAAAAATTACATTTATTTTTTTATCTAAAATTCAAATGTAACTGCATGCTCTTATATTTTCTTTCTAAATCTGACCCAGGATCACTCACTCCTTCCCTTCTTTTGGCACCTTTTATACTAGCTCAGTGGGAACATGGAAGATGGTTCCATAAAAGTATTCTGTGGTTCAATAGAGGTACCAAGTATAATTTGAAAAAAAGTTATGCATAAGAAAGTATTTCTCTCCCCTCCATTTAACAGAAGTCAGAGAAATTTTCTTTGCTTTTGATTCTGAAACATACTTGCTTTCTTTCATACAATCACAATTTTCCTTTTACAGGAATGTTTTTATACTTGTTTATATTTTTCTGTTACATATATAATTCAGGTTCATTACAGAAAAACTGAAAATTCAGAAATGAATGAAGTCAGTCGCCTTTGGTGCTCCTGCTCAATGATGAAAATAAGGCTTTCATAGTTTATAGTTATTTAATTCATGATCTCAGTTGACTCTCACTGTAGAAGTGTTAGGTTCTATTTTATTAGGTTCTTCTATAGTATTAGGTTCTTCTTCTGAGGAAACAGGAGCTCAGCAAATAACTTGTTAAAGAGCATGAAGCTGATAAACAGCAGAGAAAGAGTCTAAATGATTAACTCTGTAACTCTAGCCCACTCACTGTGCTCCTTCTATGCTATTAATGTGTTGGTGTATTTCATCTAAGGCTTCTTTTCAAGGGACACTTTCCATATTACTAGTCATGATGAATATGCATTTTTCCTAAACAAAAGACTTCTTAAAAACATTTCCTCAAGGAGATATCATTTGTAAATTACATGGTAAAATGCCCCAGCCTCTGCCATGAAACTTTATTCTCCTGGTCACCCTGATCCTTTCCTAATCAATATGGTCCATGTACACATTATCTTTTCCACAAATAATTCATAATCTCCCATAAGACATTATATAAGGCATATAATTGTTCGTACACAGAGCTAAGCACAAAGCAATAGTCCTCTTATTCTAACAGCCTCTAATCAGGTGCCTGTACTGTGGAAGTCACTCCATGTACATTCTCTATAATGGTCACAACAAGCCCACAAGGTAAATGGTATTATGTACATGTTTAAGATGAAGAAACTGAGTCTCAGAGATGTTAACTAGCATCCTCAGAACACAAAATGCCTTTGTGGAAATGAGAAAAAGGCTTCCTTACTTCCAGGTAGAAGCAGTTCTGAGTGTCTCCTGGCAATCATTGACTAAATCTACTGGCTGGGAGAACTTGGGCAGTATATAACTTGCACAACCATACACAGAGGCTCTGTTCAATATGACACTCAGCTCAGTTCAGTTCAGTCACTCAGTCGTATCCAACTCTTTGTGACCCCATGAACTGCAGCACACCAGGCCTCCCTCTCCATCACCAATTCCCAAAGTCCACCCAAACCCATGTCCACTGTGTCGGTGATGCCATCCAGCCATCTCATCCTCTGTCGTCCCCTTCTCCTCCTGCCCTCAATCCTTCCCAGCATCAGGGACTTTTCAAATGAGTCAGCTCTTTGCATCAGATGGCCAAAGTATTGGAGTTTCAGCTTCAGCATCAGTCCCTCCAATGACACTGACGCTGCTGTTGCTGCTGAGTCACTTCAGTCGTGTCCGACTCTGTGCGACCTCATAGACAGCAGCTCACCAGGTTCCCCCGTCCCTGGGATTCTCCAGGCAAGAACACTGGAGTGGGTTGCCATTTCCTTCTCCAATGCATGAAAGTGAAAAGTGAAAGTGAAGTCGCTCAGACACTAGTAAATAACAAATGAGTTCTAAAGTCAAGTTATCTGACACCAAAAAACATATGCATCCACTATGCTGTGCAATCTTTGAATCCCTGGTTCGTGAAGTCGCTTCAGTCGTGTCCAACTCCTTGAGACCCCATGGGTCCTCTGTCCATAGGATTCTCCAGGCAAGAATCCTGGAGTGGGTTGCTATTTCCTTTTCCAGGAGATCTTCCCAACCCACAGATCAAACCCGCTTCTCTTACACCAGCACTAGCAGGCGGATTGTTTACCACTCTCGCTTCTTTACCCATTTCAGTATGAAAGTGGGCAAATCAGTTTTGTGTCATCTTTGGAGCTCATTTGTCAACTTTTCTCCCACAAGCATCTTACAATTCCTCCAGATTCTGCTCTAGACTTAATAACAACACTCATGGCCACTTCTGCCCTTGAATCACATTATGCTCAATGTTTCAAGGATAAAGACATTATAGTATCAGGAGTACTCACATTAAATACTATTCAGACCCATCATTCCCTGATGGAAGATGTGGATATAACTTGTTTCATGTGTTTCAGTTCAGTTGCTCAGTTGTGTCCGACTCTTTGCGACCCCATGAACCGCAGCACGCCAGGCCTCCCTGTCCATCACCAACTCCCGGAGTTCACTCAGACTCACGTCCATCGAGTCAGTGATGCCATCCCGCCATCTCATCCTCTGTCGTCCCCTTCTCCTCCTGCCCCCAATCCCTCCCAGCATCAGAGTCTTTTCCAATGAGTCAACTCTTCGCATGAGGTGGCCAAAGTACTGGAGTTTCAGCTTTAGCATCATTCCTTCCAAGAAATCCCAGGGCCCTAAAAATATGGGCAGTTTTAATTTTTAACATATACCTTGATATTTTAATTGTTCTCATTTTTTTTTAATGTAAGGGACACTTACTTTGAACAGAGAGTAGCCTATAGCCAGACCTGCCTGAGGAACCAGCCCGTATATTGAATTGTGCACCAATAAATCAACTGACTAACTGTATGACCTTGATTATGGTAATGAGGAAAGCCCTTCAGCAAAGACATCCTTTCCTCCCCAGACTCTAGGTTAGAGTCTATAAAACAAGCACTCCCAGAAACATGGGGTCACCTAACAGGGTAAATTACCAGGTAATTTATTTCACTATTGGTCATAATTGTTTCCACCCTAAACCAACAGTGGAAGGATAGACAAAAAGTCCATGAGCAGAGTCATAGGTGGTTTCATTCACACAAAGAATGTCTGTTCTTTATCCAGGGTGGCTTACTGACCTGGGGATGCACAATGTCACTGCACTGATTGGATCCAGAGAGGACATCAGATAAAAGATCTCATTGTTTTAGAGAAGCAAAAGCCATGAAAGTCCTGAGAAGAAGTAGGTTCTGCTGCTATCAGAGACTATGTCACAGAGGATTACAGGTGACCACTGTGAGTGTCAATGGCAGGAAGTGTACAGGTTAAGTTTCAGGTGACCACTGTGAGTGTCAATGGCAGGAAGTGTACAGGTTAAGTTTCTCTGGTGTTTGTCCTGTTGCTCTCAGTTGCGAACACTAGAGACTTCATTAAGATTGGAACACAGATGAATGAAAACTTACATATGAAGCTACATACACAGCTTCAGTCCAGAGTCTGACAGTGGAGCACTGGTCATCCTGAATTTATCCTGTGACTAACACGAGCAAAGATCAATCAAATTCAGCATTTAAACCAGTCTCCTGCAATCTGGAAAGAAATGTCATACTGGTCAGTGGGAGCAATTAACTTGCCAGGCTTGGACTCAAAGCTGAGACCCTTAGGTGCTGTCAGTTCTGGAGATTATTGAGGCATCTGGTCAACCCCTTGAATGCGCAGAGTTAAGAGTATCCAGAAGTATGTTGGAAGCTGGGACTCACACAGGTCCTGGCACTGGTTTGGGGCAGCCTGCTGAACACCGTCCCCTGACTGGTCCCAGGTAATTGAGAAATACTTAAAATTTTCAACAAAGGTGCTCCAAAGTACAGTTCTATCTGAGCACTTGGCTGGACATAAAAGAATTACTAAACATATTAAAACTGTGCTTAAGTGATGTGGCCAAAGGTCAGTGAGAGAACTAAAACTTTCAGGTCTTTTGACATCTAGGGTTCTGATCTTGCCAATAAATTTTCATTCCTCAAACACACAGGACTTGAAAAAATTCTGAAGTTTATTTTGTCAATCTGAAAAATTGGTTTTCACCTATAACATCTTCAGTCAACAGTCATCTATCACAGTTATGGAAAACTCATCACCTACTAATACAATACTTGGTTTTGAAAGAGTGGTTCAAAGACTGTGTTATTAACAATATGTGTTCCCATGGCTCTTCAGTACATGTTTCTTCCAATATTTGATAGCAATAATAAGTCTGTTTGCAATCTCCCCTTTCCTAGGTTGAAAATATCCTGTTTCTTTTGTGCTGTATGATATAATTTTGAGCTTGCTCAGCATTCTGATTTTTCTACTTTGCCAGTACTCCTTTTAATGTTTGTTACACAAGACCTAAAATTTTCATTTTAAAAGATATTTTTCAGGATTCTCCTATAATGCAGTTTTTCTCATTTCATTAGTTACCATATTTGACCAAAAGTAAACTTTAAAACCTTTGAATTTATTTAGTGTTTAATTCCTCTAATATATTATCATTGTTTTCTCGATGGAAAATGAATAATTCAGAATTATATCTCCTGGGCAAATTGTATAAAGAAACTTATGAAGAGGACAAAATATAAGTTTGCTCTAAGTCTAAAAGAAATACTTACTCAACATTACATAAGAACTATAGAGACAAATCAAATGAGCATAAAATGACACTAACAGAAGAAAAGGAAAAACTCATACTCACATAATGTCCTGCTTATATCATGAAAAAGGCTCCAGGACTGGCACTCATATAAGCAAGTTATATAAAAAATATTTTAAGGTTAAAAAAAAAAACCCTAAATTTTGTCAAGCAATGCCTGAAACAATTATAAAATAAGCACATATGGCTTTGCTTAAGTCATTTTCTTTCTAACAGCTGCGCATTAAATCCCGAGAGTTCACACCCGGCAAATATGTTTTAATACTGAAATCAGACTCAATATAGCCACGTTTCTCTCTGGAGGTCATGCAAAAGTGGGTTGAAAGTTACCGGCTTCATGAAGCTACTTCCCTGCCACTCTTTCACCAGTCCTTACCTGGCGTGTCCTTAGTCATTTCAAAGTAAGGTAAGAAGGGAAGAATGGTTCACGGTGGCAACCAACTGTGGCGATCCCAACCAGCCACGGCAATCCAAGAGATCTTAGACATTAACAAAAAGTTAAATGGTCCATACCAAGTTCCTAAAATGAGTTACAAAGTTTCCCAACTCATACTGGACTCTTCTAGAAGCCCTGATTTACTGAACTGTTTTGAGCTTATCAAGAAAGAATTGTCTGGTTTGCAATAGTTGGTCATCACCATCTTGCCTAGTTTATGTAGTCGCATGCACGTGACTGCAGTTAAATGACCACAATTATAGGCCTTTGAGGCAGACTGTCTGGCTTCAGAGTCTAGTTTTACATAATAGCTCTTATAACTTGGGACAAGTCACTTAAAAGTGTTAAGATCTAACCAATAATAGTAATTTGCAATGAAATTACAGTTCAGGAGATGTGTTCATCTCTGATACCTTATTTATCCTCATGATAACTGTTACCTTATTTGTCTCAGAATGAAATGGTAGTTTTTTCCTCCATTAAATCTACATTTATTGACCATCTACTTTGCATCAGGATATAAGGCTAACTGAAGCTACAATACTTTGGCCACCTGATGTGAAGAATTTACTGGAAAAGACCCTGATGCTGGGAAAGATTGAAGGCAGGAGGCGAATGGGGATGACAGAGGATGAGATGGTTGGATGGCATCACCGACTTGATGGGCATGAGTTTGAGCAAGTTCTGGGAGTTGGTGATGGACAGGGAAGCCTGGCGTGCTGGGGTCCATGGGGTCACAAAGAGTCAGGCACGACTGAGTGACTGAACTGAACTGATGACTGAAAAACACTTTCTTCTATGTGAAAAATAACAGTAATAAATTACACACTTTTTACAATATCTGAACTGAACTGATAATGCATTGAAAAAGGTGGACGAGGCCTGGGCTTTAATAGAAATATCATTTTGCCAGGGAAAAACAGACCACAGCATGCAAACAAAGTGCAACCAAAAGGTAATTTCAGATAATAATGATTGTTAAGAAGCCAGTAAGGTCGGGGGCTGAGTCAGGTTTACACAGGGTAACCAGTGAAAACTTTCTATGAAAAGGAGTTATTTAAGATGAGAACCTGAATGGAGAGAAGTCAAGCAGAAGATCTGGGTGGGTAGGTTTAAGGAGATTTTCCCAGACAAGTGCCCTAAAAATATGAAGTACTAAAGAGGTTTCAGAACAGAAAAGTCACCCAAGTAAATCTGTGTAGTTTTTCTTTTATTAACTAATCCTTAACAAAGCTATTTTTTAAAGTAGGTTGAAGAGTGGTGAGGACAAGGTGAAGAGAGAAAGAGGGTGTCAGGGGGCTAGCCAGGATCAGGACCCTTCTGCAATGTGCAGGGTCATAATCTAGAAAAGACCTTTCCAAGGTCATTCAAAAGCCAGGACAAGAGTCTAGGTTTTCTCAGTCCAAATATATCACTCTTTAGACATAAAACTATTTAGAATCTAAAGTAAAGTAACACATTTAGCAAATGGTGAGATTAATATAGAAATGCAGGTTCTGTGATAGACATTTTGATGTAAGTTACTTTAAGTGGGAGGATGGGAGACTACAAATACATATTCATTAGACATCACTCAAGCTCCTCATTCAAATATCCTTCTTAAATATTTAAGAATATCTAGGGTTAGAAGTTTATGATATAGAGTTTGTTGTAGAAAAGCTCGGAGTGCAGCCAGTGCGTGATTAACACAAAAGTTAATTAGGCAACGCTCTTACTACCAGAAGGCTTATGTTTATTTCTGTTGACAATAAAAATGATTGAGTAGGGACCTTATTTTTCAAGCATGAACAGATAGGTTTAAAGATGGTTCTGAATGTTAATCTCATATGGATCAGATTATTTGCAGTGTGTGTATGTGCTGGGCGGAGGGTTAGGGAGTGTACACATGGTGGCAAGGTTTATCTTGTAGTGAGTGGCTGAAGTTGATTTGGATCGACCACTCAGAAGGATATTTGTCAATTTCCTTATTGTCTTTTTTAGAATTAGATGCAAACTGTAAGACAAACACAAGAGCATTCTGCTGCTTTCACCATTTTATGATATAATGATTATAGTTATAGACTCTGAAGTCAGACTGCATGGGTTCAAATTCTAGTTGTTCTGTGTAAGAGTAGCATAGTAGTAGTAGAGAAAGTCACTCAGTTGTGTCTGACCCTTTTGTGACATCATGGACTGTAGCCCACCAGGTTCCTCTGTCCATGGAATTCTCCAGGCAAGAATACTGGAGTAGGTAGCCATTCCCTTCTCCAGGGTATCTTCCCAACCCAGGGACTGAACCCGGGTCTCATGCATTGCAGGCAGGTTCTTTACTGTTTGAGCTGCCAGGGAAGCCTGTAAGAGCAGCAAAACTTTGGACCAAGTACCAAACTCCCATGTACTTTGATTTCCTCACCTTTAATTGAAAATAACAACACAGGTACTTTATTGCAATATTTACATATAAATAATAATTATATATATGTAAATATATTAAAATATATTAAATAGTACCTGATACATAATAATGGATTCAATCTTGAAATATAATTATCATTGTTATTGTATTTTAGGTATTTTACCAACATTATATTGTATTTTCTAGTATCAAAAATATTAGCTCATAATAATTACCTATCATTATAGTGAATTTTAGGAGAAGGCAATGGCAACCCATTCCAGTACTCTTGCCTGGAAAATCCCATGAACAGAGGAGCCTGGTAGGCTGCAGTCCATGGGGTCGCACAGAGTCGGATACGACTGAAGCGAATTAGCAGCAGAAGCAGCATAGTGAATTTTATGGGAACTGTGTCAACTTTCAGACAAGCCCTGTGATTTTTTGTTCCACTTAAACATTATTTCTCTGAATCCTGGTTTTCTTTCTGTGTTATTTAAAATAGCAGAACAAATAGCAGTTACTTTGAACAGTTTGACATTTGATATCAGCTATGACTCCTGAAGTTCTTTTCATCGTCCACAAAATATATTTATATATACTATACCTATTAAAGTAGAATCATCAGGTATTTTTGCTTATTTTAATTTAAACAAAGTTTTATTGTGAACTATGTGCAAAACACTGTTTTGGCTTTGAATCATAGAAATAATTTGTGTAGAGTTCCTTTGCTTTATAAAAACTCCCATTTTTTCCCTCCATTTCTGATAATTACATTTTTCTGTTACTCTCTTTTAGTCTATCTGAGAATTAACAAAGGGGAAAAAAAGAATTCATAAATCAACCTTGTTAGGAATTAGTCCAGCAGCCACTAGAATAGTAGAGAAGATGGTAAAAATAGCTTAAAAGTTGCTTTGAGAGACAAGTTATTAGTTTCTCTTTAAACACAAGTTCTTGGTTTCTCTTCTCTTTTGATTTATGTGGCAGTGATGGTATCCAATTATGGCTTCCACTAATTTTATAAAGGCAAAATATATGCCAAATGTTTGACCCTCTATATCACTTGATATTGTTCCAAAAATTAAATAAGCTCTTCCCATTGTGCAAAACTGAGGACATCGTGATCTAGACATTTTCGTGAGTCATCTAAATTCATTGCATGAAGGGGCAAGGCTAGTCAGAAAGCCTGTCTTTCTTTTTCTTCTTTAGAAGTATCATCGATTTGCCACGTTGTCTTAGTTTCTGGTGTAAAGCAAACTGATTCAATTTTACAGTAAGTCCCCTACATACAAATGAGTTCCATTCCAAGAGCAGTTCATAAGTCCAATTTGTTCACAAGTTCAACACAGTTAGCCCAGGTACCTAACTAACACACTCAGCTAAATAGTACTACTGTACTATAATAGGTTTATAATAATTTCACACAAATAATGGATGCAATCAAACATAAAAAATAAAACATTTTTAATCTCACAGTAAGTGCCTTGAAAGTATAAAAGTTCAGAACAATAGCAGGCATATAGGGGCTGGCACACACACTCATATCTTTGAAAGTTCCCGGCTGCAAGGTTTGTAAGTAGGGGACATACTTTACACCTACACATATTCTTTTCCATTATAGTTTATCATGGGAATTGAATATTACTCCCTGTGCTATACACAGGACCTTGTTGTATATCTATTTTACATATAGTAGTTTGTATCTGCTAATCCCAGACTCCTAATTTATCCCTCCTCATACTCTCTTCCCTCTTTGCTAACCATAAGTTTGTTTTCTATACCTGTGAGTCTGTTTCTGTTTTGTAAGTAACTTCATTTGTTTCATATTTTAGATCCTATGTATAAGTGATATCACATGATATTTGTCTTTCTCATTTCACTTAATATGAAAATCTCTAGGTCCATTCATGTGACTGCAAATGGCATTATATCATTTTTTTAATGGCGAGTAGTATTCTCCTGCATCTATGTACCACATCTTCTCTAACCATTCATCTGACAATGAACACTTAGGTTGCTTCCAGGTCTTGGCTACTGTAAATAGTGCTGCTATGAACTTTGGAGTACATGTGTCTGTTCAAATTAGAGTTTTAATCTTTTCCAGTACATATGCCCAGGAGTGGGGTTGCTGGGTAATATGGCAAGTCTATTTGTAGTTTTCTAAGGAACCTCTACACTGTTTTCCATAGTGGCTATCCCGCCAGGGGTGTAGAAAGGTGCCCTTTTCTCCACACCCTCTCCAGCTTTAACTTTAATCATGGCCATTCTGATCAGTGTGAAGTGATACCTCATTGCAGTTTTGATTGGAAAGAAATCCTGTCTTGATTTCAATACCATTACCTTTCCTATAAGTTTATGTCTTCTTTATGAAACATCAATCTATGTATTTCCCAGTATTTTCTCCCTTGATGCAACAGTTAATTCAATACATTTATGGAGACTGAGAATAAACCCATGAAAATTTTATATTCCATAGTATAATAAACTCCTAAAGGGCAATGAATATGTCTTATCTATGTCACTTAGCACACTCCTGCTGAATGACACCAATAGTGAACCAATAAATAGGAAAGAAGAGCTGAGTTTACAAGGAATCTACTTCTTGATGGTGAAGAACATATCATTTTAATATACTTTAAAGGGCTTTATTTGATTTTATAAGGCATATGGAACACACAGAGCTTCCCTGGTGGTTCAGCAGCAAAGACTCCACCTGCAGTGCAGGAGATGTGGGTTTGATCCCTGGGTCAGAAAGATCCCCTGGAGAAGAAAACGGTAACTCACCCCACTATTCTTGCCTGGGAAATCCCAGGGACAGAGGAGCCTAGCGGGCTACAGTCCATGGGGTCGCAAAAGAGTCGGACACAACTTAGTGACTAAACAACAGCAAAGAACACATAGCCTTTGCTTAGTGTATTTGTGGAAATTTTATAGGAGCAAATTGTATCAAAAACTTTTGATATCATGAGAGAAAACAACATAGAATTCTATGATTGTCTCAAATATTTAAGATAACTTGAACTTGATTGCAAATTTCTCATGTATGATGAGCAGAATGTGTAACAAATGGTATAGCAGGAATCATCAGCAAGACTATCAAACACAGATTGAATCTTGGCATAATGAAATCTCCTCCTTAGTAAGTAATGGATTTGTACCAGACAAGTAAATGCATAGAGTTTAAATGTGAAAATACAGTGACAATGATCTTTACATGAAAATTCATCTAATAATGACAATAGATGCATTTTCTCTTTCTATACCCTATTGGTTTTCAGCTAGTAATAAAACACAAACCCTAGAAAATTATCAGCATGGGCTTGACCCTTACAAAGAAGATGAACTGCTTTGTGACGCTTGGTTTCTATGTTGGGCCAATGCCATGTCTGAGCTGTTTGAATTCAATAGGCAAAGAGATGCATAGATGACTGACAGCTCACCCTGGCTTTCCCCGTACAGCAGGGAGTCTGTAATATGTAAAAGCTACCCTTGATAAATATAAATACAGCCTTCAATGAGAACACTGACAAATTCACTCCCTTGTTTAACGAAAAGCTGCTGAGTGAGATGATAGTTCCAGGAATGGTGCACATGACCCGCAGTGGGGATGGAAAAAACACAGGTCCAGCACAGACATTTTCTACCTAAAAATGGAAAGCTTCACATTTGTAGAGCTGTTAGACTAGCTGTTAGATGAGCTCCTCTCAGATGTAATGCAACCCTGTTTTTAGCAAGATACTGAAAGTATCCATTCAAAAACATCAATCAAGTACACTGCTTAAAAATCAGGTACTTAAAAAACACAGTTCTCCCTTTGATAAAGTGAAAAAGGCTCTATTCATCTTGAGCTATTGTGAAGATCACATAGACGTAACATGGCACCGGTATTTTTCATTGAAACACTTTGATAACTTGGCTGGGAAAAAGAAATATGAATGCTCATAATCACATGGGGAGGAATGCTAGGAATTTCAGGAGCAGAATTTAAAAGCACCCCTTCTTCTTGCAAACAACAAATGAAAGTCCAAGAGTCTAGATGCAATGACCCATGTCATAAACAGAGAGGATACCAGTGTTATCTCAACTAAAGCTCTTGGGGGTTTCTTTTAGTACTTCAATAAACTATTTTTCAATGTGGATCATTTAACAAAGGTTGAAAACTGGCTATGGGCTTAGTCCCCAGTCTAGTCATAAGATTTGCTTTTGTCCTGAAATATTCATATGTGAGGCTCCCCTCACAGGCTGTCCGAAAAGGCAAGAGCCGTCTTCTGGTGCTCCAGACTATTCCAAGGTAGTTGATATAGCTTGAAATCCCAGCTGTTCTGCAAATAAGTGTGGTTTGTAAGAAAGATAGTGGCCCAAAGATACATGGATCCTCACCAACTTTTCACTGTTGCTAGAAAACCATCTTGAAATGACTCTGTATGAAGAACATATGAAGAAATAGTATTTCTATTTACCCAATGGGAAGCTCTTTGAAGTAAAAGCCTCCATGGAGCTTATCTAAAACCATTATGAGTTTCACAGACTGATTTAAGAACTTCTGTTTTCCAGAGAATAAACACAACATGAACAAATAGAGCAACAAAAATCACAACTCTACCCTACATCAAACAAATATATACTACCAGTTCTCTGATTTACTAAAAACAAGTGGACCTCACAGGAGCCTGGATTTAGAAAGATTTTCTTTGTAGTTTGACAAGAAGTGTTTTCCTACTGATAATCAGATTTAAGGGGAAAGTGCTGTTGGGAAGCTGAGCTCAAGATTAAATGGATCAGGATCAGATAAACATTTCAAAATGATTTCTTTCTGTTCTATTTTATTTTTTCCCTGAAAAGATCAGACTTAAGAATAAGAATATTGCAAATACTCTATTTTTAAGAAACAGGTAGACAAGAGATAATCACAGGGTTTGTAACATCTGTTTACTTCCAGACACACACACATACATACACACACAGTGAAAGAATGCTCTGACTCCAATTTTCACTATGCTTCAACAGAGTTATTATCAGGGTTATGATTTTTTTTCTCCTTTATAAAATTAGACTCCTGGAAATATTTTTTATATTTATATCTTTCACAAGCATTTCAGAAAAATAGCATTGCTCCTACTTTTGCAGAAATGAGCAAGGGTGCAGATTGTAAATGATAATTTAAAAATTTGGTTATGCTGTCATCATTAAATGAAAATTATAATACCTGTAAAGGTAATGATGGCATTTGTACTTTAGAAGCAAATTAAATCAATAAGCAAAATGATTTTAAACAATTTTGGAGGAAATATGAGAAACTTGAACATTTATAAAATATGTTATTTTACTTTTGTCTACAACTTACAGACATTTTGCAAGAGATGCATTCCTCCATTTAACAAAAGATAACCACAATAACCTGTGACACTGAATCCAGGCACAAAACACAATTGGCAAGCTTCCTGAGTGAATGTGCTGATGAATTTAAGAATATAGTTCACGTGTCAGCTTAAGGCTTTTCAGATCATAAAAAAAATCAGTCAATACATAAAACTTAGCAGACCAAACAACTTGAAAAGTGAAAGCGAAAGTCACTCAGTCATGTCCGACTCTTTGCAACCCCCTGGACTGTATAGTTCATGGAATTCTCCAGGCCAGAATACTGGAGTGGGTAGCCTTTCCCTTCTCTAGGGGATCTTCCCAACCCAGAGATTGAACCCAGGTATCCCACATTGCAGGCGGATTCTCTTGAGGAAATGTTTAAAAAATACTCCTTGAAATTAAGGAGTACATGAATGTGTGCTAAGTAGCTTGAGTTGTGTCCAACTCTTTGCAACCCTATGGACTGTAGCTGCCAGGCTCCTCTGTCCATGGGATTCTCCATGCAAGAATACTGGAGTGAGTCCCCATGCCCTCCTCCAGGGGATGTTCCCAACCCAGGGATGGAGCCTGCACCTCATGTCTCCTGTATTGTCAGGTGGGTTCTTTACCACTAGCACCACCAGGGAAGCACCAAAATTGAGGAGAGGATATTTTAAAACTCATTTGACATATTTATTGCATTTTGTAGAACTTTAAAATATATTTAAAATGAAAAGTTTTGTTTGTTTGCTTGTTGAGCTTCTCTGTGGAAATGGGTTTAACTTCCCTTCTGTAAAACTGGATTTGTTTCATATAAACAATCAATATCCCATTATGTGTTGTAGTATCCTACATCATTCACTGTACAATCTGTCCTTATGAACTATCTTGGTCAAGGTAGCTGTGTATAGTTGGAGGTGGAGAATCAAATAAAGAAAAGTAGTCCTTTCTTTCTGGGTTTTTTCTTTTGGCTGCTAGAACAATAGTCTCAAGCCAACTTTCAATTATAGAGGAAGCCAGGTCAGCTTTCTTGACACCTTTTTCCTCAAGGCTCATAGTGCAGACCACAGTATAGCACAACCATGATGCTAATTAGCTAAGAAAGGTGGAAGGGAAACACTGTATGTTTACATACTCCAGTTCAGAAAAAACATCTGCATTGGTATTTGAGGAAAAAAAACAGGCATATATCTATATCATCTGTATCTATATCTATATCAACTATGGCTTCCCCAGTGGGCTCAGTGGTAAAGAATCCGCCTGCAGAAAACACAGGAGAGGAGGGTTTGATCCATGGGTTGGAAGATCCCCTGGAGGAGAAAATGGCAACCCACTCCAGTACTTTCAACTGTAAAATCCCATGGACAGAAGAGCCTGGTGGGCTACTGTCTGTCCATGGGGTTGCAAAGCACACACACATCTCAATTCTATCTATAACATTTTTAATTGTTACTTGGATTTCTGCAGCATTATCTCCTGTTCATGTCCTTCCCACAGAGATGTCATATGGACACTTATTGGGATCGAGTAGGGACAAATAAAGGTCAAATCAAACAAAGGCATCTCTTGCTTAATATCAGTAAACTGCTCATAACAATCAAACATTCTTCCAAAAAACACAAACTTGGAGCTTGCTGTGCTGTGTTGTTCAGTCATGTCCGACTCTTTGCGACCCTTTGGACTGTAGCCCATCAGACTCCTCTGTCCATGGGGATGCTCCAGACAAGACTACTGGAGTGGGTCACCATGCCCTCTTCCAGGGGATCTTCCCAACCCAGGAATTAAACCCAGGTGTCCAGCATTGCAGGTGGATTCTTTACTGTCTAGGCCACCAAGCAAGGTCATTTCCATTATATTAAAGGAAAAAATTATACTACATTGTATTACTGCTTCAAATCTCCATCTAATTTCCTAAAATATAACCAGATAAACTGCCGATAATTTTTCATTAAGAGGTAAAATGATTAACACATCACTTCCTGATCACTAAACAGTATGGTTAAAAAACAAATTTTTTTTTTTTTTGTCATAACAAGCAGGCATGTCCTACATTTACAATTCAACATGGGAAAAAACTACACAGTAACAAATATATCTGATAGAATATGAGGAAAGTTTGCAATAAAATACAAGCTCATCTACTTATCTAATTCTTTCACTTCATGAAAGATGGAAATCCAATCAAGGAGGAGGTTGAAGCAGGTTTTTTTGTTTTGTTTTGTTCTGTTCTGTATTGTTTTGCAAGTCATTCATGCTGTTTCATGTATAGATTCCTTTTTATTTGTTCCTATCAATTGCTGAATATAATGACATTTTATGATTATATCACAGTCTTTGACTCATTCTTTAGCTAATAGACATAGGAAATTTCCCAGGTTTTTGCCATAATTGATAGAATATGACCTATATTTTGTACATGTGATTTATGCATCATATCTTTTAAGTAAATACCAGAAATGGAAATGGTAGATAAGATAAAGGTGTGTGTTTAATTCTGTAAGAGACTACAAACATTTTCCCACAGAGGGTGTTCTTTTATACATTCCTCCCAGCAATACATGAGATACAGTTTTTTCCTCTTCCTCCCCAACATTTGACTGGTTAGTCTTTTTAAAATATTAACCACTTTAGTGAGTGGTGGCATCTTATTTTGATTTAATGTGCATGTCCCTGATGAGAGATAATGCTGAGATGTTTTCCATGTGTTTATTTTACATATTTGTACATTCCCTTTTAGGAAGTACCTGAGAAACTATTTGCCTACTTTTTACTGAGTTGTTGTCCTTTTTGTTATTGATTTATAAGAGCTCCTTACATAATGTATTATTCCTTCAGTAAATATATGTACCAAGAATCTGATTACCCAGTCTGTGGTTTGCTTGTCACTTGCTGTGTATTTTGATGAGTAAAAGTTTTTAACTTTGCTGAAGTGCAGTTAAGGCTTTATGTATTCTCTCTGAGAAATCTGAAACCTCTTTCATGTTGCAATTGCTTTCCTCCATAAACTTTTAAATTTAGCTTTTACATCAAATCTGTAATCTACTTTGAGTTATTTTTTGTACTGAAATTGTGTGTATAATGTGAGGTATAAATCATAATTCAATTCATCCCATACAGATATTCAACTGGTTTAATATCAGTTGTTTAAAAGCTTTCTTGTCCCCATTGAATTATACTGATGCCTTTGTTAAAAATTATTTTTAGTGGGTTGACCAAAAAGGTTTTTCAGGTTTCTAAACAGCAGTGTATGGAAAAACTCATATGAACTCTTTGGCCATCCCAATATATGTGTAAGTCTATATCCTGGGTACCTTCACTTCATTCTTTGTTCATCTATCTTTAGTCTTGCTATGATTTCTGTACATCTTTGCTTATGACTCAACCTGTCACTAGTTTCTGTGTTTTATATACCTCCTGCAATAGCATCCACAACCTCGCCTATAATCCTTAAGCAGAATTTGAAAGGTTTCCTTTACCTTGGCTTAACTTATTCCTCAAAGACAAAGCCAGCTGTCTCATAACAGATATCACTTTATTGTTTTCTAGCTTGCACTGCTTGATAAAAATTCAATTGTTTTTCCTTGTATTAAATATATAACTTCTAACCTGGGATAGTGTTAGAATCTACTCTTTTGTTTTTAGTATACTGTAGTTTGGCAGTGATATGCCTAGATGTGAATTTCTGAACATTTATTCTGTTTGTGATTTGTGGTCCTTAGATCTGTAGATTAAAGTTTTTATCAAATTGAGTAGGTTTGTCCAATATTTCTTCTAATGTATTTTTTGCCCTATTCTGTCTTCTCTGAGATTCAAACTCTACATCTATTAGAACGCTTGATATTGCCCTAGGATCACTGGTTCAATTCAGGATTTTCTTTAGGTACTTTTGTCCTCTCACTTTCAGTCTGTATGTGTCTTGAGGTCTAAAGTGGGTTTCTTGTAGACAGCATATATATGGGTCTTGTTTGTGTATCCATTCAGCCAGTCTGTGTCTTTTGGTTGGAACATTTAATCCACTTACATTTGAAGTAATTATTGACCTTTCAGAGAGATAAAGAACAACACATATGGCACTTCTACTCATTTCTCTTATTTTCTACAGAAAACAAGTCTAGTTATAAAACAGTATTGCATTTACAACACAGAAATACAAAGGATCATAAAAGACTACTACTAGCAACTATATGCCAATAAAATGGACAACTTGCAAGAAATGGACAAATTCTTAGAAAAGTATAACCTTCCAAAACTGAACCAGGAAGAAATAGAAAATCTTAACCAACCCATCACAAACATGGAAATTGAAACTGTAATCAAACATATTCCAACAAACAAAAACCCAGGATCAGATGGCTTCACAGGTGAATTCTACCAAAAATTTAGACAAGAGCTAATACCTATCCTACTCAAACTCTCCCAGAAAATTTCAGAGGAAGGTAAACTGCCAAACTCATTCTATGAGGCCACCATCACCCCAATACCAAAATCAGACAAAGATGCTACAAAAAAAAAAAAAAAAGAAAATTACAGGCCAATATCGCTGATGAACATAGATGCAAAAATCCTTAACAAAATTCTAGCAACCAGAATCCAACAACATATTAAAATGATCATACATCATGACCAAGAGGGCTTTATCCCAGGGATGCAAGGATTCATCAATATTTGCAAATCAATCAATATGATATACCACATTAACAAATTGAAAGATAAAAAACATATGATTGTCTCAATAGATGCAAAGAAAGCCTTTGATGAAATTCAACATCCATTTATGATAAAAAAAAGAACACCTCCAGAAAGCAGGCATAGAAGGAACATACCTCAACAAAATAAAAGCCATGTATGATAAACCTACAGCAAACCTTTTCCTCAATGGTGAAAAACTGAAAGCATTTCCCCTAAATTCAGGAACAAGACAAGGGTGCCCACTCTCACCACTACTATTCAACATAGTTTTGGAGGTTTCAGCCACAGCAATCAGAGAAGAAAAAGAAATAAAAGGATGGGGAACACATGTATACCTGTGGCGGATTCATTTTGATATTTGGCAAAACTAATACAATTATGTAAAGTTTAAAAATAAAATAAAATTAGGAAAAAGAAAAAGAAAAAAAATAAAATAAGGAAACAATAAAATTTTAAAATAACAACAGAAAAAAAGAAATAAAAGGAATCCAAATTGGAAAAGAAGAAGTAAAACACTCACTGTTTGCAGATGACATGATCCTCCACATAGAAAACCCTAAAGACTCCACCAGAAAATTACTAGAACTAATCAATGAATATAGTAAAGTTGCAAGATATAAAATTAACACACAGTAATCCCTTGTATTCCTATACACTAAAAATGAGAAAACAGAAAGAGAAATTAAGGAAACAATTCCATTCACCATTGCAATGAAAAGAATAAAATAGTTAGGAATAAATCTACCTAAAGAAACAAAAACCTATATATAGAAAACTATAAAACACTGATGAAAGAAATCAAAGAGGACACAAATAGATGTAGAAATATACCATGTTCATGGATTGAAAGAGTCAGTATAGTGAAAATGAGTATACTACCCAAAGCAATCTACAGATTCAATGCAATCCCTATTAAGCTACCAACTGTATTGTTGAGAGAACTAGAACACATAATTTCACAATTTGTATGGAAATACAAAAAACCTCAAATAGCCAAAGCAATCTTGAGAAAGAAGAATGGAACTGGAGGAATCAACCTGCCTGACTTCAGGCTCTACTACAAAGCCACAGTAATCAAGACAGTATGGTACTGGCACAAAGACGGAAATATAGATCAATGAAACAAAATAGAAAGCCCAGAGATAAATGCACACACCTATGGACACCTTATTTTTGACAAAGGAGGCAAGAATATACAATGGAGAAAAGACAATCTCTTTAACAAGTGGTGCTGGGAAAACTGGTCAACTACTTGTGAAAGTATGAAACTAGAATATTTTCTAACACCATACACAAAAATAAACTCAAAGTGGATTAAAGATCTAAATGTAAGGCCAGAAACTATAAAACTCCTAGGGGAAAACATAGGCAAAACACTCTCTGAAATAAATCACAGCAGGACCCTCTATGACCCACCTCCCAGAGTAATGGAAATAAAGCAAAAATGAACAAATGGGACCTAACTAAACTTAGAAGCTTTTGCACAATGAAGGAAATTATAAGCAAGGTGAAAAGACAGCCTTCAGAATGGGAGAAAATAATAGCAAATGAAGCAACTGACAAAGAATTAATCTCAAAAATATATAAGCAGCTCATGCAGCTCAATTCCAAAGAAATAAATGACCCAATCAAAAAATGGGCCAAAGAACTAAACAGACATTTCTCCAAAGAAAACATACAGATGGTTGCTGCTGCTGCTGCTGCTAAGTCGCTTCAGCTGTGTCCGACTCTATGGGACCCCAGAGACGGCAGCCAACCAGGCTCCGCCGTCCCTGGGATTCTCCAGGCAAGAACACTGGAGTGGGTTGCCGTTTCCTTCTCCAATGCATGAAAGTGAAAAGTGAAAGTGAAGTCGCTCAGTCGTGTCCGACTCTTAGCGACCCCATGGACTGCAGCCTACCAGACTCCTCTGTCCATGGGATTTGCCAGGCAAGAGTACTGGAGTGGGGTGCCATTGCCTTCTCCTAACAAGCACATGAAAAAATGCTCAACATCACTCATTATCAGAGAAATGCAAATCAAAACCAAAATGAGTTATCATCTCACACCAGTCAGAATGGTTGCTCTTAAAAAAAAGTCTACAAACAATAAGCACTGGAGAGGGTGTGGAGAAAAGGGAACTGTCTTACACTTTTGGTGGAAATGCAAACTAGTACAGCCACTATGGAGAACAGTGTGGAGATTCCTTAAAAAACTGGAAATAGAACTGCCATATGACCCAGCAATCCCACTTCTGGGCATACACACTGAGGAAATCAGAATTGAAAGAGACATGTGTACTCCAATATTCATCACAGCACTGTTTACAATAGCTAGGACATGGAAGCAACCTAGATATCCATTGGCAGAGGAATGGATAAGAAAGCTGTGGTACATATACACAATGGAGTATTACTCAGCTATTAACAAGAATGCATTTGAATCAGCTTTAATGATGTAGATGAAACTTGAGCCTATTATACAGAGTGAAGTAAGTCAGAAAGAAAAATACCAATGCAGTGTATAAATGCATATATATGTAATTTAGAAAGATGGTAATGATGATCCTATATGCGAGACAGCAAAAGAGACAGTGAACAGACTTTTGGACTTTGAGAGAGAAGGCAAGGGTGGGATGATTTGAGAGAATAGCATTGAAATGTGTATATTACCATATGTGAAATAGATCACCAGCCCAGGTTCGATGCATGAAATAGGGTGCTCAGCCTCATGCACTGGGATGACCCTGAAGGATGGGATGGGAAGGGAAGTGGAAGGGGTGTTCAGGATGGGGAACACATGTACACCCATGGCTGATACATGTCAATGTATGGCAAAAACCACTACAATATTGTAAAGTAATTAGCCTCCAACTTAAAAAAAAAAAAAAAAAGTATTGTTATTGCGAGACCCTTTAACAGGCCAGTGTTCCCTGTCTTCCAAAGGACACCATGGCCATTCAGTATCACAGAAGATCAGGCATGTCTTCTTAAATTCTGGGGATCAGTCTTGTCCCAGCTTGTTTGTTAAAATACATTTTAAAGGAGTGATTCTGGAGCTTCTAGCTCCCATCTGTAAGAGAGAAAAAAGAAGCATCCACAGCCATGGCTTCTTTCTACCAGAGGCATCCCTCCCTGCTCTAGATGGGGGTGTAGACAGACCTTCCACTGAAGCTTTCCTTCCTTGGTTGGACTTAGTCTGCCCCTTACCAACGCAAGCCTCTTACTCATCCCTCCTGATTCTACCACTGAGATGAGGTGGAGATGCTCCAGGGATACACTTGGTGGCATCCCAGATTGATTTAGTTCCATACCACTAAGACCTTTGTTTGATTTGCCCTTTTTCCTGATGCTACCTGGGGTGGAGCAAAGTAACTTTATGGAATGTTTCCCAAACTAGGACTATTAGGGAAAGCATCTGTCTTACATGGGCCCATGCACACGTATGCCTGAGTACAGTCCTGACCACAGTAGAAATGGTGAGTCATAAAGGGATGAACAACAACTAAGATGTCCCTACTGAGTGTCACCATGTCAGTATATGTGATAGCAAAGGAAGTTGTGGAGGGCTGGCCAGTTAGGAAAAAGTGATGTCTGTCCTCAAGCTACTAGGACCAATCCTTCCAGTTCATTTCTACAGATTCCACAGAAAGAAATATCTAAGGAGTTGAGACAAAAGCCATCAGAGAGCCTCCTCTGGTCTGCTAAGAGCTAGTACTACCAAGGAGAAGGCAATGGCACCCCACTCCAGTACCCTTGTCTGGAAAATCTCATGGGCAGAGGAGCCTGGTAGGCTTCAGTCCATGGGGTCGTGAAGAGTCGGACATGACTGAGCGACTTCACTTTCACTTTTCACTTTTTTGCACTGGAGAAGGCAATGGCAACCCAGTCCAGAGTTCTTGCCTGGAGAATCCCAGGGATGGGGGGAGGCTGGTGGGCTGCCGTCTGTGGGATCACATAGAGTCAAACACGACTGAAGCGACTTAGCAGCAGCAGCAGCAGCACTACTACCAAAAGAAGCCCATATCACTTCCAATCTGACCACGTCTTGAAATTCCCAATATGTGTCCTCAAAAACCTCATAGTCACCAGCAGTGTTTCCATCCATATAGATAAGAGACATAGCCATGACAAAGACTCACTTTCAGGTTGCTGGCCCCTGAGGCAGGCAGCCAAACCACTAGTCTGAGAGACATTCCAGGAGCTAGAGTTCCACCTCGCTCCATACTGTTCCTAGTAAATTTCCAGCAAGGCTGGCCTAGTCTAGCAAGGTTAAGCGCTTCCATACATGGGGTCTAAGTAAAAGTACACAGTAAAAGCATGGATCATAATCCTTGAAAGTCTGTGATCCAACAGATTAGGTTAGTAATCTAATCTAGTTCAGTTCAGTTCAGTTCAGCCGCTCAGTAGAGTCTGACTCTTTGCGACCCCATGAATTGCAGCACGCCAGGCCTCCCTGTCCATCACCAACTCCCGGAGTTCACCCAAACCCACGTCCATCGAGTCAGTGATGCCATCCAGCCATCTCTTCCTCTGTTGTCCCCTTCTCCTCCTGCCCCCAATCCCTCCCAGCATTAGAGTCTTTTCCAATGAGTCAACTCTTTGCATGAGGTGGCCAAAGTACTGAAGTTTCAGCTTTAGTATCCTTCCAAAGAACACCCAGGACTGATCTCCTTTAGAATGGACTGGTTGGATCTCCTTGCAGTCCATGGGACTCTCAAGAGTCTTCTCCAACACCAGAGTTCAAAACCATCAATCTAACCTAATTCCCCATGCAATTACGAAATGGTCAAAGAGACCAGAAAAGGTGACGAGAAAGGAAAGTTAGGTACATATGCTTTGCCCATCTCTGGGCGTTCCCCTTGCAGGGACATTGGGTATTTCTTGGCATTGGCAGGTCGGTATAATCCCCTTACAGGGTTTCTGCCATAAGCCTTATGAGGTCACCTCAGAACCGCAGATTAGGACACAGCACTTGGTTTGCTCAGGTATCTCTTTTAATCGATCACACACACAAGCACACTGTAGAGTTAGTCAAGTACAGCAGACAACATGTATTCTGAGAAAGCAGAGAGGCTAGAGCTCTGAGTGTTCTTACCTTGTCCTAAAGATCCCGGACGAGCCCCCAAGAAGATAGCTTACAGTGAACAATGTCAGATTCATGATGTCTGGAGAAGAAGATTTAGTTTTGGGACCTGGGACCAGGCTTGATCAAACAAGAGCTTTTGTGTAGCAGAGTTTTATTAAGTATAAAAGGGAAAGAGAAAGCTTCTGATGTAGACATCAGAAGGGGAACCGAGAGTGCCTGCCCTATGCCTCATTTTTGTGCATTAGTTTGGCCTGTCTTCACACTAATTATTTCTTCAGCAGTAGTCATTATCCAGCCAAATCTTTCAAAGTTTTAGATTTTGGTTATTCTATATTTTTCAGATCTAAAATGTCTATGGTTTCTGTTTTATGGTTTACATGTCCATATTCATTAACTCATTTTGCCATATTTTCCTGTAATAATTTGAACATATTAATAATAATTATTGTAAAGTTGTTTTCTATATCTAATATCCAGGTTATCTCTGAGTTGGTTCTGTTGAATAAATTTTGCTAAAACATAGATTCTAGATTCTTGTTTCTCTGTATAATTTGTATTATTTCAGTATATACTATATATGGTATACACAGGAATAGTGCTGATTGGATAACAATATTATATATTTTCCTTAGAGAACATAAGTTCTTTCTTAAGTCTCCCAGATAAGGTGAAAAATATTATCAATAGCTGAATTGACCTGAGATAGCATTTTCGTTTACAAGTTTGAGCACAGGGGTACAATTCTAGATAATTCAAACCTAAGATTTCTAGCTGCAGTTGTCAGTCACTACTGTTTGGTCTGCTCAGGGATTATTCCACTTAAAAAGTATTTGAGCATGGAGTCAGGATGGTATCAGGACAGAGTACTGCAATATTCAGATATTTTAGGCATCACTTTGCCAGCAAATTTTCAACATCCATTGGATCACTGAAGAAGCAAGAGAGTTCCAAAAAAACATCTATTTTTGCTTCGTTGACTATACCAAAGCCTTTGACTGTTTGGATCACAACAGACTGTGGAAAATTCTGAAAGAGATGGGAATACCAGACCACCTGACCTGCCTCCTAAGAAATCTGTATGTAGGTCAAGAAACAACAGAACTGGACGTGGAACAACAGATTGGTTCCAAATCAGGAAAGGAGTACATAAAGGTTACATATTTAACTTATATGCAGAGTACATCAAGCAAAATGCCAGGCTGGATGAAGCACAAGCTGGAATCAAGATTGCCCAGCAAAAATATCAATAACCTCAGATATGCAGATGATACCACCCTTATGGCAGAAAGGAAAGAAGAACTAAAGAGCCTCTTGATGAAACTGAAAGAGGAGAGTGAAAATCTGGCTTAAAACTCAACATTCAAAAAACCAAGATCATGGCATCCAGTTCCATCACTTCATGGCAAATAAATGGGGAAACAGTGAAAACAGTGACAGACTTTAGTTTCTTAAGCTCCAAAATCACTGCAGATGGTGACTGCAGCCATGAAATTAAAAGACACTTACTCTTTCAAAGAAAAGCTATGTCAACCTAGACAGCATATTAAAAAGCAGAGACACTACTTTGCCAAAAAAGGTCCATCTAGTCAAAGCTATGGTTTTTCCAATAGTCATGTATGGATGTGAGAGTTGGACTATAAATAAAGCTGAGCACCGAAGAATTGATGCTTTTGAACTGTGGTGTTGGAGAAGACTCTTGAAAGTCCCTTGGACTGCGAAGAGATCCAACTAGTCAATCCTAAAGGACATCAGTCTTGAATATTCATTGGAAGGACTGATGCTGAAGCTGAAACTCCAACATTTGGCCTCCTGATGCAAAGAACTGACTCACTGGAAAAGACCCCAATGCTGGGAAAGATGGAAGGTGGGAGGAGAAGGGGATGACAGAGCATGAGATGGTTGGATGGCATCACTGACTCAATGAACATGAGTTTGAGCAAGCTTCAAGAGTTGGTGGTAGACAGAGAAGCCTGGCATGCTGCAGTCAATGGGGTTGCAGAGTCAGACATGACTGGGCGACTGAACTGAACTGAGGGATCACTTCCTTTTATTTTATATAATTAAGGGATTATGTGCAGCAAGGATGATTGATATGTTAAATAAATTATTATCTCCTTTGGACCTTCCAATTATGAATCGACCCCAGGTGTCCCTGCATTAAATAATAATTCAGCTTTTACTTCTTCCCCCAAGACCTTTTCAGATCCAGTATGTGCCCCCCTGAGGTTAGCACAGCTCACTGTTCAACTATAAAATGGTCCTTTCTTAGACACTAGTGTTAAGAAAATGGGGAGAATTAAGGGTCACATACTTGTGAACCTTGGGCAGAAAAGTCAGCAGAGAACTGTTCAATTAATAGTAGGGAAATAGTTAATAGTAAAGAAACAAGTGACCAACAGAAGAAATTTTTCATGAGACAATAGATTATGATAAAGTATTTGTATCTTTCTGGTCCTGATATAGTAAAGAAAGAAAATATGGTGTTTCAAAAGATAAGAGAAATTTGGAAGAATAAAGCTCTCAAATATGAAAGAGGAGATGTGATTTACAGCAGGAGTGAATGGATTGGAATCAATAGGAGAAGGACCATGTTTTCCATTGGAAAGGAAGGGTGAGTGGTAATGTAACTACATAGGTAAGTTTCTATATCCAGATTCCATCTATTTTATTACTGAAGTATCATCAGCTAGCAGCAATGGGGAAAAGAATGTGTTTTTTTTTGTTTGAGAAAGTTTGAAAGAGTCACTTTGGAAAATAAGAAAGCAAATACATTAGGGGAAAATGAGGTCAGCATAAATGATGAGTAATCATCTCTAAAAATTCTCTCCTTCTTAAAAGCAATGAGAAGAATTATCAAAATCATCTTTTGTGAACTTTGGAAATTAAACAAAAGCTTCCAACACTGGAAAATGATTATTCAAGAAAAACGGTTGCATTTGGATATTTATAGATAAAAGAAATCTAAGTGAATTAATAACCAAATGCAAGGAATGAAACTTGTAGGGATACTAACCCTAAAATAATCATCTATAAAATGAGATTTTGGAGACTACTAGGAAATTTTGATATAGATTGAGGATAAATTATATTAAAGATGGATTAATTTAACTAATTGGAGAAGGAAATGGCAACCCACTCCAGTGTTCTTGCCTGGAGAATCCCAGGGATGGGGGAGCCTGGTGCGCTGCCGTCTATGGGGTCTCACAGAGTCGGACACGACTGAAGCGACTTAGCGGCAACAGCAGCAGCAATTTAACTAAGGAAAGGATGGTGTCATACTTTATAGATGTACATGAAAAGTTTATGGGTTTAATACCAGCATATCAGTATTTTTCATTAAAATTCTTCAGCAAAATTAGCAGATGAGACAATGTTAACAATTTATTTTAATTTTAATATATAATGGCTATGTGCGTGCCTGCTAAGTTGCTTCAGTCATGTCCAACTCTGTGACTCCATGAACTGTAGCCTGCCAGTCTTCGCTGTCCATGGGGTTTCTCCAGGCGTGAATACAGGAGTGGGTTGCCATGCCCTTCTTCAGGGGATCTTCCCAACCCAAGGATTGAATTGGCATCTCTTAACATTTCCTGCATTGGCAGGCAGGTTCTTTACCACTAGTGCCACCAGGGAAGCCCGTATAATGGCTATATGTAAGTTTAATTTGCAATTCTCTTCACTTTAAAGCATGGAGACATATTATATGGCATGGGAAAAAGCAACTGCAAGTAGAATGCTATACTCAAGACATGAAGTAGCAGTAGGAAGGAGGATTTACACCACTAAATACGGATCAGAAGCCTTGGATGTAATGTGCATTTGCATTTTGCATGTGATGAAAGATATTTGCATTTATACTTTAAAGAAATCTGAGACAATGACATGGTAAGTGAATAATTAGTTTGGTGAGTGTCCTAGATAACCTCAATTTGTCCCCTGGAACCACTTTGTATCTTTTTACTCTCGGCTCTTCCCATCGAAGTTGACTTGTATGACCTGTATTGATAAGCTCCTTTGAAAAGACTCTTGAGAGTCCCTTGGATTGCAAGGAGATCAAACCAGTCAATCCTGAAGGAAATCAGTCCTGAATATTCATTAGAAGGTCTGATGCTGAAGCTGAAACTCCAATACTTTGGCCACCTGATGTGAAGAACTGACTCATTGGAAATGACCCTGATGCTGGGAAAGTTTGAAGGTAGGAAAAGGGGACGACAGAGGATGAGATGGCTTGATGGCATCACCAACTCAATGGACATGAGTTTGAGCAAGGTTTGAGAGTTGGTGATGGACAGAGAAGCCTGGTGTGATGCAGTCCATGGGGTTGCAAAGAGTTGGACACGTCTGAGTGACTGAACTGAACTTGTCCTATGGCTTCTGATTCTACTGCACCAAAACGTAGCAGAGGTAGAAGGTCAAGGAGAGGGATGAAAGATACACTGGAGTATTTGATCAGTTTCCATCCTTAGAAGGAAAGAAGGCAATAGTAGGCAGGCTATATCCTTCCATCAAACTCTTAGTTGAAGGCCCTAGCTACTGTTCAGGGTCACTCTCCACATAAAACTCTACCTTGAATTCACCACACTGCTCCTCTGCTATTCTGGTCTATGGAAGCGATGACACCCTAGAGTTACTATAGTTACTATCTTTTGTATCTGAGGCTTTTTTACACTCTGCTTTTATTTTTGTAAATAGTCCTCTAACTTCATCCCAAATTACCCAATTTAACTCTGCATCTATTTATTGCTTAGATCTGGATAAAAATAGAGTGAAATAAATTGATAAATACTACTGTATACTATCACAGTTGACAATAGGCTGAAGAAGGGAAATACTTCTTTTTTTTATTGTGCAGGGCAAATGCTACCTTTTGTCTGCTCAAGTAGTATGCAGATTTGATGAGCAAATTTATCTTTGTATGATGAAAAATCTGTCCCTTCTTCACGATAGGTGAAACTCTACACCAAGGTATACTGCCTGGTAAGCTAAGCAGAGGCTTATTTTTTTCAGCCTCCAAATTTTAAAATTTCTGATGTTTACAATTTGGTGTGTGGTAACACCATTCAAAATGGAAGAAAATGATCAAATTTGTTGATCTAGTTCCAATTTTACTAAATTTAATACACTTTTGTGACCATCCACTAAAGGAAGAGAAAAATCAGGGAAGATTAATATAAAAAAGCCAAAGGAGGTAGCAGTTTCAGAAAGGAAAGAGCCTTTCCAGTTTAAAGCTTGAGATCAGGTAAGGTAAAGACTACTGGACACCCAGTTATTTTAGCAACTCTGAAATCACCGGGAATCTTATCAATACTGCTTTCTTCTGATTATAAGGAAATCTAGTCTCGACTGTTTTAAAGAACGAAAAATAGTCTCATAAAAACGGTAAGTAATTTTTCTTTCAAAAACTTAAGGAAATAGAAAGAAATTTTATCAGAATGATTACAGAAAAATCGAGGTCAGATCATGCTTTCACACAATCATAAACAAGTAGAAATTTGAAGATCAGTCTGAGATGATAAAGTTCTATGCTTACCTTTTACAGAGGGAAGCTGAGCACCTCCCCCAATCCAAGCAAACAATGGGGATTAGTTAGCTTAAGATCCCGCACTCTGTCAGGAATTCTGATTCTCAAAGCAATGACCCACCACCAACACTGTATTTTCAAGTCACTGGAATTTCACTTTTTAACTTTGTTACCTAAAGTGTGTATTCGCATTTATCTTAATTTAAATGTCAGTTTGAATGGATCAAAATGATGAATTGTAGATACAATTTAATACTCTATATATGTTAAACCAAACAAGCACTTGAGCTAACTGGAAAATAAAGAGTGTCTTATCTGGGCTTCCCAGGTGGCTCAGCGGTAAAGCATCTGCCTGCCAGAGCAGGAAACATGGGTTCAATCCCTGAGTCAGGAAGATCCCTCTGGAGAAGGAAATAGCAACTCACTCCAGTATTCTTGCCCGGGAAACCCCATGGACAGAGGAGCCTGGTGGGCTACAGTCCATGGGGTCACCAAAGAGTTAGACATGACTGAATGGCTAAACAATAACAACAACAACTACAGTAGGAATTTTACGAATTTCTCTTGCTTTCAGGGCAAATGTTTTGTTTACAAATAGAAACATGTGGAATTGATGATATTCTTTATGAAAATCTTAGTGAATCATTTTACATTTCAAAATTTTTATTTGTCTTAATTTTTTTTATGGTTGGCAATATTTTTATTTTTAATATATTAGACAGATATTGTATAAACTTGAAGTGTTCCATATGTTGATTTGATATATCTATATATTGTAACATGACTGCCATTATAGCTATTGTCAGCATCTCTGTCACATAACTATCATTTCTTATTTGCTTTGGGAATAACCAAGACTTAATTTACCAAGTTTGATGATTATAAAAACAATGTTGTTGTTTATAGTCACTCTATTGTGCATTTAGGGCTTCCCTCGTAGCTCAGTTGGTAAAGAATCTGCCTGCAGTGCAGAGACCTAGGTTCAGTCCCTGGGTTGGGAAGATCCCCTGGAGAAGGAAATGGCAACCCGCTCCAGTATCCTTACCTGGAAAATCTCATGGACAGAGGAGCCTGATGGGCTGCAATCCATGGGGTCGCAAAGAGTCAGGCATGACTGAGCGACTAACACTTACTTATACTATTGTGCATTAGACCTCTAGGATTTGTCTGCTAGTTATAAGTCACATGAAATAAAAGATTCTTAATTTGTTTATGTTTCATAAATGTAAATGAGCCAACTAATGGCATGTGTCATAAGATATTCAGCTGGCTATTCCATGAGATCTTAAAAAATTAGAATCTATAAACAATCTTCATCAGAAATGTTGCCTTTTTTTCCTTTGATTTTAAAATGGCAGTAAAGCTGCCATTTGATTATTCTTTTTCTTTTAAGGATTAAATTAATGATACTCATGATAAATTTAAGTGCTGGGATGGTCATAGTTTTGCAAGCTATTTGACTTTCTAAAGTTGCCTCATAGCAATCCAACAAATCAAAATATACCCATAACTTAAACATGGGATTTTAAACTCTTAATGACATGGGAATACAGCAAAATAAAATCTGCTTATGTCTGTTCTGACCCCATGAGTAGGAACTATTTCTGAGAAAGAATTTGGTAAAACAGTGTAAAACCTCATTCTGTTTTCACGGCAGAGGGGTTACTTGTCTGTTCAGGATGTTACAAAATTCCAAAACTTTATTTTTCAACAGAATTGAGTATAAAAATCTAAATGCATGCTCCCATCATTTAACTTCAGTATTTCAAACTCTAAGTGGACAATTATCATTTTAACCAAGTGATTGAATTTCAGTTCAGTTTCTGTTTAATGGAAATTCTATTAAGCTGTCATCATAGACTCTATATCCTCTTCCATAAAATAACCCAATATCTTTTCTCAATTACTTATCTAAAATTCCAGCTAGATAGAAATGTATTAGGATACAACTGAGTACTGGAAAATTGGTGCTTTTTTTTTTTTTTACCAAAAATCAGAAGTTTGAAGCAAGTGATTAATATTTAAAGTATGAGAAGAACTAAGGCTGTGGAGTTAAACTATACTTTAGGTATATAATTTGCATAATGTACTTTGCCTAACTCATCATGAATCATTTTTAAATATATTTTAAAATGGGCTGAGTGCACAGCACAATTATGAGCACCTGAAACTGTCTCATTGCAAGAAAAAATACATTTTTTCATACTTCACTGACATACTAAATACTATCTCCACAGAGCTATAGAAATTCTTAAGACATGCTAATTTGCAACAGGGAGGGAAGTTTTGGCAGGAGCACCATAGTGTGCCACACAAACCTAAGTCACAGGCCTTGAGATATTTATTTTCTCACTCAACAACTGTTATTATTACCACTTCCTTCTATGTGCCCAGCAGTGTGCTAGGCCCTGGAGTGGAAGAGTGGTCACCATTTGCACCGAGGTTGGTAATGGAGAATGCTATGAGGTGAGCATAAGAAACAGAAAGCAAGGCCACTGGTGGAAAACTAAACACGAGAGCAGGCCAACGGTAAAGAGAAAATCTCTTGCTGTCTCCTCCCTCCTTACTTCTGCTTCCAGTGAGAGCACTATCAGAAGTCATTGAAAATCTTAGCAGGACACCGTATACAATATGTTATTTTTTACATAAGAAGGGTGTACTTGAACATTTGTGGTTTAGTCTCTAAGTCGTGTCCTACTCTTTTGCAATCCCGTGGACTGTAGCCCACCAGGCTCTTCTGTCCATGAGAGTCTCCAGGAAAGAACACTGGAGTGGATTGCCATTTCTTTCTCCAGAGGATCTTCCCAACCCAGGGATCAAACCTGCATTGGCATGTAGATTCTTCACTACTGAGCCACCTGGGATATATAGATATATTAGTTTGCATTTGCCTTCAAAACACTGGAAGCATAATAACATACTAGAATTATTAGAAAAGAGTTCTCTTTCCTGGAAAATGGGGACAAGATAGGAGTCAAGCTCCTCTGCATAAGCATTCTTTTAAATATGGTTTTGACTCTTGGGCCAAGTAAACTAGCAGTTTGTAAGGACCCATCTATAAAGGAAGCAATTTGGGATCTTAGTGAAATAGTAAGTGTGCTAGAAGTTACTTAGAGATAAAATCTATTATTTATATTATAATACGCTTTAATACATACCCCAGTGCTGTTCAACTCCTGAGTGATTGTGTCTGGAATGCGATAATAGCTACCATTATACTCAGGACAGTCTCTATGCCAAGCCACATAATAAGGTTTTAACTTAAGACATTCAGCAAGTTTAAGACATGGTTTTAATTAACTCTTATTTTTTAGATGATGAAACCAAGTGGAAGAGGATGTATAAGCGTCCAGTAGCTTACTCTGGGTTGCTTGAGTTGCTGGAAATTTAGGCAGCCATTCTCCAAATAGAATGAACTGCTCCAAGAAAAATACTCTGGCAGAAACTGAGGTTTTCTCTCTGAAGAGCATCCCCCAGGACTCTGAGTACATTTCTCAGATAACACCTGTAAAAAGCTGGCTCCCAGCTTCTGACTTCTAGGAGTCAAAATCATCTGAATATTCCCCCATGGACAAAGTTGATTTTTTTTTTTTTTAACTCTAATTCCTACCCCACCTCTCCAAAAGAAAAGAAAATGGAACTCATGGAAATAATGGATTCTTCTTCTAGAATATAGATCCAAATTTGAGATAGAGAAGGGTGCCCTCACCCCCACCGTGCCCTTAAGTCAGATAACAAGAGGTGTGGAATGTATGCCTTATTTTATTTTCTTACTGACTCAGACTTAATACATTTTCCATTCTACCTGACTCTTTAATCCATGCTATGTGATGTGAACTTTGGTTCTAATTGAAAGCACAGCAGGTAGGGAACAAGATGGGATCTACCTTGTAGGATACTGACAAGTAGGTTTGTACACCCAGTCTTGTCCAATACCCAATCTGAGCACCAAGGCTCTGATGGTTTACCAACACCATCATGGGTGGGTCCATAACCAAAATTTCTGTGCCTGAACCATGCCGGAAGTGTTAAATGGGTTCTGCAGAGATGAGACTTGCAGTCCGTGTGCCTTTTAGACCTCTACCTTTCAAAACAGCATACTATAAATACTTATCACACAAAAACTACAGATATTGGTATAAAATGGTTATAGCACAGTTTGTTGAATATCAGGATAGAAGAGGCATGGGTACTTTAAATCCATGTATGTTATAAAAATGAACACAGTTTAATAGATACTTTGCAAATGCCAGATTCTATCCTCTACAAATGTTATTTATTTTCACTATCACGGCAAGAGAATACAACTGCATTGACCCCTTTTACAGATGAGGAAAGCAAATCTCTCCCAACTAACACTGCTTTTTCCAAGTGACCCATCCATTACTACTTGATAAAACCAGAAACCAATTCATGATGTTTCAGATTTCAAAGCCTGTGTTTTCTTTTTTCTATATTTTCAGTCTGCTACTGCTTTAGAAGAGGAATAAATAAAACCAGGGTTATTAAACAGTAAATTTGGAATCAGTCATAAGGCAGAGCAGCCAATGGCAGCTACTCTGAGCATCACTTGCAAACAAGCTAAACAAAAACTGATTCCATGAAAATAGAGCTTTTATCTCATAAATTCTGAATCTCAGCTGGGAGGCTAATAATCTCCAAAAGGTTCACAGAAGCTCCATGCTGAGAATGCCGCATTTAGCGAAGGTTCTGATCAGTTAATGGGAGCCCCAGAGGAAGTCAAACTGCATGGTGCACATTCTAGAGAAGTAGTCATAATGATATGAGTTATAAATACAGTGTTTCATTCGGGAAAGAGATAAGGAGATATGAAAAATGTCTTCAGAATATTAGAGTGGTGTTGTGAGGAAAGGGAAGGAGTTCTATATGAATCTGCAGCAACCTTTACTCACCCTGGCTAAGGACTAGAGTCATCTGAGGAGCTCTTTAAAAACTCCCACGCTAAGTTGCTTCAGTCGTCTCCAACTCTTTGTGATTGTATGGACCATAGCCCGCCAGGCTCCTCTGTCCATGGGCTTCTCCAGGCAAGCTTACTGGAGTGGGTTGCCATTTCCTCTTCCAGGGCATCTTCCCGACCCAGGAATTGAACCTGCTTCTCTAAGTCTCCTGCACTAGCAGGCGTGTTCTTTACTGATAGAGCCACCTGGGAAGCCCCCAAACCCTCACACCTGGGCCCAATTCTAGAGAGATTGTTTTAAATGTTTTTTGGGGGCTTTTGAAAGATATTCTGACCTGAAGCCAGGGGTGATAGCCAATGCACTAGAAAGAAAATAGAGGACTAACAGATATGAGTAATGGTGAGGCCGATTTCACTGATCCCAAGATTCACATCAAATTCAAGAGTGATTTTGAGTATCTAAGGCAAAAGGATAATCATATGAACATGTTATAGTCCTTCACAGTTTTTATCCACCAGGAATATCAATAACCTCAGATATGCAGATGACACCACCCTCATGGCAGAAGGTGAAAAGGAACTAAAAAGCCTCTTGATGAAGGTTAAAGAGGACAGTGAAAAAGTTGGCTTAAAACTCAACATTCAGAAAACGAAGATCATGGCATCTGGTCCTATCACTTCATGGGAAATAGATGAGGAAACCGTGGAAACAGTGTCAGACTTTATTTTGAGGGGCTCCAAAATCACTGCAGATGGTGACTGCAGCCATGAAATCAAAAGATGCTTACTCCTTGGAAGGAAAGTTATGTCCAACCTAGATAGCATATTCAAAAGCAGAGACATTACTTTGCCAACAAAGGTCCATCTAGTCAAGGCTATGGTTTTTCCTGTGGTCATGTATGGATGTGAGAGTTGGGCTGTGAAGAAGGCTGAGCGCCAAAGAATTGATGCTTTTGAACTGTGGTGTTGGAAAAGACTCTCAAGAGTCCCTTGGACTGCAAGGAGATCCAACCAGTTCTTTCTGAAGGAGATCAGTCCTGGGATTTCTTTGGAAGGAATGATGCTAAAGCTGAAACTTCAGTACTTTGGCCACCTCATGCTAAGAGTTGACTCATTGGAAAAGACTCTGATGCTGGGAGGGATTGGGGGCAGGAGGAGAAGGGGACGACAGAGGATGAGATGGCTGGATGGCATCACTGACTCGATGGACGTGAGTCTGAGTGAACTCCGGGAGTTGGTGATGGACAGGGAGGCCTGGTGTGCTGCGATTCATGGGGTCGCAAAGAGTCAGACACGACTGAGTGACTGAACTGAACTGAACTTATACATTAGGAGAAAAATGTATTAGGAGGTAGTTTAATACACTGCATACTATATATAAGGAGTTGTGCTAATTTGTCCAATGGACATCATAAAATCTAATGAACAAAAAAGAAACTCTAAGCATATTTAAATAAATTTTAAAGATCACAAAAAAATTAAGCTGGAGTAACGATTTTAATATAAAGTTTTATTATGAAGCTTAAAATGTAGAATATTGAAATAAATCAATTAATACAACAATGCAAAATAAATAAATATACTCAATAAACGGAGGACTTTTGTCATATATGTAAAATAAATGTTGGCATTGAGTAAGAAATCAGACTAGACAGCAGTAACAGTCAGGCTTTTCCAGAGGAAATCAAATCAGAAGAATCAGTAAGAATCTAATGACAGGCTAGCAGCTTTTAAAGTCTCAAGCAAAAGCAGAAACCGATGCCTCAGTCCTAAGACAGAATGTCTTCTTGGTGGAAACTCCAGTTTCACTCTTAAGGCCTTTCAACTAAGCAGATGAGACCTACCCACACTATCAAGGATAATCCCCTATACTTAAAGTTGATCTAATATGGATGTTCGGAGAAGGCAATGGCACCCCACTCCAGCACTCTTGCCTGGAAAACCCCATGGACGGAGGAGCCTAGTAGGCTGCAGTCCATGGGGTTGCTAAGAGTCGGATACGACTGAGCGGCTTCACTTTCACTTTTTACTTTCATGCATTGGAGAAGGAACTGGCAACCCACTCCAGTGTTCTTGTCTGGAGAATCCCAGGGACAGGGGAGCCTGGTGGGGTGCCGTCCATGGGGTCGCACAGAGTCAGACACAACAGAAGTGACTTAGCAGTAGCAATATGGATGTTAACTACATTTCCAAACTACCTTTACAGTAACACCAAAATTAGTGTTTGATTGACTAGTGAGCATTATAACCTAACAAGTTGACACATAAAATGAACCATCATAGAAACTGGTAACTGTTTTTCCAACTCTAGGATTTTATGACTCCAATGAGAAAAACAAGTAGAAAACAAAATAAAACTTGTTCTTCTCACTTGTAAGCCAGCTGTCCAGAGGCAGCATACACAGCTGTCAGTATGTTCTAAATGGCTGTCGTTCCTCCCATTATTGCCATGCATCTCACGTAGTCAGTCTCATTAGAGTAAGATAGAAAATTGTCAGAAAGGGCCACATCTATCCAAACTCTACCCTATCCATATCAGGTATGGAGTGTATCTCTCCACCTACCATGTTGACAATATGAATAGGTGAGAGGAAAAATAGTCACCCTTGAAAATAAAATACCAAGTTATTTTTAAAATCAAATTATCATTATCCCAATATAGAACTCTGTAAAAATGGGTTTTAAATCCCTAAAAAGGAGACCTAAGCAGAGCTTTGACCTTTTGGTTGTTTGTGCAGAATAAGAACTTGAGCCACACACCCACCATTGAGCCCTGAGTGCATGGTGCTAGCTGGTAGAGCCCCCAGCAGGTAGGGGGAGAGTGAAAGAGAGTGAGTCAGGCATGAGTTAATGATTTTTTTTCTCAAACTGATGTAAACTGGGAGCTTGGCCCAGAAGGGAACTGGATTTCTGCTCATTCAGATTAGTAGTGTCTCCTTTATAGCATAAAGTATGAAAGAAGAGGTAATAAGCTTTTTTAAAATGAGATACTGTGATATCCTCACTACACTAGAAAAAAAAAAAAATAAGCTACCACTAGTGTTCTGAATAACAGGGAAAACTGACAGGTGTGTATTTGGATTTGGCTTTGGGCACAATTATGAGATAAGCCTTTATATAGTTTTCTTTTTTAAAATTTATTTTTAATTGAAGGATAATTGCTTTACAATGTTGTATTGATTCTGCCATATAACAGTGTGAATCAGCCATGAGTATACATATATCCCCTCCCTCTTGACCCTCCCTCTCACCTCCTTTACCTCCTGGGTGGTCACAAAGCACCAAGCTGAGCTCCCCACGCTAGTGTTATACAGACAGCGACTTCCCATTAGCTCCCTGTTTTACATGTGATAATACATCTTTTTCAGTGCTACTCTCTCAGTTTGTCCCACCCTCTCCTTCCTCCCCTGTGTGTACATCTGTGTCTCCCTTCCTTCCCTGCAAATAGGCTCGTCAGTACCATTTTTCTAGATTCTATATACATATATTAATATATGATGTTTGATATCATGCATTTGATTAATATATGATATCTGTTTTTTCCCTTTCTGACATACTTCACTCTGTAAAACAGGCTCTAGTTTCATCCACCTCAGTTGAACTGACTCAAATCCATTCCTTTTTATGCCTGAGTAATATTTCATTGTATATATGTAACCCAATTTAATTATCCATTTTTGATGATGGGCATCTAGGCTGCTTCCACATACTAGCTATTATAAATAGTGCTGGAATGAACATTGGGGTACATGTGTCTTTTGAATTATGGTTTTCTCAGGGTATATATCCAATCATGGGGTTACTGAGTCATAAGATAGTTTTATCCCTAGTTTTTGTTCTTCACAGTGGCTATATCAATTTACATTCCCACCAACAGTGCCAGCGGGTTTCTTTTTCTACACATCTTCTCCAGCATTTATTTTTTGTAGATATTTTGATGATGACCATTGTACCTCATGGTAGTTTTGATTTGCATTTCTCTAACAATGAGGGATGCTGAGCATACAAGAAGACATAACAATTGTAAATATTTATGCACCCAACATAGGGGCATCTCAATACATAAGGCAAACACTAACAGACATAAAAGGGGAAATCAACAGTAACATAATAATAGTCGGAGAATTTAACACCCCACTCTCACCAATGGACAGATCATACAGACAGAAAATTAATAAGGAAACACAGGCTTTAAACAACACATTAGACCAGTTGTACTTAACTAATATCTACAGGACGTTTCATCCAAAAACAATAGATTTCACTTTTTTCCCAAGGGCACATGGGATATTCTCCAGGTTAGATCACATCTTGGGCCACAAATTAAGCCTTGGTAGATTTTAAAAGACTGAAATCAGTTCCAGCATCTTCTCTGACCACAATGCTATATAATTTTCTAATTCATGACATTTTAAAGATGGCTGGGTTAGGACATGTTGAACGTGTTAAATAGCCAACAAACTAGGTTACGCTGAATCAGTGAATAACAGACCATATTTCCACGCATGAACAGTCAGTGAGCCCTTTCCTCACATTTGTACTCTCTAAAAATTTGACTAAAACTATGAAAAATTCAAAAAGTGACACTATTTACATAAACATAGTTGATTTTGAAAAGAAATGATGTAAATATAAAACTCTGAGGAGAGAAGTAAGAAGAAGAGGCAATTTGTAATAGAATGATCCAGGTCTGAGGCAAGTCTCTATGCATCTGGGGCCTTTCATTTCTTCCTATAAAAGTGGAGGAAATGAACAGCATTTCTAAAATCCTCCTATTTCTAAAATATCTCAAATCTTTGGTATTTAAACAGGTGAGTAAATGGAGATGGAAAGCAATCTTTTGGTAACTTCTGAACTTCAGCCCTCCTCTTAAAAATTGTTCAAAGAACCCCCATTGTTTCTACAGCAAAGCCTTAATTAGCATGAGATACCCATATCTCTCCGCTATATCGTGCTCCACTCTCTTCCTAGTTCATTCTCCACTGCAGTAATTCCCAAGCATCCTGAACTGCTCACATATCCTGTTATGCCCATGTTCCTTGGTCTAGATTTGCCCTCAACAAACCTTAAGAGGTTGAATTAAATTTTTATATTGAATGAGACAACTTTCAATGGTAAAAAGAATGGATCTGAATTTGGAGTCCTAATCTGAGGGGTTATTTGTCTTGTTCTCATATGCAATCCTTGAGCTTGTCCTCTAGGGAAGAAAAGCAGCCCCCACTACAGATTTCCTGAATCTGGTCTACAGGCTAAGAATCATGAAGGACTTTAGGAAAAGCAATCATCCTTAGGATAACTGAATCTATTTGAAATGTCTTTAAACTGTTGTCTATGTACATGTACACACCACTATATTTAAAATGGATAACAAACAAGCACAGGGAACTCTGCTCAATATTATGTAACAACCTAATTGTGAAAAGAATATGGATAATTCAGTTTTTGCTGTACACCTGAAACTGACACATTTTTAATCAACTATACCCCAATATAAAATTAAAGGTTAAAAAGCATGTGAGGTGTCCTGTTAAAGGAGTTCTTTACTCTGCATTCAAGGATTGTGGGGGATACAAGAAGAGTGAATATGATCATCTCAGTAGCACTGGGAAGGTACAGGGTTTTACATGCTGCATGGACAGCAATTACAGGGAGGGGGAGGCCCGAGAATGCTCTCAAAGACCAGGAGAAGCACCAGGTCATGAACAATGAACAATGGTCTTCCTTACCGTCTAAAATCCTAGAAATTCCCTGAGTCCTGAGAGACTGGACACAAAGCCCCAGGTAAAGAAAGTAACAGAGATTTAGAGGGAAATCTGAAGTTCTATTGTAGTAATCAGGAATAAAATGGAGAAATGTTCTCTGTAAACTTAAGATGGGGCATGACCTAAAAGAACTGTAGTTCTTACAGAAAAGGTTTCTAAAAGCTTAGATTTATCAAATTCTACTATTTATTAGACACTATACTAAATAGCATGTATTGTGCAACACTTAAACCTGTGAAGTAGCTATTACTATCCTCATTTTACAGACAAAGGGATTGAGACACAGAAAGATTCATCAATTAACCACACAATTAAAAGGAAAGCTGGAATATGGATTCAGATATATCTCACACAAAATGTGTGCTCTTAACCAATAACCATGCCTGTATTTCACCTGGAATAATGTTATTATACAGGGCAGACTTATTGCTCTAACATCCCAAATCACAGTGGCTTAATACAGAAACATTATTGCTCATTCACATCACAGTCTAACATCCAGTGTTTGTGTGTATGTGTATATGTGAATATGTGCGGAGTACTGGGAGGAGAGGTGAGAAGTCCAGTGGCCCATTTCAATTTAAAACTCACCCCCTATCACACTTGGCTTCCAGATCTGTCTACAAAAGGGTGAAGATGATGTTACCATCACTTAGGTGGTAACATCACTTCTACCCATATTTCACTGGCCTAAGTTTGGTCCTATGACCCCACCTAACATCAAGGGGTTGAGGAAGCATGTAGCTCTGAGCACAAGAGCAAGAGATACACGCTTTGGTCATCAAAAACAGAGGTTACATAGCGAAGAAGTGAAAAATCTAGAGAGGTGACACCATCGCACAACATTATCATTCACCAAGAATATCTCTTTCCTATGAAAAATCCATTTCATGCTTGTCTACTTTGGCAAATCGCAAAATTGAGTTTAAAATTGGTTAAAAATGAGAGTGATCACAAGAAAATGAAAAAGCATTTGATACTGATAATCAGAGGCTGGAATGTGCTCAGATGTTAACATAATCTAATTCTAGCTCATGATCATATCAGTGCTATTTCTCTTCTTAAAAGAATGAGTGCTCATTTCTTGCATGTTTTTCTAATCCTTATAAATGCTGCTTTTTTCCAAACATGGGAAAAGTTTCACAATAAATACTACTATAAATTATATCATTAAATATTTAGTCGAAACTAGACAGCATTTAGAATATGTCATAAAATACCAGAGGAGGGGGAAGGGGGACAAAGAAAATAAAAACAAACAAAATTAGCAAAAACCGGGCCTTTCACAATTGCTATGTTACCACTGAATCCTAACACTGAAGTAACTACTAAACAAATGAAGATTTACCCAGATAGTTGCTTTTATACCAACCACAGAGCAAATCATATGATTTGAAAGGGAGCTGAATATAAAGCTTATTGAGTTTCATAATTGTTACACTGTAATAATTTTTTTCATTCATAAGAATTTATATTCATCTTCAACAGTGTAAGAAAATATCTTGCTGCTGATGATCAGTACATTATAGTTAATGAACCATCAGATACTTTATATTTCATAAAATGCCATATTCATATTTAATGGCATCACTTAAAGATCACTGTAGTGTATTAATGATAAACAACTTTTAAAATTTAAACTGAGGGAAGTGTGATTTTTGCAAAACTGTCAATATAGAGACAAAAAAGCCACAAAGTGAAGAGTATATTAAGAGATAAACATAAAACCTGGAAAAGGAGCAAATATTGGGACCAATACATAAAATTGTTGCTTTGTTTCTTCTTCTAATAAGTAGGGTCCAAAGACTGAAAACTGTATAAAAGCCATTGTTTATTTTTATTGCTTATTTTTCCCCACCATAGGGGTGGTTAGGTAGTGATTTTGAGTTTTGTATTTTATTTTTTTATAAACATATAATAACAATAAACAATTCAGTGAAAGAAGAACAGCATGTTGATCTCTCACTTACTGGCTCTGTGATCTTTGAGAAGTTACTGAAACTTTCAGAAGTTCACTTTACCTGTCTGTAAAAAGAGGGATAAGAAGAGTCACTAAGTTATGGAAGTATTGTGAACCTGAACTGAAGTAATACATATAAAGCACTTGTTACAACCTCAATGCATGCATGTTATCAATATCATCAATATTAGCTACGATGATCACCCCAAAACATCATCTACATTTCCATCTACCACTTTTCATTCAATATCTGTTCACAGAACATTAAAGCAGAAACTTGAACTATCCAAAACCCTTAGGGAAAAAAACGGTGATGGTAATTAAAAGAATGTACACTCAGGAGACCTCTGAATAAAGTCCTGCAGCTTGCATTCCCTTTGGTCCTGTGTCATAGCTCTAACTATTTGTAGGAGGGAATACATGGTACGCATTGGTGTTTTCAACAATATTAAGTCAGAAACTGTTGAAAAATCTGTAATTGAGAGAAATAGAGTTGAAATATATGCAAAAATCTCAGAACTCTGAGCCCAAAATAACAAGATATAATTCTGTCTGGAAGGATGCAAACGAATATCTCCAGGGATGCATAAATAGTAATAGATATTCAATGAGCAGAGAAGATAGAAAACATTACTATTGAATGATTCCTGGGAGTGTTAATGGGAAACAAATTAAATGTGAATTTATATTGAAACATAAGAGCTATGGAAGTGAAATGCTAAAGGCTTAATAGCAGCAAAATATTCATTTCAGTTGAAACAGCTGATGGGATCCATCATGATGCAATTATATATGGGTAACTCTGTTTTCTGAGATGGATATCCACCTAGAAAAAAATCTCAGAAGTACAATTCTTTTTGTGGAGGATGGTGAGAATAATTGGCAAATGGCATATTCTGATTTACCAGTAGTTTCACTGGGAGAACATTAGGAACCACTCGTGCTGGGAGGTAAGAGAGTGTAAGAGAATCAAACAAGATGATGAAGGGAAAGTAAATTTAGAATGAGTTATGTAAAAGAAGACTTCTTAACAAGAGTTCTTGTGTCCAATTTCCCAAGGAGTGAAATACAAATTAATCCACTGAATTGATTATACATTTGGATGAAATTTGTACTACCTGAGAAAGTATGGAAAAGTATGGGGAAATTTTTTTATTAGAGAAATTAAGTGTCTCTCTTTCTTCAAGGTGAAACATGTTACAGGATATAAAAGGCCAAAGTAAGAAAATCCTATGTATCATTATAATCTACCACACAATGGTAGTTTTCATTATAAAGGTAGCATTACCAAACTTTTGGGTGAAGACAGTGGTAAGTGAGAAGCAATAGCTTTGCCTTCCCCTGAAGTTTCCATAAAGAATTTCATCATTTCATACGGCATTTTCCATCCATCTTTGGTACCACCAGGATCAACACCTAACCCAAGCAGCTATTATCGTGTCTGCTATACTCCACTCTGCTTTCATGTCTCTTGACTCCAAAGTAGGCTATGAATCACAGCCTGTTTTGTTTTGTTTTTTTACTTTAATTACCACTAATTTGCTCAAATCTGTTAATGGCTTTAATTTACAGATAAAGGTCATATACCTCACAGTGAAAAAATGATATTTCAACTCAGGTAATTCTGATTTTAAACTCTATATTCCTATCACTATCATACCTTGATATTTGCATTTGTTTATTCATAGTTCTGAAACAATCAATATTCTTAATAGTAAGAATCAACACTTACAGAGCTCTTAGAATTTGATATGGAGTGCTTTATATACACTTTCTTTCCATCCTTTTTAATCAAACCTTTATCTTAGCTTAAGGTCCACTTCAAGTCCCAGCTTATATTTAGTACATATGGAAGTAAGCAAGAAACTGGATTTATGATATAATAAAATATAATATAATATAAGATAATCTTTTTTGTATCTTCTCTGGATTATGACAGGAAATACCATACTGGGTTCCATGAGTCTTCCTCACACTGCTTAGCTTTGCTTTAAAGTAGAGTGGACCTCAGATCATTACCTGGTCATAATCAGGGAGAGGATACCTAGAGCAAAGTTGGGCTTCCACATAAGATGCTTCTTGAACTTCCAGTGCTTCATTATTTTTTACTTGAACTTCCCATTTAAACATTCCTTAGAAAGTAAGAGATTGAAAGTTTCATCAGTGTGGCAACATCCATAAAACCTCAGGAGCCTTTTCTGCTAATGGAAGTGCCAGTGGTGAGATCAGAACAATGAGGCCAGAGAGGCAGGGAGTGAGAAACATTCACACGCTCGCTCAGCTCGCCATCTCAAAACCAGGGCCCCCATCACTAAAAGGCAAAGGGAAAATATGCTTCTACATAATGGAAAGAATAGAGGATTTTGGCTCCCCTTTGGCACCCCACTCCAGTACTCTTGCCTGGAGGGTCCCATGGATGGAGGAGCCTTGTGGGCTGCAGTCCATGGGGTCACTGAGAGTCGGACATGACTGAGCGACTTCACTTTGACTTTTTCACTTTCATGCATTGGAGAAGGAACCGGCAACCCACTCCAGTGTTCTTGCCTGGAGAATCCCAGGGAAGGGGGAGCCTGGTGGGCTGCTGTCTATGGGGTCACACAGAGTCGGACACGACTGAAGTGACTTAGCAGTAGCAGCAGCAAACTGCTGTTGGGCCTGCCCTGTCTGAATTAGTTTATCCATTTGATGGGTTATAATTTCCAGTAAGAAACACAGGAAGCTGCAAAAGTGAAGAAGTAGTAAAAAACAAAACACACACACATATCACTGGACTGAAGGACTTTATATGAAGAGAAACAAGAAAGGGAATATCTGTGGGCAAGTGTATTAAAGCTATGTCGTTGCCTTCATTATTTTTTTTTTGGCTTGTTTTTTGTTTGAGTTCCCCAAGCATTATTTCCTGCAAAGAAAGAGCTACAGACTTCTTACAATTATGGTGGAATAAATTCCTCTTTACATCCTCAGATAATCTGGAAGAAAAATAGGGGAAATAAAATCTCTTCTCTACCATGAAGACTCAAAGTATAAGTATAAAAGTATTTGGTTAGCATTTATACACACATACAGATTTTCTGAGTTTTGATCTGAGAAAAATGAAGAATTCTTACCAAAAATGGATAGAAAGTAAGGGAAATAAAAGGTAGCAAATTCACTCTCGTTATTAGAACTGGGATAGGACGTAAGGAATGTTATATCACCTAGGCAGACAGAATTTTATAGATGGGTCACGGTTTCCTAAAAATAAAATATATATGTATATACATTTAAGATTGAGTTGTACTTTTAAAAATTATTTGTTTGAGCATATCTATAGCTTTGTAACTTTATTTTACCAGTGGTAAATAATCCTCCTCAAATTGGCCTCAGATTACTATCTCCTTAAGAAACATAAGCGAATAGCTTGGGTACTATAAAAAAATTAACAAATAGAAGTCTCAATTAAATGGAGTTGTGAGACCAGATGCTGGTAGGGAGTTCTTATGCCCTATGACCATAGCAAAACCCAGCAGGAAAAAGAGACTCTTCTTCCTTTCTGGCAAGGATCAGTCAATAAATAGTCATGAACTTGGTTTATTTTGGCCTTCCCAACTTCCTTTTTCCCTTTATAAAAGAGTTCTACTTCCCTGGCTGTATAGGGGACCTGCCCTTAGCCTGACTTGGCTGCAGGCCTCAAAACACAATATTCTGCTAATCCTAAATAAACTCATCTTTGCTGGGAAAATATCTGACAGTCTATTCAGGTCAACAGTATCTAATGGGGTTTCTATCTCTTTCTTTCCTAAATTTCCACAAGTAATCTCTGGGATCTCATTTCCCAAACTCCCTTAAACCTCATTCCACATGAAGGCATTAACCAGTGCCTTTTCACCTGAAAATCATGATTCAGTGCAAAAGTATTCGGCCCCCCTTCCATATATATAATGGACTATAATTCCGTAATGAAAAAGAAGAACATCCTGCATTTGCAACAACAGGGATGTGTATCTTGTGTGCACAATGCTAAGTGAGATAAATCAGACAGCAAATGACAAGTACTGTATGATATTACTCGTATGTGGACTCTAACAGAGCCAAACTTGTAAAACCGTTAGCAGGTGGTTAGCAGGGGTTGGGGTTGAGACGACAGGATAGATGTTGTTCAACGCATGAACTTTCAATGAATAGTAAATAAGCCCTAGAGATCTAATCCACGGTATAATGAATATGGACAACAACAATACACTCCAATCAAACTTGATAAGAAATTAGAATTGAATTATTCCAACCACTAAAAAGAAAAGATAATAATGCAACATGATGGAGGCTAATTATGGCTGCAACGACAATCATGTCTTCCTCAAAGGGAGATGACCTCATCTGAAGTCATTTTTTGGTTTGCTTATGACTTCCTTATCTTGTCTTAGAAAACTTCTCCCTTTCTGTAGCCTTTGGAGCTCTCTTCTGCTTTTTAGATGGGACGGTGTCTGATCTATGAATCACTGAATACAAGCCAATTAGATCTTTAAAATATACTTGGTTAAGTTACTGTTATTAACAGGACCTCTTAAGAGCCTATGGAATGTGTTATAGATTTATATATCACTTCCTGTCACCTGTGGTTTAAGAGTTGATCCATGAGGCAGTAGTTCCCTGAATTTTGGAGTCACGTATTCGTGAGTGCATCAGCTCTTTTTCAGAGAAACTTCTGGAAAGGCAAGGTGAGGCTTTATGCATATTTGAGGCAAGGTGCCAGTATTCTTGCCTGGAGAATCCCAGGGACAGAGGAGCCTGGTGGGCTGCCATCTATGGGGTGGCACAGAGTTGGACACGACTGAAGCGACTTAGCAGCAGCAGCAGCAGCTTAAAGATGTTGATTAAAGATGATTAAAGATGTTGAAGCCTATAGAGAACACTATAGCTTTGACTGGGCTCAGTGACCCAGCCAGTAAGTTGTGTCTAGTTAGCATCCAATATAAAAACAGAGCCATGGACATGTGATAGATGCTTGACTGTTCATACCATCACAGACCAAAGAATACTTAACATAACAAAACGGGGGAAGAGAATGTACAGGTCCCCATCCCCACACTCCCCTCCCATGTTTGCTGCTATATCACTGTCACATTGACACTGACCAGCAAAACAAGACAAAAATGTTGATGCATCTCTCTAAACTTTCTCTTAGAAATGTGTCCTCTTCTTGTCTGAATTATTCAGTCCCTGATCAACACATTTCCTAGAAATACATAGTCTATGTGGAGAAAGGAGTTGATAGAATTTGGTAAAATCAGACAAAGCAAATTAAACATCAGTTTGATGCCTAAATTAACCCAATAATGACTAACCCTCTGCTTCCTCTCATATTATGTGAACTTGGCTAGGAATTATCCTGGGAATCTATGCATATGGATGCCAACCACTGTAAGCAGCTCTATAATGAACTATATGCAAAACACATGTAAATTAATTCTTTTGAATTGCATATGGTTCAGAACATCCATAGTGTATATGTAAGTGGCATAGCGATGTTTTGTAAATTACTAAATGCCAGAGAAATTCCTGGCAACCCAAGTGGTTACTGTATTCTATACCTAATGCTTGCAAAGATTCTGATTCATCCAGGGAACATTTACATGCAGACTGTAAAAGCAAGCAAAGCTTTGTCACTCCTCTGATTAAAGGAATTGATTTGACTTTAGGAAGAGTGACTTTAATTAGCTGTGCAAATGCCATTAATTCCAATTAATCTTCTCACACTGTCAAGACAAAAATCCTGGGAGAAGATAAATTGCAGCAAATCAATATAGCCCTTGTTTTTACCAGGAACAGGTGCTTGAGGAAAGAGGAATATCATTAATGAGTGTCTATATCAAGAAGTATTTAAACAAGACAGTAATTCAATGTGAAAAGCTTATAGATGATTTCTTATATCCTATTTATATATCCCTTAATTGCTTTCAATTGGATAGGAATTATGTACCATAGAGATTTTGAGAAATATTATTAAAATTCTGTGGAAAACTGTATTATAAATTCAAACCATCTTTGCTATGCTACAAAATATAAAGATTAAGACATGTGTCCAACAGCATTATACTCTCCGTGTGTTTTTGGTTCAAATGCAAATACAATTGGTTAACATGGTATCAATGATTAATAATTGCTATATCAAATCAAGTAGTTTGCTATATCAAAACATCAAGTAAAATACATAAGAGAATAAAGACAAAGTTAAAGTAAAAAATTTCCATATGTCAAAGTCAGAGAGATTATACATGTGAACACAGAATATCAAGAAAAAATATTTTTAGATAACATATCATATCCTCCAAGCTCTGATTTAAATCCTTACCAACTTTCTTCTCATTCATTTATTCTACAAAACTAGTCAAAGTAGTTTTTTTTTTTTTTATTTAAAAGGAAATACTCAACTCATTCCCACCATCAAGGCCTTTACATTTGCTTTTCTTCTACCTGTATCCTTTTATATTCCTTCCAGAAAGCATCTCTTCCTATGGATACCACACCATCTACATTGCCCACCCCTCTCACTCTCCCAGCCACTCTGTCTCTTGGTGGATTTGTTTGTATTTAATGATTAGCACTTGTCATCCCTGGGATTGTCAGTTTGCTCTGTAGTTCTTCTGAGCTCTATGAGGCTACCCTGTAGAACGAGGCTCACCACTCCATGTTCTCTGCCTAGTACAGTACCTGGGCCACAGTTGGGAACTGCATGCCTAAATAAACAGTAAACAAACAAACGACTAAACTATAAGGGCAGACACTTTCTGCTGCTACTGCTAAGTCACTTCAGTCGTGTCCGACTCTGTGTGACCCCATAGATGGCAGCCCACCAGGCTCCCCTGTCCCTGGGATTCTCCAGGCAAGAACACTGGAGTGGGTTGCCATTTCCTTCTCCAGTGCATGAAAGTGAAAAATGAAAGTGAAGTCGCTCTGTCGTGTCCGACTCTTAGCGACCCCATGGACTGCAGCCTACCAGGCTCCTCCGTCCATGGAATTTTCCGGGCAAGAGTACTAGAGTGGGTTGCCAGAGTAGTAAATAACACTGACCTGTTGGACAGGATCCCCAAAGTCACCTTCAGGTTCGATGATTTGCTAGAAGACCTCATGGGCCTCAGGATAGCTATTGTACTAATGGCCACATTTTTGTTACAGTGAAAGGACAGAGATTAAAATCAGCAAAGCCAAAAGGTGTATGGAGTGATGTCCAGGAGGTGCCAGGAGCAAACTTCCAGGTGACCGCTCTCAGTGGAATCATATTGAGAACACATTTGCTTTTTCCAGAAGGGATGTATGACAACATGGCTGACGAGTTACCACACATGGGAAGCTACTCAGGCCTCCATATCTAGGATTTTTATTGGGGAGGCAGGTGGCCCCCATGTGACTGGCCTCAGATTCTCAGGCCTCATTCCCTGAGAGCAAAAACAGGTGTGATCCATAAATCACGTTGTTAGGATAAACTCATCTGGTCACATGAAAACATTCTTCTCAGGCAGCATATTCTGAGGGCTCAAAGCTTATCTCCCAGGAGAGAGCCAGGGGCCAGTTCTAGGGAAAGGCCTTTCTTTGCAATGGGAAAGTTTTCAGCAAACCAGAACTATTGGTTAACCCTTGCTGGCATAACTTGCTTGCCATGTGTGCACCTAACTGGCTTGGAATTTTCCCTGATGATCTGAAATATCCTGTTGCAGAGCCTGTAATATCCTTGTTTGCTGAAGTGCTGACCAGATTCATCAGGAGTTTTCCTGGTGGCTCAGAATCTGCCTGCAGTGCAGGAGATCTGGGTTTGATTCTTTGGTTGGGAAGATCCCCTGGAGAAGAGAAATGGTTACCCACTTCAGTGTGCTTGCCTGGAAAATTCCATGGACAGAGGAGCCTGATGGGCTATAGTCCATGGGGTCACAAAGAGTCAGACATGACTGACTGACTGATTAGATTCATCAGACTCTAAGTCTCGGGGTCATGGGGTTCCTTCTACTTTGTCCCTATTGCAATTTACCCTCAACTCACTTATTTAAATAGTTGCCTTGGTCTTCCTCTGACATTCAATCCTTTGCTTGTTACTCCTGACTGAAACTGAGCCCTGCGTCGGGGCTTTGGTACCTTCCCATCACCTTAGTGTCCTTCTCTATCATCACACCTACTTACCGGGTTTTCAGTTTGCTCCCTCTCTTGGTTCCTGCTTGTAATCATCTCATACATTTTTTAGTCAATATCACTTTTCTAATTAACCAAAAAAAAGAGCAAAATAACAACAATCACAACGAAAATGAAAACCTTCTTGAGATACTTTCTTGAGCAATTATTCTGTCCGTGTCTTTCCTTTGCATCAAGTTTTCCCAGATGATGTACATTTTCTGGTCAGCTTCTCATCTCCCATTCATTCTTCTACCTCGAGCACTCTGGTGCCCTTCTCTGCTTTTGCACTAAAGTGAGTTTTACCAAGTCCACCAGAACTCTCTAACTCCCAAATCGAATTACCACTTCCCCATCTCAACTTACGTAATTCTCTCTGATACTTAATGGACCAGTACTCTCAAAAAACTCTTTAATCCAACATCCCTAAAACTACTTTATTCTGGTTCTTCTCTCTTTCCCATTTGCATCACTACTTACACACTCTCCTTGGCTCTTTTTGTTCTTTCCAGACACCTTGTGCAGTTTCCTCACTTCCAAAACAAGGATAATAACACCTTTCATTGACTTATTGTTAGGAATTAGTGGAGAAAAAACCTGAGAAATCACTTAGCATATCCTTGTCACCAAACTGATAAAATCCCTTGAGTTCATAATTTACTAAAGTCAAATCATCTTAAATCATATAATTTATTTATTAACAAATGTATCTGTTTCCTAGAAATGCAGGTCTTAATGTAGTCTTTGTAATATCAGTTAAGGCTTTATCTTAAAAGAGCAAGAACAAGACACAACAAATGTGAAATCACTGTTAAATCACAGATCAGTAATGGAAAGGGAAGATGTTGGGGAGTGTTGACTTTACATTGTCAACTCAACTACACTAACTGATCTTTGAGTGAGTGAGTGATTATAGCTGTAAGTTCTTCCAGGGAAAGTAATTTTCATAAACCACAGAACAGCTGGATAATGAACTACAGTTCTGAGAACTTCTTAGGAACATGTGACATGGTCTTCAGGGCCACATAGAACTCTCTTGCTGAATTTTATAAATGATGATGAAAACGTTTTTGTTTATGAAGAGATGCCTTAAAATTTACACTTAGCATTAATACATTTACACTTGGTAATCCAAACAGGCAAATAGAGCAGCTGCTTTTGCATTTTATAAGAATTTAAGACATTCATTCATTCATTCAATATATATCAAGTACCACCTAAATCCTTAACATCAGAAGGATGTGTACATGTTGCAGACGTAAAAAGACAAATCAGACACAAAGACAAATCAGAAATAATTATTTCCTAAGTTAAAATTTTAAGGACTTCTCAACATACGTAAAGCTCAACTTGTATTTCCAGGACAAGCTCACATTGGTTTCTGTTCCAGTTGAGACTGAAGACATCTATTTCAAAGTTATCAGCAGAGAAATGGTATTTAAATTTGGGAGGCAGATGAAGCCATTGAAGTTATTATGATAAGGGAAGGGATAATAAAAAATGGAAGTGAACAGAATACTTTGTTAGGCAGATGAAGATGAAATTTCAAATAAGATAAAATGGGTAGCCAGAGAACTCTACCAACGAGAATGGGCAGCTGTGCTTAAAGACACCAAAAGCATGAGTAAATGAGACAGAAATGGCTCATTGTTTTAACTGTGTGATGGCTATCCCTTCATTACAGCTAAAACCAGTTACTGAAATGATTAGCCAGTGCGGTTTAGATGTTAATGCTTTGTGAGCTCTTTTGTTTCATGTTTTAATAAAAAGAGCCCTAAAGAAAGAAGCCAAATTGAAGGAAAATGGGTGGCAAACAAGAAATGATGAAGGGAGCACAGAGGCTTATATGTGAAGAAAGGAAAGTTTATAGGAATACATGATTAGATGTGTTTTATTACTATCTTTATTATTAAATGATACATGTAAATGAGATTCCATCTGCATTTCCCTGGAAATTCACCAGTTGTTTTAATCCATGTCTTACAGAGACAGTCACATAACAGGCAGCTGCTACAGCCCTATGGTATTAAGCATTTTACTGGTTCCTCAGAGCAGAATCACACTGCAGTCACTCTGGAGGGGTATTTGTGTTTACTAGATATTGCTTTAACTTGGGGTGACTATTTGAAAAACTCCATTTTGTTCATATTCTTGTGTCATAAATGTCATACTCAATCCTACAACTTGTTTGCCTTAATAAAATCCATGAACGTGGGTGTGGAGAAAGGCACCTCCCTTACACTCAGTGGGAATGTAAACGGATGCAGCAACAGTGTGCAGTTTCCTCAGAAAACTAAAGCACTTCCCATATGATGCTGCAATCCCACTCCTAGGCAAACACCCAGTCAAAACTGTAATTTGAAAAGATATACACACCCCTATGTTCGTAACAGATCTATTTACAAAAGCCAAGACAGAAGCGATCTAAATGCCCAGTGACAGGTGAATGGATAAAGATGTACTGTGTGTGTGTGTGTGTGTGTGTGTGTGTGTGTGTGTGTAATGGAATACTGCTGCTGCTAAGTCGCCTCAGTCGTGTCCGACTCTGTGCGACCCCATAGACAGCAGCCCACCAGGCTCCCCCGTCCCTGGGATTCTCCAGGAAAGAACACTGGAGTGGGTTGCCATTTCCTTCTCCGATGCAGGAAAGTGAAAAGTGAAAGTGAAGTCGCTCAGTCGTGTCTGACTCCTAGCGACCCCATGGACTGCAGCCTACCAGGCTCCTCCATCCATGGGATTTTCCAGGCAAAAGTACTGGAGTGGGGTGCCATTGCCTTCTCCAGTAATGGAATACTACTTAGCCATAAAAAGAATGAAATAATGGCATTTGCAGTAACATGGATAGACCTAGAGATTGATTATTATAGTAAGTGAAGTAAGCCAGACAAAGACAAATAGCCTATAATACCACTTATATGTGGATTCTAAAATATGACATAAATGAATGTATCTATAAAACAGAAAGAGACCCAAAAGCATAGAGAATAGACTTGTGATTACCAAATGGTAAGGATTGGGAGCTTGGAATTAGCAGATGCAAACTAGTATAGATGGATAAACAACAAGTTACTATACAATACAGGGACCTATATGCAATAATTGAGTTACTTTGCTGGACTGGAAATTAACACCTTGTTGCAAATCAACTATACTTCAATAAAATCTTTAAAAATGTCCATGAAAAAGAAGCTTTTTGGGAAGACTTGACAGCTCTTTTGTAAACATGATCCTGGTGTACTGACTGGAGAGTGCAGAAAAACATCACCTCCTGGGGAACCTAATGCTGAATATGCACTAACTAATTACTGTATTCCCAAGTTGGAATAACGGTAATATTAAACAAACATACGGGCTTCTCAGGTGGCTCAGGGGTAAAGAATCAGCCTGCCAATGCAGGAGACACAGGAAGCATTGGTTTGATCCCTGGGTCAGAAGTAAATGGCAATCCACTCTGGTTTTATTGTCTGGGAAATCCCATGGGCAGAGACTGTTGGATTACAGTCCATGGGGGCACAAAGAGTCAGACATCACACACACACACATGTATACACACACAAAAACAAGCATATAATACCTCCTACATGACAGGTACATTTCCCTGGCACGCTGTGATCTATTTAATCATCACAATACTGTGAACTGAGTGCTATTACAATCCCCATTTTATATATGAGGAAATTAAAATTAAGTAATTTGTGTGTGATCATATTAATAATACTGGCAGAGCTCATAACTGAATCTGGAGTCTGGATCCCACACTGTATTGTCTCTAGATAGGCAGTAACATGGCTGTTTTTATATTCTGTCTCAGCAACATGACTTTCCCTAAGTAGAACAGAATATAAGGAAGATGACAAAATGAGAGTTCCAGCTGAATCCCATATCAGGGTCAAAATTGCTGACATAATATTAGAAACTGGAGGGAAAACTGAAGATCCAATTTATGTTCTGAGTGAATATCAAAAAGTTTTGTTGTCACATAATTCTCAAAAAATAAATGCTGCCAAGCTATATTAAGCTGTAAATATAAGATGTGAATTCACTGAACCAGGAAACAAGTTCTCTGGTCTTAGAAAAATGATCTAATTTCTATGAGCCTCAGTCTTTTCATCTTCAAAACAGGAGAAATAACTAATGACTAACCCTTTAGATGTAGCAGTTATCACCATATCATCAGTTCAGTTCAGTCTCTCAGTCGTGTCCAACTCTTTGTGACCCCATAAATTGCAGCATGCCAGGCCTCCCTCTATCACCAACTCCTGAAGTTCAACCAAACTCAAGTCCATCGAGTCGGTGATGCCATCCAGCCATCTGATCCTCTGTCGTCCCCTTCTCCTCCTGCCCCCAATCCCTCCCAGCATCAGAGTCTTTTCCAATGAGTCAACTCTTCGCATGAGGTGGCCAAAGTACTGGAGTTTCAGCTTTAGCATCAGTCCTTCCAAAGAACATCCAGGACTGATCTCCTTTAGAATAGACTGGTTGGATCTCCTTGCTGTCCAAGAGACTCTCAAGAGTCTTCTCCAACACCACAGTGCAAAAGCATCAATTCTTCAGTGCTCAGCTTTCTTCACAGTCCCACTCTCACATCTATACATGACCACTGGAAAAATCATAGCCTTGACTAGACGGACCTTTGTTGGCAAAGTAATGTCTCTGCTTTTGAATATGCTATCTAGGTTGGTCATACTTTCCTTCCAAGAGTAAGCGTCTTTTAATTTCATGGCTGCAGTCACCATCTGCAGTGATTTTGGAGCCCCAAAAACTAAAGTCTGACACTGTTTCCACTGTTTCCCCATCTGTTTCCCATGAAGTGATGGGATCAGATGCCATGATCTTTGTTTTCTGAATGTTGAGCTTTAAGCCAACTTTTTCATTCTCCTCTTTCACTTTCATCAAGAGGCTTTTTAGTTCCTCTTCACTTTCTGCCATAAGGGTGGTGTCATCTGCATATCTGAGGTTATTGATATTTCTCCTGGCAATCTTGATTCCATCTTGTGCTTCTTCCAGCCCAGCATTTCTCATGATGTACTCTGCATATAAGTTAAATAAGCAGGGTAACAATATACAACCTTGACATACTCCTTTTCCTATTTGGAAGCAGTCTGTTGTTCCATGTCCAGTTCTAACTGTTGCCTCCTGATCTGCATATAGGTTTCTTAAGAGGCGGGTCAGGTAGTCTGGTATTCCCATCTCTTTCAGAATTTTCCACAGTTTGTTGTGATACACACAGTCAAAGGCTTTGGCATAGTCAATAAAGCAGAAATAGATGTTTTTCTGGAACTCTCTTCCTTTTTCCATGATCCAGCAGATGTTGGCTGTCCACTATTTTAAGGATAATGCTTCAGGAATATTAAGTAATGAATTGTTTTATAATAAAATATTTTTTAAAGAATCCATAAATTATTTTTGTGAGTGAGGTTTTCAAAGAATAAACTTATAAAAAATAACTCTAGAAAGGTGGAAACATGCATACAGTACAACCGAGCAAAGCCACATCTGCTACGGGAAAACTGTTCGGGTATACAGCAGGTACAAAATTCAAATGGCACTGTTTTGAGCAACAATCAAATAGGAATACAACATAACTGTGTACCTCACTTAGGAAATGTTATGAAACACTCAGCATCTAATATACCGCCCAAAAAATAAATTAGATGTAAAAGTGTCAAAAGAATAAATCTAAAAAAAAATGTTGAGTGAAACAATTTATCAGCAAATAGACACAGGCATGTGATAATACTCATGTGTGTATAGCCTCTACATATAATATAGGAAAATTATACAAAAAAAGCTAAGGAATAATACATGACTTCTTCAGACACTGGTTCTTTCCAGAGGCAAAGTAATTACTGGGAATACTGGTGAAAATGGAGTCTGACACTCTAGGTGAATTTATAATATTGTCTTTTTTGATACAGAAACCACAGCTCCACCAATTTTAATCTAACGTTATTGTGTATCTAAACTAATAATGAGAGAATGAGTATCTGTTATTTCCTGTTCTTTCTATATGTTTGAAATATTTTGCAAGTTAAATAACCGTTACAAAAATAATGTAAAAGATACTAACAAAGACACCTGCTATAACTGTTGTATTAGTGATTTACTTAACATCTTGAAGTTAACATTTTAACTTATTTAGATGTTTTCTAGGTATTTGCAGGTGGGGGAAGCCAACCAGTGCGAGGTTGTCCATAGTCACTAAGGTTACTTCAGCTTCAAAAAATAGATGATTCGATGAAATAAATCTTAGAAAATCCTTTAGGTCAAGTTTAGTTTGCAAAAGAACAAAAATGATCTTTTGAACTCTAATGCATGTGAAATTCTGACAGCTTTGGGCCTCTTTGGCTGTGTTAGTCCCAGAATTGTTTTGTTCTCATCCTAGGCAACCAAGACAGCATAGTGGACCAGTCAGTATTCTGCTGCCATGATGCCCATGGATATTGTTAACCCTGTCTGTCCATGCCTGCCTTGAATTTTACATGCCTTGGGATTTTCTGCTTCTAATGACCAGCTTCTATGGCTGCTCTCAAATGGCTGCCCTGGTTGCTGGAGCCACTTTACCTATTCAGGCAGCTAAAAGTGTCTAGGAGTTGACTCTGTCATGCCCACGCTAGGGTAGCCTCAGCCAATGACTAGTGGGAAGTAGGAGAGCCCAGCTCCTCTGATACGAAATGTTGATGAAACCTAATTTGCACATCAGAGCTCCCCACTGGATCAGACTGGGGCTGAGATTTTACCTAATCACAGCTTTGTTTGGCCTCTCCCTGGCTAGGTTCTGCTTCTGCATGCCCTTATTGCTTTTTCCCACGGACATTTAATTCATTCACTATTTGCTCAGAAATCCTTGTTTCAGGGTCTCTGAGGAAAACTGACCCAAAGCAAGCATTAATGAATTTATTCACTTGTTTCTCATTACACTTCATACAACAAATCACCAATGACAGTTATGGTATTCAAATCTGAGCATCTCCAAACTCCCAAGGACTCTTTTGTAGGACTTAGGCAAAACAGGGCTTTTGAGTAAGAAATGAACACACTTCAGTAAATCTCAGTGAGAAACAGAAGGGTCCTTTAAGACCCCTTTTTCAGAGTATAATATGAAGAGATGAAGTGGGGTCATTTTTCCTCAGTGTTATCACAGACCACTTTATAGGTTTAAATTCTGAGCCTTCTTTTCCAGCAGCTCTTGGAAAGAGATGGCAGAAGCCACAGGGCCAGGTGGTCCACCGTTGTGCCTGGCAGGTGATGTCAGCAAGGCTTGGTGGACGTGGTGGTATTGAACGAAAGCAGGAGAAATGAGTGGCAATCATGCTGACACATTGCCAAAGCAACAGTGCATAAGTGTCTATGATCCTGGTGCCCAGGAGAGGCAGAGTTACCCGGTGGGCAGACATTTCCCACCATAGGTAACAGAAGCCATGTCTGACAGAAGCCATATGGTCCCTGACAGGGGCAGTCTGAGAGCACATGTGAGTGATTCCTTGGATAAAGATTTGGCATGGGGCTGCAGGATGGCCTGATGAGTGGCAGACAAGAGCAAGTGGAGTGGGAAACTGTTACTGAAGTCCATGCTGAGGGCAACATAGAGAAACAGTTTAGGCTTAGAAAGCCGTCACAGGAAAGGAGAGAAAAATGGGTCTTGAAGCCCATAATCACATTTTTTTTAAGCATAAGAGATGACATTGCTTCTGAGAAGAACTCACACTTAAGAATGAATGATAGGTGACTTTTACTTATGAAACAGGAGGGAAGAGGCAAGTTCTTTTAAACGACTTTCAAAAGAATGGCATGGCTGGAGGCCATGATAAAAACGAATTAGAACCAACTAGGTGCAAGATGGTGGAAGATTCAACTTCCACTAGACCTTGAGCCTTATCATATGCTCATTGTAATACATAGTTCTTGTCGTTCAGTTGCTCAGTCGTGTCCAACTCTTTGTGCCACTAGGGACTGCAGCACGCCATGCTTCCCTGTCCTTCACTACTCCCTGAGTTTGCTCAAACTCATATCCATCGAATCAGTGATGCCATTCAACCATCTCATCCTCTGTCATCCCCTTCCCCTCCTGCCCTCAATCTTTCCCAGCATCAGGGGTTTTCCAATGAGTTGACTCTTTGCATCAGGTGGAAAAGTATTGGAGCTTCAGCATCAGTCCTTCCAATGAATACTCAGGGTTGATTTTCTTTCACGATGTTTGGTGTTGGCTACGGATTTGTGATCTCCATAGGAAAGAATTCACTCTGGGACCAAATTGCTCAGGTATTTACAGCAGTGTAACAGCTTTATTTGGAGAAGGCAATGGCAACCCATTCCAGTACTCTTGCCTGGAAAATCCCACAGATGGAGGATCCTGGCAGGCTGCAGTCCAGGGGGTCGCGAAGAGTCAGACACGACTGAACGACTTCACTTTCACTTTTTACTTTCATGCATTGGAGAAGGAAATGGCAACCCACTCCAGTGTTCTTGCTTGGAGAATCTCAGGGACAGAGGAGCTTGGTGGGCTGCTGTCTATGGGGTTGCACAGTATCGGACACGACTGAAGGAACTTAACAGTAGCAGCAACAGCTTTATTTAAAGTCAGAAAGTAACAGAGACAGCTTCTGGCACAGACACCAAAAGAGGGTCGGAGAGACCCACCTGTAGTCTTCAAGACATCTTATTATGTAGCTTTTGACCTGTTGCTAAAAATAGCTTTTGTATTGGACTGGACAGTTAACATTAGGTCAGTGTGTTTCCTTTAGATCTTGTAATGAAGGTTGGTCTCCTGACATCAAGGAGCCTGTTCCTATGGCTCCTTTATTATAAACTAACCAGTTTCCCAGCTGTCACTTCTGTTGTGGGTAACGAGCCATAGATTCCAAATGGCCATAAATTCTAAGACATAGGTGACTATGACTCGGCCCAATGGATTCCCTATCAAACTGTGTAAGGAATCCTACCAGTTTCCTTTAGGATTGACTGGTTTAATCTCCTTGCTGTCCAAGGGATTCTCAAGAGTCTTCTTTAGTGCCACAGTTTGAAAGCATCAATTCTTTGGCACAATGCATTAGCATATGCTAAATAACACACTGACCAATGCCATGACAGTTCTGAGGCCACTCATAAATGCCAAAAACTGGGTGGTGGCCTAATTTGTGGAAATCCCAGCTCCTTCCCCCAAATAACTGGAATAACCCTCCCACTTGTTGTTGTGTGTTTAGTTGCTCAGTTGTCCAACTCTTTGCAACCCCATGGACTGTAATCCACTAGCCTCCTCTGTTCATGTAATTTTCTAGGCAAGAATACTGGACTGGGTAGCCATTTTCTTCTCCAGGGGATCTTCCTGACCCAGGGGTCAAACCTGGGTCTCCTGCATTGCAGGCAGATGCCTTACCACCTGAGCTACAAGGGAAGGCTATGAAATTACCCAACCCATAAAAACTAAGCATGCCATATTTCAGGACTTTCTCTCTCACTTTCTGAGATGGTCCACACTTTGTCTGTGAAGTGTGTTTCTCTATAAATACATTCACTTCTTACCTATCATTTCAACTTTGAATTTGGGGGGCACAAAGAAAGAACCTTAAATTCACTTGCAACACTGAATTATCAAACAGTAGAAAATAAGACGGAAAAAGGGAGTTGGGTGATGAAAGGATAGATACAGAGATTGCATACATTGAAGGCCAGTTTGGGATCAAAAGTCATAAATGTGAGCAAAATAATATGATTTTCTTTTTTAATGTTAAATGTTATGTAAAAGATGAGTTTGAATTTCTTGAAGCCTAGGAATGAATAGGTGAGTGATTCACAAGGATTCTAGATGGTACAAAGCTTCTTTTGGGCTAAAGAAGACACAGCTGCAATTCAACACTTCTACCTCATCTTCTTCTAGCATAAATGGCATTTTTGGATCATTTCATATAATGGAAGAAAGTACATTAGACATACTGCAGGCAGAACAGATGAACACAACTTTCTATTGTCCTCGTGTAACGTTACCTCACTCTTTTGAACTAATGGCTATATTATAAAAAACATGCTTTGGAAAGCACTGGATGTTGCTTTGTTAACATCAAATTTCATTCGGCTTCTGATACTTCTAGACAGAAAATATAATTCACAAAAGCATCTGTTACTCAATATAAATTTCACTGAAATGAGTATATAAATAGATGGTGAGTAAAGCCATGCCTGGTCTAATTTCCATCCTATAGCCTTATTTTATTAATAATTACTAAAGATCCTCTATGTTTTAACATATATCTCCCTTATTCTCATTTTGGAATTATTTCTGTAACATCAGCAATTTCAGAAGTTGCATGTGGTCTTATGCAAAATCATTTAAAATATAGTGCTTCCTTATGGTCTCTCTTAACAAGGAACTTTTGCTACTCAATTGGAATATGCCTTCTGGAGATGTATTCTGTTGGGAAATTATGAAAATAGAAAATTTTCAGTCATCAACTAAAATTCTTATACCTAGGCTCCAAGTGTCCATATATTCTGAGAAAAAATTCACTAGATTTTCAATAGTACCCTGACAACAAAACTTTAATAATACTGTTTTATTCTGGATATTAAATACTGTCCTTTCAGACATCAAAACAGAGTGAAAATTCCATTGTAAAATGTGTATTTTAGCATAATTATGATCAGATCTTCACAATGACAAATAAGAGTAAACACCTTTCAGAATTCTGAATATTTATTCTAATATTAGTACATTAAGTAAATATTTCTTTGAGTTTTTGGCTTTAAAAATGAAGGCATGACTATGTTGACTATATAGTGTGGGCCCATTAAAAAGTATATTAACATGCATATTAAATATATGTATCTTTTCATGTACCTAAAAGGGTAATCGTAGAAATCCTACAAACCAATGAAAATACCAAAACCCATCATCATTTTAAGCAATAAAATGATGGCAATTTTTCCTTTATCAGCTTGCTTTCTCTTAACATTTTCCATGATAACATATGTCTTAAAAATTATCCATCTTCCCCACTTGTCATGGATGGGAGGGTTCCTTCCTAGTCATTATTTCAGGAACTTTTGCACATTTCCAGAGCACCCAGTTCAGTTTCTGGCTCTCAGGATCTCCCAACATAAGTCAAAACCTTTTTTAGTTGGAAGAGAGGGAGAGATGCTAGAAAAACTTAAAATGTTAGATGTCTGTGCCCCTTGGGAGACAGCAGTGTGGTATTTTTATATTAGACATTTTCCATGTGACAGGCACCCTGCTAAGTCTGGACCCAGGCTTGATCAGAGAAGCCTCACCAAGCTTTGTGAGTTTTCTACTGGCTCTACTTCTCTCTCCATATGTCCCTGGAATTCTGCCTCACTGAAACTGAAGGGTCAGAAGAGATACTGTGCAGTCTAGTAGCCTGTATCTTCCTTTGATATTTACAAAAGTGGGCAAGTTTAACTTTATTAAGTGCAATAGTGAATTGCTTGAAGTGATGTGAGAGACAAGTCATCCTGTGGTTACAGAATGAGTGTGGCTGTCACATGGATGAGGTGTGAATTCTTATTCTTCTACATGGTAACTTTAAGTTTGATAATCACACAAATCAATGATTCCCTCACCAGATATGCCAACCTACAGCAATCGTTTCATTTTGCAGTTCCCCATATCACCAATGACCATATTACATAATCACATACAATCTGAAGAGTCAGTTGTGATAGATAATGGAAAGCAGACAAATTTTGATGGCTAGTTTATGTGTCAGCTTAGCTGAGACCCAGCACCCAGATATGTGGTTAAATGTTCTGGATGTTTCAGTCTAATGCAGAAGTGTAAAATAAACTTGTGTTGAATTATATTAAGCAATACTGCAATAATTAATTTTTTAAAGTTCTACGAATTCAAGTGATTATGTTATACCACAAAATGTCAGGATTGCCCAATCTATTACAGTATGTTAATGTGCTTATCATTTTTAAATTACTTATACTTAAAATGATTAAGTGTTTGATACATAAGATTCTGTTTAAGTGAGAACAGCAACAAAGTACAGAAATAATAATGAGAGCAGTATTAAGATACCACAAATTGAAAATTTTTAGATAAATGTTTGTGCCTTCAAATTAAAATTTTCATTTGAGTGGTGGTATTAGCAAGTAGGTTAATTTAAGTTCCTAGAATAAAATAAATATCTTTCAGTTAGTGAGTAAACTTGAAAATGGGGCTTTCCAGGTGGAGCACTGGTAAAAAACCTGCCTGCCAATGCAGGAGACTCAAGAGATGAGGGTTTGATCCTTTAGTCACAAAGATCCCCTGGAGGAGGAAACCCACTCCAGGATTCCTACCTGGAAAATTTCATGGAGAGAGGAGCCTGGCCAACAACAGTCCATGGGGTTGCAGAGTAGGACATGATTGAGCATGTATATCATACTTGGCAAGATCAAAATATTTTTTGCAATGAGCATTTGTTTAATACTAAAATAAGATTTAGAAGAAAAATTTTATCTACTTAAAAGATCATATGAAATTTGGCTTGTGAGAAAGTGAATGCAAAACACATAAAACAATCAAAAGTTCCACTATCTTAGGTATGGACTTTTATGAGACTTCTGTGGTGGCTCAGTGGTAAAGAACCTGCCTGTAATGCAGGAGACACAGGGTATGTGAATTTGATCCCTGGGTAGGGAAGATCTCCTGGAGAAGGAAATGACAACCCACTCCAGTATTCTTTCCTGGAAATCCCATGGACAGAGGAGCCTGGTAGGCTGCAGTACAAAGGGTCATAAAGAGTTGCATATGACTGAGCACAGTATACATTTAATGGCAAAGTATATTTAATAAGGACATCAATATATCATATTTAAAATTTATTAAAAGTAAAATGTGTCAGTGTATCTATGCATTTAAATGCTTTACTAAGAACTAGAATTTGAAAACTATGTAAAACTACATAACCTGTGAAGGTATTGGGCGCTGGAGTGTCTGTGTGGATTACCTTATTATGGCAATTATCACGGAATGGCTTAAGCAACAGGAACTTACTTTCTCACAGCTCTGAAGACTGAAGTCTGACTTCAGGGTGCCAGCATGATCAGGTTCTAGAGAAGATCCACTTCCTGGCTTACAGACACCTCTTTCTCACAGTGATCACATAACCTTTCCACAATTCAGTCCACAGCATGTGTTTTCTCATAATAAAGTTCAGTTCAATCACTCACTTCTGTCCAGATCTTTGCAACTCCATGGACTTCATCATGCCAGGCTTCCCTGTCCATCACCAACTCCCAGCGGTTGCTCAAACTCGTGTCCATCAAGTTGGTAATGCCATCCAACCATCTAACCCTCTGTCTTCCCCTTCTCCTCCTGCCTTCAATCTTTCCCAGCATCAGGACCTTTTCCAATGAGTCAGTTCTCACCAGATGGGCAAAATATTGGAGTTTCAGCTTCAGCATCAATCCTTCTAATGAATATTCTGGACAGATTTCCTTTAAGATTGACTGGTTGGATCTCCTTGCAGTTCAAGGGACTCTCAACAGTCTTCTCCAACACCACAGTTCAAAAGCATGAATTCCTCAGCAGTCAGATTTCTTTGTAGTCCAACTCTCATATCCATACATGACTGCTGGAAAAAACATAGCTTTAACTAGTTGGACCTTCATCAACAAGGTAAGATCTCTGCTTTTTATTATGCTGTCTAGGTTGGTCATAGATTTTCTTCGAAGGAGCAAGCATCTTTTAATTTCATGGCTGCAGTCACCATCTGCAGTGATTTGGGAGTCTAAAAAAAGAAAATCTCCCACTGTTTCCATTGTTTCCCCATCTATTTGCCCCGAAGTGATGGGACCAGATGCCATGATCTTGGTTTTTTGAATGTTGGGTTTTAAACCAGCTTTTTCACTCTCCTTTTTCACTTTCATCAAGAGGCTCTTTAGTTCTTCTTTGCTTTCTGCCATAAGGGTGGTGTCATCCATGTATCTGAGGTTATTGATGTTCCTCCTAGCAATCTTGATTCCAGCTTGCAGTTCATCCAGCCAAGCATTTCACATAATGTACTCTGCATATAAGTTAAATAAGCAGGCTGACAATATAACAGCCTTGATGTACTCCTATCCCAATTTGGTACCAGTCTCTTGTTCCATGTCTGGTTCTAACTGTTGCTTTTGACCTGCATACAGATTTCTCAGGAGGTAGGTAAGGTGGTCTGGTATTCCCATCTCTTTAAGAATTTCCCACATTTTATTGTGATTCACATGGTCAAAGGCTTTGTCGTAGTCAATAAAGCAGAAGTAGATGTTTTTGTGGAACTCTCTTGCATTTTCGATGATCCAATGGATGTTGGCAATTTGTTCTTTGGTTCCTCTGCTTTTTCTACATCCAGCTTGAACATCTGGAAGTTCACAGTTCACGTACTGTTGAAGCCTGGCTTGGAGAATTTTGAGCATTACTTTGATAGCATGTGAGATGAGTGCAACTGTGCCGTAGTTTGAACATTCTTTGGCAGTTTGAACATTTGGTAGTTTGAACATTCTCATAATTAAAGTCAGGGTAAAAAAATGCAGGCATGGGCCCCATTAATAGAGGGAATATTGGACCATGCCTTTTATAATGATTCCAATAGGATAGATAGTTTTCCTAAATGTAATGGAATTTCAGACTGGTAAGGAATATGTAGTTTCTCCCCGTACCAAGGAGGATGTAGAAAAGAATGAGAGGATTAACTGGAGGAGAAGAGCTAGCAGACAAATTCCGGAACTAAGAAGGTTAATTGTTGAGGGACTAAAGAGGTAAAACTAAAGAGCCTCTTGATAAAAGTTAAAGAGGAGAGTGAAAAAGCTTGCTTAAAACTCAACATTCCAAAAACCAAGATCAGGGCATTTAAATGGCCATCCCTTCATGGCAAATAGATGGGGAAACAATGGAAACAGTGGGAGACTATTTTGGAGGGCTCCAAAATCACTGAACATGATGACTGCAGCCATGAAATTAAAAGATGCTTACTCCTTGGAAGGAAAGTTATGACCAACATAGATAGCATATTCAAAAGCAGAGACATTACTTTGCCAACTAAGGTCCATCTAGTCAAGGCTATGGTTTTTCCAGTGGTCATGTATGGATGTGAGAATTGGACTGTGAAGAAGGCTGAGCACCAAAGAATTGATGCTTTTGGACTGTGGTGTTGGAGAAGACTCTTGAGAGCCCCTTGGACTGCAAGGAAATCCAACCAGTCCATTCTGAAGGAGATCAGCCCTGGGATTTCTTTGGAAGGACTGATGCTAAAGCTGAAACTCCAGTACTTTGGCCACCTCATGCAAAGAGTTGACTCCTTGGAAAAGACTCTGATGCTGGGAGGGATTGGGGGCAGGAGGAGAAGGGGACAACAGAGGAAGAGATGGCTGGATGGCTTCATCGACTCGATGGACATGAGTTTGAGTGAACTCCGGGAGTTGGTGATGGAGGGAGGCCTGGCATGCTGCAATTCATGGGATCGCAAAGAGTCAGACATGACTGAGTGACTGAACTGAACTGAACTGAACCCTGTCTTGGTATGGGGGTTGTCTTGTGGAGATTTACAGATTATCTATGAGTGATTCAACCCAAATACTTTTATGTTGAAGGAATTAATATCCTAGAATGAATGAACAATTCTCTCTGCATTTAAAAGAGTATCTACTTCCTCAGATACTCAATACTGATAAGAACTGTATAGGCAACATTGTGTTTTAAAAGCAGATTCACATAAAATATCATGAGGAATAAATTATGACATCCCCTTTCTCTCTTTTCCATCTCACTCACAATATTACACATATACAAACAGAAACACATATTACAGTTGATCCCCATACATATAAATATGAGAAATTTTAACTAAATATGTGTGTATGTACTAATATATTTGCCTCCAAAATCAGTTTATAAACAGAACACAAAAAAGACACTGCATAGTCCTATGAATAAAGATGATGTACAATGGTTGTTTGGCTCCCCTGACACAGAGTAAGAACTTCCAAGTCATCAGTCAACAAGTGTTTATTGAGTTCCCAGAGTTTTCTGACAAATGTAAGAAGCAGACAAGATCAATAATGCCATTTACCCAATCCCATTACAGTAGCAAAAAACCCAAAACTTCTTAAAAATGCATACTTCGGCTACATGGATATTTTTCCTAGTAAGTCATTCCTCTTTTCCCCCAAAGACCAGTTTCATCTGAACACTCTCCAAATTGAGCACATGTTTATTCATAGCAACAGTGAGATCTGTTAATAATCTCAATTGTATGAATATTTTGTTTCAAGTAAAATGAGAAAAGGTGGAATTAAAGACAATTATTAGAAAATATTCTGGAAAACATGAATGAACTCTCTGTTAGTAGAAGTGGAAATGAAGGTGAGGCAGAGAAATGAACTTCTTGCCAGAGCATTAAAGGTTCTTCCCAAGATACACACATAGACCCTTAGCAAGGGTGAGTGGCCAACAGAAACAAGGCATTTAATGAAATCTCTGTCTGGTCATTAGTTGATTACTAAGCCAACCAAGTGGGAGTTTCATTGGCCACACATACCAAGAATAGAGACCTAATGGAATTGGTTCAGGAAAGTCAACAAACAAACAGCATTATTAATAACAACAACAAATATCAGCTACACAAAAACCTGAGGCTTGGAGAGTCTGATTTACAGGGTAGCCACATCATGTAAGCGTCCAATATTCAACAACAACAACAACAAAATCATGAGAAACTTAAAAATCCCAGGCAAGTGCACGAATGCTTCTTTCAAGAAAAACTAGGCTATCCGCCAATGGAAAGGTGAATGACAGAAACTTTAAGCAGAATGGAGAGACTCCTTTAATGTTAGGCAAGATTCGAACGTGCTTTAGATCGTTCATTTTTATAGAAAACTGATGCAGGGCCTGTTGAGGCATGGCCAAAACGAAAGCCCTGAGCAACTGTTGACTTTAAATTATCATGCTATTTATTAGTCTGGAAATATTCATTAAAAAGGGACACCTTGGAAATAAAGATCATGGAAAGAGAGAAATTAATCTGCTGTCAGAATGCAGTGTACAACATTGTATATAACTTATTGTTGAAGGTTGTTTTGGTACTTCTGTATATTTATTTTACCTGCTGTTACCTCTTATCAAAGACAAGTTGTATATAAAATTGGCCTGAATCAGCATTTAGAGAATATAATAATTGAGCAAGACAATTCACCAAATTGACACACTGTAACATATAAAAACATAAATTCCCAAACAGATTAAATAAAGATGGGAAGGAACCTCCTTTATCTTAATTTTAATATATTTTAAGGAAATACATGAGAAAAGTCTTGTATAAGAAGTGAAAATTTCAAAAAACAAAGATTTCATTATAACTGCCTCACATATGTGTGAAGTATGTATGATGTACTTTCATTTTTCACTTGGAATTCCAGTTGGGAAGAGAAAAGAGCTTCATATAAATTGTCTTATGATGAGTGAAGAAGATGGTTAACTCTAATTGTCCCAGATCTGTTAACTCCTGGGTGCTTTTCAGTCTCATAAAGTCTGAGTGTGTGTGTGTGTGTGTGTGTGTGTGTGTGTGTGTGTACTAGATTCGATGTTGCTGCTCCTGAAGTTAAACCTCTTTTGATTAGAAATGTTTTCACATGTCACTATATTTTAGCATAGCCTTAAAAATTTTTCAGTAAGTGTAATGGAATTTTGGAGCTAAATATGAATAAATCTTCTTGTCCAAATATTTCACATCAAGTAGAGGAGTCCTAAATTATTTAAGCCATTTGGTCCTAGTCATCATCAGATACTGGGTGACTTAACACTAAAATCCATATGTTTCTAGGCTCAGGGTTAAGAAATAAAATCTTAATTCTATTATGGATCTGTCTTGGTTACAGGTCTTGAATCTTCTTCACATTATGCCTCTAGGTGAGCCCTCCGATTTTTAACTCTCTATGGGTCATTGTTACAGCAGAAAAGTGAAACTATACCAGTTAAAGAAAAAAAATATAGGAAGCTGCTTAAACATATGCTGGATATTCAACTAGGAAAAATGGGTTACAGAGGTAATAGCAAGAAAAATTAACCACTCCTTAGGCTGAAAGAGCAAAGCCAGGGTCCAGACTCCTAAGAAAGGAGCCTGAATCTTGCCTCAGAAGGTTAGAACCTGGCTCTCAGACCTGTAAGGCTGGATGCTATCTGGCTAGTAATCATATATTTGAAAGGTATCATGAGGTTCTCTGGGGGAGTCTAAAAGAATACTGGAAATTGGAGCCATCTGCTACTATAGGAGCTGACTGCAGCTGCTAGAAGGAACACTGCTGGGGTGATGCTGACAGTAACAACAGGCAAGAGCATGCAAGTCCATTCTTCCCCATAGTCTTTTGGTCTCTTTCTAGTACCCTCTGTGGGAAGAACCCAACAGAAGACTAGCCAGCAAAGGAGAAATGTGATTTGCAGACTCCCTAAAGCACAAGGTAGAACATTCAATGATGGGTTTGGAAGATGACTGTTTTTATGATACCAATCATTTTTCTTTAATATTGATGTTAGCAACACTCAATAAAACTACTAAAATTATATATTTCTTTAATCCTTTGGAATTTTTGTAGGGTTTATTTGTAGAGTTAATAATCCAGTATTGTCCTTTAAGGTTTAAAATATTACTCTGATGAATCTGTTTTATGTAGGTAAAATTTTTCATTTATAAGCTCCCATATTGTGCTAATTGCGGGGAGCCGGTGAGGCATTCTGCTCATGACAAAGGTCATGAGGAAGGAGGCTCGGCATACGCAAAGGCGGGATCGAGCCTCAGGAGTCCGCCCGGATATTCTCGAGCATTTTCCCCCAAAAAACCAGAGTCTGCCTACTTTATTGCTTTGTGCTCTCACCTCTGACTTTACTGGGGGCTGTCCCCTACCACCATCTCTCTCTCTCTCTGTCAAAGAGTTAACTTACAGCTCCAATTAATAAAGTTCCTGGGCAATTAGGAGTGTTTAAATCCAAACCCCTCTGATGGCTCTCTAACTCGCCTGACAAGTTTACCCGGACTCCTGCAGCTATGCATACGATTGTTTACAGTCTCCCAGCCTCGAGAGGCATGGGAAGCTTAAGATATTCAAATAGCTTAGAGCCTCTCAGAGAGTTAGAAACTGTCAGAATAAACTAGTAAAGGATTTCATTGATGAGTCAATGTTTGTTGCCAAGTTTTCACATCCCCTGAATTGTATCCTTGAATATGTATTAATTAATAGTTGGTATGTAGAAAAAATAAGTAGTGGCCTTGGTGTTAGTAACTTTAGACCCTTAAGGTAATAAATTCTTTCTTTGTTATAAGCCCATTACACATCCGCCCTATAGGAATGCAATTTTATCTTTGGAAGATGGTGCCAAACCTTAAAATAATTACTCTTAGAGAAAATAAGTCTTTGTTGATAAGTCCTTGTCAAGAGTCATAAAATGTTAGTAGGCCTTCTGGCCAGAAGATGATGTAAATCACCTAAACCATTTGTATACGATAAATTTGCAGGAAAGAAACCTTGGTTTTTGATAAGAATCAAAGACTGCTGACTTTGCATCCCCTATTATCCTCTATGTGTAACTTAGGGTATAAAAGCCCCTGTTAAAAATAAAGCTACGGGCCTTGCTCACCAACGCTTGGTCTCCCCATGTCATTCTTTCTTTTAACTTCCAGCTGAGTCTCCATCTGGAGCGCGGAACCCACCACGCTTACTAATTATGCCTGGGCTTCTAAGACCCACTCGAGAAGGTGTCTAGGGTGAGGCACCTTCCGCTATTCGAGAGGGGCCCTGCCTCACGTAAGTGGTGCAAACTTCTTGTCTTGAAGTTTTATTGGTCTCCCGCGTAAACCAAGCTACTCAGCTTCTTTTCTCCACTGAATTTTCCTACTGAGCTATCCTCATTCTATTACTCTTTATATCTTTGATAAATAAATAAATAGTCGCCGACGCCGTCTCCCCTTCGAATACCCTGGATCAGCCGGGGCTGGTCCTCGGCAGCTAATTATACAATTATACATGAACAATCATATTTATATGTATTAATTCTCTTAAAGAAAAAATCCTTTGTTTAATTGTGTGTGGAGAAATGAAACATCCTGGGATTTCTCAGTGATCATGGTAGACCCTAGCCTCAAGAGACTCTTCATGAGAATCAGATCTGTAGCCTTGGTTAATTTCTCTGATCTGAAAGTATGAGGCAACCTCTCTTATCTACTGCTGCTGCTGCTGCTGCTGCTAAGTCGCTTCAGTCGTGTCCGACTCTGTGCGACCCCATAGATGGCAGCCTACCAGGCTCCCCCATCCCTGGGATTCTGCAGGCAAGAACAATGGAGTGGGGTGCCATTGCCTTCTCTGCTCTTATCTACTAGAACAGGCCAAATGGTTACAGAGCAGGCAAGGTCCCTAGATGAAACCACAAGAAAGGCTTTCGTCCCCAATTCCAGCGTGTGTGTGGGAGCAGGGTTCCCCACTTTACCAAGACTTTCTCTGGTATTAGCTGAGGGTCTTAAAATTTAAATCAATTGTGATAGTATTTATTCAGGTGGTTCAGATTCTAAAGAATCTGCCTGCAATGTGGGAGACCTGGATTCAGTCCCTGTGTTGGGGAGATCCCCTGGAGTAGGAAATGGCAAACCAGTCCTATATTCTTGCCTTGGAAATCACATGGACAGAGGAAACTTGCAAGCTATAGCCCATGCAGTCACAGAGAGTCAGACACAACTTAGTGATGAAACAACAAAAATAATTTATTATTTTAGGAAAATAGACGCTATGCTTGAGTTGATAGTTTGACATAAAATCATCATTAAACTCTCCTTGTGTAATACATCAGAACAATACTTACATCTCTGGCTTAATCAATAGGTTATTTTTCCCCTTTCTATTACCAAGGTGGTTTAGTAATTTAATTAGAAGCTGACTTTGAGTAATCCTGTGAACCACTAGCTCGTTTGCTTTGGTAAAAAAGACAAATACTGCTATCTATATTTTCCAGATGAAAAATTGTAGCTAAAACATTCTGACTTTCTCTGCCAAATAAAATTCAAACAATTTCAAATAGATTAGCTCCAGGACACCTTTTTACAAAAAGTGACTCATTCTCTAAAGATGGAATACATCACCCTGTGATGTTTTTCCTAGAACCACTGCTTACTCATTGCAAAAGTAACAATATTCTGTCCTATATTATTAAATGCATGCATGTCTATCTTGCTCCACTAGATTGTAAGTTTAATGAAGACAGAACTCATATCTCTTTTCACTTTGATATCTCTCAAGCAGCTATTGATGCTAAAATTTTGGCGTCTGCACACTGGTGCCAAATTGAATCTTGGAGACAGAGTTTTAGGTGAAGTAGAAAAGAATAGCTTTATTGCTTTGCCAGGCAAAGGGTGACATAGTGGGCTCCTGACCTCAAAAGCTGTGTGTCCCAATCCAGGAGGATTTGGTGAGCGGTTTTATAGCAGAGGTCCATGGTTGGATCTCCTTGCAGCCCTCTCAAGAGTCTTCTCTAACACTACAGTTCAAAAGCATCAATTCTTCAGCATTAAGCTTTCTTAATAGTCCAAATCTCACATCCATACATGACCACTGGAAAAACCATAGCCTTGACTAGACGGACCTTTGTTGGCAAAGTAATGTCTCTGCCTTTTAATATGATGTCTAGGTTGATCATAACTTTCCTTCCAAGGAGTAAGCGTCTTTTAATTTTATGGCTGCAATCACCATCTGGCAGTGATTTTGGAGCCCAGGAAAATAAAGTCAGCCACTGTTTCCACTGTTTCCCCATCTATTTGCCATGAAGTGATGGGACCGGATGCCATGATCTTAGTTTTCTGAATGTTGAGTTTTAAGCCAACTTTTTCACTCTCCTCTTTCACTTTCATCAAGAGGCTCTTTAGTTCCTCTTCACTTTCTGCCATAAGAGTGGTGTCACCTGCATATCTGAGGTTACTGATATTTCTCCAGGCAATCTTGATTCCAGCTTGTGCTTCCTCCAGCTCAGTGTGTCTCATGATGTACTCTGCATATAAGTTAAATAAGCAGGGTGACAGTATACAGCCTTGAGGTACTCCTTTTCCTATTTGGAACCAGTCTCTTGAGAGTCCCTTTGACTGCAAGAAGATCCAACCAGTCCATCCTAAAGGAGATCAGTCCTGGGTGTTCTTTGAAAGGACTGATGTTGAAGCTAAAACTCCAATACTTTGGCCACCTGATGCGAAGAACTGACTCACTGGAAAAGACCTTGATGCTGGGAAAGATTGAAGATAGGAGGATAAGGGGACAACAGAGGATGAGATGGCTGGAAAACATCACCAACTTGATGGACATGAGTTTGAGCAAGTTCCAGGAGTTGGTGACGGACAGGGAAGCCTGGTGTGCTGCAGTCTATGGGGTCTCAAAGAGTTGGACACAACTGAGTGACTGAACTGACTGACTGATGATTTGACCCCCAGAACTTATTTACCTTTTAACTGAAAATTTGTATCCTTTGACCAACATCACCTCAATTCTCCCATCCCCAGTCCTTGGCAACCAAAGAGATTTTGTTGAGAGGAGTCTCTACAGACCAACTTCATTTTAAAATTAACAGTGATCTTTTTTTTTTTAAGTTGCAAACTGAAACATTTCTGTTTTATTTTTAATTGGAGGATAGCTATTTTACAATGTTGCATTGCTTTCTGCCATACAACAACACAAATCAGTCATAATTATATGTAGGATATAGGTATATTGCACCATATACATATATTACAGCTTCTTTATCCATTCATCTACTGATGGACATCTAAGTTGCTTCCATGTCTTGGCTATTGTAAATAGTGCTTCAGTGAACATTGGGGTAAATGTGTCTTTTTTATTATGGTTTTCTCAGGGCATATGCCAACTAGGGGGATTGCTGTGTCATATGGTAGTTTTTTTCCTAATGTTTTAAGGAATCTCCATACTGTTCTCCATGGTGGCTATATCAATTTATATTCACACCAGCAGTGCAAGAAGGTTCTCTTTTCTCTAAATCCTCTCCAGCATTTATTGTGTGTAGATTTTTTGATGATGGCCATTCTGGCTGGTGTGAAGTAATACCTCACTGTAGTTTTGGTTTGAATTTCTCTAATTATGAGTTATGTTGACCATCTTTTCACATGTTTATTGGCTATCTGTATGTCTTCTTTCAAAAAATTTCTAAACTTCGTTTTACTTAAGACTTCAATATACAAATCTTGTCTACTTTGAAAATTTAGCAATTTCTCTACAGAAAGAGCACTTAACTTATTCTTTAAACAATGTTAATCATCTCAAGTTACAAAGACCAAATTTCCTTAAATGTTTAGCTCCATTCATAAAATTCAGAAAAATTCCTTAATTTTTCTTCCTTTAAATCATTTTAATTATAGATTTAATATATTTTCTCTTTGAATGCCTGCCAATACATTACCCAAAGAAGCAAAATATGTGTGACCTTTTAACAGAATAAATCTAATAAATTAAACATATAGTAAATCAATTGATTTAAAACATTCAAATAATTTATATATTTAATCAGGATTTCTTTATCTTTTCTAACTTAACATCACAAGTTTAATATCAATGATGACCTGCAAACTGAAACTCCAAGGTTAAAATGCTGAACTCTATAAACAGCAGAATTCTAACTTTAAATACAGATTATCCCAAATTTACACAAATTTAATATTTACTTTTGTAAGATATATGAATGTGAGAATTGAACTATAAAGAAAGCTGAGCACCGGAGAATTGATGCTTTTGAACTGTGGTATTGGCGAAAACTCTTGAGGGTCTCTTGGACTGCAAGGAGATCCAAACAGTCCATCCTAAAAGATATCAGTCCTGAATATTCATTGGAAGGGCTGATGCTGAAGCTGAAACTCCAATACTTTGGCCACCTGATGAGAAGAACTGACTCATTGAAAAAGACCCTAATGCTGGGAAAGATTGAAGGCGGGAGGAGAAGGGGACAACAGAGGATAAGATGGTTGGATGGCATCACTGACTCAATGGACATGAGTTTGAATAAGCTTTGGGAGTTGGTAATAGACAGGGAAGCCTGGTGTGTGGCAGTCCATGGGGTTGCAAAGAGTCGGACACAACTGAGTGACTGACTGAACTGAATATTCACTTTATCTTTACAGCTCTATACTCAAATTTTTACCCCTTATACACTTAAGAGAGCTTCCCTGATGTCTCAGATGGTAAAGAATATGCCTGCAATGAGGGAGACCTGGGTTCAATACCTAGGTCAGGAAGATCCCCTGGAGAAAGGAATGGCTACTCACTCTAGTATTCTTGCCTGGAGAATTCCACAGAGAAGCCTGGTGGGCTACAGTCCATAGGGTTGCAAAGAGTTGGACATGACTGAGTGACTAACATTTTTACTTTCTTTCTTACACTTAACACAATTATTCTCTCGGATGGCCTAAAATTATTTTAACCTCTAAGCAACAGTTTTCAGTCCCTACCTGGCCCTCAGGTAGACATACTGAGTTGATTTTACACCTCCTACATCTCAGGAAACCCCCAGTATCCAATTCCTCATAGTCCAAATTAGGTACATAATTTACTTAGACTTTATTTACAGTTCCATCCACACTGAGTCCATCTCATTTCTTTGCTGATGGATTGAATTCTGAATTCCTTCTACATTCTTCTTGGATTCTCAGCCACAATCTGTGACATTTTAATACCTTTTTTTTTTAATCAAGTTTTTGTCCCATATCCTTGGCTCCTACTTTAACACTCTATACTCACTTATAGTGGCTTTAGCTATATATTTCTAATATTTCCAATTTTTCATTACTGTGAAAGCACATTTATACCTGTATATTCTGTTCAGTTCAGTCACTTAGTCATGTCCAACTCTTTGCGACCCCAAGGACCACAGCACACCAGGCTTCCCTGTCCGTCACCAACTCCTGGAGTTTACTCAAACTCACGTCCATCAAATCGGTGATGAACAAATTTAATTTAAACATAATTAGTTTAAATATAATTATTAAATATGATTTATCTATTGTTATTATATTTGTTAAATATAATCTGTATATTGCCTCCTTTTAAATTATTTATTTTGGTTAGAGTGCTGCTCTGTTAGTTCAGACAATAAAGAATCTGCCTACAATGCAGAAGACCTGGGTTCAATCCTTGAGTCAGGAAGATCCCCTGGGGAAAAAATGGCAACTCACTCCAGGATTCTTGCCTGGAGAATCCATGGACAGAGGAGCCTGGCAAGCTTCAGTCCATGCAGTCACAAAGAGTTAGACATGACTGAGCAACTAACACTTTCAGTCAGTAATATTTAAGTATTCATAAAATTGTACTTAATATAAATATGTATTTTAGCAAATTGTGTTACAGAAATACATTCACACCGTCACTGGAGAGAAAATAATAGCAAATGAAGCAACCGACAAACAACTAATCTCAAAAATATACAAGCAACTCCTACAGCTCAACTCCAGAAAAATAAATGACCCAATCAAAAAATGGGCCAAAGATCTAAATAGACATTTCTCCAAAGAAGACATACAGATGGCTAACAAACACATGAAAAGATGCTCAACATCACTCATTATCAGAGAAATGCAAATCAAAACCACTATGAGATACCATTTCACACCAGTCAGAATGGCTGCAATCCAAAAGTCTACAAATAATAAATGCTGGAGAGGGTGTGGAGAAAAGGGAACCCTCTTACACTGTTGGTGGGAATGCAAACTAGTACAGCCACTATGGAGAACAGTGTAGAGATTCCTTAAAAAACTGGAAATAGAACTGCCTTACGATCCAGCAATCCCACTGCTGGGCATACACACTGAGGAAACCAGAAGGGAAAGAGACACGTGTACCCCAATGTTCATCGCAGCAATGTTTATAATAGCCAGGACATGGAAGCAACCTAGATGTCCATCAGCAGATGAATGGATAAGAAAGCTGTGGTACATATACACAATGGAGTATTACTCAGCCATTAAAAAGAATACATTTGAATCAGTTCTAATGAGGTGGATGAAACTGGAGCCTATTATACAGAGTGAAGTAAGCCAGAAGGAAAAACACCAATACAGTATACTAACGCATATATATGAAATTTAGAAAGAGGGTAACGATAACCCTGTATACGAGACAGCAAAAGAGACACTGATGTATAGAACAGGCTTATGGACTCTGTGGGAGAGGGAGAGGGTGGGAAGATTTGGGAGAATGGCATTGAAACATGTGAAATGTCATGTATGAAACGAGATGCCAGTCCAGGTTCAATGCATGATGCTGGATGCTTGGGGCTGGTGCACTGGGACGACCCAGAGGGATGGTATGGGGAGGGAGGAGGGAGGAGGGTTCAGGATGGGGAACACATGTATACCTGTGGTGGATTCATTTTGATATTTGGCAAAACTAATACAATTATGTAAGGTTTAAAAATAAAATAAAATTAATTGAGAAAAAAATAAAAAAATAAAAAATAAATAAAAAAAAAAGAGAAATTAATCTATTTAAAATTAATGCTTAAGAGTAGGCCTGGTATATTCCTGAAGAATTTTGAAGCTTTGCAAACTTCAGGTAACCCATAATCGCACCAAGTACTATTTATGAACTAAATACATAATGCTTCCTAGATAATTTATGTCTTTTAAAATATATCTAGATATTACAACTAATTAAATATAATTAGTTTTAACTATTTCTAAGTTTATAGCTTTTTATTATTAGGTATTCTTCAATGGATACTAAAATGCAATTTCATGTATCTGAGATTCCATAGAACATTATGACATTAAAACATGGTCTTTTTATTTTGAAGTTGGGAAACAAACGTGAATAATACATAATCCTTGATTTAAAGGAGTTCACATTTTAGTGAAGGAAAAGTACCTATGCGAAACGGACACCAGTAAAAAACACACTGCTGAACAGGATGCATGAGATGACTGGGGAAAGTGAGGGGAGACTATATTATTCTGGAAAGTTTTAAAAAGCTTCATGAAGTTTTAGTAAGAGTTTAAATAAGTGAAATATACAATTGCTTAAATTGAATATGGTCAATTTCTAACTAAAACTTAGTATCTATCAACTTGTTTAAATCTATTCCTTCATACAGACCTGCTAAAAATATTATAAATGTTTACTTATACATTAACCAGGGCATAGCAAAATATAGACCAAAGGCCAAATTTGGCCACCCCATTTATTTACTATTGATGTATATTTTAGGATAGTGACATATTTGAATAATGTAACTGAAACCACGTGGCCAGCAAATCTAAAAATATTTATTCTTGGTCCTCTGTGGCAACATTTGCTGACTCCTGTTCCATTTATATTAATATTAGGCATTTCTGGGATATTCACCCAAGACTTATAGTTTTCCTCACCTTTCAGTGCTTCTGGTTAATTATCACAGCAGCTGGCCATGGGATTGGTCTCATTCTCCTCAACCCCAGTCCTCTGAAACATCTAATCAAGAAAGGCAATTGTCCAATTGTCTATATTATTTATTTTTTTAAATGGCAAAACTGCTCCCCCTTTCCCTTTTAGACTTTAGCTGACTGAATTAATTTATACCCGAAGGTTAATTAGTTCCCTAACTGGATCTCCTATATGTTGTTTTTGCTACACTTGGAAAATGGCTACATTTAATTGCCTTTGAAAAAGGCTTTCTCAGATAAGAATAAAACATATCATATGGAAATATGTAAGATTCTTAAATGGAGCCAAAATAGTCCTGTACTCTGGGAACTTACTATCTAAATATATTGAAGAGTTTGGCTATAAATTATTCTTCTCTAATAAACCACAAATTCTTCATCATAAAACAATACCAACATATATGGTGTGGATGTAATTTTTATACTTTAAAAGTCTATTCATAGAATAGTAAATATGAGTTTGATTCAAGATTTCTGTCTTATGTGCCTTTTTTTTTTAGTTAAAAGAATCAATTTATGAACATTCATTAAAGGCTTTCTCTTCATTCTGCCTTAAGGAAAATGAATGGGCTTCCCAGGTGGCACTAGTGGTAAAGAATCCACCTGCCAGGGCAGGAGATGTAAGAGACGTGGGTTGGATCTCTGGGTCAGGAAGATCCCTGGATTAAGAAATGGCAACCTGCTCCAGTATTCTTCCCTGGAAAATTCCATGGACAGAGAAGCCTGGAGGGCTACAGTCCATGGGGTCTCAAAGATTCGGACACAACTGAGTGACCAAGTAAACAAGGACAATGATAAAACAGGGAGCAAAATATTTCCCTAGCTCCAAAATGTTTATGTTTATAGAGAAGATGCACATCTCCCAAGATAACTGTGACAAAACAGGCTGCTCTTAAGTTCTGCAAGAAGTAAATTTTGCATGATGAGAGCATAAGATATTAACTCAGACTGGAAAATCCAAATGGGTTCACTGAGAAAGTGACATTAACAGGACTCTGAAATGTGGGCAGATATTTTTTGAAGCAGAAAATAAAAAGAGTTTTCTTGGTAAAGAGAACAAACAAGTAAACCAAGTATCCAGATTATCATCGTTTGGTGTTACTAACTTCTGGATATATTGTTATTGCAAATGTTATTACTGTTATCTAGGTCAGTAATAAAATTATTTCGTCAGTCATGTGTTCAAACGTTGGCACTATATTTAAATAATGGTTGATCATTTTAAGGAAAAAATTCTAATTTAAGACCTCACTACATTTTTTTTAAAAGAAATAAATGGATAATAGTGCTTTCCATGGTATTGTCTCAGAGACACATTAGCCTGCTTCAGTAGCATTTAACATAACAACAATAGGCAGCATACTGCCTTTTCTCCTTTGCCCTATCAGGTTCTTTCCTTTGTATATTCTCAATAGTATTATATTGACAAAATACAAATGTAGTTATTTGAGTATATGCACTGTGAGTGTCAAAAACCCATTTTGTTTATGTTTAAAACTAGAAAAGCAATTGGTCCTATATTTTCTTAAACCATATTTTATAAACAAAGAGCGATTATTTTTTCTATGAGGCACTGATCTCATATTAAATACATGCAAAGCACACCAGTTATAGAAGGACAGAAAGTGACTCTCACTCTAGAAGCCATTTGAATTGAAGGAGCCACAATACCATCTAGTGTCAGCTAAGCACAGTCTCTACTAATGTGGAGAAGAATCTAGACTAAATTAAAATGAAGAAAAGAATGGAAAACAAAACCTGTGCCCTCTTTATACAATAATCTGAGAAATATTAATAAAAGTGCTGTCTGGCATGAGCACTCTCTGCCTCTCCTCTTTTATTAATTTTTGAACCAAACTTGTCCAAAAAATTTGACCAGTCAGCTCAGTATATTTTACGTCAGTATCCAATAGTTTGCCATTTTGCTGTTAAGGCTGAGCCCACAAATAAAAACCCATCACATTACTAAAGTGGTATTTCTTAACAGTGTGACTGTTGGATTGAGACTATCTTGGACCATAGTAATATCAACTCAGCAAAATTATCAGTGGTAAATTCAGCAGTTATTCATCCTTGTTTGTATCATCTGGGCTAAGGCTTTTTTAACCGGTTCTTGCTTTCTGTCCTTCATGGCAATCTAAAAGTTGATATTTCTCCAAATTGGGCTGAACTGCTCCAGGAAGTCGTGTATCTCTGGGAGTATTTCATTTAAACCTAAATGAAGTCACCTACATGGAACTTGAAACAAGGAGTCATGTTTATACTGTAGGATCTATGAATGTCAGAGCCTTGTCTTTTTAATTTATCTCTTCTAACAATGAAAGCTCTAGCAATTGCTTACATTGGATGGGCACCCAGTAAATATTTTGAACATATTTATGATAACACTGCTCATGTCATCTTTTTATACATCATGGAATGTCTTAACAATCAGATCATGAGATCTCTGATTTGAGAAAGGGATTTGTATTTCTTCAACAGACAAAGGTTTGACCACAAAAGTTATCCCCAAAATAGCTGATATTTTGCATCCAGTTTGGAATATATCCTGCCATGTTAAAATGGTCAGAGAAGGCAATGGCACCCCACTCCAGTACTCTTGCCTGGAAAATCAATGGACAGAGGAGCCTGGTAGGCTGCAGTCCATGGAGTCACCAAGAGTTGGACACCACTGAGAGACTTCACTTTCACTTCTCACTCTCATGCATTGGAGAAGGAAATGGCAACCCACTCCAGTGTTCTTGCCTGGAGAATCCCAGGGATGGGGGAGCCTGGTGGGCTGCCGTCTATGGGGTCGCACAGAGTCGGACATGACTGAAGCAACTTAGCAGCAGCGGGGGCATGTTAAAATGGTACAGATAGAATTTACTCTTGTGCTGTAACACGTTTTACATTGCTTAAGTCACATCTCTTCTAACATATTTTGACAGCTTTATTAAGATATAGTTGACACAATAAGCTGCATATATTTAAAATGCACAATGTAATAATTTTTAACACACATATGTATATGTGCTACCATGAATCCACCATTATAACCAAGACAATGAGCATATCTGTTGTCCCCCCAAATTTCCTCCCATCCTTGTGAAGTCTTGCCCTCTGCTTTCCATCCCAGATGTTACAGGATGAATTGAGGCCCCCTTCCAACTCTTTGAGTCTCCATGGACTGTAACTCATCAGGCTCCTCTGTCCACGGGATTTTCTAGGCTACTGGGTTGCCATTCCCTTCTCTGGGGCATCTTCCTGACCCAAAGATCAAACCTGAGTTTCTTGCATTGCTGGTAGATTCTTTACCGTCTGAATCACCAAGGAAGCTCACTCCTCAAACCGTATGGTGAAGCTCTAACTCGCAGTACCACAAAATATAACTCCACTTGGACACAAGGTCTTTAAAGAAGTGATTAAGTTAAGGTCATTAAGGTGGACCCTAATCCAGCCTGACTGGTGTTCCTACAATAAAGAGGAATTCAGACACGCAGGAGACAGGAAGGCCACATGCGCACAGAGGAGAGACCACGTGAGGCCTCCGCAAACAAAAGACAAAGGCCGCAGAATGAAAGGAGCCTCACTGGGAACCTGGCCTCAGACTTCTAGTCCTCAGAACTGTGAGAAGATAAACCACCCAGTCTGTGGTATTTTGTTAGGACAGCCCTAGCCAACAAGGCAAAAACTTTCCTTCTGTCGCTACAGATGAGGTTGAATTTTCTACAAGTGTGTGTGCACTCCATCGCTAAGTCGTGTCTGACCCTTTGTGACTCTATGATAGACCGTAGCCCCCTAGGCTCTTCTATCCATGGGATTTCCCAGGCAAGAATACTGGAGTGGGTTGCCATTTCCTTCTCTAGGGCATCTTCCCAACCCAGGGATCAAACTTGTGTCTCCTGCATTGTCAGGTGGGTCCTTTGCCACTGAACAACCAGGAAAGCCCCAGGTTCAATTTTCTAGAGTTCTATAGACATGTACTCTCTTTGGTCTGGCTTTTTTCGCTCAACGTTACTTCTTTGAGATACATCCATGTTGTGCTTTATCAATACATTCCTTTTCGTTCCTGAGTAATAGTTTATTGAGTGTGTATACCACAGTTTATTCATCCATTCACCTAATGCTAGACATTTGTGTTGTTTTCTGATTGCTGCTGCTGCTGCTAAGTCATTTCAGTCGTGTCCGACTCTGTGTGACCCCATAGACGGCAGCCCACCAGGCTCCCCCATCCCTGGGATTCTCCAGGCAAGAACACTGGAGTGGGTTGCCATTTCCTCCTCCAATGCATGAAAGGGAAAAGTGAAAGTCAAGTCGCTCAGTCATGTCTGACTCTTCACGACCCCATGGACTGCAGCCCACCAGGCTCCTCCGTCCATGGGATTTTCCAGGCAAGAGTACTGGAGTGGGACCACTACAAATAAAGCTTATGTGGACGTTTATTTACAAGTCTTTTCATGGAGATGTGGTTTTTTTTTTAATCTTCTGTGAATATCTAGGACTAGAAAGGCTGGGTAATATGATCTGTGTATGTTTATCTTTTTAAGAAACTGCTAAACTGTTTCCCAAGACTATTGCATTTTAAATTCCCACCAGAAGTCTGAGAGCTCCTGTTGCCTCATATTCAAAAATTGGTATTGTCAATCTTGAAAAATTTTAGTCTTCATGATAGATATATAGTAGCATGTCAAGTGACTTAGCAGCAGCAGCAGCAACAGCAGCATGTCACAGTGTTTTTTAATCTGCATTATATTAAGACAGCAGCATTGAGCATATTCTAATGTGCTTATTTGCCAAAAGTATATCTTCTTGGGTGAAGTGTCTACTCAGTTTTTTTGTTGTTGTTGTTGCACTTTGTATTGGGCTGCTTATTTTCTTTTTACTGAATTTTGAGAGCTCTTTTTATATTCTGAGTATGAGTCTTTTTTTTTTTTAATCAAATTAGTGATTTGTAAATGTGTCCTCCTGGTCTGTGTCTTATTGTTTTATTCTCTTCTTAGTGTCATTCACGAAGCAGAAAATTGTGATTTCAGAAATGTCAGTTTATCAATTTATTCTTTTATGGATCATGCATTTGGTATTGCATCTGTGAAATCTTTGCTTAGCCTCAAGCCAAAAAGACTTTCTCCAACGTTCTTCTAGAATTTGTATAATTTTCAGATTTAAATTTAGGTCTGAATACAATTGGAGTTAATATTAGTCTATGACTATTTTTTTTTTTGCTTTTATAGATAAAATCGCTGAAGTTAATAATGCTTTCATGCTTAAATGTTCTGTCACCACCATTACCTGTTTCCATCCACATTCTACCTCTTTCTCCTTCTTCACATTCTTTTATCTAAGTGTTAGATCCTATCGCCTCCCAAGTCAGCATGTTTCTTGCTGTACTGACAACACTAACATGGTCCAAATGCTTTCCTGGTTTCTTTCCTTCACATGTATGCAAGCTTAAGTTCTTTCTATTAAAAATAAACAGTAAAATAACACTGTTGAAACTACATAGCTTTCCAATGACTTAATATTAACTTGCCTTAATTCTTTCCCTATCTGTATAACCCTCCTCACTCTTCCCCCTTCTCACTCTATATCATCTCTCTCTTTATGTTGCTTGAAATATGTTTTCCTGTATTTTCCCTTCTCATTGTATTGGTGACCATACACAAAATCGGGGATTCTTCTGCCACCTTTAAAACAATGAATCCCCTGTGTACGCTCCAGACTATTATAATCTGACCTATATTATAACCAAACCTGTGTTAACTTCACACTATTTCCAGTAGGAATGTCAGTTGCATTATATGTCAAATTTAACTCATTCTTCTTTGACCCAACATGTGACTTGTTCTGTATTTCCTGTGCTAGTAGAAGGCTTAACACTTACCTTATCACCTAAATCAGAGAGCTGTGATTCCTCTGTAACCTCTCCTTCATTCTCCATGAAAAAAATTATGAATTTCTTTCAATTATATTTCTTACCTATGTCTCCAATTCACATTTCTTCTCTATATTCTCTGTTCTACCCTCATTATATCTCTTCTGAAGTTTTGGAACAGTATTCAAATGGTCCCACAGAATCCGGTCCTTATTCTCTACAAATCCAACTTTCATACTAATGCTCAGACAAAGTTTCTGAAAGATAAATCTGTTCATAGGAACAACGTGTAAAAGCATGCATACCCACTGTGTGTAGGAAGAATTGCACATATTCTCATTTAACAGAATATGCCTTCCATGATCTGAGTACCTTATATTTGTCAGTCACTCTTAAATCTTTTCACTTACAATAAAGTCCTCTAAATGAATTCTAAGAGCCATCTACAACTAACTTTTTAGATTTCCTTGAACATGGCATTTTTAATATACCACTAATCCTTAATCCATGACATGTACCTCTTCCTGAAATGGCCTTCCTTTTCATGTCCATTGGCAATCAACATAACTCCTGAAAAGGGTGGCTCATGCTTTCTTTTGCATAGAGCTTCCCATGACTCAGTAAAGCCCAGGTGAGTATTCCTGTTTTTCCCTAAGTATGTACTTCTATGGAGCCCTTAACACAGTATAACTATGATAACTATAATTTGGCCTATTATTCCCCATTGCTACACTTCAGGGCACAAGCCAGTTCATACTTTTGTTTACACATTCAGTATCTAGGACAATCTTTGGCACACAGAAAACTGTTGACATTTTTGTTAAATGAGTAATTCATTTTTCTCTTTTCGTGGAGAATATTGTTCAAGGAGAGATACCTTTGCAATAAAAGATAAAAAATTTCCCTTTCTTTAAGGACACAGGCATCAGATATGTTCTACAACCTCTGATTGAAACTAAAAAATATTTTCTGAATCAGATATGACAAAAGTAGTGTGAGAATACAATAAACATTTAAGCCCTTAAAGTTAGGTATTCACTCATAAACTCAAAAGACAGCAAGGTATTCAAACCCAGCAAATGTTCCTATTCATCTGAAAAGGTAAACATATAGTCTATTTGCATAGAAACCAAATTCTGCTTTTGCTAGTTTCTCCCTTTATGAGTATAGAAGTAGTAGTGGTTTAGTCACTAAGTTGTGTCTGACTCTTGTGACCCCATGGACTGTAGCCCACCAGGCTCCTCTGTCCATGGGATTTCCCAGGCAAGAGTACTGGAGTGGGTTGCCAGCCCCTTCTCCAGGGCATCTTTCCCACCCAGGGATTAAACCCACATCTCCTGCAATGGCAGGCAGATTCTTTACCACTGAACCACCAAGGAAGATGATTATAGAAGTAACACTTGATTATTTAGATGTAGTGGGATTTTTTTTTTAGTTCTATAATTTATTTGAACATAATAGTTAATGTTTGGACGTAACTTAAAAATTAGAATAATAGGTGAAAATTTAAGAAAATATTTTATTTCACATAACTCATTAATATGATGTGAAAGCCTATTTATTAAGAACTATAGCCCTTAATTTTTAGGTAAGAAAATATAGAAAATGGCTAAAGAAAATTATTTTAAAATAACCATAAATCCTAAGCTGACTTATTTCTCATTATTTTTATCTTACTGTTCAATAGAAAAGGTCCTTGTCATCATAAAATTGTCAGTGACAAAATGAAACATTGAGTCCACAACTGATAAAAATCCCAATAAAAGGCTACAAAGTAAGAACGCATATACTAAAGCCATCTCTGCCATTTCAATTACTGTCCTGAAGCCAGCCAGCAGTGCTCACCAGAATGACCTATGAAAACATGAAAACTAGAGTACAAATCTGGATTCCATTGCTTGCTAGTTGTGGGATTCATGGCAGATCATTAACCTCTGACTCTGTAAACCCACTTGCAGTTGACAAAAATAGCAAGGCCTATTTAGCAGAAGAATTTAATGAAATATGTGTCAATCAGGACATTCCGAGCTATGCTATGGCCAATTAACAAGTCCAAAACATTTGTGGCTTAAAACTGCACACTTGATTCCCAGTTAAGCTTCAGGTATGGCTGGCCAACTGCCCATTCTGCCCCACCATAACGCTCCAGGATGCAGGTTCACATATCCATCAGGAACACTGCCAGTCTGCCAAGGAAGGAAATAGAAATCTGGCAAGTTGCATATTGACTTTAAAGTAACATTGACATATATACACTCCCAAGTGTAAACTAGATAGCTAGTGGGAAGCTGCTGAATAGCACACGGAACTTAGTTCTGTGCTCTGTGATGACCTAGTGGGGTGGGAGGGAGGTTCAAGAGGGAAGGGATATATGTATACATGTAGCTGATTCACTTTGTTGTACAGCAGAAACTAATACAGCATTGTAAAGCAATTATACTCCAATTAAAAAAAATAAAAAATAAAGCTTCAACCTAGACATAACATGTTACCTCTGCTCATATTTCATTGATCATATCGCAAGAGGACAGGGAAGTATAATCCTATCATGTGCTACAAGGGATACTTAGAAGCTTGTATTTTACACACATAGCATTTTGATAAGCTCAGGGATCCTGGATAGATCACAATAGTTAATAGCTTGCTGTACTCATAGATTACTCTGTTCAAGGGCTTTGATCCTGTCATCTTAGCGAATTCTCATATTGGTCTGTACAGCAGGTACCCTGCTCTATCAGACACTGCTACTTGCCTTTCCAACATCCATTCCCTTAATACTGATGTGATTTATAGAACTGAGATTTCATGTGGAATAACAGTTTATAAAGCTTACATTGCTTCTGCTGCTGCTGCTGCTGCTAAGTCGCTTCAGTCGTGTCCGACTCTGTGCAACCCCATAGATGGCAGCCCACCAGGCTCCACCGTCCCTGGGATTCTCCAGGCAAGAACACTGGAGTGGGTTGCCATTTCCTTCTCCAATGCATGAAAGTGAAAAGTGAAAGTGAAGTTGCTCAGTCATGTCCAACTCTTCGCGACCCCATGGACTGCAGCCCACCAGGCTCCTCTGTCCATGGGATTTTCCAGGCAAGAGTAGTGGAGTGGGGTGCCATTGCCTTCTCTGATATAAAGCTTACATTATCTCTATATAATAACTATTTGGAGTCAAGTGGAAAACTTCAGGCTAAACTATGGTATGTGGATTCTCTAAAAATAGCATCCCTTAAAAATATATAAATACATAAGGTAAAGCCATTCACTCTCCCCTCATCTTTCTATGGAAGGCAGAAATAACATCAAGTGATACAATGGTTATCAGGGGTTGTTCAGTCACTATTCAGTCACATGCCGGGCTATGTGCAACCCCATGGACTGCAGCACTCCAGGCTTCCTTGTCCTTCACCAACTCCCAGAGCTTGCTCAAACTCATGTCCATTGAGTCAGCGATGCCATCCAACCATCTCATCCTCTGCTGTCCCCTTCTTCTCTTGTCTTCAATCTTTCCCAGCATCAGGGTCTTTTCTAATGAGTCGACTCTTTGCATCAGGTAGCCAAAGTATTGGAGCATGGGGGTAGGAAGGTAACCAGGGACATGCTGGCCATAACATCACTGCTGGTGATGCAGATCTGATGCCAGCAGTGAGTTACCTTGACCCTCCTGTATGTGAGCTAAATAAATAAGCCTCCTCTTCTTTGAGATGACTTCTAAAGTTCTCTATTTTCATCTGAATCATTTCTAATGGATGCAATTTATATCTGCCCAGATTATTAATAAAATAGAACTAGTCATAGAGGAGTTATCTATATTGGCTAAAATACAAGACCAATTAAGGCCAGATCTATATTGGCCTGATGATAAAGCCAGTTGGTTAACAAGGGACTATCCAATCAATTCTAACAACTGTGAGTCAAATCACATATATTTGGTATTTCAATAGATATGTTATAACCAAATTATTTATAAAATTTAGATATTATTAAGGAACAGAGAAATTCTCAATGTTAATAAAATAGAGTTCAAATAAAATACACATGCTTCAATTAAGTGTATCCAAGTTTTCTTATTGATGTAACTTTGGCAGTGTGATTTCATTGTATAAATATAGTTTTCAGTAAGTGAATATAGGGTAACCAGTACCTTTATTAGGCTGAGGTTCCCTCACTTATGAATTGCAGTAGTGGATTAGATAATATGTATTACTTTCTAGCCTGTGGAATCTATGATTTTATTGTGGTGAGAGCAGGTGCTTTTAGAAACCTAACCATTCTTTGTGTATGATTCCTATAGAACAAATAGGAATTATTTGTTTTAATATCTTTCTTCTACAGGGATGCAAACTTTATCATAAAGGCATGCTTGCCTTTGTCACCCTGTGCTTCTAGCACTTAGTAGAAAATCTGCTCAAAGTATATTAATTGATGGGTAAAGTGTTAAATACTGTTCTACCTGAAAACAGGGCTAGGTAGATAAGGAAGAGAATCACTTTGAATTAATCACAGCAATTTGTATTGATTAACTTGGAACCAATGTGACTATTACAAATAGGCAAATCTAGGCTTAACTAAATAAAAATTTCCTCACCATTTAGAGCTGCTTTTTGATTACTTATCTTGGGATCTTGTGAAGACTCAGTCTCAGGATATAATAGAAATAATAAATATTGACCTTGAAAAAGAGACACTTTTCTGAATTGACTGATGGTAGTCTATTTGTTAATATTCCATTGACACTAAATACACTCGAAAACTTGGGTGGTTTAAAAACAATTAAAATCATTACTTTGCTCATGTAACAATTTTGTGTATATTTTCTTCAGTAGGGGGGCCTTTCTCCCTAAAATAACTCAGGGATCCGACTTACGTCCATCTCTGGCTGTGCCATCTCCTTGGCCTCATCTCGCTCTGGATCCAGTTGGCAGAGGAGGAAAAGCATGAGGGAGAGTCCATCACACTGTTTTATGGTCCAGGCAGGAGAGAGATTCAGATTACTAGCATTCACCCTCACTGATGAGAACGTAGATATATGGCCACACCTAACAGGAAAGAAGCCTTAGAAGTATACACTGTCTTTTCAAATAAGGAAATAAAGAATTTCAGTGGACAATTGGTCTTTGTTAATCTTGCATTACAATTCTGTAATCTGCAATTCTACATAGATACAATGGAAGGATATGTATTTATTTTGGGTCCTTCAAACACTCCCAGTCCATCTTCAAGTATGAGTTATTTTCCCTTCTTGACATTAAAGCTTGAGAAAATAATGTGAATCTACTCTCAGAATTTCAGTATTGGAACTGAAAATGATATTCTTAAAGCTGTTTGTATCACATTCTCTTTTTTTTTTTCCTTAGAAAGCTCATCAGTGGAACATTTTATGATGCTAATTCAATCTAAGCTTCTGTACTAATTCACATTATTTTCGTTAGAAGTTCTATTCATCATAGAAACTAGATAAGCATAGAAGGCACAGAACTGGAAGGACTTGTAGATGGACTGTAATGAAATAGTGGCTTTTATATTCTCATTCAGTCAGATTCTCATTATTATCTCCCAATACCAAATGAAACTTTCAGTAACAGGCACAGACCATTGTTAGGTTTTATGACCATTGCACATTTGTTCAAAAGTAAATTGAAATAATTGCCTTGGTTAAAATAATTGAAGGTCATCTGTAAATGGATTTATTCCACGTGTGTGCATGCATGTGTGTGTGAGTGTGTGTATCCTCCCTATAAACAAGCACCTGCAAAGAATTTTAGACTCTCTTCTTACATTTAAGGGAAAATAAAAGGCATCTAAATAATAAAAATGAAGGGGAAGAACATTGTGAAGCTATTTCTTATTAAGTTATAATGCTCATTTTATAAGCTTTCACATACACATCCTTCCCCAGGTTTTTAAAAAATTTTAAACCAGTTTTTGCCCAGTTAAAATTTAAATCTCAAAGGTCAGGATTATGTCTCCCTTTCAAAAAGATTTCCCCTATACCTATATACTGAGTGCATTTTGGATACTTTGTAACTTAAGTGTTGAATATGTATGTAATGTGATTTCAAGTATTAGGTTCACCTTGACACACACACACACACACACACACACATCCCTGTCTCTCACAGGTTATTTTCTATGTAATTTACAAAAAGAACAGGCTAAATTTCAATTATTTATGTTATTTTTACAAACTGTCCCTTTTGAATGGTTGTTTCACAATACTGACATCATTACAGAAATCTTAAATAACAGTAACAAATTTCGTGGACACATGAAAATTATTTTTAATCTTGAATATCATTGCTTTAAAAGGAGAAAGAATAGTCATAGAGCTAAGAATATACTTTAAAGGAAACTGCATTTAGCATCCATGCTGTCCTTGACACAAGAGCTAGTATCATTTTTTTTTATTCTGAATGTTTGCTATTTATTTATTTTTTTAATTTTATTTTATTTTTAAACTTTACATAATTGTATTAGTTTTGCCAAATATCAAAATGAATCTACCACAGGTATACATGTGTTCCCCATCCTGAACCCTCCTCCCTCCTCCCTCCCCATACCATCCCTCTGGGTTGTCCCAGTGCACTAGCCCCAAGCATCCAGTATCGTGCATCGAACCTGGACTGGCATCTCATTGCATACATGATATTTTACATGTTTCAATGCCATTCTCCCAGATCTTCCCACCCTCTCCATCTCCCACAGAGTCCATAAGACTGTTCTATACATCAGTGTCTCTTTTGCTGTCTCATACACAGGGTTATTGTTACCCTCTTTCTAAATTCCATATATATGCGTTAGTATACTGTATTGGTGTTTTTCCTTCTGGCTTACTTCACTCTGTATAATAGGCTCCAGTTTCATCCACTTTTATAAACTATAAAATACAAAAGATTATTTTATGTGAAACTAATATAAAAATATTAAAAAGAATCAACCACGTATTGATTTGGACCACTATAAATAAATAACTATGCAACTTAAATATCTTATACATTATAATTATGTGGTTTATCCAAAATATATTCCATTTCGAATATCCTAATATTTCATTACATATAGATTCTAATACATACACACACAAACAGCATGAATATTCTCCTTCCCTTTCATTCTCATTATCACCACTGCCCCTTCCACCACCCCAATGTACCCTCAAATATAAGTTTACAGAAAAGATCAGTCAGAATCTGACTTATCAAGGATAAGTCAAGGAGTCAATATGACTCATATGACCAGACATACAATATTTTGAACAGTTTGAGATCATTTTCGGCAGAGCTGCGGTAATGACCCTCCTAACCTCTGACTCTAAAGAAGTAGAGGAATATCTGAGAGATTATGTCAAATATCTTCTCCAATGATTCAGAATACTTTTCTTGCATTCCCCAAATATTCTTTAGTTCAATTCAAATAAAATTTCTCTTGGAAAACTTTTGGAACAATAAGACTCAATCTGAGTCAGATATCACTTTACAGCAAATTGCATTTCCAGTATTTATTCATTATCGTTTAATTTTTTGAAAGCTGATTCACTGTTATGCAGTTCTCACTGTTATTATAGAGAACAAAATAAAATAAAAGACAAGTTTGCTTTGACAACTCCATTATTGGTATACTTGTTACAAGGAAATGCAAGTACACCTCTAAGATACTTGCTGATGATTGAAAAATGGCAACGAAAACAGACTGCTTCTCACTTCTCATTGTTACCTGCACTTTTGTAGGCTATGGATCAAACTACTGTCTCAAAACAAAAATTCAGAAATGTCATAGAGAAAAGGCAGGTGGTAGACAGAAGTCTGATGTCCTTCCAAGATTCTGATATCCTGATGACTTAATCAAATGGTAAGCTAGATACTGCTGTAAGGGACTCTGTAGATGAGATTAAGGCCACTAATCAGCTGACCTTTAAAAAGACTATCCTGGATCCAGATGTGTTAATATAATCATGTGATGATGGCTAACTTGCTTTAGTTGTGTCCAACTCTGCAACCCTATGGACGGTAGCCCACCAGGCTTCTCTGTCCGTGGGATTCTGCAGCAGAGAATACTGGAGGGGGCTTCCATGCCCTCCTCCAGGGGATCTTCCTGACCCAGGAAATCAGATTGAACCCATGTCTCTCAAAGTTTACTTGCATTGACAAGTGGGTTCTTTACCACTAGCGCCACCTGGGAGGCTCTAATATAATCACTGCTGCTGCTAAGTCGCTTCAGTCACGTCCGACTCTGTGTGACCCCAGAGACAACAGCCTACCAGGCTCCCCCATCCCTGGGATTCTCCAGGCAAGAACACTGGAGTGGGTTGCCATTTCCTTCTCATGAGCCCTCAAATGTAGAAGAAAAAGGGTAAAGAGTCAGAGACACAGCAGAACAAGGTAGGAGGTAAAGTTAGAAATCGGATTTTCTGCCTTTTTTGGCTTTGAGGAGGACCATGAACCAAGGAATGCCGGTAGTTCCCAGATGAGATCAGCATGAAACCAAGTTCGGTCAACAATCTGAATGAGCTTGGAAAGAAGATTCTCCCACAGAGCCTGCAGACAGGAAAGTACTCTAGCTGACATCTTAAGTTGACCTTGAAAAATTCTAAGAACCAACTGAGCCACTCCATATCCTTGCTCAAACAAACTGTGAGATAATGAATGTATTTTAAGCCCCAAAGTTTATGGTAATTTGTTAGTATAGCAATAAAAACCTAAAACAGGCAGGTCAACAGTGAGTGAGTGTGTGTGTTTATGTGTGTGTGCTACTTACATAGTATCTCTAATGCTTAGAGCAGAGACTGGCACATATATTAAAGTGCATAGATATTTGACTAATGAAATTTGCTAATTACTTTAGAGCCTAAAAGTTAGGAAAAATTATTCTAAGCATAATCAGATTGTTAATATATATTTTGTGTATGTGATCGAACCATTCTGAAGTGAAAATATTGGTACTTTTATGTTAGAATCAAGTAATGCATGGCTCATGCATTCTCAGTTATGTTTCACTCTTTGAGATGCTTTGGATTGTAGCTTACCAGGTTCCTTTATCTACAGGATTTTTCAGGCAATAATACTGGAGTGGATTGCCATTTCCTCCTCCAGTGAATCTTTCCAACTTGGAGATCGAACCTGTATCACATATGTCTCTCCAATGTCTCCTGTATTGCAGGTGGAATCTTTACTGCTGAGCTATTGGGTAAGCCCAATAGTTCAGGAAAAGATAAAAGCACACCTGAGCTCAGGGGTGGCAGCCAAGGGATTTGGCAAACCACTTCAGTATTCTTGCTTTGAGAACCCCATGAACAGTATGAAAAGGCAAAATGATAGGATACTGAAAGAGGAAATCCCAGGCTTGGTAGGTGCCCAATATGCTATTGGAGATCAGTGGAGAAATAACTCCAGAAAGAATGAAGGGATGGAGCCAAAGCAAAAGCAATACCCACTTGTGGATGTGACTGGTGACAGAAGCAAGGTCCAGTGCTGTAAACAGCAATATTGAATAGGAACCTGGAATTTCAGGTCCATGAAGCAAGGCAAATTGGAAGTGGTCAAACAGGAGACGGCAAGAGTGAACATTGACATTCTAGGAATCAGCGAACTGAAATGGACTGGAATGGGTGAATTTAACTCAGATGACCATTATATCTACTACTGTGGGCAAGAATCCTGTAGAAGAAATGGAGTAGCAATCATGGTCAACAAGAGTCCGAAATGCAATACTTGGATGCAATCTCGAAAATGACAGAATGATCTCTGTTCGTTTCCAAGGCAAACCATTCAATATCAGGGTAATCCAAGCCTATGCTCCAACCAGTAACGCTGAAGAAGCTGAAGTTGAATGGTTCTATGAAGATCTACAAGACCTTTTAGAACTAACACCCAAAAAAGATGTCCCTTTCATTACAGGGGACTGGAATGCAAAAGTAGGAAGTCAAGAAACACCTAGAGTAACAGGCAAATTTGGCTTTGGAGTACAGAATGAATCAGGGCAAAGGCTAATACAGTTTTGCCAAGAAAACGCACTGGTTATAGCAAACACCCTCTTCCAACAACGCAAGAGAAGACTCTACACGTGGACATCACCAGATGGTCAACACCAAAATCAGATTGATTATATTCTTTGTAGCCAATAATGGAGACGCTCTATACAGTCAACAAAAACAAGACCAGGAGCTGACTGTGGCTCAGATCATGAACTCCTTATTGCCAAATTCAGACTTAAATTGAAGAAAATGGGGAAAACCACTAGACCATTCAGGTATGACCTAATTAAATCCCTTATGATTATACAGTGGAAGTGAGAAATAGATTTAAGGGACTAGATCTGATAGACAGAGTGCCTGATCAACTATGGAATGAGGTTTGTGACATTGTACAGGAGACAGGAATCAAGACCATCTCCATAGAAAAGAAATGCAAAAAGCAAAATGGCTGTCTGAGGAGGCCTTACAAATAGCTGTGAAAAGAAGAGAAGTGAAAAGCAAAGGAGAAAAGGAAAAATATAAGCAACTGAATGCAGAGTTCCAAAGAATAGCAAGGAGAGATAAGATAGCCTTCCTTAGCAATCAATGCAAAGAAATAGAGGAAAACAACAGAGTGGGAAAGACTAGAGATCTCTTCAAGAAAATTAGAGATATCAAGGGAATATTACATGCAAAGATGGGCTTGATACAGGACAGAAATGGTATGGACCTAACAGAAGCAGAAGATATTAAGAAGAGGTGGTAAGAATATACAGAAGAACTGTACAAAAAAGATCTTCATGACCAAGATGATCACAATGGCATGATCACTCACCTAGAGCCAGACATCCTGGAATGTGAAGTCAAGTGGGGCTTAGAAAGCATCACTACGAACAAAGCTAGTGGAGGTGATGGAATTCCAGTGGAGCTATTTCAAATCCTGAAAGATGATGCTGTGAAAATGCTGCACTCAATATGCCAGCAAATTTGGAAAACTCAGCAGTGGCCACAGGACTGGAAAGGGTCAGTTTTCATTCCAATCCCAAAGAAAGGTAATGCCAAAGAATGCTCAAAGGCAATGCTGCACAATTGCACTCATCTCACATGCTAGTAAAGCAATGCTCAAAATTCTCCAAGCCAGGCTTCAGCAATACGTGAACCGTGAACTTCCAGATGTTCAAGCTGGTTTTAGAAAAGGCAGAGGAAGCAGAAATCAAATTGCCAACATCCACTGGATCATCGAAAAAGCAAGAGAGTACCAGAAAAACATCTATTTCTGCTTTATTGCCTATGCCAAAGCCTTTGACCGTGTGGATCACAATAAACTGTGGAAAATTCTGAAAGAGATGGAAATACCAGACCACCTGACCTGCCTCTTGAGAAACCTATATGCAGGTCAGGAAGCAACAGTTAGAACTGGACATGGAACAACAGACTGGTTCCAAAGAGAAAAAGGAGTACGTCAAGGTGGTATATCGTCACCCTGCTTATTTAACTTATATGCAGAGTACATCATGAGAAATGCTGGGCTGGAAGAAGCACAAGCTGGAATCAAGATTGCCGGGAGAAATATCAATACCCTCAGATACGCAGATGACACCACCCTTATGGCAAAAAGTGAAGAGGAACTAAAGAGCCTCTTGATGAAAGTGAAAGAGAAGAATGAAAAAGTTGGCTCAAAGCTCAACATTCAGAAAACAAAGATCATGGCATCCAGTCCCATCACTTCATGGGAAATAGATGGGGAAACAGTGGAAACAGTGAGAGACTTTATTTTTTTAGGCTCCAAAATCACTACAGATGGTGACTGCAGCCATGAAATTAAAAGACGCTTACTCCTTGGAAGGAAAGTTATGACCAACCTAGATAGCATATTGAAAAGCAGAGACATTACTTTGCCAACAAAGGTCCGTCTAGTCAAGGCTATGGTTTTCCAGTGATCATGAGTGGATGTGAGAGTTGGACTGTGAAGAAAGCTGAGCACTGAAGAATTGTTGCTTTTGAACTGTGGTGTTGGAGAAGACTCTTGAGAGTCCCTTAGACTTCAAGGAGATCCAACCAGTCCATTCTAAAGGAGATCAGCCTTGGGTGTTCTTTGGAAGGAATGATGCTAAAGCTGAAGCTCTGGTACTTTGGCCACTTCATGCGAAGAGTTGACTCATTGGAAAAGACTCTGATGTTGGAAGGAATTGGGGGCAGGAGGAAAAAGGGACGACAGAGGACGAGATGCCTGGATGACATCACCAACTCGATGGATGTGAGTTTGAGTGAACTCCAGGAGTTGGTGATGGACAGGGAGGCCTGGCATGCTGCGATTCATGGGCTCGCAAATAGTCGGACACGACTGAGCAACTGAACTGAACTGAACTGAACTGAACTGAATTACTCAGATATAAAAATAGAGAATTTTTTCACTTTTATGGTACATAACATTTGCTTGGTACCCAAGAAAAGTTAGCTGTTATCTGCCTTTTTTTTCTCTTTCTTCTTCCATCCTACAATTAGACTTAAACATGAACTATTAAAACCCATTGATCATATATTATTTCACATAGCAGCTCACTCAATGTTTGACAATGAAAAAAACTTAAATGGTGAATTGCATTCTAAATATACAGTTGCAGAATTAGAAAACCTGACAATAGGAGAAGGGAACCCTTATCTCTTACCTCTTAGGTTCCATTATGTACTAACCTAGGGTAAGCCAATATGGAGTATCCATGGTGACTCTAAAGAACTAAGCGTTCTTTGCTGACTTCATGAATTCATAACAGTAGTTTCCTATTGAAATGGCAACAGCATCCATTAGCCATTCTTAATTGACTGCATGTTGTTGTTTATCGATCACTCAGTCATGTCCAACTACTTGTGACACCACGGACTGCAGCATGCCAGGCCTCCCTGTCCCTCACCATCTCCTGGAATTTGTCCAAGTTCATTTCCATTGCATTAGTGAAGCCATCAAGCCATCTCATCCTCTGATACCCTCTTCTTCTTCTGCCCTCCATCATTCCCAGCATCAGGGACTTTTCCAATGAGTCAGTTGTTCACATCAGGTGACCAAAATACTGGAGCTTCAGCTTCAGCATTAGTCCTTCCAATGAGTATTCAGGGTTGATTTCCTTTAAGATTGACTGATTTGATTTCCTCTCTGTCCAAGGGACTCTCAGGATTCTTCTCCAGCACCACAGTTCAAAGGTATTAATTCTTTGCCCCTCTGCCTTCTTTACCGTCCAGCTGTCAAAACTATATGTGACCACTGGGAAGACCATAGCCTTGACTATACAGACTTTGTCAGCAGAGTGATGTCTCTGCTTTTCAACACATTGTCTAGATTTGTCATTGCTTTCCTGCCAAGAAGGAATAGTCTTCTGATTTCATGGCTTCAGTCATCATCTGCAGTGATTTTAGAGCCCAAGAAAAGGAAATCTATCACTATTTTCACTTTTCCCCCTTCTATTTGCCATGAAGCAATGGGGCTGGATACCATGATCTTAGATTTTTTTAAATATTTAGTTTTTAAGACAGCTTTTTTACTCTCCTCCTTCACCCTCATCAAGAGGTTCTTTAGTTCCTCTTCACTTTCTGCCATTAAAGTGGTATCATCTGCATATCTGAGGTTGTTGATGTTTCTCCCACCTATCTTGATTCCAGGTTATAACTCATCCAGCCCAGCATTTCTCATGACGTGTTCAGCATGTAAGTTAAATACACAGGGTAACAACAGACAGCCTTGTTGTACTCCTTTCTCAATCCTGATCCAGTCAGGTGTTCCATACAGGGTTCCAACTCTTGCTTATTGACCCGCATGCAGGTATCTCGGGAGACAGGTAAAATGGTCTGGTATTCCCATCTCTGCATATGTCATGTGAAATACACACACACACATACACACACACATACTCATCATGGAATGTTTTATTTCCTCTTTGAGAAATAAGGAAACCAAAGTATAAAGAGTAAATGCTTTAGACACAGATGTAAAATTAGTAAATGACTGAAATGGAATTTGAATTCAGTTCTGTGTGGCTCCTTAGCCTTTGCTCTGGATAGCCTACCAGATTATGTTTCTAGGCAAAAGGTTTTAAAACCTGTTAGAATATTTTATGACGTGTTCCACAAGAGAATAATGTGTGGTTTGAGAAATAATTGGTCCATCCACTATCTTTGCAATCTATTGTTTCTGTGACTAAACATGATTACTTTGGCTCTCTGAATTCAATTTTTTCATACGTAACATAGAATATTACTTTACTAGCCTGTGAGATGAGTGCAATTGTATGGTAGTTTGAGCATTCTTTGGCATTGCCTTTCTTTGGGATTGGAACGAAAACTGACCTATTCCAGTCCTGTGGCCACTGCTGAGTTTTCCAAATTTGCTGGCATATTGAGTGCAGCACTTTCACAGCATCATCTTCCAGCATTTGAAATAGCTCAACTGGAGTTCCATCACCTCCACTAGCTTTGTTCGTAGTGATGCTTTCTAAGCCCCACTTGACTTCACATTCCAGGATGTCTGACTCTAGGTGAGTGATCACACCATCGTGATTATCTTGGTCGTGAAGCTCTTTTTTGTACAATTCTTCTGTGTATTCTTACCACCTCTTCTTAATATCTTCTGCTTCTGTTAGGTCCATACCATTTCTGTCCTTTATTGTACCCATCTTTGCATGAAAAGTTCCCTTGGTATCTTTAATTTTCTTGAAGAGATCTCTAGTCTTTCCCATTCTGTTGTTTTCCTCTATTTCTTTGCATTGATCGCCGAGGAAGGCTTTCTTATCTCTCCTTGCTATTCTTTGAAACTCTGCATTCAGTTGCTTATATCTTTCCTTTTCTCCTTTGCTTTTCGCTTCTCTTCTTTTCATAGCTATTTGTAAGGCCTCCCCAGACAGCCATTTTGCTTTTTGCATTTCTTTTCTATGGGGATGGTCTTGATTCCTGTCTCCTGTACAATGTCATGAACCTCCATCCATAGTTCATCAGGTACTCTATCTATCAGATCTAGTCCCTTAAATCTATTTCTCATTTCCACTGTATAATCGTTATGAATTTGAATTAGGTCATACTTGAAGAATGGTCTAATGGTTTTTAGAAACCTATATGCAAGTCAGGAAGCAATAGTTAGAACTGGACATGGAACAACAGACTGGTTCCAAATAGGAAAAGGAGTACGTCAAGGCTGTATATTGTCACCCTGCTTATTTAACTTCTATGCAGAGTACATCATGAGAAACGCTGGGCTGGAGGAAGCACAAGCTGGAATCAAGATTGCTGGAAGAAATATCAATAACCTCAGATATGCAGATGACACCACCCTTGTGGCAGAAAGTGAAGAGGAATGAAAAAGTCTCTTGATGAAACTGAAAGAGGAGAGTAAAAATGTTGGCTTAAAGCTCAACATTCAGAAAATGAATATCATGGTATCTGGTCCCATCGCTTCATGGGAAACAGATGGGGAAACAGTGGAAATAGTGTCAGACTTTATATTGGGGGGCTTGAAAGTCACTGCAGATGGTAATTACAGCCATGAAATTAAAAGAGGCTTACTCCTTGGAAGGAAAGTTATGACCAACCTAGATAGCATATTCAAAAGCAGAGACATTAGTTTGCCAACAAAGGTCTGTCTAGTCAAGGCTAGGGTTTTTCCAGTGATCATGTATGTATGTGAAAGTTGGACTGTGAAGAAAACTGAGCACCAAAGAATTGATGCTTTTGAACTGTGGTGTTAGAGAAGACTCTTGAGAGTCCCTTGGACTGCAAGGAGATCCAACCAGTCAATTCTGAAGGAGATCAGCCCTGGGATTTGTTTGGAAGAAATGATGCTAAAGCTCAAACTCCAATATTTTGGCCACCTCATGAGAAGAGTTGACTCATTGGAAAAGACTCTGATGCTGGGAGGGATTGGAGGCAGGAGGAGAAGGGGACAACAGAGGATGAGATGGCTGGATGGCATCACTGACTTGATGGACATGAGTTTGGGTGAACTCTGGGAGTTGGTGATGGACAGGGAGGCCTGGTTTGCTGCAGTTCACGGGGTCGCAAAGAGTCGGACTGAGCGACGGAACTGAACTGAACCTAGAATAATCACAATACCTACTTAACTGTGCTTTTATGAGAAGTATGCAATATATGTAGAGTGAGATACATAAAGTACTTAGTCCAGCACCTGACACCAAGGAAATGCTCTCAGAAGTTAGCAGACACCACTATTATTATCACCTGCTACATTGGTGGAGGAAACCAGGACTATAATGCAATATTAAAATGGAAATTACAGCTGTCCACTAGGATAATCAACTGCCATTATCTCAAAAAATAGAGCCAGTTAAGTGTCATGAACACTTCTCTGCATTGATTGTAAACGTGGACAAGTACTCAAGAACCACTGAAATAGTATGCAAACACCCTATATTCCTTGAAGAACTTATGTAAATATACAAGTGGACAATGTAAAACAGTGGATGATTCACATGCATTTTGTTTGAAGAGCTTAAGAGGTTTGTTGTTGTTTAATAGGAATTGCTACAAGCTGACGAAGAATGAAGATGGAAGTGAATTCCTTTTTCTTTTGCTTTGGGCAGTCAGGATGACTGGTAGCACTGTGTAAATTCAAGAAAGGCTGTTGACGATGCATTGGTGAGCAGGAGAATAGTAGCACTGAAGAGAAAACCAGAAGTGGTGCTGATAAATTAGAATGGGAAAATAAGCATCATGAATCCTCAGGAGTTAGGTGGTAGTCATGCAACATGAAAGCAGGAGATCAGACATTCATAGCACAGGACTCTGGACCACCATGCTGTGCACCACTCTTTTGAAGGAGCCTGTTAAATGACAAGGGCAAAACTGAAAAATACTAAAATCTCCACAAATGCCTGTCATCTGGTGTTGAAATATAGCCTTGTGGACATGAGCTACTATGATCTAAAGGACCCACGGGGGCAGATTACAAGTCAGGAAGCTATCTAACACGCCCTGGGGATGCTCTCCATCGTGAGGCTCTTTAGAAGGGGAGAGTTAAGCTATACTGTTTGCACCTTTGTGCCATTATCTTATCTTAAACTTTGAGGAAATTACCACTGTTGTCAGTGCACAGCAAAATGGACAGTTTAGACAAAATGCAAAAGCAAGGAAAACTGCTAAGCAGAACAAAAAGGTAATTTTTGCCTCCTAAAAATTAACGTATCATGTCAGGACTTCCATGGTGTCCAGTGGTTAAGATCTGCCTTCCAATTCAGGAGACACAGGGTTAATTCCTGGTCCAGGATGATTCTGCATGCCATGAGGCAACTAAGCCCATGTGCAACGACCACTGAGTATGCACTTGAGAGCCTGCCAGCCACAACTACGGAGCCCACGTGCTGCAACTACTAAAGCCTGTGAGCCTAGAGCTGGGCTCTCAACAAGGGAAGCTGCCACAATGAGAAGTCCGAGTACCGCCAGCAAAGTGTAACCCCGGCTCGCTGCAACTAGAGAAAGCCTCTCCACGACAACAAAAGACCCAGTGCAACCAAAAATAAATACATTTTTAAAATGAATAAAATATTACGCCAGTGCTATATGGCAATATTCATCATATCCTTTGACTCAGGTGGGGTTGGCCCATTCTAAGATGTACCCCAAAATTCTCGCCCCCACTATGACACACCTTTTTGATTCATCCCATGAACTTTGTATTATTCTGTTTAAAACTAAAGTCTAGGCAGTGCTCTGAAGGAGTATTCCAGAAGTAAATAAGGTCCCAAATCAGTTGACTTTGAGAGACAGATCTGTGGATCTGATATGACCATATGAGCCCTTAAAAGATGCAAGACTTTCCCTGGTGAGACAGTTTGAAAGCACGGGAGGATTTGATATGAGCAAGTATCACAAACTGAATTGTTTCCCACCAAAATGTATATGGTGAGACCCTAACTGCCAGTGTGACTTTATTTAGAGACAAGGCCTGTAAGAAGGCAGTGAACGTTAGGTGAGGTCATAGTGTGGGGCCTTAATGCAATATAACTAGTGTCTTTGTAAGAGGCAGAGACCCCAGAGTCCAGTCCCTTTTCTGCATACACATAGAGCTGCAGCAAGGGGGCAGACATCTGCCAATCAGGAAGATAGGCTCTCACAAGAAACCAACCTTGATCTTGGACTTATAGCCTCCAGAACTGTGAGAAAATGAATTTCTGTTGTTTAAGCCACCTAGTGTGTGGTACTTTCACTGTGGTATCCCAAGCAGAGTCAAAAGATTTTGCATCGAGTGTTTTGAAGACTGAGAGGGTCACATGACAGGGGAACATGGACAGTAGCCTCCAGCTGACAGCCATCAAGGAAACAGGCATGCTCGTTCTGTAACTGCAAGGAAGTGAATTCTGACCCAACCTAACTTAGAGCCTTGGAATCTGAATGAGAGCACACAGATTTCAGCCTTATAAGCACCTGAGCAGGGAACCCAGCCACCTCAGCCCAGGTGTCTGCCCAACAGTACTGTGAGTTAATAAAGAGTTTTGTTCTAAGGTGCCAAACTTGTGGTAATGTATTCAAAAGGACAACAAATGAAAAGCCACTTCGAGACTAATTCTATTTTTAAAACAGCTTTATCAAGGTATAAACTGACATACAGAAAACTGTCCATATTTAAATGTATACTAGTTTGAAGATATGCATATACCTGTGAAAACATTACCACAATCAAGGTAACAGACATATTTTATATATCTATAAACTTCCAAAAATGAGATTCAGAGATATTTTTAGTGGGTTGCCCTAAAGTTTTCTGACGAGAAGTTCCTTTTTGTACTTCTCAGTCATATACCTCAACATGAGATAATAGGTGCAGGCTGCAGGTATCGCTCCCACCTAGAATACAAAATGGATGCTCACATATTTTTGTAGCAGGACATATTTTTCTTACCAGGGCCTAAGCATCAGGGACATAGTTATTTATTTCACAGGGATTAGACAGATCAATGTTGACATTATTTTTTGTAGTTCCTACTAGAGTATTTTTAAATACATTTCTGATAGCTTACAGATTTAAGAAATGAACTCAGATGGGACATTCTGATTACGTTAATAAATTAGACATATAAATACAGGCAGTGATAAAATGGGATGGGGTAGTGTGGGTAGGAGAGCACTGAGTTCTCTAATGATTCAATGCCCTCAGTACCCGAGTACCAATTGATAGATAGCACAGAAGAAGTTCAATGATGATTTAACTTAAAAGTTCCCTGTGCTTTATCATTCATGTTTAATTAGAGTTAGTCCATTAATTACCTTCTTGAGAAGTGAGACTGGAAAGAAAATTAAGTGGTACTTTCAAAAGCTAATTTTGCAAACAATTAAATGAAGCCAAATGTAATTGATAATTGCTATAACAACTGACCCTGAGGCATTCCTCTTTAGAAAAATTGTTGTTTGGACTTTGATAATATGAGAGAATAAAAAAATCTCTTCATAAATTTAAATAAGCATGGATAAGTCAAAACAAAGACAATTAAGCTTCTCATAAAATTTGACTCAAGCTAAAGCTGGCAATTTTAGCGGCACAAATTTTAACATAGTTTCTGAAAAACATACAGTTGATGATAACCAGGTCTGAAAATTGGGGAAAAATTGAAATATATTTCAATTATCACAAAAACTTGAAAAAGGCAATGAATCATGTGCTACTCTTATGTCTTTTTGAGGGAAGCTAAATCTTTTGACCATTTCTTTCCCCGTGCTCACATGTATCTTTTAAAGTTTTTAAACAGGAACTACATAGCAAACTGAGTATACCATTTTAAAATACCATTATCAATGGTAAAAAACTGGAAGCTTTTCCTCTAAAATTAGGAAGGATTCCCACTCTCATCATTTATATTTAACAAAGTGTTGGAAGTTCTAGCCACAGCAATCACAGAAGAAAATGAAATAAAAGGCATCCAAATTAGAAAGGAAGAAGTGAAACTGTCACTGTTTGCAGATGACATAATATTGCATATACAGAACCCTACAGTCTCACCATTAGTAAATGGATTCAGTAAAGTTACAAAAAAAGATTAACATACAGAAGTATTTTGTTTTTCTACACACTAATAATGAACTAGCAGTGAGAGAAAGCAAGAAAACAATCCCATTTATAATCATCAGTTCAGTTCAGTTCAGTCACTCAGTCGTGTCCAACTCTTTGAAACCCCATGAATTGCAGCATGCCAGGCCTCCCTGTCCATCACTAACTCCTGGAGTTCACTCAAACTCATGTTCCTCGAGTCGGTGATGCCATCTGCCATCTCATCCTCTGTTGTCTCCTTCTCCTCCTGTCCCCAATCCCTCCCAGCATCAGGGTCTTTTCCAATGAGTCAACTCTTAGCATGAGGTGGCCAAAGTATTGGAGTTTCAGCTTCAACATCAGTCCTTCCAGTGAACACCCAGGATTGGTCTCCTTTAGGATGGAGAAATTTAAAAATATAATATGATCCAGCAATTCCACTCCTGGGTACATATCTGAAGAAACAAAAAAACAATAATGCAAAAAAAAAAAAAAAAATATATATATATATAGGCACATCAATATTCTTAGTAGCTTTATTTATAATAATCAAGATATGGAAAACACCTAAGTGTTCATCAAAGGTAAATGGATAAAGGGGATGTGAGAAATTATATATATATATATCTCTCATGGCATCTGGTCCCATCACTTCATGGGAAATACAAGGGGAAACAGTGGAAACAGTGTCAGACTTTATTTTTGGGGGCTCAAAAATCACTGCAGATGGTGATTGCAGCCATGAAATTAAAAGACACTTACTCCTTGGAAGGAAAGTTATGACCAACCTAGATAGCATATTCAAAAGCAGAGACATTATTTTGCCAACAAAGGTCCCTCTAGTCAAGGCTATGGTTTTTCCAGTGGTCATGTATGGATGTGAGAGTTGGACTGTGAAGAAAGCTGAGCACCAAAGAATTGATGCATTTGAACTGTGGTGTTGGAGAAGACTCTTGAGAGTCCCTTGGACTGCAAGGAGATCCAACCAGTCCAACCTAAAGGAGACCAGTCCTGGGTGTTCATTGGAAGGACTGATGCTGAGGCTGAAACTCCAATACTTTGGCCACCTCATGCGAAGAGTTGACTCATTGGAAAAGACCCTGATGCTGGGAGGGATTGAGGGCAGGAGGAGAAGGGGATGACAGAGGATGAGATGGCTGGATGGCATCACAAACTCGATGGACATGAGTTTGAGTGAACTCCAGGAGTTGGTGATGTACAGGGAGGCCTGGCATGCTGTGATTCATGGGTTCGCAAAGAGTAGGACACAACTGAGCAACTGAACTGAACTGAACTGATATATAATTCCAAACTAAAGTTATTTTGCTAAAGAGAAACTGTTGAACTGTAACAAAAATAAGTGTAGACTAGATTTTGTATATATGTAGAGAAAACCCCTGAGGTTATCAATTGTGTGTCACAGTCCTCTTCTGCAGATATATGTGTGCATATGTATCAGTTCAGTTCAGTCGCTCAGTTGTGTCCAACTCATTTCAACCCCATGGCCTGCAGCATGCCAGGCCTCCCTGTCCATCACCAACTCCCAGAGTTTACTCAAATTCATGTCTATTGAGTCAGTGATGACATCCAACCATCTCATCCTCTGTCATCCCCTTCTCCTCCTGCCTTCAGTCTTTCCTGGCAACAGGGTCTTTTCAAATGAGTCAGTTCTTCACATCAGGTGCCCAAAGTATTGGAGCTTCACCTTCAGCATCAGTCCTTCCAATGAACACCCAGGACTGGTCTCCTTTAGGATGGACTGGTTGGATCTCCTTGCAGTCTAAGGGACTCTCAAGAGTCTTGTCCAACACCACAGTTCAAAAGCATCAATTCTTTGGTGCTCAGCTTTCTTTATAGTCCAACTCTCACATCCATACATGACTATTGGAAAAGCCATAGCCTTGATCAGACAGACCTTTGTTGGCAAAGTAATGTTTCTGCCTTTTAATATACTGTCTAGGTTGGTCATAACTTTTCTTCCAAGGAGCAAGGATCTTTTAATTTCATGGCTTCAATCACTATCTGCAGCGATTTGGGAACCCAAAAAGATAAAGTCTGTCACTGTTTTCATTGTTTACCCATCTATTTCCCATGAAGTGATGGGACCAGATGCCATGATGTTAGTTTTCTGAATGTTGAGTTTTAAGCCAACTTTTTCACTCTCCTCTTTCACTTTCGTCAAGACACTGTTTAGTTCTTCACTTTCTGCCATAAGTGTGGTGTCATCTGCATATCTGAAGTTATTGATATTTCTCCTGGCAATCTTGATTCCAGCTTGTGATTTCAGCACAGCGTTTCTCATGATGTATTCTGCATATAAGTTAAATAAGCATGGTGACAATATACAGCCTTGATGTATTCTTTTTCCTATTTGGAACCAGTCTATTCCATGTACAGTTCTAACTGTTGCTTCCTGACCTGCATATAGGTTTCTCAAGAGGCAGGTCAGGTGGTCTGGTATTCCAATATCTTTAAGAACTTTTCAGAGTTTGTGGTGGTCCACACAGTCAAAGGCTTTGGCATAGTCAATAAAGCAAAGTAGATGCTTTTCTGGAACTCTCTTCCTTTTTCAATGATCCAACAGATGTTGGCAATTTGATCTCTGGTTCCTCTGCCTTTTCTAAATCCAGCTTGAACATCTGGAAGTTCATGGTTCATGTACTGTTGAAGCCTGGCTTGGAGAATTTTGAGCATTACTTTACTAGCGTGTGAGATGAGTGCAACTGTGCAGTAGTTTGTGCATTCTTGGGGATATATATGTACATTATATATAATCTATATACATGGTGGCTCAGATGGTAAAGAATCTGCCTGCAATTCAGGGGTCTTGGGTTCAATCCCTGGGTCAGGAAGATCCCTTGATGAGGTGAATGGCAATCCACTCAAGTAGTCTTGCCTAGAGAATTCTATAGACAGAGGAGTCTGGTGGCTACTGTCCACGGGGTCACAAAGAGTCAGACACAACTGAACGACTAACACACTCATTTTTATATGTGTATATACACATATGGTAAAATATTACTTAGCCATAAAAAGAATTAAATTTTGCCATTTTAAACAACATGGATGGACTTGGAGGTATTATACTCAGTGAATTAAATTGGACAGAGAAAAATAAATACTGTATGTGTTGATTTATATGTGGTATATTAAAAACTAAAATGAACGAATATACTAAACAGAAATAGATGCACAGATATAGAGAATAAACTAGTGGTTACCAGTGGAAAGAAGGGTTGGAGGAGATGTAACATAGGGAAAGGATATTAAAAGGTACAAACTACTAGGTATAAAATTAATGAGACACAAGGATGTAATGTACAGTATAGGAAAGATAACCAATATTTTATAGCAACTTTAAATGGAGTAAAATCTATAAACATATTGAATCACTACTTTGTACACTTGAAAGTAATATTGTAAAGCAACCACTCTTCAAAAAATAAAATTAATTATAAATAAAATGTCATTATCAAACACTGACTCTGTGACAAGCACTCAGTATGCTGTTAGTGATACACCTAACTTTTCACTGAAACAGCTCAGAGTTCAGCAGAGGATAAATATGCTGACACAGCAAAGCATAGAAAGGACAAGCAATAGAGTAATCCAGAAAGAAAGGACACGTATTCTGTCTGGGTCAGCCAGAGCGGGCTCAACAAACAGGGGTGTGGGAGGTATAAGTCTCTTACTGAAGAGACTGGGTAGTATTGAGACCCTGGCAAGGAAAAGCATTCCAGCAGAGGGAATGGCCCGGGTAAAGACTGACAGCTGTGTGCCGACTCTGTGGGAAAGCTTCCTGGTCAGGCATCTTACAAACTTTTTGCAGAGGTGATTCAGAGGTTTTGAAAAGAATCCTGACATCAACTTTTATAAATTTATTAATTTCACTTAATAGCCAATCAGAGATATTACTGATGCTATTGTGGGTTCAGTTCTAGACCAATAAAATAAAGAAAATATCGCAATTGACTCAGACAGTGAAGAATCTGCCTGCAATGCGGGAGACTCAGGTTCCATCCCTGGGTAGGAAGATCCCCTGGAGAAGGAAATGGCTACCCCCTCCAGTATTCTTGTTTGGAGAATTCCATGGACAGAGAAGCCTGGAGGGCTATCATCTATGGGTCACAAGGAATCACACACGACTGAGCAACTACTAAGGTAAGACCAGTGAATTTTTTTGTTTTTTTAGTGCGAATAAAACTTACACTGTAGTCAATTAAGTGTTCAATAGGATTATGTCTAAAATAAATACATATCTTAATTTTTAAAACTTTATTGCTAAAAAAAATATTAACCACCATATGAGCCATCAGTTTACTGCAACAAACATATATGGAAACAGTTTTAAATATTGTGAGAATTATGAAAATGTGACACAGAAACAAGAAGTGAGCAAATGCTGTTGGAAAATGGCACTGATAGACTTGCTTGACACAGACTTGCCTCAAACCTTCAGTGTGTAAAAGTCACAATATCTTCTAAGCACACAAAAAAGTGAGACACAATAAAATAAGATATACAATTTTGGCTATTCATGCAGTTCACATTGGGCTCATATGACAAAAAATTTTACCAAAACCATGTTTTCCCTTTGGGAATTTTACAAGGCATCAGAGAACAGGAAATCAGGCAAAACAACGTGAGGCAACATTAACTTTGGGCAGCCCCCCAGCTGTGGCCCTTCTTTTTCCTGCATCTCAGAACACAGTCTTCTTTTCTTTAAGATTTTGTTTTCAAGTGGACCACTTTTAAAGTTTTTATTTAATTTTGTTATGATGTTTCTGTTTTACATTCTGTTTTTATGGCTTCAAGGCATGTGGCATCTTAAATCCCTGACCAGGGACTGAACCCACACTCCCTGCATTGGAAGGTGAAGTCTTAACTACTGGGCCACTAGGGAAGCTCCAGACACAGTCTATTTTAAAAAGCACCAAAATGCCAGTCTTGATGAATGAATTAAGATTGGTTAGAATTATCCGGAGAAGGCAATGGCAACCCACTCCAGTACTCTTGCCTGGAAAATCTCATGGACAGAGGAGCCTGGTAGGCTGCAGTCCATGGGGTCGCGAAATGTCAGACACGACTGAGCGACTTCACTTTCACTTTCCTGCATTGGAGAAGGAAATGGCAACCCACTCCAGTGTTCTTGTCTGGAGAATCCCAGGGATGGCGGAGCCTGGTGGGCTGCTGTCTATGGGGTTGCACAGAGTCGGACACGACTAAAGCGACTTAGCAACAGCAGCAGCAGCAGCAGAATTATTAGTTTCCCACAGCCAAATATCTTTTTCTGGCCCCCTCACAACTGACTACCAGAAAGCAAGTTAATACTGAATTGTAAAGATGAGTGAGTCCTAGATAAGTTTTGACGTTATGTTTACATATATTATACATTATAATATACACAAGCATACATGGATCTCCATATATGACTCTGTGTGTACATTCTCAGTCATGTCTGATTCTTTGCAACCTCATGGGCTATAGACTGTCAGAACCCTCTGTTAATGAAATATCCAGGCAAGAATACTAGAGTGGCTTGCCACTTTCTACTCCAGGGGATCTTCCGGACAGGGATCAAATCTACATTTCTTGCATTGGCAGGCAGATTCTTTACCACTGCACCACCTAGGAAGCCCTTATATATGACTACACTTACATATATATACTATGTATATGCAAAGGTCATCTCTTCTACATAACAGTTCTTTTTTTTTAATTAATTAATTTATTTTAACTGGAGGCTAATTACTTTACAATATTGTAGTGGTTTTTGCCATACATTGACATGTATCAGCAATGGGTATACATGTGTCCCCCATCCTGAATTCCCCTCCCACCTCCCTCCCCATCCCATCCCTCAGGGTCATCCCAGTGCACCGGTCCTGAGCACCCTGTCTCATGCATTAAACCTGGACTCGTGATCTGTTTCACATATGATAATATACATGTTTCAATGCTATTCTCTCAAATCATCCCCCCCTCACCTTCTCACACAGAGTCCAAAAGACTTCTTTACTTCTATGTCTCTTTTGCTGTCTCTCAGTCATAGTTACCATCTTTCTAAATTCCACATATATGCATTAGTAAACTGTGTTGGTGTTTTTCTTTCTGACTTACTTCACTCTGTATAATAGGCTCCAGTTTCATCCACATCATTAAAACTGATTCATATCCATTATTTTTAATAACTGAGTAATATTCCATTGTGTATATGTGCCACTGCTTTCTTATCCACTCATATGCCGATGGACATCTAGGTTGCTTCCATCTCCTAGCTGTTGTAAACAGTGTTGCGATGAACATTGGAGTACACGTGTCTCTTTCAATTCTGGTTTCCTCAGTGTGTATGCTCAGCAGTGGGATTGCTGGGTCATATGGCAGTTCTATTTCCAGTTTTTTAAGGAATCTCCACACTGTTCTCCATAGTGGCTATACTAGTTTGCATTCCCACCAACAGTGTAAGAGGGTTCTCTTTTCTCCACACCCTCTCCAGCATTTATTGCTTATAGACTTTTTGATAGCAGCCATTCTGCCCAGTGTGAGATGCTACCTCATTGTGGTTTTGATTTACGTTTTCTAATAATGACTGATGTTGCACATCTTTTCATGTGTTTGTTAATCATCTGTATGTCTTCTTTGGAGAAATGTCTGTTTAGTTCTTTGGCCCATTTTTTGATTGGGTCATTTATTTTCTGGGAATTGAGCTGCATGAGCTACTTGTATATTTTTGAGATTAATTCTTTGTCAGTTGCTTCATTTGCTGTTATTTTCTCCCATTCTGAAGGCTGTCTTTTCACCTTGCTTATAGTTTCCTTTGTTGTGCAAAAGCTTTTAAGTTTAATTAGGTCCCATTTGTTTATTTTTGCTTTTATTTCCATTAGTCTGGGAGGTGAGTCATTGAGGGTCCTGCTGTGATTTATATCAGAGAGTGTTTTGCCTATGTTCTCCTCTAGGAGTTTTACAGTTTCTGGTCTTATGTTTAGATCTTTAATCCATTTTGAGTTTATTTTTGTGCATGGTGTTAGAAAGTGTTCTAGTTTCATTCTTTTATGAGTGGTTGACCAGTTTTCCCAGCACCACTTTTTATAGAGATTGTCTTTTCTCCATTGCATATTCTTACCTCCTTTGTCAAAGATACGGTGTCCATAGGTGCGTGCATTTATCTCTGGGCTTTCTATTTTGTTCCATTGATCTATATTTTTGTCTTTGTGCCAGTACTATACTGTCTTGATAACTGTAGCTTTGTAGTATAGTCTGAAGTCAGGGAGGTTGATTCCTCCAGTTCCATTCTTCTTTCTCAAGATTGCTTTGGTTATTTGAAGTTTTATATATTTCCATACAAATTGTGAAATTTGTTCTAGTTCTCTGAAATATACCTTTGGTAGCTTGATAGGGATTGCACTGAATCTTTGGATAGTATACTCATTTTCACTATATTGATTCTTCTGACCCATGAACATGGTATATTTCTCCATTTGTGTCATCTCTGATTTCTTTCATCAGTGTTCTATATATAGGTCTTTTGTTTCTTTTGGTAGATTTATTCCTAAGTATTTTATTCTTTTTGTCACAATGGTGAATGGAATTGTTTCCTTAATTTCTCTTTCTGTCTTCTCATTGTTAGTGTATAGGAATGAAAGGGAATTCTGTGTGTTAACTTTACATCCTGCAACTTTACTATATTCATTGATTAGCTCTAGTAATTTTCTGGTGGAGTCTTTAGGGCTTTCTGTGTAGAGGATCATGTCATCTGCAAACAGTGAGAGTTTTACTTCTTGTTTTCCAATCTGGATTCCTTTTATTTCTTTTTCTTCTCTGATTACTGTGGCTAAAACTTCCAAAACTATGTTGCATAGAAGTTGTGAGAGTGGGCACCTTTGTCTTGTTCCTGACTTTAGGGGAAATGCTTTCAATTTTTCACCATTGAGGATAATGTTTGCTGTGGGTTTATCATATATAGCCTTTATTATGTTGAGGTATGTTTCTTCTATTCCTGCTTTCTGGAAGATTTTTCTCATAAATGGATATTGAATTATGTCAAAAGTTTTCTCTGCATCTATTGATATAGTCATATGGTTTTTATCTTTCAATTTGTTAATGTAGTGTATCACATTGTTTGATTTGTGGCTACTAAAGAATCCTTGCATCCCTAGGATAAAGCCCACTTGGTCATGATGTATGATTTGTTAATATGTTGTTGGATTCTGTTTGCTAGAAATTTACATAACAGTTCTTATCTGCTTAACACTATCAAGCCATTATCTGTATAGATATTGGAGCCTAAACTTCCTCTGGCCCATAACCATATGCCACATGATGATAAATCTTCACCCCACTTGCTTCCTGTTGGTCCTTCTAGATACACAGTGCTATATAAATTCAGTTCAGTTAAGTCAGTTCAGTTCAGTTCAGCCGCTCAGTCATTTTTGACTCTTTGTGACCCCATGGACTGCAGCATGCCAGGCCTCCCTGTCCATCATCAACTCCCACAGTTTACTCAAACTCATGTCCATTGAGTGTGATGCCATCCAACCATCTCATCCTCTGTCATCCCCTTCTCCTCCTGCCTTCTATCTGTCCTAGCATCAGGATCTTTTCCAATAAGTCAGTTCTTTGCATCAGGTGGCCAAAGTATTGGAGCTTCAGTTTCAGCATCAGTCCTTCCAATGAATATTCAGGACTGATTTCCTTTAAAATGGACTGGTTGGATCTGCTTGCTGTCCAAGGGACTCTCAATAATCTTATCTAACACCACAGTTCAAAAGCATCTGTTCTTCAGTGCTCAGCTTTCTTTATGGTCCAACTATCACATCTATACATGACTACTGCAAAAACCATAGCTTTGACTAGACAGACCTTTGTTGGCAAAGTAATGTCTCTGCTTTTTAATATGCTATCTAAGTTGATCATAGCTTTTCTTCCAAGAAGGAAGTGCCTTTTAATTTCATGGCTGCAGTCACCATCTGCAGTGATTTGGGAGCCCAAAAAATAAAGTCTATCATTGTTTCCATTGCTTCCCCATCTATTTTCCATGAAGTGATGGGACCAGACACCATGATCTTAGTTTTCTGGATGTTGAGTTTTAAGCCAACTTTTTCACTCTCCTCTTTCACTTTAATAAAGAACTATGTCAGTACCTTTTAATAATAGTGTTTCTCAGAGATAGGACCTACCAGAACATAGTGGAACTACTTGATCCCTTGGTAGTATGTAATAGTCCTTAATTTTACTTAAAATGATCCTGATCACTGAACTGAGATTCACTGAAAAAATACTCATTGACTTTTAATGATACAAAGTTTGCATACAAACCTCATCATAATAATGAATACTGCTTTTATCTTTGATACAATTTAGAGATTGTCAAAATTACCTCAGTCCCTCTGCTATTAACAGTTAGATCCATCTTTATCACAAGACAGGTTTCTGAAAAGCATTGAGAGAAATGTACTCTTTGTTTCTAAATACCATTACTATTTTCCCCTGTATTTATATTACTCTGCATGTGAGATCAGATCATAATATAGTCTCAGCCAAGGATACTCTGGGACCTCCCTCAGTAAATGTGCTGGATTCAACTTTTCCTCTTTACCTTGGATTATTTATTGCTAGTTCTCAGGGGTCTGCTAAGATTCTCTTTCAATGAAGTATTGAATTTCTTTCTTTCTGCAGGTGCTCACAAGCACAGAAGCATTCTGACCAATAGTACAGCAAAGACTTAGAGCAGATGACTCATTCTAACCCCCTTAGTGTACCATTCTCTATAAGGACTTCCTAATATGAAGATCTTTTTTGTACAGTTATTCTGTGTATTCTTGTCATCTCTTCTTAATATCTTCTGCTTCTGTTAGGTCCATACCATTTCTGTCCTTTATCGAGCCCATCTTTGCATGAAATGTTCCTTTGGTATCTCTGATTTTCTTGAAGAGATCTCTAGTCTTTCCCATTCTGTTGTTTTCCTCTATTTCTTTGCATTGATCATTGAAGAAGGCTTTCTTATCTCTTCTTGCTATTCTTTGGAACTCTGCATTCAGATGTTTATATCTTTCCTTTTCACCTTTGCTTTTTGCTTCTCTTCTTTTCATAGCTATTTGTAAGGCCTCCCCAGACAGCCATTTTGCTTTTTTGCATTTCTTTTCCATGGGGATGGTCTTGATCCCTGTCTCCTGTACAATGTCACTAACCTCATTCCATAGTTCATCAGGCACTCTATCTATCAGATCTAGGCCCTTAAATCTATTTCTCACTTCTACTGTATAATCATAAGGGGTTTGATTTAGGTCATACCTGAATGATCTAGTGGTTTTCCCCATTTTCTTCAATTTAAGTCTGAATTTGGCAATAAGGAGTTCATGGTCTGAGCCACAGTCAGCTCCTGGTCTTGTTTTTGCTGACTGTATAGAGCTTCTCCATCTTTGGCTGCAAAGAATATAATCAATCTGATTTCGGTGTTGACCATCTGGTGATGTCCATGTATAGAGTCTTCTCTTGTGTTGTTGGAAGAGGGTGTTTGTTATGACCAGTGCATTTTCTTGGCAAAACTCTATTAGTCTTTGCCCTGCTTCATTCTGTATTCCAAGGCCAAATTTGCCTGTTACTCCAGGTGTTTCTTGACTTCCTACTTTTGCATTCCAGTCCCTTATAATGAAAAGTACATCTTTTGGGGATGTTAGTTTTAAAAGGTCTTGTAGGTCTTCATAGAACCTTTCAACTTCAGCTTCTTCAGTGTTACTGGTTGGGGCATAGACTTGGATTACTGTGATATTGAATGGTTTGCCTTGGAAACAAACAGAGATCATTCTGTTGTTTTTGAGATTGCATCCAAGTACTGCATTTCTGACTCTTTTGTTGACCATTATGGCCACTCCATTTCTTCTGAGGCATTCCTGCCTGCAGTAGTAGATATAATGAGTTAAATTCTGAGTTAAATTCACCCATTCCAGTCCATTTCAGTTCGCTGATTCCTAGAATGTCGACATTCACTCTTGCCATCTCTTGTTTGACCACTTCCAATTTGCCTTGATTCATGGACCTGACATTCCAGGTTCCTATGCAATATTTCTCTTTACAGCATCGGACCTTGCTTCTATCACCAGTCACATGCACAGCTGGGTATTGTTTTTGCTTTGGCCCCATCCCTTCATTCTTTCTGGAATTATTTCTCCACTGATCTCCAGTAGCATATTGGGCACCTACTGACCTGGGGAGTTTCTCTTTCAGAAGCCTATCATTTTGCCTTTTCATGCTGTTCATCGGGTTCTCAAGGCAAGAATACTGAAGTGGTTTGCCATTCCCTTCTCCAGTGGACCACATTCTGTCAGATCTCTCCACCATGTACAAAAAAATTCTTAACGACCCAGATAATCACGATGGTGTGATCACTGACCTAGAGCCAGACATTCTGGAATGTCAAGTCAAGTGGGCCTTAGAAAGCATCACTACGAACAAAGCTAGTAGAGGTGATGGAATTCCAGTTGAGCTATTCCAAATCCTGAAAGATGATGCTGTGAAAGTGCTGCACTCAATATGCCAGCAAATTTGGAAAACTCAGCAGTGGCCACAGGACTGGAAAGGGTCAGTTTTCATTTCAATCCCAAAGAAAGGCAATGCCAAAGAATGCTCAAACTACCGCACAATTGCACTCATCTCACACGCTAGTAAAGTAATGCTCAAAATTCTCCAAGCCAGGCTTCAGCAATACGTGAACCATGAACTTCCAGATGTTCAAGCTGGTTTTAGAAAAGGCAGAGGAACCAGAGATCAAATTGCCAACATCCGCTGGATCATGGAAAAAGCAAGAGAGTTCCAGAAAAGCATCTATTTCTGCTTTAATGACTATGCCAAAGCCTTTGGCTGTGTGGATCACAATAAACTGTGGAAAATTCTTAAACAGATGGGAATACCAGACTACCTGATCTGCCTCTTGAGAAATTTGTATGCAGGTCAGGAAGCAACAGTTAGAACTGGACATGGAACAACAGACTGATTCCAAATAGGAAAAGGAGTTTGTCAAGGCTGTATACTGTCACCCTGTTTATTTAGCTATATGCAGAGTACATCATGAGAAATGCTGGACTGGAAGAAACACAAGCTGGAATCAAGATTACCAGGAGAAATATCAATAACCTCAGATATGCAGATGACACCACCCTTATGGCAGAAAGTGAAGAGGAACTCAAAAGCCTCTTGATGAATGTGAAAGTGGAGAGTGAAAAAGTTGGCTTAAAGCTCAACATTGAGAAAATGAAGATCATGGCATCCAGTCCCATCACTTCATGGGAAATAGATGGGGAAACAGTGGAAATAGTGTCAGACTTTATTTTTCTGGGCTCCAAAATCACTACAGATGGTGACTGCAGCCTGTTATGACCAACGTAGATAGCATATTCAAAAGCAGAGACATTACTTTGCCAACAAAGGTTCGTCGAGTCAAAGCTATGGTTTTTCCTGTGGTCATGTATGGATGCGAGAGTTGGACTGTGAAGAAGGCTGAGCACCGAAGAATTGATGCGTTTGAACTGTGGTGTTGGAGAAGACTCTTGAGAGTCCCTTGGACTGCAAGGAGATCCAACCAGTCCATTCTGAAGGAGATCAGCCCTGGGATTTCTTTGGATGGAATGATGTTAAAGCTGAAACTCCAGAACTTTGGCCACCTCATGCGAAGAGTTGACTCATTGGAAAAGACTCTGATGCTGGGAAGGACTGGGGGCAAGAGGAGAAGGGGACGACAGAGGATGAGATGGCTGGATGGCATCACTGACTCGATGGATGTGAGTCTGAGTGAACTCCGGGAGTTGGTGATGGACAGGGAGGCCTGGCGTGCTGCGATTCATGGGGTCGCAAAGAGTCGGACACGACTGAGCAACTGATCTGATCTGATCTGAACATGAAGATGGGGGTACAGGTACCAGATGTAGAAGGATCATGTCATGCAGGGAATAACTTCAGCCTAAACCTGGGACCAAGTATGGTAATGTCAGTGTCTCATCTCTGAAGCACCAAAATGGCCTAGGGCTGGAGATAAGAAGACTGTTTCTCCTACTGAAATCTAATCTAACCGTGGTAAAGAGTAACAGAAATATATGCATGATATATGTAGGAAATAGAATCCAAGTGCATCATTTGGTATATAAAGAGATAATATAAGAGACACTCTGAATATGCTCCAAATGATTGCAATCCGTCATATCCTGTTGGGAGGAAATCTACTCCTGCAGCAAAAGTTTTGTTTGGGTTTTGGGTTTTTTTTTTTTTTTTTTTTTTGTATATATAATATATATTATACTGGGTCAGCCCCAAAATAGGTTTTTTCATAAGATGTTATGGAAAAAACCTGAACAAACTCTTTGGCCATTCCAATAATATATTACATGTGTGTGCTAAGTTGCTTCAGTCATGTCTGACTCTTTGCGACCTAATGGACTGTAGCCTGCCCGGCTCCTCTGTCCATGGTATTCTCTAGGCAAGAACACTGGAATGGGTTGCCTTGTCTTCCTCCAAGCAAAAGTTATTAAATGTACTCTGTCCTACATGGATAAATAAGGAAGTTGTCAACCCTTTGGCCACTGAAAGAAGCAAGGCAGGCAGAATAGCAAGGATGAGAGACCTGAGAAGAAAACACAAGGAAAACAAAGCCTTTTATGGTAGGTACCCCAGTGGTAGACTGGGTAGAAGTTCCACCTCAACACGAGAGCCACTGTCAAATTGCTCTGCAAAAAAAAAGAAAATTTGTATAAATTTGCAAATCCATGATTAGTGTATGAGAGTTAATGATTCTCCTACCGCCACCTAAACTGGATTTAAATGTTTTAAATATTCACTAAAGATGTTTATAATCTCATTTTGCTTTATTTTTTTATTTAAGGGCTAGAGAAAATTTTCATACATTTATCGATAATGTATATTTATTTCTCTGTAAATTGGTAAAAACAACTGACAGTAAATATTGCAATAATCATAATCAATATTAAATGAGATTCCACTATGCTCCCTTGAGGCAGGTTTCAAATGGGCATGCTGTTAAGTCAGTAAGTCACGCAGGAGCCCACTCTTCTGACATTTGTGACTGAGGTGATGGACATTCCAATATTTGGATGGGTGAAGTGGGAATTGCCTGCTTCTTGTAGCAGTCACCAAATTAATTTTAACTTGCTCATTGTTTTGTGTCAACAAATCTGTGTACATCAAGATATCAGATTAGATGAAAGGAGAAGGAATGGGACCTGATCCAGGATATGGGGATATTTATGATGCTTTAAATCTAATTGTTTTCTGGTAACAAAGGTAGGCACAGACATTATAATTGTCTTGCATTTTATCTGTAATTGCTTCGAATCCTTTTTGGATGTAGGTGCAATGAGTTCTCCTTGACTGTGAGTTTCTCTGGAGCCAATTAAATTTGTATTCCCAAGGTTTAGAACAGTGCCTGGCACATGCAGTTATTAATAAGTATTACTAAATGGTTTCTGATTATATGAATGGGCTTAAAAGAATTAGTATAGTAAAATAATAGCAATATATAAGTGACATCTAAGACTATAAATTCTTAACAACATGACCAAAAAAATTCACCCTGACATCTCTTTTTTCATGCAGTTGAAATTCTAAAAATGTCACTTTACTGACATAGTGCTTTCCTCTCCTCATCATTCATGACAATACATCCTTCTCTCTCTGTTTATGGGGAGAAGCTATTGGCATTTTTCTATAGAAGCATTTGCAGGGATTATACATCCTCACAGTTTGGCACATTCTTTGATAGAAAAATGTGCTGAATTGACCTGATCGTTGTAAAATACTAGAGATTTACTGTCCTTCTCTTCTGTGGATGGTGAGAAATAGCTCCTCTTTGCTAAATAGTAAAGAAAAATTATTTTTCTACATAAATATTATCACTCACAGCATTCATCTTCTTGATAAATATGAAAAATAATATCTATCTTTAAGAACTGCTGGAAACTCAAGGCCAATAAACAACTTAGAAAGCCTCATTAATCTTTATGAATTGAAAATAAATCCCATAGGAAATATAATTTCCCCTTTTAAAAAATATTCTTCTCTCATTTCATTTTTTATGACAAAGGAAATGCAATCTCATTTTCTTCAATTAGAGAGTATAGATTTCTTTTCAAACAAAATTAAAAACCATATACAATGCCTCATCACATAGGGCTAAGATCAAGTAGCAATTTATTATGTATCCTTCTCTTATTTTCCTATATATGAGTATATATTTATAAAAGATAACATTATGTGAATTCCATTTGCAAGTTTGTGAAAAACAAAATCGCTATGTCATGACCATATTCCTATATTAATAAATATTGGTTTAAAAGACATTGTGAGGATTTAACTACAATTTATTTAACCATATGCATCCTTAAGGAAATTTTAATTGTTTACACCTTTGGTTATAATAAATAATACTACAGGAAATATTTATGACTCTTCTGAATTTAAATCCTAGCATTCACACCAACTACATATATGTTTGGGGAACTTTCTATTTAGTCTCCTCAGAAGGAGGATCTATAATAATTTAAATTTTTTTAAGTGTTTAATATTTAATGTCAAACTATTTTCGCAGAAGCCTATAGCTGTCTATAGTATATGAATGCTTCCATAAGATTTAATATTTAATTTTAATAATATTTCTCCCTGAAAACTCAGCTACCAAGTATATTTTCAAGTATTGAAAGTGTGTTTAATAAATTTGTGCTTTCACTTGACATAGCACAAGTTTATTACATACACTTTTCCTCCATAATAATGAAATAAAGGCACTTTTTAAAGATGAACTAAAACCATACAGTTATAAATAAAATAAATCACGAAATCTTTTGCCCCCAGTAGTACTATTTCCCAAAGGAAATAGATTTACATCAGTTTTGTACCTACATACACACACATGTATGTCTGTATACACACACATTCTCTCTCTCTTTACACAGACACACACACACACATACACACACACACAATATATGTTTGTAGAAGTAGCTTTTCCTCTTTCCAAAATTAGTATCATATCCAACACACTGTTCTGTTTTTTCCTAAACACTGAATACTTCTATACTTTTCCTTTTATTTGCCAAAGCACCCTTTTGAATATAAACACGTTTCACTTATCCCAACACACCCAGATCACATTTCTTATCTCAGCAATCTGAGGAATCTCAGATTTCAACTTACCAGAAAACAATTATTTTGATTTTCTATAGACTTTCCATTTCTATTATTGTTAGCATCATCAGAAAAGGCAAAGAATTGAATACAAGGCAAATATAAGTTTCTTATGGAACTATCTCTAAATGGAGTTTTTAAAAATCAGAGTGAGTTTTTAAAAATAATTATGTTATCAACAAAACTATAATAAAAATAATTTCTCATATGATTTATTTTAAAAGGAAGAGAAAGGAATTATGCACATTATGTTGTTGTCTGTCTTTGGATGGTGATTTGGAACAGTGTAAAAAGGTGAACTTCTTCAATCTGTTCCGTCAGCTACACTGAGGGCCAGAAGAATTGCAGAAGTTCAACCGATTGAAGTTCTCAGATCAGAATGAGTCTTTGTTTTCATCAATGAGGATACTGCAAGGATGAAGAAATGAAGTGTGCCTCCTTGCTACCTGTGGATAAATTTTGAAAGCTTTATGCAGAGTGAAATAAATCACACATAAAAGAACACCCAGATTGCCCTCTTGCTCTTCTAGTTGTGATGTCACTTCCTCTTATTACTCAAATATTGTGTTAAACATGATTATGTGGAATCTAGAAAAAATGGTGCAGATGAACCTATTTGCAAATCAGAAATAGAGATACAGATGTAGAGAACAAACTCTATCCTTTGTATAGATACAAAGGGGGGAAAGGGAGGTGAGATGAATCAGGAGGTTGGGATTGACACATTTACGCTCATGCTCATTTGTGCTCGTGCTCAATAGTGTCCAATTCCTTGCAATCCCATGGGCTGTAGTCCACCAGGCTCCTCTGTCCGTGGGATTCTCTAGGCAAGAATACTGGAGTGGATTGCCATTTCCTACTCCAGGACTCTTTCCCACCCAGGAATCGAACCCATGTCTCTTGTATCTCCCACATTGGTAGGTGGGTTCTTTACCACTGTGCCACCTGGGAAGCCTACACACACACACACACACACACACACACACACACACACACACACACTCACACACACACACACACACTCACACACACACACACACACACACACACGCTAACACTCACACTCACACAGTACTATGTATGAGATAGATAACTAATGAGAACCTACTGTATAGCACAGGAATCTCTGCTCAATCCTCTGTAGTGACCTAAATGGGAAGGAAATCCAAGAAATAGGGGATATATGTAGACATATGGCTGATTTGCTTTGCTGTACACCAGAAACTAACACTACATTGTAAAGCAACTATACTTCAATAACAATTTTAAAAAAGTGAAGGAAATAAGTGAACATTCTTCAGATGTGAGGAATTCTCCAAGAACAGCAACCAGCACCCAATGAGCCTACAAGAGACATCTCAATCCCTGAGTCACACCATGATTCACTTCCTCTAACCCACCCTCCATCCCCAATTACAGCTCTAACCCTATCTGCGGCTGTCACTACCCACCCACATCCTCTACTTGCCACATGAATTTCAGTAGCACTTGCATTCTCTTGCCCACAGTGTTTTGCAGGACATACCCTCCAGCTGTGAATACCTTTTCCAACCTCTTCTTGTAATCTAGATATCAGTCAGATACATGTGACTGATATTCCCATGGAAGTATGTTGATCCCAGAACACCCCAGTCTTGTAGTCTCTGATCAGTGATGTCTATCACCCATCAGGTGAACAGACTCATGGTCATTGTATTTTCTCACATCTGAATATTTCCACCCCCATTCTCACCCATTTCTGTGCTAGAAATCTTCTGCAAGGTCAAGCAATGAGCCAATATTGATTTAGGGCCAATATTCTCTTTATTTTAAGCTACCCATGCATTGAGTAAGTGTGCAATAGGAAAACAGGAAATAAAAACTGAGTCCCCACAAAGTGCTCACAGATAAGCACGTTCCCTGAGGAATTACATGAATAGATAGAACATTTTTCCGTATAGATTGTTTTCTTCTTTATAAATTATTAAAATAGAAAAAAGAGGAAACAGACCAAAAAAATGTAGAGAGGGTGACAAGACTTCAGCCTGAAAGTACGTTTTATTGCAAAATAATGCAAATGATTTGCTAAAAATATGAGAGTGTAGGAAGTAAAAGTCAAATATTTCTGTTTCTCTTTGCATAATTCTTGAGAATGATTTTGTCTATACCTTTCCAGTTTTCCTTTTACAGATCACATCAATGTTTATAGACAATATTAGCCCTTTTCAAATGTCTTTGCAAATACATTTTCCCTTATTACTTTATTTATTGTGCTCCTGTGCATGTGTTATAAAGTGCAATTGCTGTTTTTCTCTTTATGATCCATAGGCTTTGTGTCATGCTTTGAAAAAAAAATTCCTACTCCCAAGACCGTATGATTTTTTGTAATTTGTGTGTGGTAGTAGAGCAAAGCATTATAGAAAAACTTTCTTTTTTTATATAGCAACCTTTCACTGACACTGAAATCAACTGGCCCCTGGGAAAGGAGTGACATTACATTTAATGGAGCTGAACATGTTTGGAATCATCAAATACAAGATCAATTAACCAGAAAATTGATAGCCCCATAAATTTATACAGAAGCCTCTCAGTGAACCTACACACAATTTATGAGCACTTGGCAAGAAGGACACTTGCAGAAATAATCCACACATCTCACTGTTAAGTCACATTGAGACTCAGAAATGTAAACACACACACATGAACTGTGTAGACTTAAAATGGGTTCCTAACTGTTCTCAGAAAAACTCATACTCAAGACATGTCAGGTTTTATATATTTTATGTCCATGTATACATGATTTGTTGACTTTATCCATTATACATCAAGTTTTCTGACATCACCTCTTCAGTGTCTTTATAAGCAACTAGCTGTCCTAGACTTGAAGCCAACAACTTTTTTGTTGGGCAACAACTTGTAACAACTTGTCTATGGGTTTGAAGAAATACAATCACTTTTCAACTTCTTGCTCTATCTAAAACCACATAATGCTTGTTAGATGTCAGACCTTGGCTTCTTTGGTGTGATGTCAGCTTGTTGGGTACCTTATTACTTAAATTATGATAATCATGTCATCTGTTTTCACTAATGAAATTGTTAAATAAAATATAGTCAGATTTAGAACTCTACCACAGAACCTCCCTTGGCTTGACATTAAACATCAATCTACCTACTTTCTGGTGATCATTTGAAAACTATGACTCAAACTAATCACACTGAAATCCTGCCAACACTTCCCAATCAAGTCTTTAGGGATATTATCAGAAATAATCTGCTGAAAGATGTGCCATATGCACTGCACTCCATATTCCAAACAACCCTATCAATCTAAATGAGTGAAATTAATCTTGAAATTATCATTTTGTTTCTCATCAAAGTTATGGAATGTTACTGTATCAAGGGAATTTTCTGAGAGTGGGATTAAGTCTTCCAGTTAATCTGTTTTTTCTTACCAACTATGTAAATGTCTCATTAGTATAAATAATTTTTCATACTGTATGTTTACTTAAATTGTACCTGCTAACTATAGAAACTAGAATGACAAAAAACACAGAGAAATGAAAATTAATTCATAATTTCAATATCTGGAGATAACCTGTATTAACATTTTATTGAATATCTCTCTAAAGGTATAATCATATTTTAACTATATATATTCTTTTATTTCAAATATAGTGCTAGCTCTACCAGTTAACATGTTGAAAATAAACAAATGTACCACCAAAAGGCAAAAGCAAAACCAAAGAATAATGATATACATACAGAGATCTTAATGAATATATACATCTCAGGTATCTGCAGAGGTTACTGAAGAAATCTTATCTTTGTCACCCATATTGATCATGACCTACTGAGCTACACACTGGTTCTTGGAAATTATAGTTTAATATCAGCTCCAGGGGCATCTCTCTAAAGAGTATCTTGCTTTCCTCCCTGGTAATCTAGCAACTCAAGAAATTAAATTCAGTCTCTTAAGAAAATTAAATTACTTTCTCTTTGAGACCTTAATTTCAATTCTTTTGGATATATATTCAGAAGTGGATGGCTAGATCATGGGTAGTCCTGTTTTTAATTTTTTGAGAAACTTCTGTACTGTTTCCATAGCAGCTTCAACATTTTACATCCCCACCCACAGTGCTGTGTTGTGCTTAGTTGCTCAGTCGTGTCCGACTCTTTGCAATGCTGTGGACTGTACCCAGCCAGGCTCCTCTGTCCATAGGGATTCTCCAGGCAAGAAAACTGGAGTGGGTTGCCATGCCATCCTCCAAGGGATCTTCCCAACCCAGGGATCAAACCCAGGTCTCAAGCGTGGCAGGCAGATTCTTTACTGTCTGAGTCACCACTGCACATGGTTTCAACTTCTCCAATCATCACCAATGTGTATCTTTACTTTTTAGTCTTTGATACTAGCTAACCTAATATGTATCAGACAATATCTCGTTGTGGATTTGATTTGTATTTTCCATGTATATGTTGGTCATTTGTATATTTTCTTTAGAGAAATCCTATTCAAGTCCTCTGTCTATTTTCTTAATCAGGTCTTTTGTTTTCTTTTTGTTACTGACTTATAGGAGTTTCCTATATATTTTTTACATTAATGTCTTTATAAGACATACGGTTTAGACATATTTACTCCTGTTCTATAGGTTGGCTCTGAGTTTTGTTGATAGGGTTTCCAGTTTTGTTTTGTTTCTTTTTTTTTTGTTTGTTTGCTGGGCAGAAGCTTTTATTTTATTTTATTTTATTTTATTTTATTTTATTTTATTTTATTTTATTTAGTTTGATGTAGCTCTACTTCAGAGAAGGCAATGGTACCCTACTCCAGTATTCTTGCCTGGAAAATCCCATGGATGGAGGAGCCTGGTAGGCTGCAGTCCATGGGGACATGAAGAGTCGGATACGACTGAGCGACTTCACTTTCACTTTTCACTTTCATGTATTAGAGAAGGAAATGGCAACCCACTCCAGTGTTCTTGCCTGGAGAATCCCAGGGACGGGGGAGCCTGGTGGTCTGCTGTCTATGGGGTCGCACAGAGTCGGACACGACTGAAGCGACTTAGCAGCAGCAGTAGCAGCAGCTCTACTTACCTAATTGCTTCTTGTGCTTTGATGTTATACCCAATAAGTCACTGCAAGGCCAAAATCTGAAATCCCGTATTTACAATATCCAAGATAAAGAAACAATCTAAATATCCATCAATAAGTGAATGAATAAAGAAAATGTGATATATGCATAATGGTTCTCAGTCTCTCAGTCCTGTCCAACTCTTTGTGACACCACAGACGGTAGCCCACCAGGCTCCTCTGTCCATGGGATTTCCAGGCACGAATACTAAAATGGATAGTCATTCCCTTCTTCAGGGGATTTTCCCAACCCAGGGATTGAACCTGTGCCTCCTGCATTGGCAGGCAGATTCTTTACCATTGAGCTACCTAGGTAGCCCAACTCATATTAGGTACTTAAAATTGTCAAACTTATAGAAGCAGAGAATATAATGGTGGTTTCCAGGGGCTCAAGGGAGGAGAAAATGGAGAGCTATTGTCCAAAAGGCATAAAGTTTTTTATGTCAGATGAATAAATTCTAGAGATGTGCTGTACGATATAGCATCTATAGATTTCCCTCTCCCCTTCTCCATTTCTAGAAATGAGAAGTTATACAGGACAGCCAATCTAACTATAAAAAATTTTCAATATCTAACATAAATAAATTTTGAGCCATAAACAAGAGAAAGATTCTTAGGCAACAATCATTTGTCCACCACTACTAATACATTTGAATTTCAATTAATAAATAGTCAATTGGATGTGATAACTTCAAGGAAGATAGTTCCCTGAAAATCAGGTACTATTTTTGATGATTTGCACTTTGAGAAATGAGTACATGATTAGAGGCTGGTTAGGATGGTGAACAAATGGTGTGTAACACACAAAATGAGGTGACTAAACCCTGGCCTGGACACCACAAGTACATTCTTCTTGCTAAGAGGCACTGAGACATATTCCATTCTGGAAGAATCAGGGGTTTTGATGCAATTAAATTCTTATCTCCAAGGGGTAACTATAAAGCTTTCATCAATAGCTGGACTCATCCTAAGAATGCTATGCTTTGGGTTTAGGGATAAGAGATGAGGGAAGAAGTAACTGGTTCTTCCTTTGGTAAGAATCTGTTGTTATCAATATTTAAAAATTCCTGCCCAACTGAATTAGTAACCATTGACCAAACCAAATGTTTTCTACCATCTCATCGCACCTGCCCTGGGCCTACTTATTATTTCTAACTCACGGACTATATGAAATGGCATATCTTCCCGTGTCCCACAGACATGTCTACTGATGTGGTATTAGACATTTCAGTGGAGGTGTTTAAAAAGGAAGATTCAGGTATGTGTGCATGTGTTTGCAAGCATATACATACAAACATGCATATATATGGAGTTTGGGAGAGATGTCTAAGCTGGAGATATAAATTAAGAAATTATCAACATGGAGCTGATATACAGGTATTGAAAGCATGAAACTGAATAATATCACCAATGTGGTCTGTGCAGAGAAAGATGTGCGAAGGCTAAGTAAGGGACCACTGGCATCCTAACATCATGAAACCAAGGATTTGTGAGGGAGCCAGGAGAAGGGACAAAGAAATAATCAGCAACCATAAGAAAACTGAGAGTGCTATGTAATATAAACCAAGTGAATAAATTACATAGAATAGAAATGAGTGATAAACTTTTTAAAAACACTTCTGATAGGTTAAGTAATGTTAAAGCCAAAAATAGACATTGGGTTTTGCATGACAGTATTCATTACATGTGAGTGGAAACATTCTGGGGAATTTAGGGGGCCAAGTATTGATAGGAAAAGTATGAACAAGTGGAATAGGATTTAAAGTGTTGAAACTGTTTATAGGAATTTTTCCACAAATAATAGAAAATAAACATACTTGTAGACATTTGAAGTGGGTCAAGATAGATTTTTTGATTTTTTTTCAGGGTGATGAGATTGTTAACAGCACATATGAATGCAGTAGAACCATATATGAGAGAAAAGGCTTTCTGGAATAGCACCCTTGTACAGGAAAGCAGGCAAGCATCTACTATATGAGTGCTGTAATTGGCTTTGGATAGAGACATCAACAATCTGTCTCTGGTAATAGGCAGGAAAAACGTTCATGGTCAGATGTTGATAGGTCTGTATGTGGATGTTTTCTGTTGATTTCATACATTTTCTCAGTGATGTATAAATACAGATCAACAATCAAGTGGGAGTAAGGATGGGAGAAAAAGCATTGTGAACTTAGGGATACATGGAAATTAATCAGCCAGTCAAATGGAAGGGGGAATGTATGAATATTTGATAGCACTAAATCTATCTTGTGAATGATTAGTCAGTGTGATGGTATGTTCTTTTCTAGCAGTTAGCTGCACAAGTATAAAAGGTAGACTAGAGATGGGTGGTTGTATTTAACCAGACAGTTCAAGAAATTAAATTCAGTCTCTTAAGAAAATTAAATTAATTTCTCTTTGAGACCTTGATTTCAGTTTTTTCAGATACATATTCAAAAGTGGATGGCTAGATCATTCAGTAGTTCTATTTTTAATTTTTTGGGGAACCTCCATACTGTTTTTCCAAGAGCAAATATAATGAAGGATCATGGGAAAAGGGAGTTGAGGTATACACAGATTGCTTTTATTGTGATTAATCATGAGATTTACTCTGGGCCCAGATGGAAAGGAGGACATCTTGGTTGCAAGGAAAAGTAAAAAGGTGTTAGGACCAATGTATTGGAAATCCTGGAAAAAGCCAATGGATTATAAGAGCTAGGGTACTAAACAGAGTAAGCTAGAAGTCAGGAGGTGGCATTCAGAGTAGTATGTTGCAGGATGTAGAGTAGAAGGCAAGATCATTCAAGAGATGATCACTGGAGAGAGTGACAGGGAACCAGGAGCTACCACTGTAGACAGCTGATGGACACAGGGTTTGATGGAATACAGAGTGTGTGATCAAATCTGATGCTTGAGATTCAAAGCCAGGGATGCAAGAGACAAGAAAGAGAATGCTCTGCAACTGTCAGGGAAGACACTGAAATAAGGAGAGAGGAAGAAACAGCCATCACGAGAGAGTGCTGGTGGGACATGTAGAAAGAACAAAGAACAGATCTATAGTACTTTATGGAGATTAGGCCACAGTAAGAGGAGGGTGACCAGAAAATCCAGGTATCCTTTACTGTCTGATATGACATAGTGGCATTTATCCTGGTAAGTTCAAGGCAGTAGGTATTGAAGGGTAGAGAAAAAAATGCATTTCTGGAACTTTCTCTGCAACTCAGAAAATGGAGTAGAAATCAAACATTGCATTTTAAACACTTTCTTGTAAGGGAAAGCTTGTTCTGAAATTAACATCATGTAATTTTTTTCTTGTGTTTATTTTCTTCTCCATACCAAATTGTATCCTCACCAGCTTTTTTAACATTTACTCTTCTTTTCATTGAACTATAGTTGCTATACAATGTTATGTTAGTTTCTCCTGTGTGATGAAGTAAATCAGTTATATGTATCCATATATCCCCTCCCTCTCGGACCTCCTTCCACCTGCCCCATCTTCTTTTGTTAGAAAAATTGTGTGAAATGTATAAGCATATGAAATTCTTTCACTATAAAAATTTTCCCTCTAATCCACTAGTATAGATAAATATAGATAAATATTTAATTTAAAAGTATTTAATATACTTTAAAAAGACAGTTTACAGATGAATAGGCAAAAGAAATCTATGATGACTCAAACCCAAATATTCAATGAACCTGTGAAAAGACTTTTAATTTCAATAAGTTCAATAAGACTTTGAATCTCTTAGATTAAAACAAAAAGAGGACAATATTAGCCTCAATGGTTTTCATAAAATGTGAATTTTTGGAGCAACTGTACAAAGCAAACTGTAATAATTAATGTAACTAAATACAGTTATATCCCTGAACCCAGCAATCCTGCTTTTAGAATTCTACCCCATAGAAATAAAAGCAGTAATCCATAAGAACATGAACACACTGAGGCACTGCTGGGACAGCGGAGTAAAGATGTTCAAAATCCACTTCATCTATAAAAGTAATGAGAATGCTGGCAGAAATGATTAAAATCAACTTTTCAAAGTGCTGTAAATTAACCAAGGGCAGAAATCCAAGGAACAATCTGTTCAAACTCTTACACCCGCGGTCTCCCATTGACCACATCAGAAAAATGACTGAGTTTTACAAGAACAGAGAGCTTCATAGCATTTAATCTTCGTACCATTCTCATCCCTGCTCCCCAGTTCCACATGCATGCATGTTAAGTCGCTTTAGCTGAATCCAGCTGTTTGTGACCCTATGAACTATAGACCACCAGGCTCCTCTTCCATGGAATTTTCCAGCCAAGAATACCAGAGTGGGTAGCCATTTCCACCTTCAGGGGATCTGCCCAACCCAGGGATAGAACACATGTCTCTTATGTCTCCTGTATTGGCAAGCAGTTTCTTTACCACTAGTGTTATCTGGGAAGCCCTAGCTTCACAGAAGCCTTGAAAATTAACCTTACAACCATAACAGTTACATACCAGCTACCCAGGAGCCACCAGAGGAAATAGAACAGGTTTGGGGCTTCCCCCAAAAGCCCACTTCCTGAGAATCTGCTATGTTTTTTACTGAGGTAAGTTGGTTTATAACATTATATAAACTTCATGTGTATAACCTTATATTTCTACTTCTGTATATTCTACAGTGTGGTGATTTAAATCACCAAAAATGTAATTTCCATTCATTACTGTACAGTTAGTAATGTTGATAACTTTTTACCCATTTAGTGTTTGTCCTATTCCTCCCCCTCTGATAATTTACACTGCTCTGTTCTCTGTATCTACACACTTATTTTTGTTTGGTTTGTTCATTTATTTGAGGTTTTTGTTTGTTTGCTGGCTTGTTTTTTATAGACCACATGAGTGAAAGCATACGGTATTTGTCTTTCTCCACCTGACTTATTTCACTTAGCACAGTACTCTCAAGTTTCATCCACATTATTGCAAATGACAAGATTTTATTTTTTTAATGGCTAAGTAGTATTCCAATGAGGAGAAGGCAATGGCACCCCACTCCAGTATTCTTGACTGGAGAATCCCATGGATGGAGGAGCCTGGTGGGCTGCCATCTCTGGGGTCGCACAGAGTCGGACACGACTGAAGGGACTTAGCAGCAGCAGCAGTATTCCAATGTGTGTGTGTGTTTATCACATCATTTGTATCCATTCATATTGTTTCAGGTTGTTTCCATATCTTGGCTATTGTTAACAATGCTGCAATGATCATAGGGGTACACATACGCTTTTGAATTAGTGTTTTCATATTATTTGGATTAATACCCAGAAGTGGAATTGCTGGATCATATGGTAGTTCTATTTTTAATTTTTTGAGGAATATCCATGCTATTTTCTGTAGTGGTTGCACCAATTTACATATCCATAAATAGTGGAAGAATGTTTTCTTTTCTCCATATCCTCACCTTCTTATTTCTTGCATTTTTGATAATAGCCATTCCAACAGGCACAAGGTGATATCTCATTGTGGTTTTGATCTGCATTTCACAGATGATTAGTGATGTTGAACATATTTTCATGTATCTACTGTCCATCTGTATTTCTTTTTTTTTTAATTTTATTTTATTTTTAAACTTTACATAATTGTATTAGTTTTGCCAAATATCAAAATGAATCCATCACAGGTATACATGTGCTCCCCATCCTGAACCCTCCTCCCTCCTCCCTCCCCATACCATCCCTCTGGGTCAGATGAATGGATAAGAAAGCTGTGGTACATATACACAATGGAGTATTACTCAGCCATTAAAAAGGATTCATTTGAATCAGTTCTAATGAGGTGGATGAAACTGGAGCCTATTATACAGAGTGTCCATCTGTATTTCTTTAGAAAAATATCTATTTAGTTTCTCTGCCCATTTTTTAAATCAAGTTGTTTGGTTTTTGTTGTTCTTGAGTTGTATGAGCTGTTTATATATTTTGTATATTAACTCATGGATTATATGATTTGTAAATGTCTTCTCCTAGAGACTGTTTTCTATTGCCTGGAAGATTCCTGAGAAGGCACCATTCAAAGAATTTGTTTTTATTTGACCTGACTCAGAACTTGCTTGCTATAAACAGTCTAATCTCCAAGGCATTTGTTAAAATCAATCTGGGGCACCTGCTAATCAAACAACTGCCTAGGGTAGTGAAACAAGTTGGGTCAAACAAATGTATTATCAAAGAATCATAAAAAAAAAAAGAAGAAGAAGAAGAAAGAAAGAAAACTGGTGAATGAGAACAGGGAATTTGAAAAGCTCTAACAAATTCTACAGGATGTGGAAATCCACGTGTGTAGGGCTGTATGTGTGCCCAGGGAACACAGGCAAAGGCCTGAAGCTCTTCCCTCTGACTGAGCTCAAGGACTTGGTCAAGCAAGAGGTGAAAACTAAGACAGAGTGCAAATCATAGGAGAAGGAATATCAATCTTTAAGAATTAGTTCAGCAAATGCACTAAATGAATGTTAATGACAATAAACTATAACAAAAAGAAACTCTAAGTAGAATGGGAATCAGATTTCTAAAACTGAAACATTATACTATTCAAAATGTCATTTCAAAAAAATCGATATATATAAAAAGATAAATGTATATATGCAAATATATATATATACACATACACATGAGAAACCCAAAGAAACAGGAAAGCATGAAACAAACAGACAAAAAAGTAATTAATGGAAACTATCTCTGAGGAACCTTATTAGTGAAATTATCAGAAAAATAATTTTAACCAGCTATTTTCAGCATTTTTCAAATAACTGAAGGAAATAATATTTAAAGAATTAAAAGGGACTTCTAGTTCCTAACTCTGTATGTCAGAAGTTTGGAAGAATTGTAGATACTCCATCTGAACAAATAAAACTCAGCATTTTGGAGAATTATATATCTTGGATCTGGAAGAGAGAGGAGGACACAGGGAAAACTGTGGTGGGCAAATCAGGGGAGCCACTGAAAATTACAAAACATTGTTGAAAGAAATAAGGAAGGATTAAATGAATGGGAAGACGTCCCATATCCATGGAGTGAAGAATTTAGTAACATTAAAAGGGCAACATGCCCAAATTAATCTAAACTTTCAATCCACTTGTTATCAAAACCCCACCTGGCTTTTTTACAGAAGTTGACAAGTTGATCCTAAAATTCATATGCAAATGCAAAGGACCCAGAAGAGTCAAAGCAATCTTGAAAAAGAAAAACAAAGAAGCTGGACTTACAGTTCTCTATTTCAAAACTTACAACAAATCTACAGAAATCAAGACAGTGTAGCACTGATGGGAGGGCAGGTATATCAGTGGAATACAACTGTAAGTCCAGAATAAACCCTTATATTTATGGTCAGTTTGTTTTAGACACGTTACCAAAAATTTAATATGGAAAACATAATCCTTTCAACAAATGGTACTAGGACAATGGCATATCCACCTGCAAAAGATTGAATTTGGACCCTTAGATCACACTGCATATAGAAATTAACTCAAAATTAATTAAGGTGAGTAGTGGTTGGGGCAAGGAGTAGAGAAAAACCTTCAGGAAGGCTACACAGAGGAAGCAATGTTTTGGCTGAGATATAAACATGTCAGTGTAGTAAAGGAGAAGGGGCAGATGGAAAAGTGTGTATGTAAAGGTCAAAAAACATGACACTGAAAGATGAACTCCCCAGCTCAGTAGGTGCACAATAACAGTTTCAGAAAGAAGAAGCTGAGCCAAAGCAAAAACATTGCCCACTTGTGGATGTGACTGGTGATGGAAGTAAGGTCTGATGCTGTAAAGAACAATATTGCATAGGAACCAGGAATGTTAGGTCCATGAGTCAAGGTGAATTGGAAGTGGTCAAACAGGAGATGGCAAGAGCAAAAACTGAGATTTTAGGAATCACTGAACTAAAATGGACTGAAATGGGCAAATTAACTTAAGATGACCATTATATCTACTGCTGTGGGCAAGAATCCCTTAGAATAAATGGAGTAGCCATCATAGTCAACAAGAGTCTCAAAAACAACACAATGATCTCTGTTCATTTCCAAGGCAAACCATTCAATATCACAGTAACTCAAGTCTATGCCACAATCAGTAATGCTGAAGAAGCTGAAGATGAATAGTTCTATGATGACCTATAAGGCCTTCTAGTAATAACACCCCAAAAATGATGTCCTTTTCATCATGGGCACTGGAATGCAAAAATAGAAAGTCAAGAGATACCTGGAGTAACAGGAAAGTTTGGCCTTGGAGTACAAAATGAAGCAAAGAAAAGGCTAACAGAGTTTTGCTAAGAGAATTCATGGTCATGGCAAACATCCTCTTCCAACAACACAAGAGACAACTCTACACATGGACATCACCAGATGGTCAAATCTAAGGTCAAATTGATTATATTCTTTGCCTTCGAAGATGGAGAAGTTCCATTTAGTCAGCACAAACAAGACCAAGACCTGACTGTGGCTCAGATCATGAACTCATTATTGCAAATTCACTTAAATTATGGAAATAATTAGAAGAAAGTATGGAAATAAAGTATGAAACTCAGAATAAAGTATGGAAAACCCTTAGGCCATTCAGGTATGACCTAAATCAAATCCCTTATGATTATGCAGTGGAAGTGACAAACAGATTCAAGGGATTAGATCTGATAGAGTGCCTGAAGAACTATGGACAGAGGTTCATAACATTGTACAGGAGGCAGTGATCAAAACCATCTCCAAGAAGAGATGCAAAAAGGCAAAACGGTTGTCTGAGGAGGCTTTACAATAGCTGTGAAAAGAAGAGAAGCCAAAAGCAACAAGAGAAAGGGAAGGATATACCCATCTGAATGCAGAGTTCCAAAGAATAGCAAGGAGAGATAAGAAAGCCTTCTTCAGTAATCAGTGCAAAAAAACAGAGGGAAACAATAGAATGGGAAAGACTAGAGATAGCTTCAAGGAAATTAGAGATACCAAGGGAACATTTCATGCAAAGATGGGCACAATAAAGTACAGAAATGGTATGGACGTAACACAAACAGAAGATATTAAGAAGAGATGGCAAGAATACACAGAAGAACTATACAAAAAAGATCTTCAAGACCAAGATAGCCATGATGGTGTGATCACTCACCTATTAGCCAGACATCCTGGAATGTGAAGTCAAATGGGCTGGGCCTTAGAAATCATCATTAGGAACAAAGCCAGTTGAGCTATTTCAAATCCTAAAAGATGATGCTGTGAAAGTGCTGCACTCAATATGCCAGCAAATTTGGAAAACTCAGCAGTGGTCACAGGACTGGAAAAGCTGTTTTCATTTCACCCCTAAAGAAAGGCAATGCTAAAGAATGTTCAAACAATCAGACAGTTGTGTTCATTTTACATTCTAGTAAGGTTAGCTAAAAATCCTTCAAGCCAGGCTTCGAGAGTATGTGAATTGTGAATTGAGAACTTCCAGATGTTCAAGCTGGATTTAGAAAAGGCAGAGGAACCAGAGATCAAATTGCCAACATCCGTTGGATCATAGAAAAAGCAACAGAACTCCAGAAAAATATCTACTTCTGTTTCATTGACTATGCTAAAGTCTTTGACAGTGTGGATCACAACAAACTGTGGAAGATTCTTCAAGGGATGGGAATAACCAGAGCACCTTTTCTGCCTCCTGAAAAACCTGTATGCATGTTTGCATGCAGGTCAAGAAGCAACAGTTAGGACTGGATATGGAACAACAGACTGGTTCCAAAATGGGAAAGGAGTACATCAAGGCTGTATAATGTCATCTTGCTTATTTAACTTATATGCAGAGTACATCATGTGAAATGCTGGGCTAGATGAAGCACAAGCTGAAATCAAGATTGCTGGGAGAAACATCAATAACCTCAGATATGCAGATGATACCACCCTTATGACAGAAAGCAAAAAATAACTAAAGAGCCTTTTGATAAAAGTGAAAGAGGAGAGTGAAAAAGCTGGCTTAAAACTCAACATTCAAAAAACAAAGATCTGGTCCCATCACTTCATGGCAAATGGATGGGGAAACAATGGAAACAGTTATAGACTTTATTTTCTGGGTCCAAAAAGACTGCAGATGTTGACTGCAGCCATGAAATTAAAAGATGCTTGCTCCTTGGAAGAAAAGTTATGAGATACAATACACTGTTTAGGTTTAAATAGTGTATTAAAAAGCAGAGACATTACTTTACTGACAAAGGTCTGTATAGTCAAAGCTACAGTTTTCCCAGTAGTCATGTACGGATGTGAGAGTTGGACCATAAAGAAAGCTGAGCACCAAAGAATTGATGCCTTTGAACCGTGGAGTTGGAGAAGACTCTTTGAGTCCCTTGGACAGCAAAGAGATCCAACCAGTCCATCCTAAAGGAAATAAGGCCTGAATATTCATTGGAAGGACTGATGCTGAAGCTGAAACTCCAAAACTTTGGCTACCTGATGAGAACAACTTACTCATTGGAAACGACCCTGATGCTGGGAAAAACTGAAGGCAGGATGAGAAGGGGATGACAGAGGATGAGATGGTTGGATGGCATCACTGACTCAAAGGACCTGAGTTTGAACAAGCTTTGTGAGTTGGTGATGGACAGAGAAGCCTGGCGTGTTGCAGTCCATGAGTTCACAGAGAGTCAAACATGACTGAGTGACTGAACTGAAGGTCTAAAAATAATAAAATATTCTCCAAATAAAAATTTTCTATACATATTTGTGGTGTTGGAATAGGCAACTGTTTCTGAGATGTAACACCAAAAGTCTAAGTGGTAAAGAAAAGAGAGTTATGTTAGGATTCCATAAAAAATAAAAATAATATTGTATTTAAAGGACACCATCAAGAAAATGAAAAGACAATCCACAGAAGAAGAAAATATTTAGAAATCATTTTCTGATAAGACATTTATATTCTGAATATATGAAGAACACGTATAACTCTACAACATACAATTTTTCAAGGACAGAGTAGACTTTATACCAAAAAACTTTATACTACACTTTATACCAAAAAAGAGATGTATAAATGACAAATAAACACATTAAAGATGGTCAGCATCATTAGTGATGAAGGAAAATGCCAATCAAAGCCACAATAATAGCTTACCTCACACCCTCTCAGTATTAACATTCACAAGACAGGAAATTAAAACTGGACGTAAGGATGTAAAGAAATAATTCTTACATACTGGTGGAATTGGGAAAATGTAGTCACTTAGGAAAACAGATTGGCCATCCTTCAAATTTTAGACATAGACTTATGTATCCAACAATTCCACCCCAATGTATGTACCCAAGAATATTGAAGGCAAATTTCCCCACAAAATGTTGTACACCAGTCTTCAAAGTAGCATTGTATATTTTAGCCAAAAGTGTAAAGAATTCAAATGTTTGTCAACTGATGAATGGATAAAAACTATGGTGTATCCTTAGAATGTAATCTTACTCATTGATGTTATGGAAAATACTTTAACAAAAGTAGTAAGAATAGAAAACAGTGTGTTATTTTCAGTATTTAGTATTAAATAGCTCATAGTGTTCATCCTTCATCTTGTCACACTAGGCATTTAATTTAACCTCTTACAGTCTGTTTCCTCATTGATAACTGAATATAAGTGTAACACAGTCAAGTTGCCAAGATATAGAATATTCCAAATGGGCACTATAATATGCCAGATACTTTACAAAAGATATTGAAATGAGTTCCTTTCCTATGAGTAAATTCATGTTAAAAGTCAAAATCTCTTTTTTTGTGGCATCTTTGTCAGGTTCTGGTATTAGGGTGATGGTGGCCTCATAGAATGAGTTTGTTAGGTTACCTTCCTCTGCAATTTTCTGGAAGAGTTTGAGTAGGATAGGTGTTAGCTCTTCTCTAAATTTTTGGTAGAATTCAGCTGTGAAGCTGTCTGGTCCTGGGCTTTTGTAAGATTTCTGAGTACAGTTTCAATTTCTGTGCCTGTCATGGGTCTGTTAAGATTTTCTATTTCTTCCTGGTTCAGTTTTGGAAAGTTGTTTTCTAAGAATTTGTCCATTTCTTCCAATTTGTCCATTTTATTGGCATATAATTGCTGATAGTAGTCTCTTATGATCCTTTGTATTTCTGTGTTGTCTGTTTTGATCTCTCCTTTTTCATTTCTAATTTTATTGATTTGATTTTTCTCCCTTTGTTTCTTGATGAGTCTGGCTAATGGTATGTCGATTTTATTTATCTTTTCAAAGAACCAGCTTTTGGCTTTGTTGATTTTTGCTATGGTCTCTTTTGTTTCTTTTGCATTTATTTCTGCCCTCATTTTTAAGATTTATTTCCTTCTATTAACCCTGGGGTTCTTCATTTCTTCCTTTTCTGGTTGCTTTAGGTGTCGAGTTAGGTTATTTATTTGACTTTTTCTTGTTTCTTGAGGTATGCTTTTATTGCTATGAACCTTCCCCTTAACACTGCTTTTACAGTGTCCCATAGGTTTGGGGTTGTTGTGTTTTCATTTTCATTTGTTTCTGTGCATATTTTGATTTCTTCTGTGATTTGTTGGTTATTCAGCAGCATGTTGCTCAGCCTCCATATGTTGGAATTTTTAATAGTTTTTCTCCTATAATTGAGATCTAATCCTACTGCACTGTGGTCAGAAAAGATGCTTGGAATGATTTCAATTTTTTTGAATTTACCAAGGCTAGATTTATGGCCCAGGATGAGATCTATCCTGGAGAAGGTTCCATGTGCACTTGAGAAAAAGGTGAAATTCATTGTTTTGGGGTGAAATGTCCTATAGATATCAATTAGGTCTAACTGGTCTATTGTATCATTTAAAGTTTGTGTTTCCTTGTTAATTTTCTGTTTAGTTGATCTATCCATAGGTGTGAGTGGGGTATTAAAGTCTCCCACTATTAATGTGTTATTGTTAATTTATCCTTTCATACTTGTTAGCATTTGTCTTATATATTGTGGTGCTCCTCGGTTAGGTGCATATATATTTATAATTGTTATATCTTCTTCTTGGATTGGTTTTTTGATCATTATGTAGTGTCCTTCTTTGTCTCTTTTCACAGCCTTTGTTTTAAAGTCTATTTTATCTGATATGAGTATTGCTACTCCTGCTTTCTTTTACAGGCCAATATCACTGATGAACATAGATGCAAAAATCCTTACCAAAATTCTAGCAAACAGAATCCAACAACACATTAAAAAGATTGTACATCATGGCCAAGTGGGCTTTATCCCAGGGATGCAAGAATTCTTCAATATCCATAAATCAATCAATGTAATACACATTAACAAATTAAAAAATTAACAACATATGATTATCTCAATGAGGCAGAAAAAGCCTTTGACAAAATTCAACATCCATGTGTGATTAAAAAAAAAAACCCTCCATAAAGCAGGAATAGAAGGAACATACCTCAACATAATAAAAGCTATATATGACAAACCCACAGCAAACATTATCCTCAATGGTGAAAAATTGAAAACATTTCCCCTAAAGTCAGGAACAAGACAAGGGTGCCCACTGTCACCACTACTATCCAACATAGTTTTGGAAGTTTTGGCCACAGCAATCAGAGCAGAAAAAGAAATAAAAGGAATCCAAATTGGACAAGAAGAAGTAAAACTCTCACTCTTTGCAGATGACACGATCCTCTACATAGAAAACCCTAAAGACTCCACCAGAAAATTACTAGAGCTAATCAATGAATATAGTAAAGTTGCAGGATATAAAATCAACACAGAGAAATCCTTTGCATTCCTATACACTAATAATGAGAAAATAGAAAGAAATTAAGGAAACAATTCTACTCACCATTGCAACAAAAAGAATAAAATACTTAGGAATATATCTCCTGAAGAAACAAAAGACCTATATATACAAAACTATAAAACACTGGTGAAAGCAATCAAAGAGGACACTAATAGATGGAGAAATGTACTGTGTTCATGGATCAGAAGAATCAGTATAGTGAAAATGAGTATACTACCCAAAGCAATCTATAGATTCAATGCAATCCTTATCAAGCTACCAACGGTATTCTTCACAGAGCTAGAACAAATAATTTCACAATTTGTATGGAAATACAAAAAACCTCAAATAACCAAAGCAATCTTGAGAAAGAAGAATGGAACTGGAGGAATCAACCTGCCTGACTTCAGGCTCTACTACAAAGCCACAATCATCAAGACAGTATGGTACTGGCACAAAGACAGAAACATAGATCAGTGGAACAAAATAGAAGGCCCAGAGATAAATCCATGCACCTGTGGACACCTTATCTTTGACAAAGGAGGCAAGAATATGCAATGGAGAAAAGACAATCTCTTTAACAAGTGGTGCTGGGGAAACTGGCTAACCACTTGTAAAAGAATGAAACTAGATCACTTTCTAACACCATACACAAAAATAAACTCAATATGGATTAAAGATCTAAATGTAAGACCAGAACTATTAAACTCCTAGAGGAAAATATAGGTAAAACACTCTCTGACATAAATCACAGCAGGATCCTCTATGATCCACCTCCCAGAATATTGGAAATAAAAGCAAAAATAAACAAATGGGACCTAATTACATTAAAAGCTTCTGCACAACAAAGGAAACTATAAGCAAGGTGAAAAGACAGCTTTCAGAATGGGAGAAAATAGTAGCAAATGAAGCAATGGACAAAGAATTCATCTCAAAAATATACAAGCAACTACTACAGCTCAATTCCAGAAAAATAAACGACCCAATCAAAAAAATGGGCCAAAGAACTAAACAGACATTTCTCCAAAGAAGACATACAGATGGCTAACAAACACATGAAAAGATGCTCAACATCACTCATTATCAGAGAAAAGCAAACCAAAACCACAATGAGGTACCATCTCACACTGGGCAGAATTGTTGCTATCCAAAAGTCTACAAACAATAAATGCTGGAGAGGGTGTGGAGAAAAGGGAACCCTCTTACATTGTTGGTGGGAATGCAAACTAGTACAGCCACTATGGAGAACAGTGTGGAGATTCCTTAAAAGACTGGAAATAGAACTGCCTTATGACCCAGCAATCCCACTTCTGGGCATACACACTAAGGAAACCAGAATTGAAAGAGACACGTGTACCGCAGTGTTCATCGCAGCACTGTTTATAATAGCCAGGACATGGAAGCAACCTAGATGTCCATCAGCAGACAAATGGATAAGAAAGCTATGGTACATATACACAATGGAGTATTACTCAGCCATTAAAAAGAATACGTTTGAATCAGTTCTAACGAGGTGGATGAAACTGGAGCCTATTATACAGAGTGAAGCAAGCCAGAAAGAAAAACACCAATACAGTATACTGACGCATATATATGGAATTTAGAAAGATGGTAACAATAACCCTGTATGCGAGACAGCAAAAGAGACACAGATGTATAGAACAGTCTTTTGGACTCTGTGGGAAAGGGAGAGGGTGGGATGATTTGGGAGAATGGCATTGAAACATGTATATTATCGTATGTGAAATGAATAGCCAGTCCAGGTTCAATGCATGATACAGGATGCTCGGGGCTGGTGCACTGGGAAGACCCAGAGGGATGGGATGGGGAGGAGGTGGGAGGGGAGTTCAGGATGGGGGACACATGTACACCCATGGTGGATTCATGTCAATGTATGGCAAAACCAATACAATATTGTAAAGTAATTAGCTCCAATTAAAATAAATGAATTTGTACTGAAATATATAAATGTTTTTTAAGAAGTCAAAGTCTCTAGCATGTTAATTTAGTATTTTCTATGTGTTTTGAGTTGAATAAGTCAGAATCTTGATCTCAAGTTTTTAGCATGATTAAATTATCCTAGTCACATACAAACTAATGAGTCATATCAAAATGTTTCTTGTATTAAGGGGAAAAAAACTAGCTTCTAAAAACTTTTATTACAGAAATATGTGTACTGTCAGTTTGTTTTTAGGCTGTTAAGCAGTACACTCCTTTGACGCTGGAGTCCAACCCCTCTGAATGGACGCAAGGTCTGTATTTGCCCTTAATAGGGTGATTCAGGTTTCTGGAGAATCAGTTTGATTTTATTATGTTTCCAGGGAAATCAATGGGTTATAGGTTGTATTCAAAACAAATAGAGGTCAACACAGGCTAAAGCAGTCAATATGTGGCATCTCCTTTTTAGGTACCCAGAGTCTATACATGTGCAGGAATGAGATTCTAAAAGAGACAGGATTTATTATCCTAAATGTGTGTTAGAATTCTATTCTCTTTAAAGCTGGGACTATGATTTTTGAAGATCAACAACCTTAATTTTTAGTCAAGTCCAGGACACGCAGCCTGATGATATATTTTTAAAGTACTCAGAGCTGTTACCTGGGCCTTCAAGATTCAGCTAAATAACACTTCACCCCAGTCCTCTGGATGCCTCTCTTTGCTCCTTTATACTCTGTATACACCTCCCTAACCATGCATGGCATCCTTCCATTGCAAAGATTTAAAACAAAGGGCCAATTGGTTGTATACCTTACTGGAAGATCTTTAAGGGCAGAAGCTTATTTCTGTTTTTATTTGTGAGATCCATTTACTTATTATAGTACCTGCATCACATATTTTTTTAAAAAGCAATAAAATGAATCTAGAGATTATCATATTAAGTGAAGTAAGTCAGAGAAAGACAAATATCACATGATATTACTTACATGTGGAATTTAAAAAGGTTATATAAATGAACTTATTTACAAAACAGAAGAAACAGACTCACAGAGAAAACCAACTTACAGTTATCAAATGGAAAACTGGGGGCAGAGTGGAGGATGAATCAGAAGTTTGGAATTAACAAATACACACTACTATATATAAAATAGATAAACAACTAGGACCTACTGTATAGCACAAGGAACTATATTCAATACCTTGTTATATCTATAATGGAAAAAATCTGAAAAATAATATATCTATATATTAGTATATATAGATATATATAACTGAATCACTCTGCTATACACCTGGAAATAACACAACATTGCAAATCAACTACAAAAGCAATAAATATTAGCTAAATTTATGAATTCATTAACTACATGTGTATGAATGAATGAATTTACATACATAAAATAAAAAGTGTGGGGCTGAACAAATTAAAATGTACTTAAACTATAAATTGGGGGCTTCCCTGGTTGCTCAGTGGCAAAGAATCTGCCTGCCAATGCGAGATGTAGATTCGATCCCTGGTTCAGGAAGATTCCTTGGAGAAGGAAATGGCAACCCACTCCAGCATTCTTGCCTGGGAAATCCCATAGACAGAGGAGCCTGGCAGGCTACAGTTCATGGAGTCACAAAGAATTAGATACAACGTAGTAACTAAACAATAACAAGAAACAACCATAAATTAGGACATAACTTGAAACCCATTATATGGAAAAGATAGAAGAATGGCCAGAGAGTGAACAACAACAAAATATCTCCATCTCTGTGCATTGCTAAGGAGACTTTGGGAATGCATATAGGAAACCATGTGAGAAAGGCACTCTCACTCTGAAAAGAGAAAGGAATATTTGAAAACTTACTGCTTAATTGGTAAGTTAGAAAATAATTGCCTGAATACAAACATCCCTTTCCACAAAACACACATATACACACAGAGTCATCATCTTTATTTTTGCCCAAGTTGGAGGAACACAGAAAAATAGGCATTCTGTCTTTAATATTAATAGGTCTAGGGCTGAGAGGGAGAAAGAGGAATTCTACTAGATATAAAAATATTTACTAGATATAAATGTCTTTTCTATATTTACATATCTTTGAATAAAATAAGAAACATTCTTAGTTATAAAATATTGCTTTGACAACCACCTGTTTAGACACAATATATCTCTTCTATTTAACATAATTGAAACTATACTGACAACACCAATTCATGTAGAGAAAATGGGAAAAAGAATAGGAGACTTGAAAAAATATATTGTTTTGTGAAGGCTTTTATATTATAGTAATAATTTTCTTTTGCATTTTAATTATAGTCCTAAGCCCTTTGACATTCAGAGTCACTTGGACTGGAAGGAGGGCAAACCAGTCAGTCCTAAAGGAAATCAGGCCTAAATATTCATTGGGAGGACTGATGCTGAAGCTGAAACTCCAATGCTTTGGCCACCTGATGCAAAGAACTGACTCATTGGAAAAGACTCTGATGCTGGGAATGATTGAAGGCAGAAGGAGAAGGATGACAGAAGATGAGACAGTTGGATAGCATCACTGACTCAATGGACATGAGTTTGAGTAAACTCCAGGAGTTGATGATGGACAGGGAAGCCTGGAGTGCTGCAGTCCATGGGGTTGCAAAGAGTTGGACACAGCTGAGCAACTGAACTGAACTGAAACGAAGGTCTTTCACATTTACCTAGAGAAAGTAAAAGGAGACATTTTTCTGACATTGTAGATTTTAATTAAGATGATAAGAATTTTATATTAATGGACAAAGACATACTTGATGTGTAAAATCAATGGTTGCTCATTTGTTTATTTTGAGGTTGTTGGTATAAAGTCAATTTGATAGATGTAGAGGAGCAAAACAATATCAATATTAAGTCACAAGCATACACGTGACTGTCAGGACTGCTACTGTGAGTGAATCTATCCTGAATTATATAGGAACTTGTTTTTTATACTGTTCCTGTGAGTCAATAACTTGGGTTCAGACTGAAGCTATTTGATATAGGAAATTATAAGTTTTAGCATTAATAATCTTTCATAAGACCAGTAAATATGAGATTTTCCTGGGGGTCCAGTGGTTAAGAATCTGCCTTCCAATGCAGGCAATGTGAGTTCAATCCATGGTTAGGGAACTGAGATCCCACATGACTTGGAGCAACTAAGCTGGCCTGCCACAGCTAGAGAGCTCCGTGCAACATGATGAAAGATCCCACATGCTGCAACTAAGACCTGACACAGCCAAATAAATAAATAATAAAAAAAGAGGAAGATCAGTAAATGCATGTTCAAAGTCGAAGGGGTAATTTTCAAGCTCAGAAGAAAAGTGAATTCAATGGAAAGAATAGCCCTGCCCTCATCTCTGCACTCAGACTAAAATTCCAAGGACCCAGAATATCAGGCAGCAAAGGTTTTCCAGGATCAGTCATGCAATAGCTCTGGAGGCAGTGGAAACATGACCCCTCCAGCATGGCAGGACCAACCTCTATTTCACTTAGGCAGTGCCTACAATGTCTCATTGGTGTCTGGTGACCAGGTGTCCTCCTAGCAGGCTGACTAGGGAAATTAGGATACAGACTTAGATTTGCTCACTGAGGAAACCTTTGACTGCTTCATAGACAGTTCTTTTCTCCCTAGCCCAGGAACAAATAAAATACATTCATCTTTCTAGTTACTGGTTTGTGGGTAGAATCTTAAGGTCTACCAGGTGTCCTCCTAGCAGGCTGACTAGGGAAATTAGGATACAGGCCAGATTTGCTCACTGAGGAAACCTTTGACTGCTTCATAGACAGTTCTTTTCTCCCTAGCCCAGGAACAAATAAAATACATTCATCTTTCTAGTTACTGGTTTGTGGGTAGAATCTTAAGGTCTCCTCAGAGAAGCACAAGGAGATCCTATCACTTATCCAGGTAGATACCTACACACAAAGTGAAATCAGTCAATCCTAAAGGAAGTGAAAGTGAAATTGCTCAGTCGTGTCTGACTCTTTGTGACCCCATGCACTGTAGCCTACCAGGTTCCTCCATCCATGGGATTTTCCAAGCAAGAAGACTGGAGACGGTTGCCATTTCCTTCTCCAGGGGATCTTCCCGACTCAGGGATTGAATCTGGGTCTCCCACAATATATGCAAACGGTTTACCATCTGAGCCACCAGGGAAGTCATCCTAAAGGAAATCAACCCCAAATATCCACGGGAAGGACTGATGCTGAAGCTGGAACTCCAATACTTTGGCCATCTGATGCAAAGAGCTGATTTTTTGGAAAAGACCTTGATGCTGGGAAAGATTTAAGGCAAAAGGAGAAGAGGATGGCAGAGGATGAGATGGTTAAATAGCATAACCAACTAATGGACGTGAATTTGAGCAAGCTCTGGGACATAGTGAAGGACAGGGAAGCCTGGCATGCTGCAGTCCATGGGGTCACAAAGAGTTGGATATGACTTAGCAACTGAACAACAACGACCTTCTCACATTCAAATGTTGTGAAACCTGTTCGCAGCTGTTTTGTTATCAACCCTAACATTGAAAGTTATGACCAATCTAGATAGCATATTCAAAAGCAGAGACATTACTTTGCCAACAAAGGTCCGTCTAGTCAAGGCTATGGTTTTCCCTGTGGTCATGTATGGATGTGAGAGTTGGACTGTGAAGAAGGCTGAGCTCCGAAGAACTGATGCTTTTGAACTGTGGTGTTGGAGAAGACTCTTGAGAGTCCCTTGGACTGCAAGGAGATCCAACCAGTCCATTCTGAAGGAGATCAGCCCTGGGTGTTCTTTGGAAGGAATGATGCTGAAGCTGAAACTCCAGTACTTTGGCCACCTCATGCAAAGAGTTGACTCACTGGAAAAGACTCTGATGCTGGGAGGGATTGGGGGCAAGTGGAGAAGGGGACGACAGAGGATGAGATGGCTGGATGGCATCACTGGCTCGATGGACATGAGTCTCAGTGAACTCCGGGAGTTGGTGATGGACAGGGAGGCCTGGCGTGCTGCAATTCATGGGGTCGCAAAGAGTTGGACAGGACTGAGCAAGTGATCTGATCTGAACATTGAACACTGAACATAGTAACAAAACACTGAACATTTTATTTTCCTGCAAAAATCTTTATTTCCATTTGGTCCATGATTTGGGAGATTGCTCCAAGGTGATTAAAAAGCTGCTTAGGGACAGCAAGGAGAGGCTCAAGAACTGTACAGAAATCTGACTCTGCTACTTTCCAACATGTGGCTTTGGGTAACAAGCTTCCTCAGTCTGTAGGTCATTAACTATACAATGGTGATGAAAAGATTTACCTCAGACATTTCTCAAGCATACTACCCATCTTCCCAGCCCCAACTATTATTTTAACCAGCGCTATAGTGGCAAGTCATCTACTGACTGTCTAGTTTCATGTATGTACAAATTAATAGTATATTGAATTATATTAACTTGTATGTCTCCTAATTTCTGGCCTGGGGCTTTTCCACTGGGCAACTTGGAGCATTCAGAGCAACCATCTGGGCATTCCTGCATACTCAACTCATATGTGAGGGGAATTAATGCCCCATGGAGTCACCTTTGATCAACAATGGATAGGATTCAATTAACAAATGTTTCCTCCTTTAATTCCTTGGGTAGAAAGTTGTGCAATGTACTTCATAAGCTCTTCTTAATGACCTAGTGTGATCACACAACATTCAACCTCAGTAGTGGCTAGCTAACTAATGCATTTTTGTATCAGCCCTCCAGGTTAAGATACATATATATTTTTTTTCCATTGGGGCATATGTGACCTATTACAGGAACAAAGACTTAATGTTGTGAATGCCAGATTAACCAAGGATATACATATATACACGTATAATCAATTCACTTGACTGAACAGCAGAAAATAATACATTATAAAGCAACTATATATAACACAACTATAATCCAATAAAAATTCAAACAAATAAATTCCCCTAATTAAAATAATATGTATACATATGTTTGTATAAAAGAAATTATTAGAAATATTTTAGAATTAGAACATAATTAGAAATTAGATTATCCAAATTAAAATAACACTACATTATAAACACATTTAGTTGGTATATAATTGGGGATAAAAAGAAAATCAATATCATAATTATTTCAATGAGCATCTGTTTCATAATTAGCTATTTTTGATTAATCCCTCCTGAGAGACGGTGAGGGTAGATGTTGCTCGGAACCATGGTTTGAATCTGTCTCCCTTTAATTAGTTTACTTACAACCTTAGTATTTGGTCTCAAAATCTTTTCATGGTGAAGGAGAGGATGGAAGTATGTGTGTGACCTGGGCAAGCTCTACTCATTTCTCTTAGGAGCCAGTGTCTACACATCCAGACTCCAGTGACCTTCTTAACCACGTGACAGCTTGCCCTGACAATCTGACCAAGTGCTTTACTTCTCGTTTACCTGAAGGCAATGGCACCCCACTCCAGTACTCTTGCCTGGAAAATCCTATGGATGAAGGAGCCTGGTGGGCTGCAGTCCATGGGGTGGCTAGGGGGTCGGACAGGACTGAGCGACTTCACTTTCACTTTTCGCTTTCATGCATTGGAGAAGGAAATGGCAACCCACTCCAGTGTTCTTGCCTGGAGAATCCCAGGGACGGGGAAGCCTGGTGCGATGCCGTCTACGGGGTCACACAGAGTCGGACACGATTGAAGCGACTTAGCAGTAGCAGTACTTGAATCAATTTAAAATGAAATTGTATCCTGTCATAAATATATGCACGAAAAGTGGTATGTTTGTGATTAATTTTACAATGATAAAAGTTTATTTTGGTAAATCTTTTTCCTTTGCAAAGGTATATATCATTTGCCTGTTTTGTTTTGATATTTGTTAGATCTCTGAATGCTAATCAAATTGCTAAAAAATACATTTCTCCTTTACACTCTTTTTCAGTGATTCTAAGTTTTCCCTCATGAAAAAGTATCTAAAATTACCATTTGCCTTATAATTAATACCAAATACACCCCAAAGAGGTATTATTAATTTAACCAGCTGTCTTTCAATCTTTATTGTTTAAGTTGAAGTCTACTAATTTAAAAAGTAGGAAAAGATGAAATATCTATTCCACATACCTAAGAAGATGGTAACTGCAAAGTGCCTTGCTTCCTGTAATACTTTCTGATCATGTAAAATATTAATTTATAAAATAATTTCCCTGGTGCTGAAATTTTGTCTTATTTATTAAAAATATTTCCTTACTTACAAATAATATATACATCTATCTATCTATCTATCTATCTTCCCTGGGCTTCCCTGTTGGTTCAGACAGTAAAGAATCTGCCTGCAATACAGGAGACCTGGGTTTTATCCCTGGGCCAGGAAGGTCCCCTGGAGAAGAGAATAGCTACCCACTCCAGTATTCTTGCCTGGAGAATTCCGTGTACCGGGAGCCTGGCGGGCTACAGTCCATGGGGTCACAAAGAGTCGGACACAACTGACTGACTAACACTCAATCTATCTACTGATTCTACTAAAGTAGGGTCTTCATTACTCACAGGGATAGTATGTAAATAAAACACAGACAAAATGGAATGAAAACTATTTAAATATCAAATTTTATTTGATATTTTTAAGCCTCTCTAAACATCTTAAAATTATTGCTTCAGTAAGAGAAACAGAAGCAAATCCCACAAAGTCTTCAGTAGACAATATTTTATTTCAAAGTATAGCTTAGGACTAAATGTTAAAAAGAGAAATAAGTTTCCAGGGCATTTATGATTAGATCTTCTTTTGTAATGTGAAGGACTCATAAGGCACTTCCCAAGAAAATCACATTTCTTGAGTTTTATGTAAAGAAGTTGAGTTGTTTGGAGCATAGACCTAACTATATGAAGTACTAACAGGCCAATCTAAGTCACCATGCTCCATCACTCAGATAAATGAAATGACCTCCTATTTCTCTTCCCTTACATCTACATACTCCATCATAGCCCAAATTATTCTCCATTTCACATCCAAGAAATAGGTAGTCTATCCAAAATTACATTTTTAACTTTATTATTCTTATATTTAATGTCTTTTAATAAGTTCTCACAGGCTTCAGGATAAAATTCAACCTTGCTAACATTGTTTTTAAGACAGACTCTCAACTGAAAAGTCTCAGGTACCTCAAATTTAATTTGTCCTCAAATATACTCTACTTTGGCCTTCCCTGGTGGCTCAGATGGTAAAGAATCCACCTACAAGGCGGGAGACGTCAGTTCAATCCCTGGGTTGAGAAGATCCCCTGGAGGAGGGTACTGCAACCCACTCTAGTATTCTTTCCTGGAGAATTTCCAGGGACAGAAGAGTGAGGCGAACTATAGTCCATGGGGTCCCAAAGAGTCAGACATGACTGAGCGACTAAGCACACACATGCACATATTCTATCTTGTCTTCAGAGACTTTATACAGAATTCTTTCTGAAATCTTATCTTATAATTCTACCAATCACCTGAACCCAACTTCCATAAGACAAAGGTGAATCTTTATGACAGTTGCTCCAACAATGCCCTGAGTTTGTGCTTTATAACATAAATGACTACAGAAAGAGCTTGTTTATTATTAGTTTTTATTACTGAAACAGACACTCATGGGATTAGGAAGGAAGAACATCTCTGTATTATTCACAGATACAGCATCATTGGTTAGCACAGTGCTGGCACATAGGAGGTGAATGATAGAAACACATTTAGTAAATGAGTGAAAGAGAGCTTACACTGAGATTTTCCTGACAAAAACATCCTGCAAATCTGGAATAATCAAAAAAATCCAAAGAAAGTAGAAAAAGCCCAGCATTCAAATTTCTCCAAAAGATTAATATGGTTCACTCTGAAACTGGCATTTACACCAGTGAATAACTGAAACAAGACAGAGGAACAATGCATTCAAGTCAAATCAAATAACAGAAATGAAATTAGTTGCTCTGTATATTTAATATATATTAAAGGCTAATGAACAGTATGAAAACACAAAAAATTAGGACACTGAAAGATGAACTTCCCAGGTCGGTAGGTGCCCAATATGCTACTGGAGATCAGTGGAGAAATAACTCCAGAAAGAATGAAGAGGTGGAGCTAAAGCAAAAACAACACCCAGTTGTTGATGTGACTGGTGATGGAAGCAAGGTCCTATGCTGTAAAGAGAAACATAGCATAGGAACCTGGAATGTTAGGTCCATGAATCAAGGCAACTTGGAAGTGGTCAAACAGGAGATGGCAAGAGTGAACATAGACATTCTAGGAATCAGCGAACTAAAATGGACTGGAATGGGTGAATTTAACTCAGATGACCATTATATCTACTACTGCAGGCAGGAATCCTTTAGAAGAAATGGAGTAGCCATCGTAGTCAACAAAAGAGTCCAAAACGCAGTGCTTGGATGCAGTCTCAAAAACAACAGATTGATCTCTGTTTCCAAGGCAAACCATTCAATATCACAGTACATATGCCCCAACCAGTGAAGAAGCTGAGGTTAAATGGTTCTATGAACACCTACAAGATCTTCTAGAACTAACACCCAAAAAGAGTCATTTTCATTATAGGAGACTGGAAATCAAAAGTAGGAAGTCAAGAAACGTCTGGAGTAACAGGCAAATTTGGCCTTGGAGTACAGAATGAGTCAGGAGATTTGGAGTACAGAATAGAGTTTTGCTAAAGAATGCACTGGTCATAGCAAACACCCTCCTCTAGCAACACAAGAGAAGACTCTACACATAGACATCACCAGATGGTCAACACCGAAATCAGATTGATTATATTCTTTGCAGCCAAAGGTGGAGAAGCTCTATACAGTCAGCAAAAACAAGACTGGGAACTCACTGTGGTTAAGATCATGAATTCCTTATTGCCAAATTCAGACTTAAATTGAAGAAAGTGGGGAAACCACTAGATCATTCAGGTATGACCTAAATCAAATCCCTTACGATTATACAGTGGAAGTGAGAAATAGATTTAAGTGACTAGATCTGAAAGACAGAGTGCCTGATGAACTGTGGATGGAGGTTCATGACATTGTACAAGAGGCAGGGAGCAAGACCATCCCCAAGAAAAAGAAATGCAAAAAAGGCAAAATGGCTGCCTGAGGAAGCCGTACAAATAGCTGTGAAAAGAAGAGAAGGCAAAAGCAAAGGAGAAAAGGAAAAATATACCCATTTGAATGCAGAGTTCCAAAGAATAGCAAGGAGAGATAAGAAAGCCTTCCTCAGTGATCAGTGGAAAGAAATAGAGGAAAACAACAGAATGGGAAAGACTAGAGGTCTTTTCAAGAAAATTAGAGATACCAAGGGACATTTCATGCAAAGATGGACACAATAAAGGACAGAAATGGTATGGACCTAACAGAGGGAGAAGATATTAAGAAGAGGTGGCAAGAACACACAGAAGAACTGTACAAAAAAGAGCTTCAGGACTCAGATAATCATGATGGTGTGATCACTCACCTAGAGCCAGACATCCTGGAATGTGAAGTCAAGTGGGCCTTAGGAAGCATCACTATGAACAAAGCTAGTGGAGGTGATGGAATTCCAGTTGAGCTATTTCAAATCCTGAAAGATGATGCTGTGAAAGTGCTGCACTCAATATGCCAGCTAATATGAAAACTCAGCAGTGGCCACAGGACTGGAAAAGGTCAGTTTTTCATTCCAATCCCTAATAAAGGCAATGCCAAAGAATGCTCAAACTACCGCACAATTGCACTCATCTCACATGCTAGTAAAGTAATGCTCAAAATTCTCCAAGCCAGGCTTCAGCAGTACATGAACGATGAATTTCCAGATGTTCAAGCTGGTTTTAGAAAAGGCAGAGGAACCAGAGATCAAATTGCCATCTGCTGGATCATCAAAAAAGCAAGAGAGTTCTGGAAAAACAACTATTTCTGCTGTATTGACTATGCCAAAGCCTTTGACTGTGTGGATCACAAAAAACTGTGGGAAATTCTGAAAGAGATGGGAATACCAGACCACCTGACCTGCCTCTTGAGAAATCTGCATGCAGGTCAGGAATCAACAGTTAGAACTGGACATGGAAAAACAGACTGGTTCCAAATAGGAAAAGGAGTACGTCAAGGCTGTATATTGTCACCCTGCTTATTTAACTTATATGCAGAGTACATCATGTGAAATGCTGGGCTGGATGAAGCACAAGCTGAAATCAAGATGGTCAGGAGAAATATCAATAACCTCAGATATGCAAATGATATCACCCTTATGGCAGAAAGTGAAGAAGAACTAAAAAGCCTCTTGATGAAAGTGAAAGAGGAGAGTAAAAATGTTAGCTTAAAGCTCAACAATTCAGAAAACTAAGATCATGGCATGTGGTCCCATCACTTCAAGGCAAATAGATGGGGAAACTGGAAACAGTGACAGGCTATTTTTGGGGGCTCCAAAATCACTGCAGATGGTGATTGCAGCCATGAAATTAAAGGATGCTTACTCCTTGAAAGGAAAGTTATGACCAACCTAGACAGCATATTAAAAAGCAGAGACATTACTTTGCCATCAAAGGTCCATCTAGTTAAGGCTATGGTTTTTCCAGTGGTCATGTATGGATGTGAGAGTTGGATTGTAAAGAAAGCTGAGTGCTGAAGAATTGATGCTTTTTAACTGTGGTATTGGAGAAGACTCGAGAGTCCCTTGGACTGCAAGGAGATCCAACCAGTCCATCCTAAAAGAAATCAGTACTGAATATTCATTGGAAGGACTGATGCTGAAGCTGAAACTCCAATACTTTGGCCACCTGATGCAAAGAACTGACTAATTTGAAAAGACCCTGATGCTGGGAAGGGTAGAGGGTGAGAGGAGAAAGGGACGACAGAGGATGAAATGGTTGAATGACATCACTGACTCAATGGACATGAGTTTGGGTAAACTCTGGGAGTTGGTGATGGACAGGGAGGCCTGGCCTGCTGCAGTCCATGGGGTCTCAAAGAGCTGGACATGACTGAGTGACTGAAGTGAACAGAACTGAACTGAAATGCTAACAGGTAACATGATTTAGTGGTATTCTATTTTCCCAAATGGCAAAGAATTGATCTTATTTTGAACTGATCACTTTGAATCTTTTTGAAAGATTTAAAAAAAAAAAATGGAAATGGCCGTTTCATTTCTTTTATTTAGCTGACTTTCCAAAGGAGCTGTGTAATTTATTTCAAATTCTGATTAACCTTGACTCTGAGCTGCATTTGTGAAAATGAGTGTTTTGAGTTCTCTGTGCCTTAATATAAGTAGTTCACATATTTTTATATACTATGGATTTAGAAGACTTTGCAAATAATGGAAAATATTGATTTGGTAATTTCAAATTTGATTATTTACTGAAAGACAAGTCTCTGTGTGTGTATGATTTTTCTAAAATACGATATTGTAACCTGGCAAAGTGGGTATTCTACTTGAATTTAATGCTTCTTTATTGACATAGGATGCTGTTGTCACTCCAAGACACATTTTATTGTCTGTTTTTGTCTGAAGCTTTGTATTTTTCTCTGGTATAAATCCTGTTTATTGGTACTCTGTAAGAAGCATGAACATGAAATTTTGTCAGAACCTCTTCAACTTGTCCAAAATTTGAAATTACTAAGGCTGCATTTTCCCCAGAAGTCAGTCACTTAAAAAAAAAAAAAATTGACCCTCCATTCTTATGCAACAGAATTTCAATTCATTTCTGAGAACAAGCACAATTTTAACATGTGCTATTTTCTACTCACATATAATTGTGTTAAAATATGCATGCAATTGAAACACACATATTACCATATGTGAAATAGATCACCAGTCCAGGATCGATGCATGAGACAGGGCGCTGAGGGCCTGTGCACTGGGATGACCAGAAGGATGGGATGGGGAGGGAGGTGGGGGTGGGAGTTCAGGATGCGGGAGACATGGGTGCATGGCTGATTCATGTCAATGTATGGCAAAAACCACTAAAATATTGTAAAGTAATTAGCCTCCAATTAAAATAAATAAATTAATTTTAAAAATAAAATAAAAAATGCATGCAATATATATATAAAGCTTAAGTATTTCATATTACTCAAAAACCCTGCTTATTACATTAAAAAAATTGAAAGCATTTTTATTATATTCTGGATTTTAATTAATTCTACCCCATTAAAAATTTAAGGGTAGTGTATGAGGATTTGATGAAGTAAATTGAAACATTTTGACTCGACTCCCCCTTCTGCTGCCTTAAATTTCACATATGTATTTCAGAAGATCTTCCAGGATAGAATCAGATTCATAAGTATTAGCAACAACACACAGCAGGAAGTTAGGAAGATAGGTGCACCAAAGAGGTCTATTTCTTAGCCCCATTAATCAAGAGCTGTTTGTTTTTAGGAAACACAGTTTAATAAGAGACACACTGCTTATTCTATGTTTCAATTTAGCCATCTGTAAATGAAGATAGTAGTAACTCTTTGCAAAGCTCGAGGATTAAATGAGACAATGTTTAAAGTGCTCCGCACAGTATTTGAAGCTCAGTAAGTCATCAATGGGCTTCCCAGGTGGCGCTCATGGTAATGAACCTGCCTGCCAATGAAGGTTAGCAGCAGGAGACCTGGGTTTGATGCCCTGAAGGAGGTCATGGCAACCCACTCCAGTACTCTTGTCTGGAGACTCCCAAGGACAGAGGAGTCTGGCGGGCTGCAGTCCATAGGATCACACAGAATCAGACACGACAAAAGTGACTTAGCACACACGTCATCAATAAATGGTAATAGTATTGCAATTAATATTGTCATTAACACTACTATAAGGAAATGGCAACCCACTTCAGTATTCTTGCCTGGAAAATTCCATGAACAGAGGAGCCTGGTAGGCTACAGTCCGTGGTGTTGCAAAGAGTTGGACACGACTGAGCGACTTCACTTTCACTTTCAATTGAAATTTATGCCCAATGTTTTCCTTCAGACCTGGAGTCCTGCTGCCTCCTGATGGTTTATTTTATTTCTCAGTCACCTTTCCTTATTTTATTTCCTCATTTTATATATATAAAAATATATATATATTATTATTATATTTATTTATGTTATTTCTCAGTCATCTTTCCTTACAGTTTCAGTCTCTGCAGCTTAACCTCTGACCACCAGGAAGACTTGGGAGCTACTAACAATCTTCCCTGATGTGAGAACTCCTTGCTTCTGGGTTCCCTGTTGTAGACTCTCCCGATCCATAGACACTCCATGTTTGGGCTTCCCTGCCACCTGGGGATTGCTCAAATAATTGTCAGACACAACAATTTGCTGGACTGGGTTTCTTGGAGACAGGTCCCTCTCACACTTCCAAAGTGCTCCAACTACCCACCTCAGACCCTCTTCTGAGTCTTAGCGCCACCTAGTGGACGCAGTGTGTGAGTGTTGTTCGTAAAAAGGGAAGGAAACAATTTCTCATTTGTTTTCCTCGTGTAGCCAAGGAAAGTGAAGTCGCTCAGTAGTGTCCGACTCTTTGAGACCCCATGGAGTGCAGCCTCATAGGCTCCTCCGTCCATGGGATTTTCCAGGCAAGAGTACTAGAGTGGGTTGCCATTTCCTTCTCTAGGGGATCTTCCCGACTCAGGGATTGAACGCGAGTCTGCCGCATCACACGCAGACGCTTTACCACCCCCTAAACCATAAGGGAAGCCTTATGGGGCAAGATTAATCAGAATATGCAAAATGAATTATTTCACTGCCTTCAAAGAACCAACCCATCCTTGACTTTTAATACAATCATAACAAATCTATGGAAGAGAAATAGTAACTTTTTTTCCACATAAAAGAATAACATAATATATCCTAAAGATTTTTTAACTGTGTTTACAAGTGATATTGGTTGGAAATTTTATTATCTTAGCCTGGTGTTGTAATCACCAATATGCATGCCTCAAAAAAGGGAACTGTTTTCTTCTGTTCTATTTTCGGAAAACCTTCGAAAACATGGTTATAGCTTTCTTAAAAATTTGAGAGAATTCATTAATGAAAATGGACATCAGTTCAGTTCAGTTCAGTTGCTCAGTCCTGTCCTACTCTTTGCGACCCCATGAACTGCAGCCCACCAGGCCTCCCCGTCCATCACCAACTCCTGGAGTTCACTCAAACTAAGGTCCATCGAGTCGGTGATGCCATCCAGCCATCTCATTCTCTGTCGTCCCCTTCTCCTCCTGCCCCCAATCCCTCCCAGCATCAGAGTCTTTTCCAATGAGTCAGCTCTTTGCATGAGGTGGCCAAAGTACTGGAATTTCAGCTTTAGCATCATTCCTTCCAAAGAACACCCAGGGCTGATCTCCTTTAGAATGGACTGGTTGGATCTCCTTGCAGTCCAAGGGACTCTCAGGAGTCTTCTCCAACACCACAGTTCAAAAGCATCAATTCTTTGGCACTCAGCTTTCTTCACAGTCCAACTCTCACATCCATACATGACCACTGGAAAAACCATAGCCTTGACTAGACGGACCTTTGTTGGCAAAGTAATGTCTCTGCTTTTCACTATGCTATCTAGTTTGGCCATAACTTTCCTTCCAAGGAGTAAGTGTCTTTTAATTTCATGGCTGCAGTCACCATCTACAGTGATTTTGGAGCCCAAAAACTAAAGTCTGACACTGTTTCCACTGTTTCCCCATCTATTTCCCATGAAGTGATGGAACCAGATGCCATGATCTTCGTTTTCCGAATGTTGAGCTTTAAGCCAACTTTTTTACTCTCCTCTTTCACTTTCATCAAGAGGCTTTTTCATTCCTCTTCACTTTCTGCTATAAGGGTGGTATCATCTGCATATCTGAGGTTATTGATATTTCTCCCGGCAATCTTGATTCCAGCTTGTGCTTCTTCCAGTCCAGCGTTTCTCATGATGTACTCTGCATATAAGTTAAATAAGCAGGGTGACAATATACAGCCTTGACGTACTCCTTTTCCTATTTGGAACCAGTCTGTTGTTCCATGTCTAGTTCTAACTGTTGCTTCCTGACCTGCGTATATGTTTCTCAAGAGGCAGGTCAGGTGGTCTGGTATTCCCATCTCTTTCAGAATTTCCCACAGTTTATTGTGATCCACACAGTCAAAGGCATTGGCATAGTCAATAAAGCAGAAACAGATGTTTTTCTGGAACTCTCTTGCTTTTTTGATGATCCAGAGGATGTTGGCCATTTGATCTCTGGTTCCTCTGCCTTTTCTAAAACCAGCTTGAATATCTGGAAGTTCACGGTTCATGTATTGCTGAAGCCTGGCTTGGAGAATTTTGAGCATTACTTTACTACTGTGTGAGATGAGTGCAATTGTGTGGTAGTTTGAGCATTCTTTGGCATTGCCTTTCTTTGGGATTGGAATGAAAACTGACCTTTTCCAGTCCTGTGGCCACTGCTGAGTTTTCCAAATTTGCTGGCATATTGAGTGTAGCACTTTCACAGCCTCATCTTCTAGGATTTGAAATAGAAACTGGACATAAGAGTTCTCATTTTGGGAATATGTTGATAATGAATTACATTTCTTTAATAAATGTAGAGATAATCAGATTTTCTATTTATCTTGTGTCATTATAGGTAAATTTTGTTTTATAAGAAATTCATTTCATCTTACTGATAAAAGCATTGGCATATTTCATTTCATAATATTTGTAATTTTTATTTTCTTATCTTATACAACAGTCTTACTGTAACTTGTTAATGTTCTTTTTAAATTGTGGTTAAAAACACATAATGTAAAAACCATCTTAACCATTTTGAAGTACGCAGTTCAGCAGTGTTGAGTACCTCCACAAGTAACCAATCCCCAGAGCTATTTAGGTCTTGCAAAAACGAAAAATCTGTACGTAATGAACTTCTCCTTCCCTCTTATCCCCACATCCTGACCACCACATTCTAATTTTTCTCTATATAAGTTTGATTATTCATATATGTAGAATCATATAGTATTTGTCCTTTGGTCACCGGCTTGTTTTCCTTAGGAAGTTCCTTAAGGTTCATTCATGTTGTAGCATGTGTCAAAATTTCCTTCCTTTTTAAGCCTGTGTGATATTCCATTGTATACACAGCAAATCTGTTTAACCATTCCTAGTGATGGACACGTGGGCTGCTTCCATTTTTTGACTATTGAGAATAATGTTGCTATGAACATGGATGTACCAGTATGCCTTTGAGACTCTGCTTTCACTTGTTTGGGCTCTATACCTAGTGCTAGAATTGCTGGATCATATGGTAATCCTATTTTTAATTTTTTTGGAACTGTCTTATGTTTTCCATAGCAGCTACACCATTTTACACTTTCCTAGGACAGAAGAACCTGGAGGGCTACAGTCCATGGAGTCACAAAGAGCTGGACATGACTTAGCAACTATGCGACAACGGACAGTATATAAAAGTTCCAATTTCTCCACAACTTTGCAACAATTATTCTCTGTGTATTATCACAGTAGCCATCCTGGTGAGTATGAAGCAGTGAGCATGTTATTTTTCCTTTCCTGTACCAGGCACTATTCTGAAATCATTACACTTATTCCTTAGCTCATTTTATATTTACTGTAACACTATGAGCTGCTGCTGCCGCTGCTTCAGTCATGTCCAACTGTGCGACCCCATAGACGGCAGGCAGCCCACCAGGCTCCCCCATCCCTGGGATTCTCCAGGCAAGAACACTGGCATGGGTTGCCATTACCTTCTCCAATAATACTATGAGCTAAATATCATCAATTAGGCCTATTGACAGAATGTTTCTGAATGCAGCTAAGACACTCGACAGCAGTGTTATTTTTCAAGACTGGATTTTGAGCTTTGTTAATTATATGAAAGCACACTTCAATCAAGGTCTAACACGCCATCTTCTCAGGGAGCACCCTTCTGAATACTCTTCCAAATGTCTTACATATCAAGAGGTTGCTCCACTCTTATTGTTGGGTAAGTGATCTATTCCTAGCCCTGTGCAAGCGCCAAAAATTGTTCTTTCTCCTTTAGAATGGTTTTTTTCTCAAGTTTCATGTGCTAATACTCAACTGAGAACATAAGGGAACCCTCCACCCATCTCCGGAGATTTAACTTTGTACAGCTGTCCTCTCTGATACTCTCCCTTGCACACACTAGCCAAATAGGTTTCCTTAAACTTGCAAATCTACTTCTTCACCTTATAAGACCACTGGCCTCCCTCCCTCCAGGGGAAAGTAGGGCATTCATTGGTTTCTCTCTCTCAGAGATCACAACTAGCACGCTCAATATCTGAATATTGTTTCATATATTTCACTTTGTTTTTTAACAGTTAAGACAAGAAAGTTATCAGGGACAGAAGCAGAAATCTCCAGTCTTCCCAGGATTTTTATCAGTTTTCTAAGTCAGTTGTGCTTTAAATGATACAATAGACCAGTTAGACCTAATTGATATCTATAGGACGTTTCACCGCAAAACAATGAATTTCACATTTTTCTCAAGTGCACACAGAACCTTCTGCAGGATAGATCACATCCTGGGCCATAAAACTAGCCTTGGTAAATTCAAAAAAATTGAAATCATTCCAAGCATCTTTTCTGACCACAATGCAGTAAGATTAGATCTCAATTACAGGAGAAAAACTATTAAAAATTCCAACATATGGAGGCTGAACAACACGCTGCTGAATAACCAACAAATCACAGAAGAAATCAAAAAAGAAATCAAAATATGCATAGAAATGAATGGAAATGAAAACACAACAACCCCAAACCTATGGGACACTGTAAAAGCAGTGCTAAGGGGAAAGTTCATAGCAATACAGGCACACCTCAAGAAACAAGAAAAAAGTCAAATAAATTACCTAACTCTACACCTAAAGCAACTAGAAAAGGAAGAAATGAAGAACCCCAGAGTTAGTAGAAAGAAAGAAATCTTAAAAATTAGGGCAGAAATAAATGCAAAAGAAACAAAAGAGACCATAGCAAAAATCAACAAAGCCAAAAGCTGGTTCTTTGAAAGGATAAATAAAATTCACAACTCATTAGCCAGACTCATCAAGAAACAAAGGGAGAAAAATCAAATCAATAAAATTAGAAATGAAAATGGAGAGATCACAACAGACAACACAGAAATACAAAGGATCATAAGACACTACTATCAGCAATTATATGCCAATAAAATGGACAACTTGGAAGAAATGGACAAATTCTTAGAAAAGCACAACTTTTCAAAACTGGACCAGGAAGAAATAGAAAATCTTAACAGACCCATCACAAGCACGCAAATTGAAACTGTAGTCAGAAATCTTCCAGCAAACAAAAGCCCAGGTCCATTGTTGTGCAGAAGCTTTGAAGGTTAATTAGGTCCCATTTGTTTATTTTTGCTTTTATTTCCAATATTCTGGGAGGTGGGTCATAGAGGATCCTGCTGTGATGTATGTCAGAGAGTTTTTTGCCTATGTTCTCCTCTAGGAGTTTTATAGTTTCTGGTCTTACATTGAGATCTTTAATCCATTTTGAGTTTATTTTTGTGTATGGTGTTAGAAAGTGTTCTAGTTTCATTCTTTTACAAGTGGTTGACCAGTTTTCCCAGCACCACTTGTTAAAGAGATTGTCTTTAATCCATTGTATATTCTTGCCTCCTTTGTCAAAGATAAGGTGTCCATATGTGTGTGGATTTATCTCTGGGCTTTCTATTCTGTTCCATTAATCAATATTTCTGTCTTTGTGCCAGTACCATACTGTCTTGATAACTGTGGCTTTGTAGTAGAGCCTGAAGTCAGGTAGGTTGATTCCTCCAGTTCCATTCTTCTTTCTCAAGATAGCTTTGGCTATTCGAGGTTTTTTGTATTTCCATACAAATTGTGAAATTATTTGTTCTAGCTCTGTGAAGAATACCATTGGTAGCTTGATAGGGATTGCATTGAATCTATAAATTGCTTTGGGTAGTATACTCATTTTCACTATATTGATTCTTCCGATCCAAGAAAAAGTATATTTCTCCATCTATTAGTGTCCTCTTTGATTTCTTTCACCAGTGTTTTATAGTTTTCTATATATAGGTCTTTAGTTTCTTTAGGTAGATATATTCCTAAGTATTTTATTCTTTCCATTGCAATGGTGAATGGAATTGTTTCCTTAATTTCTCTTTCTGTTTTCTCATTATTAGTGTATAGGAACGCAAGGGATTTCTGTGTGTTGATTTTATATCCTGCAACTTTACTATAATCATTGATTAGTTCTAGTAATTTTCTGGTGGAGTCTTTAGGGTTTTCTATGTAGAGGATCATGTCATCTGCACACAGTGAGAGTTTTACTTTTTCTTTTCCAATCTGGATTCCTTTTATTTCTTTTTCTGCTCTGACTGCTGTGGCCAAAACTTCCAAAACTATGTCGAATAGTAATGGTGAAAGTGGGCACCCTTGTCTTGTTCCTGACTTTAGAGGAAATGCTTTCAATTTTTCACCATTGAGGATAATGTTTGCTGTGGGTTTGTCATATATAGCTTTTATTATGTTGAGGTATATTCCTTCTATTCCTGCTTTCTGGAGAGTTCTTATCATAAATGGATGTTGAATTTTGTCAAAGGCTTTCTCTGCATCTATTGAGATAATCATATGGTTTTTATTTTTCAAGCTCAACTCCAGAAAAATAAATGGCCCAATCAAAAAATGGGCCAAAGAACTAAATAGACATTTCTCCAAAGAAGACATACAGATGGCTAACAAACACATGAAAACATGCTCAACATCACTCATTATCAGAGAAATGCAAATCAAAACAACTATGAGGTACCATTTCATGCCAGTCAGAATGGCTGCGATCCAAAAGTCTACAAGCAATAAATGCTGGAGAGGGTGTGGAGAAAAGGGAACCCTCTTACACTGTTGGTGGGAATGCAAACTAGTACAGCCACTATGGAGAACAGTGTGGAGATTCCTTAAAAAACTGGAAATAGAACTGCCTTATGATCCAGCAATCCCACTGCTAGGCATACACACTGAGGAAACCAGAAGGGAGAGAGACACGTGTACCCCAATGTTCATCACAGCACTGTTTATAATAGCCAGGACATGGAAGCAACCTAGATGCCCATCAGCAGATGAATGGATAAGAAAGCAGTGGTACATATACCCAATGGAGTATTACTCAGCCATTAAAAAGAATACATTTGAATCAGTTCTAATGAGATGGATGAAACTGGAACCTATTATACAGAGTGAAGTAAGCCAGAAAGAAAAACACCAATACAGTATACTAATGCATATATATGGAATTTAGAAAGATGGTAACAATAACCCTGTGTACGAGACAGCAAAAGAGACACTGATGTATAGATCAGTCTTATGGACTCTGTGGGAAAGGGAGAGGGTGGGGAGATTTTGGAGAATGGCATTGAAACATGTATAATATCATGTATGAAACGAGTCTCCAGTCCAGGTTTGATGCATGATACTGGATGCTTGGGGCTGGTGCACTGGGACGATGCAGAGGAATGGTATGGGGAGGGAGGAGGGTTCAGGATGGGGAACACAGGTATACCTGTGGCGGATTCATTTCAATATTTGGCAAAACTAATACAATATTGTAAAGTTTAAAAATAAAATAAAATAAAAAAAAATAAAATAAAATCAACTGAGAAAAAAAAAAAAAAAAAAAGCCCAGGTCCAGACGGCTTCACAGCTGAATTCTACCAAAAATTTAGAGAAGAGCTAATACCTATCCTTCTCAAACTCTTCCAGAAAATTGCAGAGCAAGGTAAACTTCCAAACTCATTCTATGAGGCCATCATCACCCTAACACCAAAACCTGACAAAGATGCCACAAAAAAAGAAAACTACAGGCCAATATCACTGATGAACATAGATGCAAAAATTCTTAACAAAATTCTAGCAGTCAGAATCCAACAACACATTAAAAAGATCATACACCATGACCAAGTGGGCTTTATCCCAGGGATGCAAGGATTCTTCAATATCCACAAATCAATCAATGTAATACACCACATTAACAAATTGAAAAATAAAAGCCATATGATTATCTCAATAGATGCACAGAAAGCCTTTGATAAAATTCAACATCCATTTATGATAAAAACTCTCCAGAAAGCAGGAATAGAAGGAACATACCTCAACATAATAAAAGTTATATATGACAAACCCACGGCAAACATTATCCTCAATGGTGAAAAATTTTCAAAGCCACTTGTTTTTTATGATGTGTGTGTATATGTTTAGTTGCTCAGTCGTGTCCAGTTATGACCCCATGGACTGTAGCCCACCAGGCTCCTCCATGCATGGGGATTCTCTGGGCAAGAATACTGGAGTGGGTTGCCATTTCTTTCTCCAGGGGGTCTTCCCCTGGATCTTCCCAATCTAGGACCCAGGTCTCCCTCATTACCATCTGAGCCACCAGGGAAGCCTTTTATGATATGCCAAGACAATTATTAAAAACAAAAATACAGCTTTTGTAGCTAAACTCTTATCTCACACTGGGGGATGTAGATTAATGGAGTGAGCTAGTTACTGAAAATTCCTAATTCTTATCTGTAAAATAAAGGGAAATCTGTAATATGAGGAAAATGTTTCTATCATATGCACTTCCTGCAAAGATAACATGCAATAATGTCTGTGAAGGTTTCATATACTTTCTAATACAGTGGATCCCCAAGGGTGGTCCACAGAGCTCTATGGGTCCCCAAAGACACTTTCAACTGAATCCAGTAAAGCTAAACTATTGTCATAATAATATTAAGATATTGTTTGCTCTGTTGGCATTTGCACTGATCGCGCACAATTCATGATGTGACCAAATGAGAAATATGCATAAAGTGAGAACTTCTGCTTTCTGAATTATGATGTCTCAAGGAAAAGTATTTGTGCAATAGTTTGAGCTGCAAAGTAAACTGGTTCCTTTTTTTTTAGGAACATTCAATTCAATTCAGTTCAGCCGCTCAGTCGCGTCCGACTCTTTGCGACCCCATGAATCACAGCACTCCAGGCCTCCCTGTCCATCACTAACTCCCAGAGTCTACTCAAACTCATGTCCATCAAGTCTTTAAAAGAATGACTAACAAACAAATATGATTTTCGAAGCTTAACTATTTGTTATTTTTTGGAAAATGAACAAGAGGAACTTATCACTTCAAGAAAAGCAATTGACGAGTATTTGTTACCAAAAATATAATTGAAGATTTCAAACAAAAGTTAGGATTTTGGAAAATTTGTGTCTGTCACAGTGAACTGAACAAAACATCAGAACTTTCTGATGAGATCAATGGTGATAATGTGTGACTTTTGGGATACTATAAAATGAAATGTGTCAACGTTTGGATGAGCTGTATAATTCAGTGAATCAGTAATTTCCAAATGGTGCAAATCATGCACAGGTAAAAGATTTATTAAAAGGAAAAGGGATATTGAGGGATTTTTATGTAACAGTGTATGAAAAGTCCATTGATATGGTTTCAGATTTCATACTGTGACTAACCTTCAACAAATACCACTAGTCAAGTTTTGGTATAACATCAGGGAAGGATATTCTCAATTATATGAATGATTTTTTAGTATTTCTCTTTTTCTATCTTTCATTCACATCTGAGTGAGGCTGCATTTTTCACACACTGAAATAAAACATTGTAGCATAAAGAACACAGAAAAGTTGATGTGAAGTATTCAGCTGTCTTTTATTGACAGGCGTTATAGATATCTGCAATATATAAAACAATTTCACTTCTAACTAACCTTTTTCTTTTAAAAATATATTTAATATATATATATATATATATATCTGAATCACTTTGCTGTAATTGAAACTTGAAACTAACACAGCATTGTAAATGAATTATGTTTCAGTTAAAAGTTTTTAAAGATGGCATTTTTCATGAAATTTGCTATTTAGGGCAATTTTTAAAGGGTGACTATGTATACACTGTTTTATGTGTAGTTGACTTACAATATTACATTCATTTCAGGTATACAACATAGTTTTGTAATATCTTTATAGATTATATTCTATATAAAGTTATTACAAGACAATGTCTATTATCCCTGTGCTCTAAATTATATCCTTGTAACTTAGGTATTTTACACTTAGCAGTTTATACCAGTCCATCCTAAAGGAAACCAGTCCTGAATATTTATTAAAATGACTGATGTTGAAGCTGAAGCTCCAATACTTTGGCCACCTGATGTGAAGAACTAACTCATTTGAAAAGACCCTGATCCTGGTAAAGATTGAAGGCAGGAGGAGAAGGGGATGACAGAGGATGAGATGGTTGGATGGCATCACCAACTCAACAGACGTTAGTTTGAATAAACTCCAGGAGTTGGTGATGGACAGGGAGGCCTGGCGTGCTGCAATACACTGGGCTGCGAAGGGTCGGACATGACTGAGCGACTGAACTGACTGACTGAGTCTGTACCCCTTAATCCTCCTCATCCATCTAGGGTGGATTTAATATAGATATTTAAAAATAAATAAAAATAAATCAGCTCATACATAAAATGCATATTTCATGATATTATATATATATATATATATATATATATATATATATTTAAGTCTCAGCTCATGTTGCACCATCATTTTTCTAGTCAAAATAATTGATCCTAACTACAGACAGGAAACTTTCTTACAATGAGGAAACACAACTTAGGAGAATCTTTAGAATACTCCATCAAATTCTTTTCTCACTATAGACTCCTGATACTCATCTTTTGATCTTTCATAGCTCTCCAACTTGAGAGATTCAGATATGGCAGCTAAATCGTTGCAGACTTCTAAGTGTGATAACACCAGTAATACTTTCCATTGCTCTTTCAATTTCATACTTCAAAAAATATTTCCTGGGACTTCCCTGGTGATCCAATGGTTAAGGCTCTGTGCAGTCAGTGTAGGGGTACATGCGTTCAATCCCTGGATGGGGAACTAAGATAACACATGCCATGCAATACAGTCAAAAGATATTTTTTTTAATTTTCTTAAGCAAAATAAAAATAAATACAGAGTGAAACAATCAAAAAAGAGAAACCAAGAAAGTTATCTTCACATGGCTTATTGAATAAATTAACTGACTGCTGAGAAAAAAAAAAAATCAGCAAAGCAACTACCAGAAAATTATCCTAAAATGGAAATAAAAACAATCACAGGCTACCACTTCATCATACCATATGTTAAGTAGGCTCCAAAAAATCTTGCTGTTTCTAAAATAAGCCACTGAAAATCTTAAATAGTGCACAGAGTGAGAAATGAACATTTTGTGGTGTTATACATTTTTGATGCTGTTGTTAAGTGCGAGGTAGAAAATGAATATTCACAACCACTGAACTGATAGCATCTTATTTACAATATACTGTGCTTACCCCAGCAGGTTACAGTCATAATCTTTCACTACTGACATTCAGGAAGAAAAATTTTTGGTACCAGAAAGAAAACAGTGATGAAAGATTCTATGCGGTTATATTTTTCAAGTTAGTGTGAGTATTTCTTTAACAAAACCTCAAAAGCAAATCTATAGAATTCTAAAATAGAAAAATACAATGAAAACACATTTGGGGAAAGCTAAATTATGTTTTCAACGTAATTTCTGCAATGTTTTTTCTTTTAACCAAGGAAAATGTAACAAATCCTCTGGTCAAATAAGTTTCTAGTCCCCTTTTTTCCTTGAAGATTTCCTTGGAGATGTTGGTTTTTAATATTTTCCATGAATGTAGTTAGTTAGAATTCAATGCAGTTAAAAACTACTGGGTTTCCCTGGTGGCTTAGGGGTAAAGAAACCATCTACCAGTGCAGGAGACAAGTGTTCAATTCCTTGTCCAGGAAGATCTCACATGCCATGGAGCAGCAAAGCCCATGCACCAAAACCATTGAGTCTGTGCTCTACAGCCTGGGAGCTGCAACTACTGATCCCTTGGGCCCTACGTACTGAAGCCTGCGCACCTAGAGCCCACGCTCCCCAAGATAAGCCACAGCAATGAGAAGACCGCTCACTGCCGCTAGACAGTAGCCCTCGATTACCACGACCAGAGAAACGTCCATGCAGCAATGAAGACCCAGCACAGCCAAAAATAAGTAAACATTTAAAAAAGAAACTATTAGTTGATTGTCATAGCTTCTAAATTAGATGATAGGATAATGAAAGGAAATTAGTACTTTCCACTTTTATTTGGCATTTTGGGGTTTTTTTAGTTCCATCTATAAGACAGATTTTACTATGAAATTTAATCTCATAATAAATGTATTTATAAAAATTTATAGTATTTTGTGGGGCACTTAGTGCATTTTTAAATAGAATGAATAATCTTTCTGCTTGTTGATGTGTTATTCAAAGCGCTTCATTTCTGAACTACTGGTGATTCAGTTAAACAAGTGTGTATTTTTGACAGATGTTTACCCTAGATCAACTTCAGATTTATATTGCCACTGGAGAAATACAGAACATCTGGCATTTTTGAAAATGAACCTTTCTTGATTTATTTAAGCATAACAAATGTATTTACGTGACTACACGATGGTGATTCTGAACTTCATAGTAACAGATACTAAGACTAATGAATCTGAGAGTAACTTAAATATCCATTCACTCCCCAGCTTCACTGGAATGACTCTATAATATGTATTTTCTCCTTTTAGCTCTTCTTCTAATTCATTACCTAATTGCCTAAGATATAAAGAGGCATTTTGCCTAAATGAAGCAGCATCAGTAAAACAAATGAGGCTAGACTCTGTCTATGATGTCCATTCTAGTCCTTAATTATTTATCTAAAGAAGATTATCTCTGAAAGGCTCTATCCCCTCTTCTATTTCTCTCCAACAACACTCCTGTACTTAATCTAGAAGCATTTTATTTGACTCACATTTTAGCGAAGTAAGCTCATGTATGGAAGAATCTGCAAAGCGAAAGTCACATGGCAGGTAGTTTTTTTTTTTTTTTTAAGTATTAAAATATTACTTAAGCCTCCTACCCTCCATTTCTCTTCCATCAATATTTGGAAAATAGTTTTGCATAACTAAAAAAAATAATTGCTTTTCTATAAAAGAGAAAAACATGTATCTACAAGCTTCCAGGAGAATAATCAGGAACTACTGTCAGGTTTTATCGGAAAGTCTATACCAAGGGCCTCACAGAATGAAGATAAAATACACAAATGTAGCTACACTTGCCCCAGGTCTGTTTCTACTGGCTATCACTCATTAGCTGTTTAATAGAAACTTCATCTCTCTGATTCCATTCCTGAGTTGTGTTACTGCATTCATCAGATTCCTGCTGAAAATGCAAGGTAACTAAGGTAAGGTTTTAAAAATTATTTAGTGAAGAAAGAAATTACAGAGATGAGGAAAGAAACCAATAAGGAATATTGAAGCATGCTAAGAAAGCACAGTGGAAGGTATAGACTAGAACCATCAGGATCAAATCTCAGCCTCAGAGTCCCTGCCTAGTGTGAGACTGTGAAAGCAGTAATGCAATGCAATCTCATCAATGGTATTATATTTGGGGGGCCACTTGATATGCAAGGCAGATTTCATGCAACTCATTTGTTATATTAGAGACAATATGGAAATCTTAAAGTGCCCATCCAGTCAGAAGGGAAGTTGTCTTCTGGCCCAGCCACTGACAATCCCCATGTTAGGAGTCACATGTAGTGGTGCCTGCATGATCTGCAATGAAGACCCCTCAAGCTTTCTTCCTCCATACTATATTTCACAAAATTTTCTCATCAAGTTTACAGAGAGCTGATACCAGAAAGTAACACAAGTCTTTGTTCCTATTAAATCTGTTGCTATTAGGGCAAAATGTAAGATGCTTTTAAATTCTTAACCTTATATACTAGGCTTCTAATCTCTCTTGGACTCTCCTTCTCTCTCTCTTTCTTTGCAATAAACATACATTCTTGTATGGAAAAAAAAAAAAGAAGAAGAAGATCTGGGTCTGAAAAAGCAGGAGAGGAAACAGTAGGAGTCTGATGAAAATTGGAGCCACAGAAGTTACTGAAAGGAACTATAATTTTAGAGGGAGAATAAGACCAAAATCAGGGAGACAGGGCCTTGAGGGGGTAGAAGAAGAAATAACCCATCCTTTCTCCTCCTTACTCTGACCCGCCACTGGCCAAACTCAGCTAGAAATGTAAATTTAAAGAAGCCCTGGTGATGCATCTGTAGAACCAGCCCTGGGGGCAGAGAGGCAGGGTAGAGAATATATGGTGGGGGTGGGGATTGTGGAGGCAGACAGAGAGAAATCTATTAAATTTAGAAAACTGTTGTCATTTTGTAAACTCAGATCACATTATAAAGTCAAAAGGCTATTTGCCTACTTGAAGAAATTGTGAAGCAATTCCTCATCATAGGCAAATTTTCAATTACTTAAAAAATATTTTATATCAATATGCAAAATATTTGAATTTATAAACATCTTACAAAGGAAAACTAATTTCTGTTAAGAAAAGACCCCTATTTCTCCTTTTAGAAAAAGACTTATTGAAAAACAATAGCTTTAATTTCTTCATCTGAAAATTATTTCATGTCATTAAATGACTTCTCAATGCTATTACAGAGCTACAGTGCTAATTTATAATATTGAATGACCCCTAGACAGCATATTAAAAAACAGAGACATTACTTTGTCAACAAAGGTCCATCTAGTCAAGGCTATGGTTTTTCTAGTGGTCACGTATGGATGTGAGAGTTGGACTATAAAGAAGGCTGAGCGCCAAAGAATTGATGCTTTTGAACTGTGGTGTTGGAGAAGACTCTTGAGAGTCCCTTGGACTGCAAGGAGATCCAACCAGTCCATCCTAAAGGAGATCAGTCCTGGGTGTTCATTGGTAGGACTGATGTTGAAGCTGAAATTCCAATACTTTGGCCACCTGATGTGAGGAACTGACTCATTTGTAAAGACCCTGATGCTGGGAAATATTGAGGGCAGGAGGATAAGGGGACAACAGAGGACAAGATGGTTGGATGGCATCACTGACTCAATGGACATGGGTTTGTGTGGACTCTGGGAGTTGGTGATGGACAGGGAGGCCTGGCATGCTGCTGCCCATGGGGTCATAAAGAGTTGGGCACGACTAAGCGACTGAACTGAACTGAACTGTATGGATGTGAGAGCTGGACCATAAAGAAGCTGAGCACCAAAGAATGGATGCTTTTGAACTATGGTGTTGGAGGAGAGTCCCTTGTACTGCAAGATCAAACCAGTCAATCCTAAAGGAAATCAACCCTGAATATTCATTGGAAGGACTGATGTTGAAGCTGAAACTCCAATAATTTGGCCATTTGATGCAAAGAACTGACTCACTGGAAAAGACCCTGATGCTGGGAAAGATTTAAGGCAGGAGGAGAAGGGGATGATTGAGGATGAAATGGTTGGATGGCATCACCAACTCAATGGATATGAGTTTGAGCAAGCTCTGGGAGTTGGTGATGGACAGGGAAGCCTGGCATGCTGCTGCCCCTGGGGTCACAAAGAGTCGGACACGACTGAGTGACTGAACTGAACTGAACTGATGATCCCTATGTTAGCAAATCTGATTCAAGGTGGAGCATATTTTCCTAAGTTTTATGCAATATATGAAGCCATATATAATGCTATGTAACTAAGCAACTGAGATGTTGGTATTAGAGGTAAAGAACATGCCTGACAATGCAGGATATATGAGACAAGGGTTTGATCCCTGGGTCAGCAAGATTCTCTGGAGGAGGGCATGGCAACCCATTCCAATATTCTTGCCTGGAGAATTCCATGGACAGAGGAGCTTAGTAAGCTACAGTCCATGGGGTTGCACAGAGTACAACACGACTGAAGCAACTTAGCACACAGTTAAGCCGCTAAATTAGATGTTTGTTTCTTTCCTTATTGTCCTCTTGCTCTTCTTAATTACTAAGTATAAATGGCTTCTGGTAAAAGATAAAAATCAAACACCATAAAATTATATACATATGCATATCCAATATTATACCTATTGATATATCTATAGCTATATCCACATAACCACACAAGAGAAAAGTATAGAACATCAGTTAAAATTTGACTCAGGATCCATCATCCTTGTTTATAAGAGAATTTTCACAATGAACTTCTCATTTCCAGCTCAGGACAATGTCCCCTTGGGCACTGGTAGTGTGAACAAAGAGGCATCACCGTTTGTTGATAGTCACATAAAAACTGACTCAAACAAAAACGTAAATAGATGCTAAAAAGTGAAAGTGCAATGAGGAATAATATTTATCATCTCAAAGTATTTATTAATCACTATATATATATATTAATAACAAAAGAAAATAGTAACTTCAAATGCAGTAACTTGGCAGAAAACCCAACTGAGAAGAGCTAATGTCATCAGTAATTCTTCCTAATATGATGAACTGAGAATGTAAGTGTATTCCTGTCAAAGCTAAATATATGATTTCGATCAGGATGAAGCATTAGACAAACCTAAATAGACAGTCATTCCAGGAAATATAAGGCCAGCACGCTTCAAATATGCCAATGCCATTAAAGACACAGGAAAACAAGAAACTGTTCCAGAATAAAGGATGTTAAAAAGACCTGATTCCTGAATACAAGGCATGGTTTGGAATTGTCTTTCTCTGTAAAGGATACTGGGACAAATGAAAACCTGTAAATATGTATCAATGTTAATGCTTCAATTTTGATTATTATGTGGTTATGTAAGGGAATGTCCTTGCTTTTAGAAATGTACAGTGAACTGTATCACCTAAGGAAACACGAACTGTTATGCATAAAATGATGTGAATTTTGTAACATGAATGACACAGAAAAAGAGTGACAAGAGCAAATCTTGACACTTAGAGAATCTTGATGAAGTAGTATAGAACTAGTCCGTACTACTATTGACATTTTTCTGAAGTCATGCCAAAATAAAAAGGGAAACCAAGGGTAATGAAAAGGAGGAGATGGTTGGACAAAGGAGAACTGTGGCAGAACAACAACAATAAAAACTAGTCCTCAACCAGAAGTAAACCAAAGATTATGAAATGAAAGTATTCGATCAACAGCCAATGATGCTGACTCCTACCAGAGGTTATTTTCTATTCTAGAAAAAGCCAGGAATGGAAAGATCTCAGGATGGAGTAGAGTAACTGTAGAGTATTGGGTAGAGTACTACCACAGGGCAGAGTAACTGTGGGAGGCTCCAAGGAAAGCAAGGTCCAGGTCTGAGCATGTCCATTGACACATGGACCCTAACCCCACGTCCATCCACCCCCAAAGCAAAAAACTATGAAACAGCTGCCCTGAGGGACCAGACTTGTTGCCACAATGGGTACTCTCTCTGTTAACAGTGAGGACTGCCTGATGCTGATCAAAGATACCCTCAGCGCCTCATCCCTAACACTCAACCATGCTAGTGGGATCCCTGAGTATGGCTGATATTCATGCTTTCAGCAGCATGGCAAAGGGTTAGGGTTTTCTTAAGTAAATAAGGAGTTCCAATTTTTCCAGTCTTTGCAAACACTTGATTTTTTTGTTTTTGATAATAGCCATCCTTGAGCAAACTCAGGAAGATAGTGAAGGACAGGGAGGGCTGGTGTGCTGCAGTTCATGGAGTTGGCAAAGTCAGACATGACTTAGCGACTGAACAACAACAATGGTTAGTTATGTTGAGCATCTTTTCATATCCCCATTGACTATTTATATGTCTTCTTTGGAGAAATGTATATTCAAGCCCTTAGTCCATGTTTGTTTTTATTAAACTTCTTATTTTGTTTTGGAGTCTAGTTGATTAACAATGTTGTGATAGTTTAAGGTGGACAGCAAAGGAACTCAGCTATACATATATATGTATCCATTCTCCCCCAAACCTCCAGGTGGCTGCAGTCCCAGTTGACATCATGTGAAATAGACGATACACCCAGGTGAGCCCGCTCAACCCTCAGGATCACAAGAGGTCAACAACAAATAGTTATTGCTTTAAGCCATCAAGTTTTAGGATAGTTTGTTATGCAGCAAAAAACAACCATGATATCCTTTTATATACTCAAATTAATAATGATTCCATTCATTCAATAAGTGTTTTATTCGGCATTAAGGAGCCCAGTAGACTTCTTGCTGGTGATTTCTGTCTAGTTGGAAGAGAAACATCAAACACATAAAAATGTATCAACACATAGATAATAATATGTGCAAGTAAAGGGGGGTGTATGGTATGATGAGGAGATGAGACCAGGGATGATAGTCAAGGCAGTGAGCGTTACACTGAGATCACAAGAGGTGGAAGTGAGTAACTGAACACGGGTGAAGCAACCACCTGTGAGAAACGGTTCTAGAAGTACAGAGCGGGGAACACTGAGGACCAAAGCGGGGTTACTGTGGCTGGGTTCAGCACAGTGGGGGCTATGTGGGCAGGCGAGGCCAGAGTCAAAGACTGAGGCCAGAACTAACTTAATAAACAACTGAACAGGGGCTGCTCTGTGTACTTTGTATTTTTACTACCTGGCACATTTTCTGACACATAGTCAATGTCCAGTAAATGTTAAAAGCTTCCAGGAAAGATGGAAAAAAGAGAGTGCAGGTGAAGTCAGCTGTTCTTGGATCCCTTACTTACATAGGAGTACACTCTAATTCAGTGGTTTTCAAATTTTGCTGCTTATTAAAATAATCTGGGATTTAAAAATGAACCTTCATACCCAAGCTGGACCCCCATCCAGGTTGGACCATGTACCTAATAAACTAGACTCTCTTAAGAGGGACCCAGGCATCACAGGTGATCCCAACATGCAGTTACGCTTGCTCCAAGGAGTAGTGGTTCCATCAGTCTAGACTTCTGTGTGGTAAAGTGGGGAATGGTACTTCCTGACTGATTTTTCTACATAGACCTTGAAGTTTCAAAGGTCAGTGAGTTAATATAGGTCCTTAATGCGACCCAACACTTTCAAGTGACGGGTAAGAAATGGAGAGCAAAAGACCAGCACTAAGTATCACTGGCTATTACTGAAAATATACAATCTAATCTGAAAAATGTCTCCATATTAATGAATTATGTAAGTAGACTATGTAATAGTTATTTACTGAAACTCAGTGGAATACATTGAATAAATATGCCATAAAAACTGAGCAAATCTAGTTAAAAGACTATTGCATCATGGACTGTTCAATGAAAAAGTATATTTGATCATAGATCTCAGAACCAACCCAGTGCAAAAATGTAATTAGTGTTCCAACTGATGGCCCCACTGTTGCAGATAAATTAGCAATGCTAATTCAATTACTAAATCAGTAATGATTGTAGAAAATACCCATAAATGAACACTAATTTCAATTATTCATAAAAGATAGTTTTGATGTATATGCTGAGTAATCTTCATTGTCTCACTCCTTACTGCCTATTCCGATGTGTTCTATGAAAAGTGATTCTGCAAAACTTCAGTAACTTAATGGGGAACTTTTTCACTGAGGATTTGAATATAAGAATTTCTCAGCATGTATAGTTATATAGATATGGATGCTTTGAACACATAAAAATGCCCAGTATTCAAAACCAAAAATATTACATTATTTTATCAATAATATACTTGTAATATTAGTTACCTTTTACACTGAAGCCCACTATTCTAATACAGAGACATTTTCTTTTTTTTTTTAATTTTATTTTATTTTTAAACTTTACAAATTGTATTAGTTTTGCCAAATATCAAAATGAATCTGCCACAGGTATACATGTTCCCTATCCTGAACCCTCCACCCTCCTCCCTCCCCATACCATCCCTCTGGGTCGTCCCAGTGCACTAGCCCCAAGCATCCAGTATCGTGCAGAGACATTTTCATAGAAAGAATCTATCTGCTTCTTAGAGGTCTAGCACTTTCACGGCAAGACAGGTCCTTGGCTGACAATGGACACCTTCATTTTTCCTTAAATCCAGGAAGCCATGTTTCCTTCATGGTGCATTGTACAGAATTAACTATTTGACAATCTTCAGTTGAGTTTCATATCTGTGTACAATTAACCCTGAAGTTGTGGCTACCTCTTTACTACTGTTTAGATGTATGTCTATATTCCTCCCCTCTGTGTGTCTTGAATTCCTCCCCTCTTGTTCACTTGAAAAGTGAACATTTCCATGACATTAATTGCCTGCAATTTCAGCACCATTCCAATATGACTCTTCCTAACATATTGGTGATGGAGAAGGCAATGGCACCCCAATCCAGTACTCTTGCCTGGAAAATCCCATGGACGGAGGAGCCTGGTGGGCTGCAGTCCATGGGGTTGCGAAGAGTCGGATACAACTGAGCGACTTCACTTTCACTTTTCACTTTCATGCATCGGGGAAGGAAATGGCAACCCACTCCAGTGTTCTTGCCTGGAGAATCTCAGGGACGGGGGAGCCTGGTGGGCTGCCGTCTATAGGGTCGCACAGAGTCGGACACGACTGAAGTGACTTAGCAGCAACGACATCTTGGTGATGCCCCTCTCTTCACATACATTTTCCATATGATCATCATATTCACCTCCTAACAGGGCTATTTCTATGCCATGGTGTTGGCTGGATGCTGACATGCATGGTTAATTACTTTTCATGACAAATATCTGAGATGGACACTATTTTTCTGGTTCTAAAAGTGAGCAGGTGGACACACAGGGATTCTAGTGACATGTACAAGCTCACTGAGTCAGAAAAGAGCAGAAATGTGATGAACCAGAATTTCCAACCATTAGCCGTGTGCTGTTTAATTGCAATCCCAATGGAGAGGATCTGATTTTAATAACTTAAGGAGACATTGTTTCCAACATTCATTCTAAGAAATTAAAAACTTAGCTTCAAATGATCCCATCACTTGAAATGATGCTATCAATTGAATTCTTGTTTCTAGATATTTGTTTTTATCTTTAAAAGAAGATAAACATTTAAAAAGGAGATCAACACCTTAAATTTAAAAAAAGGGAATGCCTTTTTTCCCCCTTGCTAGTCCACTACTGCTTTATGACAATTGTTTTTCTGTATATTTTCTTTACTAGGTCTTTTGTTTGACATTATTAACTCCCTAAAATTATGGACTTAAAACTCAGGCAGATTAAATTCAAGAATCACTATATCCTGCCCAAGGGACTTTATTCCAGCTCTTTAACCTCTTGGTGTCTCAATGTTCTCATTTGGAAAATAGTGTTAAATGTAGAGCCTTCAGGATCTATATTTATTGGGTGGTAAAGCAATGGCACCCGACTCCAGTACTGTTGCCTGGAAAATCCCATGGATGGAGGAGCCTGGTAGGCTGCAGTCCATGGGGTCACTAAGAGTAGGGCATGACTGAGCGGCTTCACTTTCACTTTTCACTTTCATGCATTGAGAAGAAAATGGCAACCCACTCCAGTGTTCTTGCCTGGAGAATCCCAGGGACAGAGGAGCCTAGTGGGCTGCCCTCGATGGGGTCGCACAGAGTCGGACACAACTGAGGTGACTTAGCAGTAGCAGCAAAGAAACCTAATTAAGATAATGTATACAAAAAACTTAGCCCAGTGCTCAAAAAATACTAATAATGAAGAAAGTGATAATAATAATACTTAGAATAATTGATCCTTCATTGGATAGGATTTGGATGAACTCATTTTCTGCAAACGATCACTTTGCCTCACCAACTGTAACCCAAGGAATGTCACACTACAATCTCAGTTGCCCTCCCTCCCTCCCTCTCTCCTTTTCTCTTTCTTTCCCTCTGTCTGTCTCTATACCTCCCTCCTCCTCTTCTCTCACTCTCTCCCCGCTTCTCAGCTAATGAGTCCTATTATTACCCAAGCGCTACAAAAGTTAGCTGACTCTGAAATGTGTGATGCATAAGTGGAATTTTCTTTGTTAAGTTCCATTTTGATAGATGAATTTCAGAAGATAATTCTTCATAGCCCCTAACTTTGATCAGGGTCTAGTGTAAAAAAAAAAAAAAAACAAAAACAGGGCCCTTTGTACAAAAAACAGGAAAATATGGTTTTAAAGCTACTAAGTTATCAAACACCTTCCTTTTTTCTGCAGTCAGTCCCCCTCTCCCTCTCCTTCCTGGTTTCTCTGGAGCAAAAATCATGCCTCTCTCCTCTTAGTATCTACCACAACTTGGACTGTGCATAAAAGCATTTAGTTAGATAGGATATGATGGATGAAAACCAAATCCCTGAATCCATGGTGTCTATGCTTCTGGGCCCCACCTGCAGCCAATAGCATCTTTCTTAACGCACCAGCAGTAGTTCCCAAACAGTCACCCTTTCTCTAACTTTACCCCACCTCAGATCTATACACTGCCCCACTACCTAACAACTTTGTGAAACATATGTTCTCTTTATATTAATAACAATGAAACATGGTGTGACATCACATCAGGTACTATATGAATCATCTTCCCTATAAAAACTTCTATTACACAGCATTTTTAGTAATAGGATGGGGTTTTGTTTATTTGTCTCTTTGAATTTATTATTTTAGATATTTAAACTTGTTTTTCCTCTCTTCTTGGAACATTATCCTGAGCTCATGCTCCTCTCCTGAGCTCATGCTCCTCTCATTTGATCCCACTTATCCAACTCATACAAATATTTTATTTTACAATGTAATTTACATGAACTTCCCTACCTCTCCTCTCAGTTTAGATACTCTCTCCTACATGTGTCCATGACACATCTCCTTGTTCTTTCATCTCACTCATCAGACTTTCATTAGAAGTTGAAGGTCTTTCTTCTCTACTACTCTTCTAAGCTTCACAGGGACAAAGTCAAATTTTGTCCTTTAGTACATTATGAGAAACGCTGGACTGGAAGGAACACAAGCTGGAATCAAGATTGCCGGGAGAAATATCAATAACCTCAGATATGCAGATGACACCACCCTTATGGCAGAAAGTGAAGAGGAACTCAAAAGCCTCTTGATGAAAGTGAAAGTGGAGAGTGAAAAAGTTGGCTTAAAGCTCAACATTCAGAAAACGAAGATCATGGCATCCGGTCCCACCACTTCATGGGAAATAGATGGGGAAATAGTGGAAACAGTGTCAGACTTTATTTTTCTGGGCTCCAAATCACTACAGATGGTGACTGCAGCCATGAAATTAAAAGACGCTTACTCCTTGGAAGGAAGGTTATAACCAACCTAGATAGTATATTCAAAAGCAGAGACATTACTTTGCCAACAAAGGTTCGTCTAGTCAAGGCTATGGTTTTTCCTGTGGTCATGTATGGATGTGAGAGTTGGACTGTGAAGAAGGCTGAGCGCCGAAGAATTGATGCTTTTGAACTGTGGTGTTGGAGAAGACTCTTGAGAGTTCCTTGGACAGCAAGGAGATCCAACCAGTCCATTCTGAAGATCAGCCCTGGGATTTCTTTGGAAGGAATGATGCTAAAGCTGAAACTCCAGTACTTTGGCCACCTCATGCAAAGAGTTGACTCATTGGAAAAGACTCTGATGCTGGAAGGGGCTGGGGGCAGGAGGAGAAGGGGATGACAGAGGATGAGATGGCTGGATGGCATCACTGACTCAATGAACGTGAGTCTCAGTGAACTCTGGGAGTTGGTGATGGACAGGGAGGCCTGGCATGCTGCAATTCATGGGGTCGCAAAGAGTTGGACAGGACTGAGCAACTGATCTGATCTGATCTGATCTGATGTCACAATTTCTCTAACCTCCCGCAAAACACCCCACATGGGTTTTGTTGCTGTTGTTCAGTTGCTCAGTCCTGTCCGACTCTTTGCGACACCATGGACTGCAGCACACCAGGCTTCCCTGTCCTTCACCATCTCCCAGAGTTTGCTCAAACTCATGTCCACTGAGTCTGTGATGCCATCTAACCATCTTACCCTCTGTCATCCCCTTCTTCTGCTTTCAATCTTTCCCAGCATCAGAGTCTTTTCCAATGAGTCAGCTCTCACTGGGTTTATGAATGAATAAATAAACAGACAGATGAAAAACTGCCCATGGTGGATATGAAATATAATTTATATTTTACATTTTTCTAGGCTTCTCAGAAAAGTTCTAATCCTGCTCAAAGAGTTACTTCCTGGAAGACATTCAGAAAAAGAGGCAGGAAGGGGAGTTGGAACTACAGACTTCCACTACAGATTAAAACTTCCCCTTGTAAGGACTCTCTGAATCACTCAGGTGTGGATTCTTATCCTGGAAATGATACCACACAGTACATGGGAGAGCTGGAGACTTTGAGGCCAATAACTCATGGGAAAGCAGTCTTTAGGCTTGAAAAATTTACATTCTACAAACTGTGATGACCTTGATATATGTGTGTGACACAGATTGGATTAGTGTTTCTTTTGCTCTTGTGATAAATTTATATCAAACATTAAAGCTACCTGACTTCCCTGTTCTTATATGTTAAGTATAACCTTGGAGATTTCACATCTCAGGCAGTAGCTTTATACCACAAATAGAAATAAGAATAAGGAAAGGAGAAATGAGAGGTAACCAAATAAATAATTTTCCTAATGATAATATTAATGGTAGTAGAGGTATTAATGCTGTTTGGAGAAGGAGCTTACATTTTTAAAGCATATACTGTGTTATTCATTTGATTCATGGGGTCACAAAGAGTCGGACATGACTGAGCGACTGATCTGATCTGAAGCATTTTATGTATATTATCATATTTAATTTACAAGACATCCCTATAAAGAATATTCTATTATTTCCCTACTCTGTAGATAAGCAAATAGATATGAAGGATTAAGATACCACCAGCCAAGAGACCATTGCATATGGCTAATAAGGACACACACTAAGATCTCTTTGCTTGAATATAAGGCCAACACCTCAATGCTGATTGGGAATAATGGCTCTAGGTCCAAATCCTAATTATCTGGGGCATGTATGTAGCTCCATTTTTGGCAAATCATTCCTTCATTTGCTTTGTCTCCTTTGGATGCCTGCAGGCAAGTTAATGAAATACCATTTCATACTGACTTCCTTCCCAAAAATTGGCTCAGTCAGGATCTATGATATGCACTCCAAATTGGATGGATAACAGTATCATTTTATACAACAAGAACACTGGGTATGTTTACAAATAACTGCCTATTATCAACCAAGAAAATAGCATCTTATCTCCACAAACCCACAGAAAACAGTTATATTCACTAGATATAAGTGCTTTACATTAACAAGAAGGCAATAGTTCTTTAAAAGTATCCTTAGATACATATTTTAAGTGACTGTCAAAATTCCTGGTATCTTGTAGCTTCAATGCTGCACTTAGGTTCTAAGTCATTGAATAAAAGTAGATATCAAATCATTATAATGAGATTTTTCTGATTTATTTCTTCAATAAAAACAAAGCCAAAAAGCTAATCAAAATACCAAAACATTATCTTAGCTACAATACAAGAGGTGTCTGATATTTTTATATTTCCAAAAGCAATATAGTGCTTGCTTTTGGTTAACAGCAATTTCTGAAATCTTGAATGCTAATGCATTTTTCTAAGATTTTTGAAGAATCACTTTCATCACTTGTATTGGTGAGTTTCAAAGCACGGAAGAACAATTTTTAGTTTTCCCAAAGAAAACACAGTCACCATCATGCCAAATTACAACAATGAGTGGCTCTAATTTTCACTTTCTTTGAAGAACTTGAAGACCATAGATGGGTCTGAACTGGGATCTTCCCCAGGATAAAAGATTCTGCCCGTTTCAGTACTGGCATAGAGGTCTTTAGGAAGCTAGACTGTTTTCAGGGATCCTCAAAGGCATTGTTTTCAAATTAAAAATGTACCAAAGTGATATTTATGCAGTTTGTTATTTTTCTTTCTTTCGCATTTAAAAAAAAATTCTTAACATATACCAAGAAATGTGATAATTGCTTTAAATAGCTCTTTTAATTTTTCTCTTTCACAAGGACTACATGATATAAAATAACTTGCTAAGACAGAGTGGTGGATAAGGGATTTATTATAAACTCTTTTCCTATGACTGTGTGTCCCCTGCTTTTAGAGGTTAAGTCATTTCTTTCCTCATTATGGTTGCTTTCTAAATTGGACTTGTAATGCTTAGGGGTGTCATATTTCCTTCTTGAACTTCATGCATCCTGACTGGGGACACTGCTCTGACCTGAAACCAAACTATTCCCAATTGTTCATTCATTTGTTAACATATATATCCATCACCAGGCATCCACTGACCATGATAACAGAGACATGCTGAGGTATATTGTTTCCAAACAGAACTAGCTGGGGTATCCAGCAGAGTGTAATGAACTTCCTTGGGCCATAAGGAAGTGTCTGATAGAAGCAAAGCCAAATCCCAACTAGCTAGGTCCAAATCACAGAAGCAGGTAGCCTGCCCTGTTTCAGGATAATGATAGTCTCAATGTGGTTCAGATATTCAGGAAGGAGTGGCGAAAAAACGAGGTGGCACACCGAGCCATCATGTGCAACAGTGATACAGACAAAACAAAGGGGCGCAAGAAGCAGAAACGGTCCAAGAAACTTACCTGCAGAAAAGTGAGTGCTGGGAACCGCGGAGCGTGTACAGCAGAACAGGAGCCGGGCCGCAGGTACAAAGTGACCAGAGACGGCGAAACGAGTTCTGACGGACTCGGTCTACTCGGCTACTTGTTCAGGCCACACAGTCAAGTGTGATGCTCCTGATAAGACGTAAAAATCTGTGAAAGGAATGAAATTTCAGAAATTTTGTTCAAGTCCAGAACAAAAGCTCTCACAGGACTCCTAAACAGAAAACAATAAATAAATATGTACATATTAATACATACAGGAAAACAAACTTTCCATATATATATATGTAAATGTGTGTGTGTGTGTGTGTGTGTGTGTGTGTACTGAGGAGAATAAAACTAAATCCAAATTTAAAAAAATGTTCTTCTTCCAAAACTTCATGTACACATTTTTAAAATGACATCATAAGCGATTTTCTCATGCAATATTCTTTATGGAATCTTTCTTCATGACTGCAGATATATTCAATGGTTACACCATTAATACATTCATATTGATATGAGTATCTTAATACATAAGAATCTACTTATAAGAATAACTATGACAGTGTTTCTATTTTTAAAGAATCTAAAAACAAGGCATATACAGAATGGATCAACAAGGTCCTGCTAACACAGGGAGCTATATTCAATATCTTGTGATAAATCATAATGGAAAAGAATATGAAAAAGAATACATGTACGTATATATGTATAACTGAGTCACTTTGTTGTACAGAAGATATTAACACAATAATGTAAGCCAAATATACTTCAATAATTTTTTAAAAATAATCTATTTCTGAAGATAAACACTATATATGTTCATATTCATAAAAAACAAGTTTATATTTAAATTGTCACTTTTAACTAGCCTAAAATAAACATTTATCTTCAGTAGGGAGTGACAGAAAGGTTATTTGAGTGCACAGCTTGTTCAATTTGGTTCTACTTTCTAGCAACACTGACAATGGAAGGTTAATAAGCTCCCCTAGTGGTAGCCGGGGCATGCACACTGGAGAGGAGGAAGAATGAATTCTTATTTCCATCCAATCTGTGTTTCTTTTCACTCTAATGCAACATGCCAAGTGTTCCTATTATAGTAATTTACTATAATATATATGCTGAGATGACCCTGATGCTGAGCAAAGCAAGGGATGTGTCTATTTCTCAAATAATTGAAAAACAGACACTGCAACATTTTCTTTAGAAATGGACCATTAGATTGTCTACACAGCGTGGTGACTAGTGGAATACTTAAAGAACAATGCCACCTGTATTTATATATTTCTGGACAGGTACAGCTGATGGTATAAACTCATTTTATGGGACTGCTAAAACAGCTGCAGGAAAGAGATAAAGACATTTTATCATTTTAATTTGCTATCGCCTAAACATAATGGCAGTGTAACAAAACTGCCTGGGATTATTGCAAATAATCTGTCATCAGAATTGATGGTATTTACCAAAGCTGTTTCACTAGCAAACTTAAGTCTGTTCTTAGGTTTGAAAAATAAAAATCTACTTTACACCATATGAAAATGCCCTTGGTTCTACCTGTACTAATAAATAATAACAACATTAACTGCAACAAAACTGATTTGGGATAAAGAACATTATTCTGCTGAAAAACAAGTAATTATCCGGAAAGGTTTATCAAAAGAAAGTATATCCAGACTGTCTGACTTAATAGAATTACTGCCTAAAGTCACATTTATACCTAGGTTTTAAAAGCATCTTAATTCTTATTCACTGAACTGCAACTCTGTTCATGTAATTCTTTGCATTTGTTAAAAACCAACAATCTTGATCAACTCAATGACGAAATTGATTCCCAGAGCCTTACAATCAATTCCAGCCAAACTGTTTTGATGTTGAATTTTGTACTATACAAATACCATAAGGTCAGAGACAGACTAGCTGTCACGAAGGCAACATAAAAATTAGGATAACTCCATCAGGGGTTTACACTGGATATAGGGTGGGGAGGTTATTGGTTTCTCTTTTCCATTAAGAGAAGAATCTTTGCTCACATAGACCTAAGGACCAAAGATACACCAGCCCTATTTTGTACCCATTTGAGTACCTGCAGCTCTCCTAGAATATTCCCCCCACTCTTCCATAGCTGAGATGCTCCTTCCTTGAAATACAAATAGCACTATTGTTTGTACAATTCAGTTAAACATAGGTCATATCTATTCTCACAGTCATAGAACTGAGAAAGGTTTGGGGCAGAAGGGCAACTGAAAATCACATTTTTGGGTATTATGTACCAGACACATCTCACGGACAGAGTGCTAATGTTAGAGGAAAGCTTGGAATTGAGAACATTTTTCTCTGACTCCAAAACATCTCCATAATTATATCGTTGCTGTTTCTGTCAAATGTCTAGATAGGTTTGTAAGTAACCTAAAATCAGTGATAAGGTCTTACATATTTCTGTGCATCCAGGACTACCCGCTCAATCATGCATATAAAATCATTCATTAGAGATGTGTAAACTATAATTTACAACTAAATGTTGCTAAAAAGAAGACCCAAGTAGACATTTCTCCAAAGAAGACGTACAGATGGCCCACAGGCACATGAAAAGATGTTCAACAGAGTTAATTATGAGAGAAATGCAAGTCAAAAGTACAATGAGATATCATCTCACACCAGTCAGAACAGCCATCAGCAAAAAGTCCACAAATAATGAATTCTGGAGAAAAAGGAACTCTCCTGCGCTACTACTGGGAGTGTAATTTGGGCAGCCACTAATAATGTAGTATTTGTTTTTGTAGAGCTTTGTATACGATATTATACATGTTTCAATGCCATTCTCCCAAATCATCCCACCCTCTCCCTCTCCCACAGAGTCCAAAAGACTGTTCTATACATCAGTGTCTCTTTTGCTGTCGCGCATACAGGGTTGTCGTTACCATCTTTCTAAATTCCATATATATGTGTTAGTATACTGTATTGGTGTTTTTCTTTCTGGCTTACTTCACTCTGTATAATAGGCTCCAGTTTCATCCACCTCATTAGAACTGATTCAAATGTATTCTTTTTAATGGCTGAGTAATACTCCATTGTGTATATGTACCACTGCTTTCTTATCCCTTCATCTGCTGATTGACATCTAGGTTGCTTCCATGTCCTGGCTATTATAAACAGTCCTGCGATGAACATTGGGGTACATGTGTCTCTTTCCCTTCTGGTTTCCTCAGTGTGTATGCCCAGCAGTGGGATTGCTGGGTCGTATGGCAGCTCTATTTCCAGTGTTTTAAGGCATCTCCACACTGTTCTCCATAGTGGCTGCACTAGTTTGCATTCCCACCAACAGCGTAAGAGGGTTCCCTTTTCTCCACACCCTCTCCAGCATTTATTGCTTGTAGACTTTTGGATCGCAGCCATTCTGACTGGCATGAAATGGTACCTCATAGTGGTTTTGATTTGCATTTCTCTGATAATGAGTGATGTTGAGCATGTTTTCATGTGTTTGTTAGCCATCTGTATGTCTTCTTTGGAGAAATGTCTATTTAGTTCTTTGGCCCATTTTTTGATTGGGTCTTTTATTTTTCTGGAATTGAGCTGTAGGAGTTGCTTGTATATTTTTGAGATTAGTTGATTGTCAGTTGCTTCATTTGTAGTCTTTAAAGTTACCTTTGCATTGTTCAAATAGTTTACTCATATCTCAGATCCAACTTTGAAGCAGTTTTTTCACATATACTGTTTTATATGAATTTTAATTTCTTTCCTGTGTTATTCGCTCAGTTGTGTCTGAGTTTTTGTGACCCCGTGGACTGTAGCTCACCACTTCCTTCAGAGGATCTTCCTGACACAAGGCTTGAACCCAGGTCTCCTGCATCAAAGGCAGATTCTTTACTGACTGAGCCACTCTTTTTTTGCTATATAATTCTTCCATAGTTTCCATAATAATCCCCTGAATGGCTGAACACAATCCAAGTTGACATCTTCTGTTGTTAGCCTGTTATTTGATTATGTAATGACACTATTTCATTCATATAATAAAGCTCCAATATTTTTTTCTTTTAAAATTATTTGAATTTTTCCTTAAGGATATGTTCTTACAAAATAATAATTATATCAAAGAATCAAAGAATATGATCATTTGCCTGGCTCCTGACATATTTTTCCAAGTATTTTGAAAAGAGTTGTGTTGATTTATTCTGACTCTAAAGAAGTTGAGCAGATCATGTTCCCAGGCCCCCTCTCTTAATGCTCTACTAAAGAACAGAATCTTTGACTCCTGGTACATTCAGGACTGCATCTATCTATGGATAAATTCACAGGATACAAGAGCCTGAGAAGGCCTTCATGGCCACCATCACTTCCCCCTGTTTTGATGCTCATACCACCACTCTTGCAATAGGGTTTCAGTTCCATTACTGAAACTCTTCTCAGATGCAGGCAAGGAAAGTCTTAAGAGCCCTGACCTGCAGCGTACCCCCTTCCTAGTCCTCTGACTAACAGGCCTTTTCAGCCTGTGACTATTTACAACTCTAGAAGATACAGATGTCTCAGAAAAGAGGTTCTTGTCATTTTTCAGTCAATAAGTCATATCTAATTCTTTGCAACCCCATGAGCTGCAGCATGACAGGCTCCTCTGTCCTCCACTATCGTCTGGTATTTGCCCAAATTCATGTCCATTGAGTTGGTGATGCTATTTAAACATCTCATCCTCTATTGCTCGCTTCCCCTTTTGCCTTCAATCTTTCCCAGCAAAGAGTAATGGAAGACAAAATAAGTAAGTAAATACAATTTAAAACAGGTCTCCAAAATGTGATCCTTCACCCAATCCACCTGCTCTTATTTAATTTTTAAAGATCTCCAATAGTTGACTTAGGAGTTTGTCTAAGGTTTTAGCTGAAGTCAATGGGAGAGATAGAATGGAATGTACTTATTCCTTCTTTACTGTAAGATGAACCTATGAATAAGTTTTTAATTGGGGAAATGTGAAAATGGATTTATCCTTTGTGTCACTAACTGATTTCAAAGTTAGTGGGCTGGTAACAACATATATCTGGTTTTGAGTTGGTTTGATCCAGTGATTATAAAATTTAACACCAATTCATTTCTTGGATATGTGGTATACTAAAATTACACCAGCTTGACGATTAACTCTATGTTAAATAGTGCAAGGTAAGAAATATACAAGCAGTTCCCCCACCCCCATCCCTACATGCGGGAGCCCCAGTCTGGGGTCAGTAAAATGTTTTCTGTGAAGGGTCAGAAAGTAATTTAGGATTTGTGGGACATTTAGTCTCTTTTGTAACTATTCAGCTCTGTTGTAATATACCAACAGTTGTAGGTAACACACAGATGAATGGGCATGGCTACATTAGGCAACAAGCTGTTGTTTGCCAACTCCTGGCTTAGAATATTGAACATCTTTGTGCCTTTTTATTGATCCACTATTAAAGCTGTCACAGAAAAATTCTTCATTAACACTTCACGAGGATTCAGTGAGTAAATTGTGTGTTTTGTTATTTTGAGGTAAGCAATGGCTGGCATTAGAGTGGACCACTAGAGAAAGCAGGGTCCAGGTTGCGAGGTTGGCAGGAGCCAGTCACTAATTACTTCAACTTACATTTGGTTGATTATTTATGTGCATCCTTCCTGTTAATCATAAATTAGATGGTCTAAATTAAGATTGCCAACAAAGGTCTGTCTAGTCAAAGCTATGGTTTTTCTAGTAGTCATGTATGGATGTGAGAGTTGGACTATAAAGAAAGCTGAGCACCGAAGAAATGATGCTCTTGAACTGTGGTGTTGGAGAAGACTCTTGAGAGGCCCTTGGACTGCAAGGAGGTCCAACCAGTCCATCCTAAAGGAAATCAGTCCTGAGTGTTCATTGAAAGGACTGATACTGAAGCTGAAACTCCAATACTTTGGCCACTTGAAGTGAAGAACTGATTCATTAGAAAAACCCTGATGCTGGGAAAGATTGAAGGCGAAAGAAGAAGGGCAGCAACAGAGGATGAGATTGTTAGACAGCATCACCAACTCAACAGACATGAATCTGAGCAAACTCCAGGAGACAGTGAAGGAAACGCATGCTGCAGTCTGCTGCTGCTGCTAAGTCGCTTCAGTCGTGTCTGACTCTGTGCGACCCCATAGACGGCAGCCCACCAGGCTCCCCCGTCCCTGGGATTCTCCAGGCAAGAACACTGGAGTGGGTTGCCATTTCCTTCTCCAATGCATGAAAGTGAAAAGTGAAGTCTCTCAGTCGGGTCTGACTCTTAACAACCCCATTAACTGCAGCCCACCAGGCTCCTCCATCCATGGATTTTTCCAGGCAACAGTACTGGAGTCTATGGGATCACAAAAAGTCAGACACTATTTAGTGACTGAACAACAAATATTCCATTATGTATATATTACATCTTTATTCATTCATCCTTTGGTGAAGACTCAGTTTGCTTCCATATCTTGGTTATACAATAAATAGTGCTGCAATGAACATAGGGGTACATGCATCTTTTTAACTAGTGTTTTTGGGTTATTCAGATAAAACATAGAAGTGGAATAGCTGGACCATACGTTAGTTCTAGTTTTAGTTTCTTGAGGAAACTTCCTACTGTGTTTCACAGCACCTGTACCAACTTACAATAGTACACAAGTGTTCCCTTCTCTCTACATTCTCCCCAACACGTGTTTCTTATCTTTTTGATAACAGCCATTCTGATAGGTATGCTCAGTTTTGATTTGCAGTTTTGATTTAAATTTTCCAAATGATTAGTTTTGTTGAGCACCTTTTCAGGTGCCTGTCGGTCACCGGTATCACTTCTCTGGAAAAATTTCTATTCAGGTCATCTGCCCATTTTAAATAGAGCTTCTTCTCTTTTTTGGAGGTTGAGCTATATGAGGTATGTATATGTTTTCCATATCAGTCCCCGATGGTTATATCATTTGCAAACATCTGCCATTCAGTAGGTTGCCTGCTCATTTTATTTATGGATTCCTTTTCCCTGAATAAGCTTTTGAGTTTTATGTAATTCCATTGTCTTAGTTTTGCCTGAGGAGACATCCAAAAAACATATTGCTAAGATCTATGCCAAAGAGGTTACTGCTTATATTTTCTTCTAGGGATTTTATGGTTTCAGAAACTATTACTATATGACAACTGTAACTAAAAAGTGATATAGGAAAATAACATTTAAGTTGGTTTGAATAGAGAATTCCTGGATTTCAAGTCGAAGCATCATCTTACTAAAGACAGAATTTTCAGAGGTTAAAGTACTTATAAGGATTCAGTAAGAAATTATTTAAGCTCCCATTCTTAGTATAGCATTTCAAACAAGAAACAAACTATATTTGGCCTTTTGACCATTAAAAATGAAAGTGTTAGTCACTCAGTCTTGTCCAACTCTTTGTGACCCCGAGGACTGTAGCCTACCAGGCTTCTCTGTCCATGGGCTTTCCCAGGCAAGAATACTGGAGTGGGTTGCCATTCCCTTCTCCAGGGAATCTTGCTGACCAAGGGATCAAACCCAGGTCTCCTGCATTGTGGACAGATTCTTTACCATGCTAGCCATATAAGCCTTTCTTCTTTCCATATGGAAACCAACTCTAATATAGGAGTTGGAAATTATCTTCACAGAGTACTCATAATTTTAGTTGACCTAAGTTGAGGGGCTTCTTTATAAAGAAAAAAAGCGTTCTCAATTTTCCAAATTCACAATTCAAAATTATCTAGTTCTAATAACATGTTATATACCACGGGTCTACCACTCATAGTTCAGAAAACAGATATGACAGGACTACAAGAAATTATAAAACAAAACATAAATTTTGGAGTAAGACCTGAAAAAGATGAAATAAGCACTGTCATAAAGCAATATATATCTTACTATAAAAATATAAATGGCAATTCATGTTATCTAGGTGGCAATTCATGCCATAAACTAGGTCACCCCACAAACACTCAGTACAGTTCTCTTTGAATAATTACAATTCAAAAGAAAAGAACCCATTATAAACTTGTGCCAAGCACTTAATAGGGGATTAATAAGAAACCTAATTGCATGAAACATGAATGTAAAAATGTTCAAACACAGAGGAGAGGGCTCTGCGAAAGGCAAGATTTGACTTAAAGGTATGAGGCATGAGAGTACCTGAAAGAAAATAAAAGGATCAGAATACCTCCTGAAGTTATGGAGGAGCTGGGCCCATTGATTTTTTCCCCAGGTTATAGTCATCCATTTTCTTGCCCCCAAAGTTATTTCAAATCATTATTTGCCACTCCTTAGAATAACAAAATCACATATTCATTAAGCCTCACTTTCTTATAAAAGATCTAAGAATATAAATGTAAGCCACACTGAGAAGCAGTTTACTGGCTATATAAAATTATAGAACACTGTAAGAGAATGGCAATTCAGTATTAAACTGATTTTTAAATGACTACAAAAGCAATTTTAATTACCATGAGTGAGAAATCATACAATGCTGTTAATAATAATGGTGATAATAATATTAATAAAAATCTCACTGCAGGATGAAATATTACTCTTTCATGCACCATACAGTCTTTTAGGACTTTTGACTTGCTCTGAGAACTTATTCATTTTTTAATTAATTTATTTTTTACTGGAGTATAGTCGATTTACAATGTTTTGTTAGTTTCGGGTGTACTGCACAGTGATTCAATGTGTATACATTCTTTTGTATATATGTATATATTCTTCTTCAGATTGTTTTCTCATGCAGGTTATTACAAGATATTGAGCATTGTTCCCTGTGCTGTACCATAGGTCCTTGTTGCTTTTCTACTTTATATGTCACAGCATGTATATGTTACTCCCATATTCCTAATTTACTCCTGTCCCTCCTTTTCCCTTTGATAGCCAAGTTTGTTTTCTATGTCTGAGTCTGTTTCTGTTTTATAAATAAGTTCATTTGAATCATTTGTTCTTTCATAAAATTCTAGTTGTCATAATACAAATCATATCTTTTAAACTCATTCACCTTGTTATCACTTATGACATCCTCATTACAAGGATGAAATGGAGAAGATTCATTCACTATACCTGTTAACCTTTCCAAACGTCAAGGCATCCCTCACACTTGGCTAATCGGGACCCACTGAGAGGGAACCCTGCATAGATCACAGGCTTCAGGAATGAAGACCATACTGAATCCCTCCTCTCTAACTTCATTTAATATTATTTGAGTATCAGGACAGATTTTCACTTTGGCTGGAGCAAACCTCACAAAGAGCTTTCTTTACAACTCTGGCAGTGTCCTTTGGTTCCTTTCTCATAACATTTCGGGAAAATACCAATGCTCTTGAAACAATGTTGAGTGCTGGGAAATCTGCTATCATAAACTATTAGGGAAGAGTATATCCAATGAGTCTCCATGTTCATTTAAATGTTGGTGCATTAATTATTGGAAAATTTAACTCTGGTTTTAAGTTTTCTCATCTACAAAATGAGCATACTAATAATATCTATTTCATTGAGAATAGAATCTAAGAAGTATTAGAATAGGTTCAAAAACAGCTGAGGGAGTGATAAATTTGCCTTGGGGAATGTTGGATTGGGGGATATGCGGGGTGAATATGAAGAATGTTTGATTCTTTGTCTGGATATGGGGAATGTTTGCTTCTTTGTTTATTTCTGGGCCAGGAAACATAGGGTTTTATACAATAGAGAAGAGTAAACGCAATACAGAGAGAAACACAGCCTAATACATTAATACAGAGATAGAAAGGGCATGGCTAATTCACTGTGGAAGACATAGGGTTACAGGTCGTGATGCTTGAAAATTAATGTGGGGTACAATTTTGAAGTGTTTCATAGCCTTGCTAATGAGTTTGAAATTTGTGGTTTCCATGGAACCCATAAAATATTTTCCATGAGCAGACTGATATGACCATACAGAGTTTCATAATGACCTACACAAAAGCACCACAGTTTTAGCAGAACAATGATGGAAACACGTCATTTGGCTCTGTTGAACTAAATCAGACCATACAAAAATCAATTCCAGATAGACTCTAAATCTAAATGTAAAGAGTAAATAAAATTTTTAGAGAAAAACATAAGATGTATTTGTGACCTTGGGTAGGCAAATATTTCTTACACAGGCACAAAAGAATGCTTATTATAAGGGGAAATTTTGAAAAATCAGGCTATTAAAATGAAAAACTATTATTCACCAAAAACACTGATTCATGTCAATGTATGGAGAAAACCACTACAATATTGTAAAGTAATTAGCCTCCAATTAAAATAAATAAATAAATTTTTTAAAAAGTTATAGAAAAAAAAATCTCCAATACTTATGTCTGAAAAAGTACATATATCCAGAAAATATAAAGAACTTTGCAAGTCAATAAAATGCAGAAAACTCAATAGAAAGTAGGGTAAAAACAAGCACATAAACAATACAGAAATTATACTGAGAGATACATATAATAAAAACCATGTACGTACGTTCACCAAAAGACATGTCCAAGGATGTTTATAGTATACATATCAACCAAATGTTCATCAAAAGGGTAAATTCTCATGCACACATATAATAGAATGCTACACAACCATAAGAATAAACAACTGCATCCATGTATATAGCATGGGCACTTCTCATGAACATAACATGGAGTGTGAGAAGTGTGACACAAAGAGCACATTCTACTGGATTCCACTTCTGCAAAGCACAGAGAAGACTACCCTATGGTGTTGGAAGCCAACAAGGTAGTTATCCTTGTGGGGATTGGCAGGAGGACACAGAGGAAGCAGGCTGAGGCTCCAAAGATGCTGGTGGTATTGTCTCTTGGTCTGCTGTTAGTTACATTTTGTGCTCACTTTGAAAAATTGAATTTAGGATTTTTGTCCTTTTCCATGTCTACTTGAATAACGATGACCAAAAAAGAAATCGGAGGAACTTCTACTTCCACCTTTATGACTAACTAAACTTTCTGAAAAAGCCTCCAATGCAAATGCTAATAGTGGATAAATTACGAAGATCATTTAGAAAAGCATAGCTGAGCTCACAAGAAAGCACTGGAAATATGCACAGAATAGATAAAAACAAGGAGGCAGCTGAAACCAGAGATGTAGTATTTTATCTCTGCTGTCTGTGCTGACCTGAAGGCATGCATTTCCTAGGAATCCAAAATTTGGTGATTAAATTATTTTCCAGGGTTATCTCTGTGTGGGACTTGACTCTTAAGGCTCCCTCCTGCTCACCTCTCCCTTTTCTTCTGTCTCTCTTTAATAGGACTTTGGGATAAAAAAAATAGTTAAAACCAAACTGATGAACGTAAAGAATTCTCTGTAAGAAGCATATGTGTGACTCTCAGTTGACTGCTTTCCTCACCCAAGTTTCCTCCAAATATATCAACAATGCCCTTGCTCTTCTCGTTTTCTGGCAGTGAATGGTTTGGACTCAGTGATATTCTGATTTATATTTAACCCATCAATTACATTCTTTCTAACTCCATTTAAGGTACCTGATGATTTTCTGTTTGAGAGACATCTTGTGTACGTCTAATTCTGAAATATAAAAATATTAAAAAAAGAGCTCTACACTGGAACTCAGGGGAAAAAGAAGCACCAGGCATGGTTCCAGTACTCCCACTAATTCTGGCATGCTACTGCTGCTACTGCTGCTGCTGCTAAGTCATGTCAGTTGTGTCCGACTCTGTGCGACCCCATAGATGGCAGTCCACCAGGCTCCCCCGTCCCTGGGATTCTCCAGGCAAGAACTGGAGTAGGTTGCCATTTCCCCCTTCAATGCATGAAAGTGAAAAGTGAAAGTGAAGTTGGTTAGTTGTGTCCGACTCTTAGCAATCCCATGGACTGCAGCCTACCAGGCTCCTCCATCCATGGGATTTTCCAGGCAAGAGAACTGGAGTGAGTTGCCATTGCCTTCTCCAATTCTGGCATGACCTCAGGCTAGTTACCTGATCTGTTTCTGGCCTCAGTAACTTTATCTGTCAAATTCAATGAGTGGACTCTGATTTTCTAGACATTATGTTGGAGAAAGAGCATTAGCTTTGGAGTCAGGAACACTGAGAATCTGTGTCTGCTCTGGACCAGGTAAATAAATGAACATAATTATGCACTGAAACCCCAGGCAGCCCTTAAAGAGATGACATAGATCTGTATGCCTCATATGGAAAGAAGATGACATATTATTATGTAATAAAGAGCAGAGCAATATGAATGGTATTTTACTTACTAAATACATATTATTAATAATATATATCATATCATCATCAATAAATTCCTGCAAGGAGCTATATAAATCAAGTTTCTTCCATGGGTTTTAAAGAAGGAATTCAACCTTTCTGTGATTGAATAATTAACATGTGGATTATATGTATCATACATGTTATAAACTATAAATATAGTTAAAATTTTTTTTCAATGGGCTGGCACAAAGTTGAAATTAAATAAAATTTAGTTTATTCTTCCAGAGCAAACAGTGTGCAAAGCTACTGATTTGGGGAGTTAAAAAAAAAAGCTAAGAGAAAAGGGGGAGCATGGAATGAATTGGGAGACTGAGACTGACATGTGTTAATACATACTACTGATACTGTGTATAAAATAAAGGAGGTCAGCCCTGGGATTTCTTTGGAAGGAATGATGCTGAAGCTGAAACTCCAGTACTTTGGCCACCTCATGCGAAGAGTTGACTCATTGGAAAAGACTCTGATGCTGGGAGGGATTGGGGGCAGGAGGAGAAGGGGACGACAGAGGATGAGATGGCTGGATGGCATCACTGACTCTATGGACGTCTGGGTGAACTCCGGGAGTTGGTGATGGACAGGGAGGCCTGGTGTGCTGTGATTCATGGGGTCGCAAAGAGCTGGACACGATTGAGTGACCAAACTGAACTGAATTGAACTGAATGAGAACCTGCTGCATAGTTCAGAGAACTCTGCTCAGTGCTCTACTGTCACCTAGATGGGTTGGAAATCCAGAAAAGAGGGGATATATGTGTACGTATAGGTGATTCACTTTGCCATATAGTAGAAAGTAATATAATATTGTAAAGCAACTATCAGTTCAGTTCAGTCACTCAGTCATGTCTGACTCTTTGTGACCCCATAAATCACAGCACACCAGGCCTCCCCGTACATCACCAACTCCCAGAGTCTACCCAAACTCATGTACATCAAGTCAGTGATGCCATCCAGCCATCTGATACTCTGTCGTCCCCTTCTCCTCCTGCCCCCAATCCCTCCCAGCATCAGGGTCTTTTCCAATGAGTCAATTCTTCACATGAGGTGGTCAAATATTGGAGTTTCAGCTTCAGCATCAGTCCTTCCAATGAACACCCAGGACTGGTCTCCTTCAGAATGGACTGGTTGGATCTCCCTGCAGCCCAAGGGACTCTCAGGAGTCTTCTCCAGCACCACAGTTCAAAAGCATCAATTATTCAGCACTCAGCTTTCTTCATAGTCCAACTCTCACATCCATACATGACCACTGGAAAAACCATAGCCTTGACTAGATGAACCTTTGTTGGCAAAGTAATGTCTCTGCTTTTCAATATGCTATCTAGGTTGGTCATAACTTTCCTTCCAAGGAATAAGCGTCTTTTAATTTCATGGCTGCAGTCACCATCTGCAGTGATTTTGGAGCCCCACAAAATAAAGTTTGACACTTTTTCCACTATTTCCCCATGAAGTGATGGGACCAGATGCCATGATCTTAGTTTTCTGAATATTGAGCTTTAAGCCAACTTTTTCACTTTCCTCTTTCACTTTCATCAAGAGGCTTTTTAGTTCCTCTTCACTTTCTGCCATAAGGTTGGTGTCATCTGCATATCTGAGGTTATTGATATTTCTCCCGGCAATCTTGATTCCAGCTTGTGCTTCCTCCAGCCCAGCATTTCTCATGATGTACCCTGCATATAAGTTAAATAAGCAGGGTGACAATATACAGCCTTGACGTACTCCTTTTCCCATTTGGAACCAGTCTGTTGTTCCATGTCTAGTTCTAACTATTGCTTCCTGACCTGCATATAGGTTTCTCAAGAGGCAGGTCAGGTGGTCTGGTATTCCCATCTCTTTCAGAATTTTCCACAGTTTATTGTGATCCACACAGTCAAAGGCTTTGGGATAGTTAATAAACAAGACTAGGAGCTGACTGTGGCTCAGACCATGAACTCCTTATTGCCAAATTCAGACTTAAATTGAAGAAAGTAGGGAAAACCACTAGACCATTCAGGTATGACCTAAATCAAATACCTTATGATTATACAGTGGAAATGAGAAATAGATTTAAGGGACTAGATCTGATAGACAGAGTGTCTGATGAACTATGGACAGAGGTTCATGACATTGTACAGGAGACAGGGATCAAGACCATCCCCAAGAAAAATAAATGCAAAAAAGCAAAATGGCTGTCTGAGGAGGCCTTACAAATAGCTATGAAAAGAAGAGAATCGAAAAGCAAAGGAGAAAAGGAAAGATATAAGCATCTGAATGCAGAGTTCCAAAGAATAGCAAGGAGAGATAAGAAAGCCTTCCTCAGCGATCAATGCAAAGAAATAGAGAAAAACAAAGCAATTATACAAAAATAAAAATTAATTAAAAAAATAAAAGCCAAGAATGCAAATACTTGAAATTAGTAGATTGTCTGACAGTATTGTAGTAATTTCTCAAAAAGTCAAATGCATTTTACACTGAGACCTATTTCTTGAGGGTTGGGTGGAGCTTTGATGTGCAATCAAGCTTGATTAAGTAGAGTTTGAAAACGGACAGAGGAAAAGGGTAAAGGATTTAGCCAAATCCTTCTTTTCTTTGGAAAAGAAGACCAAGACAGATTAGGTGATGAACGGGCTAGAGACAGAGCAGGATGAAGCAGAAGGTTGTTACGGCCTCTTCTGGAGATGATAGAGACAGACAAGCAAGCATCCTGGGTGGAAGGATACAGAAGCTGCAGAAAGGAACTATGAATTCCTAATAGAGGCTCGCTAAGTGATTACAGTGATGATAGGGAAGCAACAGCATTATGTAACCTAGTGTAAGGTTTTTAATCTAATTTTAAATTCAATTTAGGGTATAAAACCTAAAATTTTATACCTGCTGGGTATAAAACCATAAGGTGTACCAGAAAGAGAAAATTCTCAAATATGAGTTCTACTGACCGCTGAGAAGCTATATAATAGAACCCTACAGTCCATTCTGAAGGAGATCAGCCCTGGGATTTCTTTGGAAGGAATGATGCTAAAGCTGAAACTCCAGTACTTTGGCCACCTCATGCGAAGAGTTGACTCATTGGAAAAGACTCTGATGCTGGGAGGGATTGGGGGCAGGAGGAAAAGGGGATGACAGAGGATGAGATGGCTGGATGGCATCACTGACTCTATGGACGTGAGTCTGAGTGAACTCCGGGAGTTGGTGGTGGACAGGGAGGCCTGGCGTGCTGCGATTCATGGGGTCGCAAAGAGTCGGACACAATTGAGCGACTGAACTGAACTGAACTGAACTATAAAAATAGGCAGTCAATTTTTCTGACTCTGAGACTGAATCAGATAAACACCCTGTGCTCTGAGGGACAAAACTGTAAGATGAGCGTTATTTCTCTTAAACATCCCCTTTGCCAAGAGCTCACAAATAGCAGGTTGTCTTATTGAAGGACTCATGTGTCAATGATGCTGCTACTCTGTCTTTTGGCCTTTCATAAAACCAGTCATTTTAACTCTTTTAAAAGAATGGTCTTCTTTTCTCAGATATATTAGTTCTCTAATATCCATCAGATTGTCTTTAATTCCAATGATTTTTTTTTTCTTTTTCTTCAACCCTGGTTGTTGTAGAGAAATATGGAGAACCTTTTCATGATGTTCGAGTAAGGAAGGCCTTCCTTAGTATGACAGGAAACTAACTAACCACAAAAAGATGAAATATGGCAAATACAAACGGTGACAAACCCCACACCATAACTAACTCAAAAACCTTCTATCAGTCAAAAAAAAAGTTTTTTAAAACAATCATCATTTCAGGAAAATCTGAATATCTTCAGAAATGGCAAAAGTCCTTACCAAAAAAAAAGATAGACAAAGGAATGCCTCAGCAAGTGAGATTAAGAACAAGGCTGAAAATCTCAGGAACAAAGTCATCAGAATATGTGAAAATTCTCTAAGAATTTAACTGAGATTCAAATTAGGGTGGTAAATAATTTTTTAATAATGTGAGAATTAAAAGTCTGAGAGTCTACATTTTTAAGCACAGTTAAAGGGCAATTGGTTAACACTATGTATCAAAAAGATGCAAATTATTTTAATCAGAATTAAACCTTTGATATCCTCAAGTCTAACAAGGAGCAAATATGGCTGTCAGCATCAAATCTGCATGAGGAGGTAACACATTTACTGTAACCTGAAGAAGGAACAGACTGAACCAAGCAAAGACCAGTTGGTGCATAAACAGTCCATGCTCAAAAATCTCACATTTCTCTAATTTTCCAGCCTCCTTTGCAGTTCAGTTGGTGCATTATGACTGAGTTCTAGAATATGACACATGAGCATAAATGATATATGCTATTCTGAAGATTTATCTTGAAAAACCCATTCAATTTTTCATTTTCTTTTTTTTATTAATTAATTTTATTTTATTTTTAAACTTTACAATATTAGTTCTGCCAAACATCAAAATGAATCTGCCACAGGTACACCTGTGCTCCCCATCCTGAACCCTCCCCCCTCCTCCCTCCCCACACCCTCCCCCGGGTCGTCCCAGCGCACCAGCCCCAAGCATCCAGCATCGTGCATCGAACTTGGACTGGTGACTCGTTCCATACGTGATACTATACATGTTTCAATGCCATTCTCCCAAATCATCCCACCCTCTCCCTCTCCCACAGAGTCCACAAGACTGATCTATACAACAGTGTCTGCTTTGCTGTCTCGTACACAGGGTTATTGTTACCATCGTTCTAAATTCCATATATATGTGTTAGTATACTGTATTGGTGTTTTTCTTTCTGGCTTACTTCACTCTGTATAATAGGTTCCAGTTTCATCCATCTCATTAGAACTGATTCAAATGTATTCTTTTTAATGGCTGAGTAATACTCCATTGTGTATATGTACCACAGCTTTCTTATCCATTCATCTGCTGATGGGCATGACGTGTTGGTGAGAAAAAAATTAAAGGAGTTTGGATCTTCGAACTCAGGGGACAGCCCCTAAGTGAAGTCACCTGATCTATATTGAGGAACCACCACCAAGAATAAACATTTATTCTGTTGAGGCATTGAGATTTCAAGACTTATTTGAAACATTATAGGATGACCTAGAACAATGCTTCTGAAATTTTGGAGGGCATAAAATTTCTCTGAAGATCTTGTTAAAACATAGATTTCTGGGTGACTTCCACAGAGATTCTGAAAAGCAAGAAAAGACATTTTGTATTTCTAAAAACCTTCTAGTTTTTGTTGATGCTGCTTGTCCAAAAAATACATTGATCTAAATATCCTCAATGGAATTCTAGGAGTAGAATTAGATAATAAAGTCAGTGTGGAAGATGTGATTTCCTGAGATAGAAAGGAGCCTCAACCTTACATGTACAAGGATCTGAAGGTAGATGAGTGTGGAAGAATTATAATAGGTAAAGATTATGAATCAAGAATGATACTGAAAGTTTGACCTAGGAACCTTGAGATCAAATGGGAAGCAAGTCAGAATTTTCAGAGCAAGCTTGTGACACTTCTAATTGACCCCTCAACATTTTAAGGTATTGATAAGGTACAAGATTTAATCACAAATAGAATACACGTGAATGCCAACATACCCATTTCCTACAGGTCTCCAGGACAAATCAAATACATTCTGAAAAACCAAACATTTTCTATCAGGTGTGAAAGTTTTAATGTGAATGGGCATTTTGTCGCAGAGTCCTTCTGTATGAACAATGCTACTCTGGTTTATGAATTATGGCTGGGAAACGAGGCAGGGGAGAGTGGCATTAGCTTGGAGTCACCAGAGACCTCATATAGGAGCAGTGATGTATTCACTGATGATGAAGATCCCAGTGGGTAGAAGATTAATACCCGAAGTACTGTTTCTCAATGCCAGGTGCTCACTAGAATCCTATGGGGAGTTTTCAAAATTACTTTGTCTGGACCACTCCTAGAGATTCTAATTCTGGGTTAAGAGCATCCAATAGGTCTTGCCATACCTTAAAAAACATTCAGTCACTTTTCATAAATATCTAAATTCGTTTAGTCATTAAAATGTTCATCCTGGTTCCTAAAATCTTAATGCTAATTTAAAGAGTCAGTGTCCTGAAGCACTTACTTGCCTCTCCTCCCCAGCACAGGTTAGGACAGAATAGTAGCAGCTTAGAGAGGAGAGAGATTGGGCAGGCGAAAGGAGAATGTGTTTGTACTTTCACCTTTCTGTTTCTTTTTTTCCCTTTCTGCTTCTCTGGACATGACTCACTTCTGTGTGGCATGTGGGTGGGGATGGGCTCTTCAAAAAGCCTTATGAGATTATCTTTTGCTAGGGGCTGAATTGTGTCCCCTGAAAATTCACATACTGAAGTCATAACACTCAGTACCTCAGAAAGTGACTACCTTTACAGATAGTGTCTTTAAAGAGGTGTTTAAGGTGACTTCCCTGGTGGTCCAGTGGTTAAGAGTCTGAGCTTCCAATGCCTGGGGCATGGGTTCAATCCCTGGTAGAGGGACTAAGATCCCACATGCCAAAGGGCATGGCAAAATAATAATAATAGTAATGAAGTGGTAATGAAGTTAAAACGCATGAGTTGGCCCTAATCTGATATGACTTCTGTCCTTATAAGAGGAAGAGATTAGGAGACAGACAACACAATGACCAAGGGCAACCATAAGATGACCCAACCAGAACACACCCAGCTACAAACCCAGGTGAGAGGCCTCAGAAGAAACAACATTGCCAACACCTTGATCTTAAACTTCTATTCTCTGAAACTGTGAGAAAATAAATTCCTGTTGTTGAAGCCACCCAGTCTGTGTCTTTTTCCTTATGAAACCCGAGCAAACTAATATACCTTCTGTATGGGCACTCTATCTTCTCGGGAGCAGTCCCTTTATGCCTCCTAGCCTTCACTCAATGTGGACTGTCTAGATGTGCCCTGTTGCTCAAAACTCATTGATACCTTGGGGAAAATTTAAAGATATTTACTCCTTGGAAGAAAAGCTATGACAAACCTAGACAGTATATTGACAAGCAGAGACAATACTTTGCTGACAAAGTCCAACTAGTCAAAGCTATGGTTTTTCCAGTAGTCACATATGGATGTGAGAGTTGGACAATAAAGAAGGCTGAACACCAAAGAACTGATGCTTTCAAACTGGGGTGTTGGCGACAACTCTAGGAACTCAAGAGTTCCTAGGACTGCAAGGAAAGCAAACCAGTCAATCCTAAAGGAAATCAACCATGAATACTCATTGGAAGGACTGATGCTGAATTTCTAATACTTTGGCTACCTGATGTGAAGAGCTGACTCATTGGAAAAGACCCTGATGCTGGGAAAAACAGAAGGCAAGAGGAGAAGGGGATGACAGAGGACAAGATTGTTGGATGGCATCACTGACTCAATGGACATGTGTTTGAGCAAGCTCCAGGAGACGGTGCAGGACAGAGAAGCCTAGCATGCTGCAGTTCACAGGGTCATAAATAGTTGAACATGACTGAGCAACCAAACAACAACAATCCTGAAGAAGGGCTGACAAAATTACTCTTGACACTTCATTGTCAAAAACCTCCATTCAGCCCATAGAGAATCTGCAATCCAGAAAAAAATAAAAGAATGCACCACCACCACTCATCTCTGCCTCTCCTCACTCAGCATTTATTCCTTTCCCAATGATCCTGGAGGATTAAGGACTCTAGAGCAGGGGCTCAGCAATGCTAAGTCAGTGAACAGAGAGAATGGTGTTGACCTCCCCAAATTTTATGTGCTCTTCTCTAAGGGGTACCTTACCTCACCCCTGGTAAGAAGGAATCATATCTTCTTATAAATTTTCTTCTCTTTTATGAAAGAGAGTTCCTACATAGCTCGCCCTCAATTCCAAACCCTGACGTGGCCTCAGGGTTCAACATGGGTGAATCTCAAAAACTATAATCTCGAGTAGGTACACAAAAGGATACATACACTATATGGTTTCATTTACATAAATATCTTAAAACAAGTAAAACAGATAGATGGAATACAGTCAAAACAGCAGTTAACTTGGAGGGATTACTGACTAGAAGAGAAAAAGATAAACGTTTTTCTTGTTCTATGCAACATTTTTATAATTTGATCTTTGTAGTAGTTGATGATTAGAAGAGGGTAAGAAGGTGATACTGGGTAACTCAATTAAAGTCTGGATCAAGATGCACCAAACTGAAGTATTAATAAAAGTGTAATAAATAAGTTGATTATAAAACTTGCTTAGAAGTTAGTTTTCCTGAGCACTCAAGAAATTTTATTAGTACTTAAAATGTCATAATAAACTATTAATTAATTTATTTAATTCAACTGATAGTTGCATTAGCACTAACAGGCTCCACATAAGGAACAAGGAAGTAAGAAAGAATTGTTAGCTGTGAGATCTTCAGCAAATCACTTTTATAATATGAGTCACTTACAAATTGCATAAGTTGTTTCTACAAGTGCTATACTTGTCAGTGCTCATTAAGGACAGTGACCTGAGATGCTTTTGCGTAAATCACAGCTTAAATTCTAGTCATGTTCCTGATTTTACTTAAATAAGTTATCACTTTATGTATAATAATCCTTTTTTCCCACATTTTTGTACCAATCTTAATTCATTCCCAGGCATTCTTAAAGCACTGAAAGATAAGACTGCCATATTTCTTGAATGGTCTAATCCTGTAGTGAGAAAACATTTCAATAATAGAACTAAATGTGTAGGAAGCATGAGGGATTTATAAACTTGATCATGTAAAGTAAATTTTAAAATTTGATGAAGTTCCACCACAAAATAAGTAAATAAACAGAAAATTCTACCATTAACAATATCAGAAGATCATCTGTAATTAATTTCAGAGACATACATTAAGCAAGGAAAGGAAAAGGCAACCTCGTTCAGTATTCTTGCCTGGGAAATCCCAGGGACAGAGAAGCCTGGTGGGCTATAGTCCATGGGGGCTGCAAACATTTGGACATGAGTGAGCAACTGAACAACAACAACATTCGATACAACTTTCAACCCAGTAGAAAATTGGGTAAAAGTATGAGGTTAACTCATATGAGAATGAATATAAATGCTCAGTAAGACTATAAAATTCTCAACATTCTTAATCATTAAAGAATTCAATAGCTACTTTTTCAACTTTTAAGTCTGGTGAAAGCTTAATAAAATCATAAAATTCAGTATCAGAGGGCATGTAAACTGGTATTTTTTTTAAGAGAAATTTTTATATACCTGCAAGGTCAGTTTTCATTCCAATCCCAAAGAAAGGCAATGCCAAAGAATGCTCAAACTACTGCACAATTGCACTCATCTCACACGCTAATAAAGTAATGCTCAAAATTCTCCAAGCCAGGCTTCAGCAATATGTGAACTGTGAACTTCCTGATGTTCAAGCTGGTTTAAGAAAAAGCAGAGGAACCAGAGATCAAATTGCCAACATCCGCTGGATCATGGGAAGAGCAAGAGAGTTCCACAAAAGCAGCTATTTCTGCTTTATTGACTATGCCAAAGCCTTTAACTGTGTGGGTCACAATAAACTGTGGAAAATTCTGAAAGAAATGGGAATACCAGACCACCTGATCTGCCTCTTGAGAAATTTGTAGGCAGGTCAGGAAGCAACAGTAAGAATTGGACATGGAACAACAGACTGGTTCCAAATAGGAAAAGGAATATGTCAAGGCTGTATATTGTCACCCTGTTTATTTAACTTATATGCAGAGTACATCATGAGAAATGCTGGACTGGAAGAAACACAAGCTGAAATCAAGATTGCCGGGAGAAATATCAATAACCTCGGATATGCAGATGACACCACCCTTATGGCAGAAAGTGAAGAGGAACTCAAAAGCCTCTTGATGAAAGTGAAAGTGGAGAGTGAAAAAGTAGGCTTAAAGCTCAACATTCAGAAAACAAAGATCATGGCATCCAGTCCCATCACTTCATGGGAAATAGATGGGGAAACAGTGGAAAACAGTGTCAGACTTTATTTTTCTGGGCTCCAAAATCGCTACAGATGGTGACTGCAGCCATGAAATAAAAAGACACTTACTCCTTGGAAGGAAAGTTATGACCAACCTAGATAGCATATTCAAAAGCAGAGACATTACTTTGCCAACAAAGGTTTGTCTAGTCAAGGCTATGGTTTTTCCTGTGGTCATGTATGGATGTGAGAGTTGGACTGTAAAGAAGGCCGAGCGCCGAAGAATTGATGCTTTTGAACTGTGGTGTTGGAGAAGACTCTTGAGAGTCCCTTGGACTGCAAGGAGATCCAACCAGTCCATTCTGAAGGAGATCAGCCCTGGGATTTCTTTGGAAGGAATGATGCTAAAGCTGAAACTCAGTACCTTGGCCACCTCATGCGAAGAGTTGACTCATTGGAAAAGACTCTGATGCTGGGAGGGATTGGGGACAGGAGAAGAAGGGGTCGACAGAGGATGAGATGGCTGGATGGCATCACTGACTCGATGGATGTGAGTCCGAGTGAACTCCGGGAGTTGGTGATGGACAGGGAGGCCTGGCATGCTGCGATTCATGGGGTCGCAAAGAGTCAGATACAACTGAGCAACTGATCTGATCTGAAAACCTTTTGCTTGCTTGCAATCATCAATTTCAATTTTAAGTGCTTTCTGGGTTTCAGAATTACAGATAAGATACCTTAGACCTATGTTAGAAAAACATCTGGAAACTAAACAAATGTTCATAAAAAAATTATCTTAAATTATGATCCATTTTAACATGTATACTAAGCACTATTTTTAAAAAGTAAGATAATCAGTGTTTATAAATGTCCAAGATATACAATAAAATAAAACCAACAAGTTTTAGGGTTAAAGCAGTATTCATTTTATTTTTTCATATGGTAGGATTTCTGGTAATATTTCTTCTACCTTTAGAGGAATAATTGGAATGCAAGACCTAAAGTCTACTGAGAGGACACATACAGATTTTATATGTTTTCCAGAGTCTTTTCCTGGAGTCTTAACTCCTTCTCACAATACATATCGTCTATTCTACCTAAAGGTAATAAAACATTAGAATGGATCAAGATGAACTGGAATGACCAGAGATGAGTGACAGCAGGGACAATGAGGGATCCAGGACACATCTCCATGAAGGCAGAAAGAGTCAGGTGCAAAGAATAAATGTAAACTTAGTTACATCTGAAAACTGAATTTTCATGTGTTTTTTTTGGGGGGGGTAAGTTTACATTGATTTTTTTTAATTACATGGACTATATTTTTTTGCTTATTTGTATATCTAGTAATTTTGGATTGGATGCCTAATTTAGTGAATTTTACTTTGTTGGGTGCTAGATACTTTTTTTATTCCTATAAATACTCTTGAGCTTTATTCTGAAATGTGGTTGTCACTTGAAAGACAGTTTATTTGGGGTCTTGCTTTTAAGACTTGTTAAATGAGACTAAAGCAGTTCTCAGACTAGGGTTAATTACTCCCATTGATGACAAAGATCCATCTGTTCCTGTATTGAGTGCCCCCTGTGTATATTCAGTTCAGTTCAATTCAGTCACTCAGTCATGTCCGACTCTTTGCAACCCCATGAATTTCAGCACGCCACACCTCCCTGTCCATCACCAATTCCTAGAGTTCACTCAAACTCACATCCATTGAGTCAGTGATGCCATCCAACCATTTCATCCTCTGCTGTCCCCTTCTCTTCCTGCCCCCAATCCCTCCCAGCATCAGAGCCTTTTCCAATGAGTCAACTCTTTGCATGAGGTGGCCAAAGTACTGGAGCTTCAGCTTTAGCATCATTCCTTCCAAAGAACACCCAGGACTGGTCTCCTTTAGAGTGGACTGGTTGGATCTCCCTGGAGTCCAAGGGACTCTCAAGAGTCTTCTCCAACACTACAGTTCAAAAGTATCAATTCTTTGGTGCTCAGCCTTCTTCACAGTCCAACTCTCACATCCATACATGACCACTGGAAAAACCATAGCCTTGACTAGATGGACCTTTGTTGACAAAGTAATGTGTCTGCTTTTGAATATGCTATCTAGGTTGGTCATAACTTTCCTTCCAAGGAGTAAGCGTCTTTTAATTTCATGGCTGCAGTCACCATCTGCAGTGATTTTGGAGCCCCCAAAAAATAAAGTCTGACACTGTTTCTACTGTTTCCCCATCTATTTCCCATGAAGTGATGGGACCAGATGCCATGATCTTAGTTTTCTGAATATTGAGCTTTAAGCCAACTTTTTCACTTTCCTCTTTCACTTTCATCAACAGGCTTTTTAGTTCCTCTTCGCTTTCTGCCATAAAGGTGGTGTCATCTGCATATCTGAGGTTATTGATATTTCTCCTGGCAGTCTTGATTCCAGCTTGTGCTTCTTCCAGCCCAGCGTTTCTCATGATGTACTCTGCATAGACGTTAAATAAGCAGGATGACAATACACAATCTTGACATACTCCTTTTCCTATTTGGAACCAGTCTGTTGTTCCATGTCCAGTTCTCACTGTTGCTTCCTGACGTGCATATAGGTTTTTCAAGAGGCAGGTTAGGTGGTCTGGTATTCCCATCTCTTTCAGAATTTTCCACAGTTTATTATGATCCACACAGTCAAAAGCTTTGGCATAGTCAAAGTAACTGTGATTTTTGCATGGTTGAAATTTGTCATTTGTTATTAGAATACATTCTAAATAAATGTTGTTATATCATTTTAATGCACATTTCTCACTTTATGATTTGCTAATAATTTATTACTTGCTGTGTATTTTATATTTATTTTAGACTAGGGAAATTACGTTAGACAAGAAGCAAATTCAAGCGACTTTCTAATTTGAGTTCAAGATGAGTCATAAAGCAGTGCAGACAACTCACAACATCAACAATACATTGGACCCAGGAATGGCTAGTGAACGTACAATGCAGTGGTGATTCAAGAAGTTTTGCAAAGGAGACAAAAACCTTGAAGACAAGGAGCATAATGGTTGGCCATCAGAACTGACAACAACCGAGAGCAATCATCAAAGCCGATCCTCCTACAACTACAGAAGAGGTTGCCAAAAAACTCAGTGTTGACCATTCTACAGCAGTTCAGCAATTAAAGCAAATTGGAAAGATGAAAAAGCTTGATAAGTGGGTGCCTCATGAGTCGACTGGAAATTTTAAAAAATTGTTTTGAAGCGTTGTCTTCTCTTATTTTGTGCAATAAGGAAGAACCATTTCTTGATCAGACTATGATGTGTGATGAAAAATGGATTTTATACAACAACCAAGCATGACCAGCTCAGTGATTTGACTGAGAAGAAGCTCCAAAGCATTTGCCAAAACCAAACTTGCACCAAAAAAGGGTCATGGTCACTGTTTGGTGATTTGATCCACTACAGCTTTCTGAATCCCAGTGAAACAATTACATCTGAGAAGTATGCTCAGCAAATCAACGAGATGAGCTGGAAGCTGCAATGCCCGCAGCCAGCATTCATCAACGGAAAGGGCCCGATTACTCTCTCCAACAGTGCCCGACCACACAGCGCATAACCAAGGCATCAAAAGTTTAACAAACCGGGCTTCAAAAGTTTGCTTCATCTGCCATATTCACCTGACCTCTCATCAACCGACTACCACTTGTTCAAGCATCTCAACAATTTTTTGCAGAGAAAACATTTCCACAACCAGCAAGAGGCAGAAAATGCTTTCCAAGAGTTCATTGAATCCTAAAACACAGACTTTTATACTACTATCTGTGAAAAACAAAGGTGAAATACTTTTTCGTAAATACAAAAGCTGAAAAGACTCATCAGCAAAGACTCTCACAAAAGAAATGAAGAGCATCAGAAAGGGCAACTACAAATACAAATATATAAAAAGTTTCTCATTTTAAAAAGCTAATTAAAATATAACTGTTTTAAAAAAAAATTAACAATGTAACATGACATTTTAACCTATATAAATGTAATGAATCTACAACAGCAGGAAGATTGGGAGGAGAGAAGTGGAAGTTTACTATCGCAGAGTTCCATGACTACATGTAGAGTGTCATAATATCAGCTGCAAATAGATGCATATAGTTTACAAGTATGTAAACAATAAACCTTAAAGCAGTCACATAGAAAATAGAGCTGTAGATAATAAGGCAAAAAAGGAGATAAAGTCATTAAAGTATTTGATTCATGTGGCTCAGCTGGTAAAGAATCTGCCTGCAATGCGGGAGACCTGCCTGGGTTGGGAAGATCCCCTGGAGAAGGGAAAGGCTACCCACTCCAGTATTCTGGCCTGGAGAATTCCATGGACTCTATAGTCTATGGGGTCGCAAAAAGCTGGACACGATTGAGCGACTTTCACTTTCACTTTTTCACTTTCAAAGAAGGCAGAAAATATGAAGGATGAAAATAAGAAGAGCTGGAGCAAATAAAAACTAGCTATAGCACAGATTTAAAGCAAATCGTGTTAGTAGTTACATTAAATTTGGCCTAAATACCCCAATTAAAAAATAGAGGTTGTCAGATTAATTAAAAAGTAGGGTGCAAATATATGCAACCTACAGGAAAAGAACTTTAAATACAAGGTTCAAATGCATTAAATAATAAAAATGTATACCATCCTCACACTAATGGAGAGAAATATGGAATGGATATATTAACATCAGAAAACATATTTCAGAGTAATAAATATTATCAAGGACTTTTTAAAAGGTAATGGCACCCCACTCCAGTACTCTTGCCTGGAAAATCCCATGGACGGAGGAGCCTGGTAGGCTGCAGTCCATGGGGTCACTAAGAGTCGGACAAGACTGAGCGACTTCACTTTCACTTTTTACTTTCATGCATTGGAGAAGGAAATGGCAACCCACTCCAGTGTTCTTGCCTGGAGAATCCCAGGGACAGGGGAGCCTGGTGGGCTGCCGTCTATGGGGTCGCACAGAGTCGGACACGACTGAAGTGACTTAGCAGCAGCAATTTTATAATGTAAGTTGGTAATTTTATTAAGAGAACATAGCAATACTATTTATGTACTCAATAACTGAACCTCAAAATACACAACAGAATTCCCCAGGGAAACAGCAAATCCACAATTATAATTAGAGATTTGTACCACTAATTAGCAGAAAAATAGATACAAGATCAGTAAAGGCAGAAATTTAAATAATACAACTAGTCAACATGATCCAACTATTATTTACACAACATTAGGTACACAAGAAACCTGTAACAATTTAGACTATATTTTGGACCATAAAACAAGTTTCAACAAATCTTTGAAGAATCTACCTGCAATGTGGGAGACCTGGGTTCGATCCCTGGATTGGGAACATCCCCTGGAGAAAGGAAAGGCTACCCACTCCAGTATTCTGTCCTGGAGAATTCCACGGACTATACAGTCCATGGGGTCGCAGAGAGTCAGACACAACTGAGTGATTTGCACTTTCCACTTCCACTTTTAAAGGATGTAAGCCACACACAATATGTCCTAGAACCACAAAAGGAGCTAAATTAGAAGTAAATAACAGGAAAATCCCTCAATATTTTGAAACTAACACATTTATAAATAAGCCATAGGTCAAGAATAAGTCAAAAAGGATTTTTAAAATAACTTTGAATTAAATAAAGATATTTTAAATATCAAATTTTATACAATGCTTTAAAGTAGTATTTAAGAGGAAATTTATAGCACTGAACCCCATTAATTAAAAAAGAACAAAGTTCTCAAGTTAATGGTCTTAGCCTCTACCTTAAGAAAGTAGGATAACATGGGAAAACTGCAAAGTAATTAGAAGAAAAGAAATGTTAAACATTTAAGACATAAATGAATTAAACAGAAAATATAAAACAACAAAGAATCAATAAAATGGAAAAAAAGCAACAAACTATTATTAATAAATACTACACAAATGAATCTCAAAATAATAATGCTGACTAAAAGAAAGTGGGAAATAAAGGACTAACTTTATGGTTACATTTATATACAATTATGGAAAATGAAAACAATCCATAGTGACAGAAAGCAGGTCAGTGGCTGCTTGGGAGTGGGAGAAGGGAGAGAAAGGAGAGAGAAAGGGATTACAGAGAGGCCTAAGGAAACCTCATGGTGATGGTTTCACGGTCATACACGTATGTTACAAGGCATCAGATGATGGCTTCACCATGGGCTGTTTATTGTATATCAGTTATTTCTCAATAAAGCTGTTACCAATACACACAGCTACACTGAAAATCAAATGCCAGATGACATGTGTCCAAGGTTATTGTTCATAAGGAATAAAAGCAATAAATTCAATGCAACCGAAGTGTCTAGAAAAAGGGATTTGTTAAATTATGCTCCTCCAGCTCTGAGGACAGAAACAGGTATCTTTATGCATGACTGTGATGCAATCTCCATGACTGATTATTAAGAATACACACAAACACAGGTAGATCCACATGTCTCAAAACACAATATAAAGAAATTCAGAGCAGTATATATTTTATGTCTCTGCTTTTGGTATTGAAAAAAAAGGGTTGACACATATACACTGCTATGTATAAAACAGATAACTAGTGAGAACATACTGTGTAGTTCAGGAAACTCTACTTGATGCTCTGTGGTGACCTAAATGGGAAGAAAATTCAAAGGAGTGTATATACGTACATGTACAGCTGAGTCACTTTACTGTACAGCAGGACCTAACACAACATTGTAAAGTAACTCTAATCCAATAACAATCGAGTTAAAACATTGCTATACCTGGAAAGTATACATTATAAAGTAAAAAAGTAACAGCAAGGTGACTGGTGTTTGGAAGACGGGAGAGTGAGAGCAATTTTTTTTCTTATACAGTTGACCCCTGAAGGATATTTCAGTAGTAAATGTTACATTGCTACACAATTGGAGGTTAATTAAATTGGTGAATGTGAAACCACGAATAAGGAAGACTCACATATACACAGGGCCCCATAAATTATAAAGCATAATCGAATGCGCAGAGGGTGAGGGTCCCTAACCCACACTGTTCAAAGGTCATCCAATCTTTGATCATCTTGATCAAGAAATATGTAAATCTCTTATCTATTTAAGCATAATTTTTAAGAGCCCTAGCAGTAAAGTATCATACTATTGAAAAGTTAGTCAAGTTGTAAAATCAGATAGCTTGTACTAACTCTGTGACTTGGGTAACTTAAACTCAGTTTTCTTAAAAAGATACCACAGAAAATGATAGTATCTTTAAAAGAAAATTGTTAGTTGCTCAGTCATATCTGACTCTTTGCGACCCCCTGGACTGTAGCCTGCCAGGCTCCTCTGTCCATTGGATTCTCCGGACAAGAATACTGGAGTGGGTTGCCATTTCCTTCTCCAGGGGAATCTTCCCAACCCAGGGATCGAATCTGCATCTCCTGCATTGCAGACAGATTCTTGACTCTGAGCCACCTCAGAAACCCGAATAAATAAGCGCTTGGAACAGTACCTGTCACCATAGTAAACAAGCAATATTTTTATTAAAATATAGTTGAAGTACAATATTATGTTAGTTTTTGGAGTACTACATGATGATTTGATACTTGCATAAATTATGAAATGATCACCAGCATAGTGTAGCAACCATTCGCCACCATACAAAGTTATTACAATATTACTGACCATATTCTTCATGCTATGTATTAATCCCCATGACTTATTTAATATATAAGTCGAGGTTTCTATTTCTTGGTCCCTTTTACCTATTTTACCCATTCTCCCACCCATTTTTTCTGACAACCACCTATTCGTTCTCTACATCGATGAGTCTGATTTCATTTGAGTTTGTTTTGTTTCTTAGTTTTCACATATAAATGATTTCATGCAGTCTTTTTCTGTGTCTGGCTTATTTCACTAAGCATAGCACCCTCTAGATCCACCCATATTGTCTCAGATGACAATATTTCATTTGTGTTCTTTATGGCTGAATAATATTCACTGTTTATGTATACCACATCTTCTTTATCCATTCATCTATCAGTGGACACTTAGGTTGCTTCCATATCTTAGCTGTTGATAACATTGCAGCAGTGAACATAGGATTGCATATATCTTTTTGAATTAGTGCTTCATTTTATTCAGGTTTACATTCAGAAGTAGAAATGCTGAATATTATGGTAGTTTTATTTTTAATTTTTTGAGGAACCTCCATACTGTTTTTTACGATGGTTGTACCAATTTACAACCACACCAGGAGTCCACAAGGATTTCTTTTCCTCCACATCCTCAGCAATATTTGTTAATTTTTGTCATTTTGATGGTAACCATTCTGGCAGGCATGAGGTGGTGTCCCAAAATGGGTTTTTTCTTTATGAAAGAAGATGTTTATGCAATAAAAGTTTCACAGGAAAAAGGCAATACATTACAAATACAGATTTTATAGTCATAATTTGTTAAAGCACATCTGATTTAAAAAGAGAGGCAATTTATCATAATTTTATTCTACTATATAGTTTTACTCTTTAACACTGCTTTTAGTTGTTTATTTTATTAAACTATAATTTAGTTAAAATATTAGTTTTAGGTGTACAACAGAGTGATTCAGTATTTTTATACATTACAAAACGATCACCATGTAAAGTCTAGCTATCATCTGTCACCAAATTTATTAATAATATTATTGAAAATATTCCTCTGTTGTACATTCCATCCCTGTGACTTACCTGTTTTATAACTGCAAGTATGTACCCTTTAATCTCCCTCAGCTAATTCAGTCATCCCCACACAACCCTCCCCTCTAGCAAACACCAGTTTGCACTCTGCATCTACACATCAATTTTTGTATTTTCATGTCTGTTCATTTGTTTTACTTTGTAGATTCCATATACAATTGAAACTGTAGGGTATTTGTCTTGCTCTGTCTGACTTCACTTAGTTAGCATAGTAAATAGCCTCTGGTCAATCTACATGATTGCAAATGGCAAGATTGTATTCTTTTTATGGCTAAGTAATATTCCATGATGTGTGTGCTTGTGTGTATGTATGTATTACATCTTTATCCATACATCTATCTGTTCCCATTTAGATTGCTTATCTTGGCTATTGTAAATAATGGTGCAATGAACATAGGGTTGCATGTCTCTTTTTCTAATTAATGTTTTTATTTTCTTCAGAAATGGAATTTCTGAATCTTATGATAGCTCCATTTTTAAGTTTTTGAGGAACCTCCAAACTATTTTCCAGAGTGGCTTCAAAAATTTACATTCCCACCAACAGTACACAAGCGTTCCCTTTGCTCTACACCCTTGTGTTGAATCTATATATTGCCTAGGATAGTGTAGTCAGTTTAACAATATTAAGCCTTTTAATCCATAAGCACAATGTATCTTTCCATTTGTTTGTGTCATCTTTAGTTTCTTTCATTATTGTCTTATAGATTTCTGAGTACAGGTCTTTAACCTTTTTGGTTGGGTTTATTCCTAAGTATTTTATTCTTTTTAAAACAATTGTATATTGGATTGTCTTCCTTATTTGTCTTTCTGATAGTTTGTTGTCAATTTATAAAAGTGCAACAGATTTCTGTATTAATTGTATATCCCCCAACTTTACTGAATTTATTATTTTCACAGTTTTTGATGCTAGCTTTAGGATTTTCTATGTATAATATTCTGTCATATGCAAACAGTGAGATCTATCTCCCTTTCCAATTTGAATTCTTTTCATTTTTCTTGTCTGATTCCAGTTTTTTTCAATACTGTGTTGAATGGAAGTGGCAAGAGTAGGCATCTATGTCTTATTCCTGATCTTAGAAGAAATGCTTCTAGATTTTCACTATTGAGAACACTGTTGACTGTGAGTTTGTCACATATGATCTATATTATGTGGATATATATTCTCTTTATGCTCATTTTGTTGAGAGCTTTTTTTGTAATCATAAGTGGATAATGAATTTTGTCACAGTTTATTCTGCATTTATTGAGATGATCAGATGATTTTTATTCTTTATTTTTGAATGTGGTAGATCATGTTGATTAATTTGAAGATATCAAATCCTTCATCTCAAAAATAAATCATCAAATCATATTTATCTTTGGGGTAAATCACACTTCATCATGTGGTATGATCCTTTTAATATATTGTTGAATTTAGTTTGGTAATGTATTTTTGAAGAGCTTTGCATCTATGTTCATAAGTGAAATTGGCCTGTAATTTTCTTTCAGATGGTGACTTTGTCTAGCTTTGGTGTCAAGGTGATGCCAGCCCAGTAAGATGACTGAAAATGTTTATTCTTCTTCAAGTTTTTAGAATATTTTGAGAAATATTTGGGCTAACTCTTCCTTAAATATTTGGTAGAATTTACCTGCAAAGCCATCTGGCCTTAGACTTTTGCTTGTTGGGAGTTTTACTATTACTTATTCAATTTCATCACTGGTAATTGGTCTGTTCATATTTTTATTTATTTCTAATTCATTCTTGTGAGAACACACAGTTCTAGGAATTTATCTCTAGGTTGTCCATTAAAGTGGTTGATGTCTATTGTTCAAAGTAACCTCTTATGATCTTTTGCTTTTCTGTGGTGTCAGTTGTAACTTCTCTTTCCTTCCTGATATTTTTGATTTGGACCTTCTCTTTTTTTCTTGATGAGATTGGCTAAAGGTGTATCAGTTTATCTTTTCAAAGAACCAGCTTTTAGTTTTTTTGATCTTATTAAGGTATCAATTTTTTTTGACTTTACAAAATATTATTTTATTTTATTTTTTAAATTTTATTTTATTTTTAAACTTTACATAATTGTATTAGTTTTGCCAAATATCAAAATGAATCTGCCACAGGTATACATGTGTTCCCCATCCTGAACCCTCCTCCCTCCTCCCTCCCCATACCATCCCTCTGGGTCGTCCCAGTGCACTAGCCCCAAGCATCCAGTATCGTGCATCGAACCTGGACTGGCAACTCGTTTCTTACATGATATTTTACATGTTTCAATGCCATTCTCCCAAATCTTCCCACCCTCTCCCTCTCCCACAGAGTCCATAAGACTGTTCTATACATCAGTGTCTCTTTTGCTGTCTCGTACACTGGGTTATTGCTCCATCTTTCTAAATTCCATATATATGCGTTAGTATACTGTATTTATGTTTTTCCTTCTGGCTTACTTCACTCTGTATAATAGGTTCCAGTTTCATCCACCTCATTAGAACTGATTCAAATGTATTCTTTTTAATGGCTGAGTAATACTCCATTGTGTATATGTACCACAGCTTTCCTATCCATTCATCTGCTGATGGATATCTAGGTTGCTTCCATGTCCTGGCTATTAGAAACAGTGCTGCGATGAACATTGGGGTACACGTGTCTCTTTCCCTTCTGGTTTCCTCAGTGTGTATGCCCAGCAGTGGGATTGCTGGATCATAAGGCAGTTCTATTTCCAGTTTTTTAAGGAATCTCCACACTGTTCTCCATAGTGGCTGTACTAGTTTGCATTCCCACCAACAGTGTAAGAGCGTTCCCTTTTCTCCACACCCTCTCCAGCATTTATTATTTGTAGACTTTTGGATCGCAGCCATTCTGACTGGTGTGAAATGGTACCTCATAGTGGTTTTGATTTGCATTTCTCTGATAATGAGTGATGTTGAGCATCTTTTCATGTGTTTGTTAGCCATCTGTATGTCTTCTTTGGAAAAATGTCTATTTAGTTCTTTGGCCCATTTTTTGATTGGGTCGTTTATTTTTCTGGAGTTGAGCTGTAGGAGTTGCTTGTATATTTTTGAGATTAGTTGTTTGTCAGTTGCTTCATTTGCTATTATTTTCTCCCATTCTGAAGGCTGCCTTTTCACCTTGCTAATAGTTTCCTTTGATGTGCAGAAGCTTTTAAGTTTAATTAGGTCCCATTTGTTTATTTTTTATTTTATTTCCAATATTCTGGGAGGTGGGTCATAGAGGATCCTGCTGTGGTGTATGTCAGAGAGTGTTTTGCCTATGTTCTCCTCTAGGAGTTTTATAGTTTCTGGTCTTAAGTTTAGATCTTTAATCCATTTTGAGTTTATTTCGGTGTATGGTGTTAGAAAGTGGTCTAGTTTCATTCTTTTACAAGTGGTTGACCAGATTTCCCAGCACCACTTGTTAAAGAGATTGTCTTTAATCCATTGTATATTCTTGCCTCCTTTGTCAAAGATAAGGTGTCCATATGTGCGTGGATTTATCTCTGGGCTTTCTATTTTATTCCATTGATCAATATTTCTGTCTTTGTGCCAGTACCATACTGTCTTGATAACTGTGGCTTTGTAGTAGAGCCTGAAGTCAGGTAGGTTGATTCCTCCAGTTCCATTCTTCTTTCTCAAGATCGCTTTGCCTATTCGAGGTTTTTTGTATTTCCATACAAATTGTGAAATTATTTGTTCTAGCTCTGTGAAGAATACTGTTGGTAGCTTGATAGGGATTGCATTGAATCTATAAATTGCTTTGGGTAGTATACTCATTTTCACTATGTTGATTCTTCCAATCCATGAACATGGTATATTTCTCCATCTATTAGTGTCCTCTTTGATTGCTTTCACCAGTGTTTTATAGTTTTCTATATATAGGTCTTTAGTTTCTTTAGGTAGATATATTCCTAAGTATTTTATTCTTTCCGTTGCAATGGTGAATGGAATTGTTTCCTTAATTTCTCTTTCTGTTTTCTCATTATTAGTGTATAGGAATGCAAGGGATTTCTGTGTGTTGATTTTATATGCTGCAACTTTACTATAGTCATTGATTAGTTCTAGTAATTTTCTGGTAGAATCTTTAGGGTTTTCTATGTAGAGGATCATGTCATCTGCAAATAGTGAGAGTTTTACTTCTTCTTTCCAATTTGGATTCCTTTTATTTCTTTTTCTGCTCTGATTGTTGTATTAAAACTTCCAAAACTATGTTGAATAGTAATGGTGAAAGTGGGCACCCTTGTCTTGTTCCTGACTTTAGAGGAAATGCTTTCAATTTTTCACCATTGAGGATAATGTTTGCTGTGGGTTTGTCATATATAGCTTTTATTATGTTGAGGTATGTTCCTTCTATTCCTGCTTTCTGGAGAGTTTTTATCATAAATGGATGTTGAATTTTGTCAAAGGCTTTCTCTGCATCTATTGAGATAATCATATGGTTTTTATTTTTCAATTTGTTAATGTGGTGTATTACATTGATTGATTTGCGGATATTGAAGAATCCTTGCATCCCTGGGATAAAGCCCACTTGATCATGGTGTATGATCTTTTTAATGTGTTGTTGGATTCTGATTGCTAGAATTTTGTTAAGGATTTTTGCATCAATTTTTTATTCTTTCATTTATTTCTACTCTGATCTTTATGATTTCTTTTCTTCTACTAATAGTGGGTTTTGGTTGTTATTTTTCAAGTTCCTCTAGGTAATTGTTTGAGATTTTTCTTATTTCCTGTGGTACAATTGAATTTCTGTAAACTTCCCTTTTAAGACTACTTTTGCCATGTCCCACAAATTTTAGAATATTGTGCTTTGTTCTATCTCCAGATATTTTTAAATTTTGTCCTTGATTTCTCCAGTGATCTTTTGATCATTTACTAGCATATCGTTTAGCCTTCACATATTTGTGTTTTTTGAACTTTTTTGCTTGTAGTTAATTTCCAGTCTCACAGTGTTGTGGTCATAAAAGATGCTTGATATAATTTCCATCTTCTTAATTTTTTTTCTCCTCTCTGCCCACATTTAAAGTTTTTGACATAGTTTACATCTTTTTGTTTTGTGTATCCCTTAAATACTTATTGTGGATATAGACAATTTTAGTATTTTTGTCTTCTAACCTTCCTATTAGCTTTATTAGTGATTGGTCTTCTATCTTTACTGTGTGTTTGCCTTTACCAAGGAGATATTTCCTTATATAATTTTCTTATTTCTACTTGTAGTCTTTTCTTTTGCATTTAGAGAAATTTCTTTAACATTTTTTGTAAAACATTTATTGGTGCTGTACTCTTTTTTTTAATTTTATTTATTATTTAACTTTACAATATTGTATTGGTTTTGCCATATATCAAAATGAATCTGCCACAGGTATACACGTGTTCCCCATCCTGAACCCTCCTCCCTCCTCCCTCCCCATACCATCCCTCTGGGTCGTCCCAGTGCACCAGCCCCAAGCATCCAGTATTGTGCATCGAACCTGGACTAGCGACTCATTTCATATATGATATTATACATGTTTCAATGTCATTCTCCCAAATCATCCCACCCTCACCCTCTCCCACAGAGTCCAAAAGACTGTTCTATACATCAGTAGCTTTTGCTTATCTGTACAACTTTTTAACTCCCCTTCAAATCTGAAAAATAGCCTTACCAGGTAGAATATAATTGTTTGAAGATACTTATTTCATCATTTTGAATATATCATGTCATTCCTTTCTGGCCTCAAAGTTTTTGCAGAAAAGTTAGCTGATGGTTTTATGGGTGGTTTCTTGAACACAATTATCTACCTTTCTCTGCCACTGTTAAGGCTTTTTATCTTGAACTCTTACCATTATAATTATAAGGTGTCTTGGTGTTAACTTCCTTGAGCTGATCTTGTTTGGGACTCTCTATGGTACTGGATATTTGTTTCCTTTCCCAGGTTAGGGGAGTTTTCAGCTGTTATTCAAATAAGGTGTTTTTTTTTTTTCTTTTTTTCCCTTTTGGGACCCTGTTAATGTGAATGTTAGCATCCTTGATGTTATCCCAGAGATCTCAAACTATCCTCCTTTCTCTATTTTTTTTTTTCTTCTATTCAGCTTGGTTGATTTCCACATCTAAGTCTTCCAGGTAGCTGATCCATTCTTCTGTATCCTCTAATCTACTGTTGATTTCCTTCCTGTGTATTTTTTTTTAATTTAATTTAATTTAATTTAATTAATTAATTTAATTTAATTTAATTTTTTAATTTAATTATTCCTCAGCCTTATTTCATTCTTCTTTGTATTTCCTAATTCTTTGTTAAAATTCTCACTTTGTTCATCCATTCATCTCCCAAGTTTATAGAATATCTTTATAATATTTACCTTGAACTATTTATTTGGTAGATCGCTTATCTCTTCTTTGTTCAGTTCTCTTTCTGAGATTTTTGTATTGCTCCTTTGTAACATATTCCTTTGCCTTCTCAGTTTTTCTAATTCTCTGTGTTTATTTCTATGAATTAGGTAGGTTGGTTATGTTTCTTAATCTTGGCGAAGTTATATTATGTAGGAGACATCCTTTGGGGTCCAGCAGTGAATTCCCCTTGGTCTCCAGAGGTATATGCTCTAGGGCTGTCCCCTATGTAGGCTGCATGAACCCTTCTAATGTGGAGGGGCTAACTACTGTAGGCACACTGGTAGGTGAGTCTAGCTTCTGGCCTAGTTGGCCATGGCAGGCCATGCCTTGCCTCATTCAATGACTGCTGGCCCACTGAAGGGTGGAACCAGGTACCAGTATGGCTGGCTGCATGGCTGATGGGATCCTAGGGCTGGTGGCAGCCCACTGGTGGATTGGGCCAGGTTTCAGGGTGGCTTGCTGTGGGTCCCAGACAATGTATTTTAGATATTATTATTGTTTTAAGTTCAGTGAAACATGGGTGGTTATGGAAGAGGGCTACTTGATTTGGTTAACATTTATAAGATGCAAATGTCTCCATATATTTCAGATTGATTAAATTTATTCTCTTTTTTTTTTTCACATTAGACTGACTTGCTAACTCTACAAAGCTCAATATTTATAGAAGCACATCCATTATTTCAAATAGAAGATGCCTCAAAAGTAGGTGAGGGCTCTTGGAAACTATCATCTTCATTATTCTGAAGAACCATATAATATGTTATCATTATTCATCTTGCAGTCTATTAAGGTTAACTTCAGCCCAACCAGAGTATTCAAACCTCTGCAGTGTGAAGTCTGAATAAGATTATATAGATATTCATATAAAAATATATAAGTAATTATATATGTATATAATATATTGTACACACATATACACACACAGAGAACCAAACTTGAGTACTACTTCGTAACATACAACCTCTATTTATCTTCCCTTCTCTTTCCCAATATGTAACATACATGCAAGAATTCAAATCTATGTTATGCTTCCTAAGAAGAGTGAACTGACCTCATTTCTTTTTTATAAAACCAAACCAACCAAACAAACAACAACAACAACAGAAAACTGAGGAAGGGGCCTAGAAAGTAGACCAATATTACAAAGCAAGTGGCTGGAAGAGGTGGAACAAGATCCCAGGTTTCCTGACACCATTTTTATTTTTTTAGACCATATTGTCTTCTCTTTCTTCCCCTTAACCCTGAACAGGCCAAGTGAAGTCACTGAATCGCAGAATCTCAGAAGGGCCTGAGTTCTTGCAGTTTCCATTTCTGAAGAAGTACCGGTGATATATTTCCTAGCTGATTAGTGATGTACTGATCTTTTTAACCTTTTAAAGCAAGAGGTTTATGACAAGAAAAGAATAATGAGAAGGAAGAAGAGGACAGATTCAAACCAACATCATATTTAACACCTATTTCTCTATTACATTGTATATTATTTTATCTCCATTACAATATATTACAATGTAATCATCATTGCTAAGTCACCAATGAAAGAAGCTTATACATCATGTTTGGGGACCTAGGTCATTAATTGGTTACTTTATTTTTGATTCCTGTGTTGCATGTTACAAGGATTAACTGTGAAAACATGTGGATAATTGTCATCTTCTGGAAAGACATTGGCTGAAACATGGATAGATCTAGAGAGTGTTACACTGAGTGAAGTAAGTCAGACAGAGAAGGAGAAAATTCATACGACATCCCTTATATGTGGTATTTTATAAGAAATGATATAAATGAACTTACTAACAAAACAGAAAAAGACTCACAGACATAAAATGAACTTATGGTTGCCAGGGGGAAAGGATAGTTAGGGACTTTGGGAAGGTTATGTACAGACTGCTATATTTAAAATGGATAATCAACAAGGACGCATTGTATGGCACAGGGAACTCTGCTCAATGTTATGTGGCAGCCTTGATGGGAGAGGGGCTTGAGGAAGATTGTATACATGTATATGTAGGGCCAAGTCCCTTGGCTCTTCACCTAAACTACCACAACATTGTTAATTGGCTACATCCCAATACAAAACAAAGAGTTTAAACTTAAAAAAAAAAAAAAGACATTGGCTGAAAGGCTCTCACTCTTTGTACTCACAGCATCCCCAAACCAAGTGTAAATGGGGTGTTCTCTGACAACAGTGTGAACACTGATATGCCCTTGACTTGGCACAACGTTTTTATAAGCAGAGATTCTTGGATTCTACACTTTCTCTAGAATAAAAGAGTTGACCCTTATCCATATTGAGTATTTTAAGTCTCAGAGACTTGCAAACTACTTTGCATGCATTGTTTCATTTAATCCTCAAAACAGTGCTCTGAGAAGAACATTATTTTCATCTCTGTGTAGTGGATGAAATTATTAGGCACAGAGCACTAAATTACCTTTCCTCAGGTCACACAGCTAGTATGTGGCAAATTCCATGATTTATACCAAAGTATTCTGATAAATGGCAACCCACTCCAGTAGTCTTGCCTGGGAAATCCCATGGACAGGGGAGCCTGGCAGGCTATGGGGTCACAAAGAATTGGACACAATTAGGCAACTAATACACACACACACATTCTGATTTTCTAGTACTTTGTTCTTCTTCTTTGTCTAGGATTAGATATTAGTGTGCTTTTCCTAAACAATGATTATTTATATCTAATAGACACATACACGCTAGGATCTGTGAGCACTACTAGGACCTCGTTTTAATCCATGGATGTGACAAAGCTTGCTTGCCTACAGTTTTAATTTAAGATCTCTGTGTTAGTTATTTATTTTCTTCACTTTCTGTATTTCTCTTTTTTGTTGTTGTTGTCCCCCTCTCATTGCTGCTTTCTTACTATACCTTATGTGTTTCCTGCATACTCTCTTATACCCCTTCTATAGTAAATATACACACACACACACACACACACACACATACACAAACATATTCACCTCAGAAAGAGGATGGTAGATAGTGACTTATGAGTCATAAACCTGCAATTAACGAGTAATTACTTCATTATCTTCTCTTCATTTCCTTTCATTAAAACTTCATTATCTCTATATATGTCTGTAAAATTATCACCAATTTATCATAAATTAAGGATGTAAATCCCTGAATTTTGAATAAAGGCTTTAGAGCAATATAAATAAATAAATTTGTCACTTGGTAAAGCCAATGAAGCAGCCAGAATCAACCCTGAAAAAGCAAGTGTCTCTAGAAAAATCCTTGACAAATATAATGTGTACTACAACTTAAAAGTAAAGAACTGGCTCACCAAGACTTCATATGAATAGTTTAGAATTGTTAAATTTGTCTTCAAGTTCCAGATCCAAACAACCTTCCCCATCTCTTTTCTTATCTTAAAATGGATCTCCATCTCACATGCAAAGTGCTACATATATGGTCTTTACTATGTTGAGGTAGGTTCCTTCTAGGTCCATTTTTTGAAGAGTTTTAATCATAAATGGGTGCTGAATTTTTTCAAAGGCTTTTTCTGCATCTATTGAAATTATTATATGGTTTTTACCATTCAATTTGTTAATATGGTGTATCACATTGATTGATTTGTATATACTGAAGAATCCTTGCATCTCTGGAATAAATCTAACTTGATCATGGTGTATGAGCTTTTTGATGTGTTGCTGAATTATGTTTGCTAAAATTCTGTTAAAGCTTTTTGCATCTATGTTCATCAGTGACATTGGAGGGTAGTCTTTTTTTGTGTTGTCTTTGTCTTGTTTTGGGATCAGGGTGATGGTGGCCTTGTAGAATGAGTTTTGAAGTGTTTCTTCCTCTGCAATATTTTTAAAGGGTTTTAGGATAGCCATTAGCTCTTCTCTGAGTGTTTGACAGAATTCTCCTGTGAAGCCATCTGATCCTGGGCTTCTGTTGTTTGGGGGATTTTTGATTACAGCTTCAATTTCAGTGCTTGCAATTGGGTTGTTCATAACTTCTGTTTCTTCCTGGTTCAGTCTTGGAAGACCAAACTTGTCTAAGAACCCGTCCATTTCTTTCAGGTTATCCATTTTATTGCCATATAGTTGTTCATAATAGTCTTTTATAATCCTTTGTATTTCTGCATTGTCTGTTATAACCTCTCCTTTTGCATTTCTAATTTTTTTGATTTGATTCTCCTCTCTTTTTTTCTTGATGAGTCTGGCTAAATGTTTGTCAATTTTGTTTATCTTCTCAAAGAACCAGATTTAAGTTCTATTAATCTTTACTATTGTTTCTTTCACTTCCTTTTCAATTTTTCTGCTCGGATCTTTATGATTTCTTTCCTTCTACTAATTTTGGGGTTTTTTATTCTTTCTTTTCCAGTTGTTTTAGGTGTAAAGTTAGGTTGTCTATTTGATGTTTTTTCCTGTTTCTTGAGGTAGGATTGTATTGCTATAAACTTCCCTCTTAGGACTGCTTTTGCTGCATCCCATAGGTTTTGAGTTGTCATGTTCTCATTGCCATTTGTTTCTAGAAATTTTTTGAATTCCCTTTTGATTTCTTCAGTAACCTGTTGGTTATTTAGAAACATGTTCTTTAATCTCCATGTGTCTGTGTTTCTTATAGTTTTTTTTTTTTCTTGTAATTGATATCTAGTCTCATAGCATTGTGGTTGGAGAAGATGCTTGATATGATTTCAATTTTCTCAAAGTTGCTGAGGTTTGATTTGTGACCCAAGATATGGCCTATCCTGGAGAATGTTCCATGTGCCCTTGAGAAGTTGTATTCTTCTGCATTTGGATGGAATGTCCTGAAGATATCAATGAGATCCATCTCATCTAATGTATCATTTAAGACGTGTTTCCTTCTTAATTTTCTGCTTTGATGATCTGTCCATTAGTGTGAGTGGGGAGTTAAAGTCTCCTACTATTATTGTGTTACTGTCACTTTCTCCTTTTATGTCTGTTAGTATTTGTCTTATGTATTGAGGTGCTTCTATGTTGGGTGCATAGATATTTACAACTGTTATGTCTTCCTCTTGGATTGATCCCTTCATCATTATGTAGTATCCTTCCTTATCTCTTGTAATCTTCATTTTAAGGTCTGTTTTGTCTGATATGAGGATTGCTACTCCAGCTTTCTTTTGCTTCCCACATGCATGGAATATATTTTTTCACCCTATCACTTTCAGTCTATATGTGTCTTGAGGTCTGAAGTGGGTTTCTTGTAGACAGCATATTTGGGTCTTGTTTTTGTATGCATTCAGCCAGTCTGTGTCTTTTGGTTGGAGCATTTAATCCATTTACATTTAAAGTAATTATTGATATATATGTTCCTATTGCCATTTTCTTAATTGTTTGGGATTGATTTTATAGATCTTTTTTCTCCTCTTGTATTTCTTGATTATATAAGTCCATTTTACACTTGTAAATCTGGTTTGGTGTTGCTGAATTCTCTTAACTTTTGCTTGTCTGAAAAGCTTTTGATTTCTCCATAAATATTGAATGAGATCCTTTCAGATACTGTAGTCTTGCTTGTAGATTTTTTCCCTTTCAGTACTTTATTTATATCCTGCCATTCCTTTCTGGCCTGCAGAGTTTCTCCTGAAAGGTCAGCTGTTAAGCATATGGGATTTCCCTTGTATGTTATGTGTTGCTTCTCCCTTGCTGCTTTTAATATTCTTTCTTTGTATTTAGACTTTGTTAGTTTGATTAGTATATGCCTTGGCTTATCTCTCCTTGGGTTTATCCTGTATGGGATTCTTTGTGCCTCTTGGACTTGATTGACTGTTTCCTTTTCCATGTTGGGTAATTTTCAACTACAATCTCTTCATTGTAGAGAAGAGATTTTCTCCTACCTTCATTTTCTCATACCTTTTCTTTTTCTCTTCTTAAGGGACCCCTAGAATTCAACTGTTGGTGCATTTGATATAGTCACAGAGGTCTCTGAGACTATCCTCAGTTCTTTTCATTCTTTTTACTTCATTCTCCTCTTCAGAAGTTATTTCCACCATTTTATCTTCCAGCTCACTGATTCATCTGCTTCAGATATTCTGCTATGATTACTTCTAGAGTATTTTTAATTTCAGTAATTGTGTTGTTTGTCTCTATGTTTATTCTTTAATTCTTCTAGGTCTTTGTTAATTGATTCTTGCATTTTCTCCATTTTTGTTTTCAAGGTTTTTGATCATTTTTACTATCATTATTCTGAATTATTTTTCAGGTACTTTGCCTATTTCCTCTTCATTTATTTGGACTTTTTTTTTTTTTTTTTCTAGTTTGTTCCTTCATTGTGTAGTATTTCTCTGCCTTTTCATCATTTTTTTAAACTATTGTGTTTGAGGTCTCCTTTTCCCAGGCTTCAAGGTTAAATTCTTTTTCCTTTTGGTTTCTGCCCTTCTAAGGTTGATCCAGTGGTTTGTGCAAGATTTGTGAGTTTTGTGCTGAGATTTTGTTTGTTTGTTTTTCCTCTGATGGGCAAGGCTGAGTGAGGTGGTAATCCTGTCTGCAGGTGATTGGGTTTGTATTTTAGTTTTGTTTGTTGTTTAGATGAGGCATCCTGCACAGGGTGCTACTCGTGGTTGTGTGATGGTGGGTCTTGTATTCAAGAGGTGTCCTTTTTGTGAGTTCTCACTATCTGATACTCCCTAGGGTTAGTTCGCAGGCGGCTGCGACGGCGCACTAAGCACAGGCGGCTGCGACCGGTGCACTAAGCGTGGGCGAGAGGAGCTACACCACGTCCGAGGTCAGGGGCAGAAGCTGGGAGGACCCCATGCCCGAAGGGCAGCGGCCAAGAGGAGTTATCCCACGTCCAGGTCAGGGGAAGCGGCCGAGAGTGCCAGGCTGCGACGAAGCAGGATCAGCCGAGAAGAGCTACCTGAGTCCAAGGTCAGGGGTGGTGGCCGAGAGGAGCTACCCCACACCCCCACGCCTGAGGCCAGGGGCGGTGGCCGGGAGGACCAACCCTACCTCCAAGGAGCCGTGGCTGCATGGGCGCAGGGGGGCTGAGAGGAGCTATCACACGTTGAAGGTCAGGAAGGGCAGCAGTGAGGAGATATCCCTCATCCAAGGTAAGGAGCAATGGCTGCACTTTGCTGGAGCAGCCGTGAAGAGACACCCCATGCCCAAGGTAAGAGAAACCCAAGTAAGATGGTAGGTGTTGCAAGAAGGCATCAGAGGGCAGACACGCTGAAACCATACTCACAGAAAACTAGTCAATCTAATCACACTAGGACTACAGCTTTGTCCAACTCAATGAAACTAAGCCATGCCCGTGGGACAACCAAGACGGGCAGGTCATGGTGGAGAGATCTGACAGAATGTGGTCCATTGGAGAAGGGAATGGCAAACCACTTCAGTATTCTTGCCTTGAGAACCCCATGAACAGTATGAAAAGGCAAAATGATAGGATACTGAAAAAGAAACTCCCTAGGTCAATAGGTGCCCAATATGCTATTGGAAATCAGTGGAGAAATAACTCCAAAAAGAATGAAGGGATGGAGCCAAAGCAAAAACAATACCCAGCTGTGGATGTGACTGGTGATAGAAGCAAGGTCCGATGCTGTAGAGAGCAATATTGCATAGGAACATGGAATGTCAGGTCCATGAATCAAGGCAAATTGGAAGTGGTCAAACAAGAGATGGCAAGAGTGAATGTTGACATTCTAGGAATCAGCAGACTAAAATGGACTGGAATGGGTGAATTTAACTCAGATGACCATTATATCTACTACTGTGGGCAGGAATCCCTCAGAAGAAATGGAGTAGCCATCATGGTCAACAAAAGAATCTGAAATGCAGTACTTGGATGCAATCTCAAAAAGGACAGAATGATCTCTGTTCATTTCCAAGGCAAACCATTCAATATCACAATAATCCAAGTCTATGCCCCAACCAGTAACGCTGAAGAAGCTGAAGTTGAATGGTTCTATGAAGACCTACAAGACCTTTTAGAACTAATATCAAAAAAATATGTCCTTTTCATTATAGGGGACGGGAATGCAAAAGTAGGAAATCAAGAAACACCTGAAGTAACAGGCAAATTTGGCCTTGGAATACGGAATGAAGCAGGGCAAAGACTATTATTAGAGTTTTGCCAAGAAAATGCACTGGTCATAGCAAACACCCTCTTCCAACAACACAAGAGAATACTCTATACATGGACATCACCAGATGGTCAACACTGAAATCAGATTGATTATGTTCTTTGCAGCCAAAGATGAAGAAGCTCTATACAGTCAACAAAAACAAGACCAGGAGCAGACTGTGGCTCAGATCATGAACTCCTTATTACCAAATTCAGACTTAAATTGAGGAAAATAGGAAAAATCACTAGACCATTCAGGTATGACCTAAATCAAATCCCTTATGATCATACAATGGAAGTAAGAAATAGATTTAAGGGCCTAGATCTGATAGATAGAGTGCCTGATGAACTATGAAATGAGGTTAGTGACATTGTACAGGAGACAGGGATCAAGACCATCCCCATGGAAAAGAAATGCAAAAAAGCAAAATGGCTGTCTGGGGAGGCCTTACAAACAGCTGTGAAAAGAAGAGAAGTGAAAAGCAAAGGAGAAAAGGATAGATATAAGCATCTGAATGCAGAGTTCCAAAGAATAGCAAGGAGAGATAAGAAAGCCTTCCTCAGCAATCAATGCAAAGAAATAGAGGAAAACAACAGAATGGGAAAGACCAGAGATCTCTTCAAGAAAATTAGTTATACCAAGGGATTACTTCATGCAAAGATGGGTTCGATAAACGACAGAAATGGTATGGACCTAACAGAAGCAGAAGATATTAAGAAGAGGTGGCAAGAATACACAGAAGAACTGTACAAAAAAGAGCTTCACGACCCAGATAATCATGATGGTGTGGTCACTGACCTAGAGCCAGACATCTTGGAATGTGAAGTCAAGTGGCCCTTAGAAAGCATCACTATGAACAAAGCTAGTGGAGGTGGTGGAATTCCAGTTGAGCTATTTCAATCCTGGAAGATGATGCTGTGAAAGTGCTGCACTCAAGATGCCAGCAAATTTGGAAAAGTCAGCAGTGGCCACAGGCCTGGAAAAGGTCAGTTTTCATTCGAATCCCAAAGAAAGGCAGTGCCAAAGAGTGCTCAAACTACCACCCAATTGCACTCATCTCACACGCTAGTAAACTAATGCTCAAAATTATCCAAGCCAGGCTTCAGCAATATGTGAACCGTGAATTTCCTGATGTTCAAGCTGGTTTTAGAAAAGGGAGAGGAACCAGAGATCAAATTGCCAACATCCGCTGGATCATGGAAAAAGCAAGAGAGTTTCAAAAAAACACATCTATTTCTGCTTTATTGACTATGCCAAAGCCTTTGACTGTGTAGATCACAAGAAACTGTGGAAAATTCTGAAAGAGATGGGAATACCAGAACACTTGATCGGCCTCTTGAGAAATCTGTATGCAGGTCAAGAAGCAAAAGTTAGAAATGGACATGGAAAAACAGACTGGTTCCAAGTAGGAAAAGGAGTACATCAAGGCTGTATATTGTCACCCTGTTTATTTAACTTCTATGCAGAGTACATCATGAGAAACGCAGGGCTGGAAGAAGCACAAGCTGGAATAAAGATTGCCAGGAGAAATATCAATAACCTCAGATATGCAGATGATACCACCCTTATGGCAGAAAGTGAGAGGAACTAAAAAGCCTCTTGATGAAAGTGAAAGAGGAGAGTGAAAAAGTTGGCTTAAAGCTCAACATTCAGAAAACTAAGATCATGGCATCTGGTCCCATCACTTCATGGGAAATAGATGGGGAAACAGTGGAAAGAGTGTCAGATTTTATTTTGGGGGGCTCCAAAATCACTGCAGATGGTGATTGCAGCCATGAAATTAAAAGACGCTTACTCCCTGGAAGGAAAGTTATGACCAACCTAGATAGTATACTGAAAAGCAGAGATATTACTTTGCCAACAAAGGTCCGTCTAGTCAAGGCTATGGTTTTTCCAGTGGTCATGTATGGATGTGAAAGTTGGACTGTGAAGAAAGCTGAGCACCGAAGAATTGATGCTTTTGAACTGTGGTGTTGGAGAAGGCTCTTGAGAGTCCCTTGGACTGCAAGAAGATCCAACCAGTCCATTCTGAAGGAGATCAGCCCTGGGATTTCTTTGGAGGGAATGAAGATGAAGCTGAAAGTCCAGTACTTTGGCCACCTCATGCGAAGAGTTGACTCATTGGAAAAGACTGTGATGCTGGGAGGGATTGGGGGCAGGAGGAGAAGGGGATGACAGAGGATGAGATGGCTGGATGGCATCACTGACTTGATGGACATGAGTTTGAGTGAACTCCGGGAGTAGGTGATGGACAGGGAAGCCTTGAGTGCTGTGATTCATGGGGTCACATAGAGTCGGACACGACTGAGTGACTGAACTGAACTGAATGCCCAGTGGTGGCATTGTTGGGTCATATGGTAATGTTATAATGGTTGTATGACATAGGTTAAAGGATCCCCAGTTCTGTATACCAATTCATCTGTAAATTATCCTAGTATTTAGTTTTTTCTCATATATGTCAAGCACTGTTTGCTATAAGCTGTCTCCTTTTCTACCCTAAGGAATTAATGATAAATTAAAGATGTTTACCTCTTTCTGTAGGTCAAATTTTCTGCCCTTAGTTTGTCTGAAATTATCATATCATTGATAATGAAATGTTGACACTGGCCTCTACACCCCAGGATCTGTTAAGCCCAAAAATTCAAAAATCTCATTTCTAGTACAACATCACCCATCATCATCTCAAGCCTACTGACTACATGCTACTTGGCAGATTTTCAAGGATAATGATGCTCTTCACCAGCACTTATCCTTATGCTGAGTGAAGGGAGTTTCTTTTAGGCCCTTCCAAATTTGGGCAAAATTAGTACTTTGGCCACCTCATGAGAAGAGTTGACTCATTGGAAAATACTCTGATGCTGGAAGGGATTGGGGGCAGGAGGAGAAGGGGACGACAGAGGATGAGATGGCTGGATGGTATCACTGACTCGATGGACATGAGTCTGAGTGAACTCTGGGAGTTGGTGATGGACAGGGAGGCCTGGTGTGCTGTGATTCATTGGGTCACAAAGAGTCGGACACGACTGAACTGAACTGAACTGAGGAAAAGGCAGAGGAAGTAGATGATAGATTCACTATTCCCATTTCCTGGAACATTCGGATTCCTTCCTGTGTACTGCCAGGGAAGTTACAGCATTTCAACCACACTAACTTTAGGCCACTTCTAAGGTCAACTTCAATCTTTTTCAAACTAGCAGATGTTACCACCACTACTAGGTACTGTGGACAACATAGGATATCCCATTATCGAAAATTGTAGAATAAACAATGGGATGGAAACTCCTCGTGTGGAAAATGAGTGCTGAGATTTCGCAGTTCTCAATGGAGGCAGTGCCTGTAATTGCAGTTTTCGTGTCATGTAGCTGCTTATACTAGGTTGCTCACCTAGAGCTAGACATCCTGGAGTGTGATGGAAGTAGGCCTTAGGAAGCATTACTACAAACAAAGCTAGTCAAGGTGATAGTCAAAAATGATGCTGTTAAAGTACTGCATTAAATATGTAGCAAATTTGGAAAACTAAGCAGTGGCCACAGGACTGGAAGAGGTCAGTTTTCATTTCAATCTCAAAGAAGAGCAAATGCCAAAGAATGTTCAAACTACTGTACAGTTGCACTCATTTCACATGCTAGCAAGGTAATGCTCAAAATCCTTTAAGTTAGGCTTTAGCAGTACATGAACTGAAGACTTCCAGATGTGCAAGCTGGGTTTATAAAAGGCAGAAAAACCAGAGATCAAATTGCCAACATTCTCTAGATCATAGAGAAAGCAAGGGAATTCTATAAAATCACCCACTTATGCTTCACTGACTACGCTAAAGCCTTTGACTGTGTGGATCACAACAAACTGTGGAAAATTCTTCAGGAGATGGGAGAACCAGACAACCTTCCCTGCCTCCTGAGAAATCTGTATGCAGGTCAAGAAGCAACAGTTAGAACCAAACATGGAACACCTGATTGATTCAAAATTGGGAAAGGAGTATGTCAAAGCTGTATACTGTCACTTTTATTATTTAATTGGAGAAGGCAATGGCACCCCACTCCAGTACTCTTGCCTGGAGAATCCCATGGATGGAGGAGCCTCGTAGGCTGCAGTCCATAGGGCCACTAAGAGTGGGACACGACTGAGCGACTTCACTTTCAGTTTTCACTTTCATGCATTGGAGAAGGAAATGGCAACCCACTCCAATGTTCTTGCCTGGAGAATCCCAGGGACGGGGCAGCCTGGTGGGCTGCCGTCTATGGGGTCACACAGAGTCAGACACGACTGAGGTGACTTAGCAGCAGCAGCAGCATGCAGAGTACATCATATGAAATTCCAGGCTGGATGAATCATAGTTTAGAATCAAGACTGCTGGGAGAAACATCAACAACCTCAGATATGTGAACGATACCACTCTAATGGTAGAAAGTGAAAAGGAACAAAAGAGCCTTTTGATGAAGAGGAAAGAGGAGAGTCAACTGGCTTAAAACTCGTCGGAAAACTAAGATCATGGCATCCAGTACCATCATTTCATGACAATAGATGGGGGAAAAGTGGAAACAGTCTCCCCCCTCCCCCCCACCGCCTTGGGCTCCAAAATCAGTGCAGATGTTTACTGCAGTCATGAAATTAACAGGCGCTTGCTCTTTGGAAGGAAAGCAATGACAAGTCTAGATTGCCTATTAAAAAACAGAGACATCACTTTGCTGACAAAGGTCCGTAGTCAAAGCTATGGATCTTAGAGTAGTCATATATGGATGTGAGAATTGGACCATAAAGAAGGGGAAGGCTGCAGTCATCAAGACGGTGTGGTACTGGCACAAAGATAGAAATATAGATCAATGGAACAAAATAGAAAGCCCAGAAAAAAACCCATGCACCTATGGACACTTTGTCTTTGACAAAGGAGGCGAGAATATACAATAGAGAAAAGACAATCTCTTTAACAAGTGGTGCTTGGAAAACTGGTCAACCACTTGTAAAAAAATGAAACTAGAACACTTTCTAACACCATAAACAAAAATAAACTCAAAATCGCTTAAAGATCTAAATGTCTGACAAGAAACTATGAAACTCTTAGAGGAAAACATAGGCAAAATACTCTATGACATAAATCACAGCAAGATCCTCTATGACCCACCTCCCAGAGTAATGGAAATAAAAACAAAAATAAACAAATAGGACCTAATTAAACTTAAAAGCTTTTGCACAATGAAGGAAACTATAAGGAAGGTGAAAAGATAGGCTTCATATTTGGATGTTAAATTTTGTCAAAGGCTTTCTCTGCATCTATTGAGATAATCATATGGTTTTTAACTTTCAATTTGTTAATGTGGTGTATAACATTGATTGATTTGAAAATATTGAAGAAACCTTGCGTCCCTGGGATAAAGCCCACTTGGTCATGATGTATGATCTTTTTAATATGTTGTTGGATTCTGTTTGCTAGAATTTTGTTGAGGATTTTTGCATCTATGTTCATCAGTGATATTGGCCTGTAGTTTTCTTTCTTTGTGGCATCATTTTCTGGTTTTGGTATTAGGGCGATGGTGGCCTCATAGAATGAGTTTGGCAGTTTACCTTCCTCTGCAATTTTCTGGAAGAATTTGAGTAGTATTAGGTGTTAGCTCTTCCATAAATTTTTGGTAGAATTCACCTATGAAGCCGTCTGGTCCTGGGCTTTTGTTTGTTGGAAGATTTTTGATTACAGCTTCAATCTCCATGTTTGTGATGAGTCTATTAAAATTTTGTATTTCTTCCTGGTCCTGGTTTTGGAAGGTTATACTTTTCTAAGAATTTATCCATTTCTTCCAAGTTGTCCATTTTATTGGCATATAGTTGCTGATAGTAGTCTCTTATGATCCTTTGTATTTCTGTGTTGTCTGTTTGATTTCTCCATTTTCATTTCTAATTCTGTTGATTTGATTCATCTCCCATTTTTGTTTTGTTTTTTTGATGAGTCTGGCTAATGTTTTGTCTATATTATTTATCTTCTCAAAGAACCAGCTTTTAGTTTTGTTAATTTTTGCTATAGTCTCCTTTGATTCTCTTTCGTTTATTTCTGCCCTAATTTTAATGATTTCTTTCCTTCTACTAACCCCGGGGTTATTCTTCTTTTTTTAGTCACTTAAGGTGTAAAGTTAGATTATTTATTTTATTTTTATCTTGTTTCTTGAGGCAGGCTTGTATTGCTATGAACCTTCCCCTTTGCACTGCTTTTTACTGAATCCCAAAGGTTTGGGGTTGTCGTGTTTTCATTGTCATTCATTTCTATGCATATTTTGCTTTCTTTTTTTGATTTCTTCTATGATTTGTTGGTTAATCAGAAGCGTATTGTTTAGTCTCCATATGTTTGTATTTTTAATAGCTTTTCCCTGTAGTTGACATATAATCTTACTCCATTGTGATCAGAAAAGATGCTTGAAATGATTTCAATTTTTTTTTTAATTTACCAAGGCTAGATTTATGGCCCAGGATGTGATCTATACTGGAGAATGTTTCGTGTGCACTTGAGAAAAAGGTGAAATTCATTATTTTGGGGTGAAATGTCCTATAGATATATCAATTAGGTCTAACTGGCCCATTGCACAAAAAGGTTTGTGTTTCCTTGCTTATTTTCTGTTTAGTTTATCTATCCACAGGTGTGAGTGGGGTATTAAAGTCTCCCACTATTATTGTGTTACTGTTAATTTCCCCTTTCATACTTATTACCATTTGCCTTACATATTGTGGTGCTCCTATGCTGAGTGCATATATATTTATAATTGTTATATCTTCTTCTTGGATTGATCCTTTGATCATTATGTAGTGTCCTTCTTTGTCTCTTTTGATGGCCTTATTTCAAAATCTATTTTATCTGAGTATTGCTACTCCTGCTTTCTTTTGGTTTCCATTTGCATGAAAAATCTTTTTCCAGCCCTTCACTTTGAGTCTGTATGTGTCCCTTGTTCTGAGGTGGGTCTCTTGCAGACAGCATATATAGGGGTCTTGTTTTTGTATCCATTCAGCCAGTCTTTGTCTTTTGGTTGGGGCATTCAACCCATTTACATTTAAGGTAATTATTGATAAGTATGATCCCGTGTTGTTTTGGGTTTGAGTTATAAACCTTTCCTGTGTTTCTTGTCTAGAGAAGTTTCTTTAGCATTTGTTGAAGAGCTGGTTTGGTGGTGCTGAATTCTCTCAGGTTTTGCTTGTCTGTAAAGCTTTTGATTTCTCCTTCATATTTGAATGAGATCCTTGCTGGGTATAGTAATCTGGGTTGTAGGTTTTTCTCTTTCATCACTTTAAGTATGTCCTGCCATTCCCTTCTGGCCTGAAGAGTTTCTATTGAAAGATCAGATGTTATCAGCTGTTATCCTTATGGGAATCCCCTTGTGTGTTATATGTTGTTTTTCCCTTGCTGCTTTTAATATTTGTTCTTTGTGTTTGATCTTCGTTAATTTGATTAATATGTGTCTTGGGGTGTTTTGTCTTGGGTTTATCCTGTTTGGGACTCTCTGGGTTTCTTGGACTTGGGTGGCTATTTCCTTCCCAATTTATGGAATTTTTCAACTATTATCTCCTCAAGTTTTTTCTCATGGCCTTTCTGTCTTCTTCTTCTGGGACTCTGCCATACAACCCAGTAATCCCACTGCTGGGCATACACACCGAGGAAACCAGAATTGAAAGAGACACGTGTGCCCCAACGTTCATCACAGTACTGTTTACAATAGCTAGGACATGGAAGCAACCTAGATGTCCATCAGCAGATGAATGGATGAGAAAGCTGTGATACATATACACAATGGAATATTACTCAGCTATTAAAAAGAATGCATTTGGATCAGTTCTAATGAGGTGGATGAAACTGGAGCCTATTATACAGAGTGAAGTAAGTAAGTCAGAAATAAAAACACCAATACAGTATATAAACACATATATATGGAATTTATAAAGATGGTAACGGTGACCCTATATGTAAGACAGCTAAAGAGACACAGATGTAAAGAACAGACTTTTGGACTCTGTGGGAGAAGGAGAGGGTGGGATGATTTGAGAAAATAGCATTGAAACATATATATTACCATATGTGAAATACATCTCCAGCCCAGGTTTGATGCATGAGACAGGGCGCTCAGGGCCAGTGCATTGGGATGACCCTGAGGGATGGGATGGCGAGAAAGGTGGGAGGGGGGTTCAGGATGGGGAACACATGTACACCCATGGCTGATACATGTCAATGTATGGCAAAAACCACTACAGTATTGTAAAGTATTTAGCCTCCAATTAAAATAATTTTTTTTTTTTTTAAAGGCTAAGCACCAAAGAATTTTATGCTTTTAAATTGTGGTGCTAGAGAAGACTCTTGAGAGTCCCTTGGACAGCAAGGAGATCAAACCTGTCAATCCTAAAGGAAATCAACCCTGAATATTCATTGGAAGGACTGATGCTGAAACTGAAATTCCAATACTTTGGCCAATTGATATGAAGAGCTGACTCACTGTAAAAGACCCTGATGCTAGGAAAGATTGAGGGCAAGAGAAGTGGGTGACAGAAAATGAGATGATTGGATGATCACTGACTCAATGGACATGAGTTGGAACAAACTGGGAGATAGTGAAGCACAGGGAAGCCTGGAAGCTGTAGTCCATGGGGTCACAATTTTCAGACGTGACTCGGGGACTGAATGACAACCAAGCTGCTTATACTATGATCCTGCACACATCACTTGGCCCATTGTATCTGCATAGGATGAAATAACTTCTAAATCTTTGGCAGTAGATATTTGGGGCTTAGTCTCTTTGTCTAAACAACAACAGCAGCAGCAACAACAAAATTTATCAATTCCTTTAGTAATAGATTCTTTGCTGTGTGAAACTATTGGCTATTTATGTTTTCCCTGATTTCACTGAATCTAGACTCCTTAGTAAATTCTACATTTTTCTGCTTTGTGTCAGTTTTCATAGGAGTGTCTGAGTGACTCTACTAATGGCTTTTATGAATTCTCTCTCCATTTTTTTGTCCTACATTTTTTTTTTTCCTTCTAATATGTAGGTGGGAGGGGTTATGCCTTTAAAAGTTTCATTTTCTCCTCAAGTGACTTTTGTAGAAGACATTTTCACTTAATAAGAAAGGGAAAGGAAATCAAGGATGTGAATACATTTAAACAAGATGTGGTTATATAGGGGAGGAATCTGAGGCAGATGGTGGTGTACAACTGGAATGCTTTGGCTAGGCTGGCTAGTGCATTTGTTATAGTAGGTCATTTATTTAGAAAGTGGAACAATTCTGTGAGCCCTCATATTGAAGATTCAGAGAGCAAAAATTACCTGTAATTAAGAGACTCCAGGACAAAAATCTCTGAACTCTACTGTTGGAATTAATACATAACTACTTACAGTCCCATTTGATATGCTAGGCTCTTTAACAAGGGATCTCACCCCTGTTCACTTCTCTCTTCCCACTCCACAACTAACAAAACTTATTTTAAGACATGTCAGAAAAAAAAAAAAAAAAAAGACATGTCAGAACATCAAATTCATTAAATCACATCTGAAGCATGAAAATAAGCTTAACTTCTAAGAGTGAATACAGGTAATTTAAAAATAGCACATTTTTCCATTCATGTATTTAACTTGTTGCTTGTCTATAAATATAAGGCTGAGAAAATTCAGGAATTCCCATATCCAATCAAAATCACCAAAGGTTTTGAGCAGAAGCAGGATTTAAATATAATCCTAGCTAAGAAAGCAAAATCTAATACATTGTATAATTGAATTCATATAGACTACTAACAAAGAAAAGATAGACCATACGAAGATTAGAAGTTCAAGGGGTTCAGAAGAAGAATATACCAATATTTATTTAGCCTATCTAAATAACAGTGGAACTGGAAACAAGAATATTCTGATCCTTAAATGTCTAAGGTCTCCTCTGAGACAGAAAAATGTCCTTTTTTTTTTTTTTTTCATGAGTCATGGAAAGAGCCCCTTGAACTGCTCTGATTTTCTGTTCAGTAAGCAATCTACTGATTGCTAATAAGCATTCCTACATTGCCACCTGATTGGTTTCTCATTAGGATTATTGGAGATAGTAGAGAAAATTCCCTTCTCATAGCACCTGGCATTCATGGCTATAATTAGGAATACCTTACTCCAGAGTTTGTAGGTTAACCTGGCAGCAAGACCATTTTACCCCAAATAAGGTAAAACATGGCACAATTGAGATCTCAACTAGACTTATTCAATACAATTCTGTCCTGTAGATAGCTTACAGTGAACGGTGTCAGATTTGTGATCTCTGAAGAAGATTTAGCTTTGGGACCAGGGACTAGGCTTGATCATTCAAGAGCTTTTGGATGGCAGAGTTTTAGTAAAGTATAAAAGGGTCAGAGAAAGCTTCTGACATAAACATCTGAAGGGGGGCGGAGAGTGCCCCCCACTAGTTAGTCTTATCAAGACCTTATATCCTTTTACCAGACCCATCCCCACAACATGCATCTTAAATTAATAAGATTAGAACTAACAGTAGAAAGATATCACCAGACTCACTCCCACAATATACATCTTAAGATAACAAGATTAGTCAGAAGGTTCTAATCTCAAGGAGAAACATGTCCTTGAGCAAGATATATTGTTACATTGACTAAGACAAAGCAATGCAGAAAAAAAGGTTTGTCCTTTTCTCCTTGAGGGCCCCAGACCCCTTTCTTCTCCACAAGGTCCCTGGAACTCCTTATCAACCTACCTAAGGATTAGCTCCTCAGTATGAAATGAAATAAAAAAAAAGGTTGGAAGATCTTTACTCCTTTTTGTCTAAAATTAGGTCTGAAGGTGGAGGCTACACATACAACTTTCACCTTAATTCTTTCCCATGACAGAACAATGGCACTTTGGGGACCAAGATTACATGAACCAAATATTCCTATTGTTCAGGGCCTATGCAGCTGTCATCCCCCCTCCCTACTTTCTCCTTACTTAAGGATCTCTGACTCACTCATGGAAGCAGCAGTCGGTCCTTTGAAAGTGAAGTCATTCAGTCGTGTCCAACTCTTTTCAACCCCATGGACTGTAGCCTACCAGGCTGTCCATCCATGGAATTTTCCAGGCAAGAATACTGGAGTGGGTTACCATTTCCTTCTCCAGGAGATCTTCCCGACCCAGGGATTGAACCTGGGTCTCCCACATTGTAGGCAGACGCTTTACTGTCTGAGCCACCAGGGAAGTCGGTCCTTTAGATTGAGGGAAAGTATGTCCCTTCACTGGTTCCAGGAAATAAATCAAGATCAGTCAAAGCCAATCATGATACCAGTACTCCTCTTTTCCATGTATTTTCCCACCCTCTTTTGATAGTGTATGTAACCATGGAACTCAGGTTCCAGGTAAAATGACATGACAAGAACTTCCTTGTTCTATTGGGGAATTTTGAGGAGAGATTATCTCTGCTGATAAACAGCCATAACTTTCAGAAAGAAAACTCATTTTTCCTAGATCTTTCTTTTTAGCTTAAAATGTCAGGATGGATAAGTGATGCCTGGAGCTGTGGTAACTATCTTGCAACACTGAGGCAATAAAGCAAAAGAATGAAAAGTCGACACTTTGAGTATTGTAGAGAAGAACCATGGAAATCCTGCGTTCTTGACATTGTTGAACTTCTGAAATAAATCTGAATATACATGACATGAGCAAATTCTGGAAGACAGTGAAGGACAGGGAAGCCTGGTGTGCTGTAGTTAATGTGGTTGCAAAGTCTCAGACATGACTTAGCAGCTGAACAACAACACTTTTTTTTACTATATTAAATATTCTTAGAACAAAGATATTTTCAGGTTTCTGGTTATTTGCAGCCAAATTAATCCTAATACACTCAACTTCAAGCAGAGAACAGGAGAAAATGCAGATGACAGTCAAATATTTGGACATCGCATTTGATAAAGGTATATGGAATTCTCTGACAGGCTTTCCATTCTCTGACTATATAAATTTGTTTCACTTTCTTTCAAATAATATAAATTACATTCATAGACAAAGAAGAGTAGCATCCCAAAGACTTGTGACTCCTAGAATAAAGAGGTTTTATGGGCTTCCCAGGTTGCGCTAGTGGTAAGGAACCTGCATGCCAACGAGGAGACATAAGAGATGCAGGTTTGATCCCTGGGTCTGGAAGATCCCCTGGAGGAGGAAATGGCAACCCACTTCAGTATTCTTGCCTGGAAAATCCCACAGACAGAGATACCTGGCAGGTTACAGTCGATAGGATTGCAAAGAGCTAGACATGACTGAAACAACTTAATACACACGCACACAAACACACACACACACTCTTTGAACTTATTGTAAATGGTAGTCTCCATGGACACAGTTTCATTAACACAAAGCTCTAACTCTGGCTATAATAAACAGACATTTTAATCTTAGGTCCAAAATCTAAGCCTCTGTTCTGCCATATAAACTCAATATAGGAGAGAATGGCAATTTTAGTCTAGACATTGTAACAAATCCATCTGGTTAATTTTTTGTACTGCCATCTTGTTTGTTTTGAACTCCACTGGTCCTCCTTTTCAAATCCAACACCTGCATCTAAAAAATAATTCATAAGGAAAATGGTATTGGTTAGAAATGTAGACTAGACTTATTTTCAAGGTGAATGTTTGTATTTTTAGCTGGCCAAATAACGTATCAGCGCTTTCACATAGTTAAAAATTCAAATAACACGAATAAAGTCAAAGTGTCTGTTGGTATTCTTACCAGAGGTGACCTCCACTGTATGTGATTCTTTCAGATCTTTCCTACTTATGTGTTTACAAAAGCTTTACCTAAATAAATAGTAATGTTATATATTCATATATATGTATGTATGCATATATATGTATACATATAATACTTTTGTGTGTTTTCTATTTACATAAAATATTTGTATTATGTACATCATTTTTTTTCCCACCCTATATGTCTCTTCTTTAACCCAGATCTCCTGCATTGCAGGCAGATTCTTTACCATCTGAGCCACTGCATATCAAAAAAAAATAGATCTCAGCCAGGTTTAAAACCTGAAGGTAATATTTATAACAAGAGAGTGAGTCTGCACCTGTATCAATAGGCATCACTCACGAATCCCCAGCACAGAGGTGACCTGGCTTAAGACGTAGAGCAATGCCCTCACCTGAAATTCTAGGAAATCCACATTGGAATCTCTAATACAATCACCTGAGACTCTGATTATGTGCAAACCTACTAATCCCATTATATGGATACCTGAGGCCTAATGTATTATGCCCTTGCTCCAAAAATATGATTCGCAGCATAATACTTTATGCTTTATGTTCATATTTTTGTGAACAGAAGCTAGTTTAGACAGAGGAGAGGTCAAACATTCCACTGAGAAAAATGAATCCTGTAATAAAATCATTTTGTTAAAAGAAATTTCTAGAGTCAAGAAATAAAATACTAATTGAATTTTTTTAAACAAAAGGAAAGGGTTGGCTTCATGCCATATCAGATGACTGTAAGTTTTGTGCAATGCAATTTATTTAATTATTGGCACTGGGTTTCACAGAATATGGTCAACAGAAAGTGTATATGTTGCTAGAACACAGAAACTAGAATAGGTTAAAGATGTTGTGACAGGTTTTTGGTTAATGACTTCATATCCTGTAAAAGGCATTCATTTTCTTCAAGAGAGTGCTTATGGTTTGCCTTTTATGTCACTATGTCTAATTTGTTTTATGCTCTAGCAGTGGAAATTATTTTCTTCCTTCCAATTTATATGGCAAACACAAATGAATACTCCAGTAAAAAAAAATTGTTGGTTTAATTTGACCATTCTCTGCTTCACCATAAAAGTACATACTTTATTTTGAACTAAGTGGCTAGAAATAATAAGTGGTCTTCAAATCATTGAAATTCATTAAGCTTATAAAAAAAATTACTTTTGGAAAATAGTTATCATTCTCATTCCAGGAAGACTTAAAAGGATCAATGTACCTGGGAGAAGCTGAAGCAATAGTAATATTTTAAATCTAGCAGCTGGATGGGACCTTGTTTTAGTTAATTATTTCTCATAAGAAAGAGGCAGGAAACCTGGATTACTAGGAAAACTTAGCCAGTCATGTCTAAAAAAATTAGGTCTGAACAATTCTTGTTCATATGTTATAACAATTGTGTATACATTTATTCATTTTAGCAAATTAAGCAAGTTCAGATTCATTATTGTGAGAAGCTGAAGGAATTTTAGGTGTCAGAAATTTGAAGAGTTTTAAATTTTTGCTGCAAGTTTCCTTTTTTACTTCATGAGTGAGTAAAACTTTGGTAAAACATAAAATTAATACCTTCATTTTTAAAATGAGTTCCAGAAAAACATCTACTTCTGCTTTACTGACTATGTCAAAGCCTTTGACTGTGTGGATCACAATAAACTCTGGAAAATTCTTAAACAGATGGGAATACCAGACCACCTTACCTGCCTCCTGAGAAATCTGTATGCAGGTCAGGAAGCAACAGTTAGAACTGGACATGGAACAACAGACTGGTTCCAAATAGGGAAAGGAGTACATCAAGGCTATATATTGTCACCCTGTTTATTTAAATTATATACAGAGTACATCATGAGAAATGCCAGGCTGGATGTTCACAAACTGGAATCAAGATTTCAGGGAGATATATCAGTAACCTGAGACATGCTGATGATAGCACCCTTATGGCAGAAAGCAAAGAGGAACTAAAAAGCCTCTTGATGAAAGTGAAAGAGAAGAGTGGAAAAGTTGGCTTAAAACTCAACATTCAGAAAACTAAGATCATGGCAAAAAGATGGGGAAACAATGGAAACAGTGACAGACTTTATTTGGGGGGGCTCAAAATCACTGCAGATGGTGACTGCAGCCATGAAATTAAAACACGCTTTCTCCTTGGAAGAAAAGTTATACCAATCTAGACAGCATATTAAAAAGCAGAGACATTACTTTGCCAACAAAAGTCCATCTAGTCAAGCCTATGGTTTTTGCAGTAGTCACATATGGATGTGAGAGTTGGACTACAAAGAAAGCTGAGCACCAAAGAATTGATGCTTTTGAACTGTGGTGTTGGAGAAGACTCTTGAGAGCCCCTTGACCTGCAAGGAGATCAAACAAGTCAATCCTAAAAGAAATCAGTCCTGAGTGTTCATTGGAAGGACTGATGCTGAAGCTGAAACTCTAATACTTGGGCATCACATCATGTGATGTTAGGAACTCACTCATTGGAAAAGACCCTGATGCTGGGCAAGATTGAAGGTAGGACAAGAAGGGGATGACAGAGGATGAGATAGTTGGATGGCATCACTGATTCAATGGACTGAGTTTGAGCAAGCTCCAGGAGTTGGTGATGGACAGGGTAGCCTGGCATGCTGCAGTCCTTGAGGTTGCAAGGAGTCGGACACAACTGAATAATTGAACTGAACTAACAAATTCAGCTGCATTGAACCTTCACGTACAAGTGTTTGTATGGACATATCCTTTCATTTCTCTTGAACAGACAACTAAGAATGAAATCTGGGTCATATGATTGTTGTTGCTGTTGTTCTTTAGTCTTTCATTCATGTACAAGTCTTTGCAACCCCATGGACTGCAGCACACCAGGCTTCCCTGTCCTTCACCATCTCCCAGAGCATGCTCAATGTCCATTGACTTGGCAATGACATCCAACCATGCCGTCCTCTGTCATCCCCTTCTCCTCCTTCCTTCAATCTTTCTCAGCATCAAGGTTTTAGTATATTTAACTTTCTAAGAAACTGCGAAACTGTTTCAAAGGGGTTGTACTATTTTATATTTTATATTCCCACAATCAGAACATGAGACCTCTGATATATATTTAAGATTAGGTATTTTTATATTAAAAAATTATTGACCACTTGCAGTTAACTTAAATGTTGTTTCCAAAAAATATCACTTAAAAGTCAAGTTTTACTTGTTTAATTTTGTTGTTGTTGTTCATTCTCTAAGTTGTGTCCAACTCTTTGCGATCCCATGGACTGCAGCACCCCAGGCTCCTCTGTCCTTCACTGTCTCCCGGAGTTTGCTGATTCATGTACACTGAGTCAGTGAAGCTATCTAACCATCTCATCCCCTGCCGCCTCCTTCTCATTTTGTCTTAAGGAAGGATAAATGCATAGTAGTTGCCAAGCATAGTTTGATGTTTAAACTCCTGAGTTTTTGTGACTTCCTTCTGGACTCCCTGCTTTTGGGAATATCTGAGAAATTACATGATCTCCTTATGACTGTTTTGATGTGACCTTTCCCTTATACCATGTACACCTAAGAGAGTAGGATATCAGTAGAAATCCAGACTCTGGAGTTCAAAAAACCTCAGTCCAAGTAGGGAAATTAAATACAAGTTGGGTACAGCAAATACAAGAGAAATTAGTGTCATCCTATCTAGAACTTTATGATTCAAGAGTCTGAAGGAAATGTACACTAAGTTTATTCCAATCACTAATGGAATGCATAAAGGTAGATTATAACATCCCATTGAGTGGTCTGGCTTATAATTATTGCTATTTATTTATTTTTTGCTAGATTTTTTAAAATTTAGGTATAATTGACAAATATTTTAACGTCTGTATCAAGATGATTGGATGTATGTGTGCATTGTGAAACAGTTCCCTCCCCATCAAGTGAATAAACACATCCAGTCCCTCACGTGTGTATCATTTTTTGGTGACAACATTTAAGCTCTACTCCTCTTTCATTTATAGAAAACAGCATTATTGATTGTAGTCATGTCACCATATTATATGGTAGACCCTCACGACTTCTTCATATAACTGAAAGTTTTTACTCTTTTACAAACTTCTATCTATTTTCCCCACCATGAAGCCCTTGGCAACAAATTTCTACTGTGCTTTTATTGGTTCAACTTTTTTTTTTAAGGTTCTCCTATGTGTGATACCATATTAATTTCACTTCATTTGATGTTTTAAACTGTGGAGGTAATTCTTGCTTATTTAGGCAAGGCAAATAATTCAAAGTATAAACTTAATAATCTGCATAAGTCCACACTTCCTTATGAAATCAATACTTTGGAGTAATATTATTAATAGTCACATACTAATTCACACTCATTGTTATACATATACAAACACTACAGTTCAGTTCAGTTGCTCAGTTGTGTCCGACTCTTGGCGACCCCATGAATCTCAGCACGCCAGGCCTCCCTGTCCATCACCAACTCCCGGAGTTCACTCAAACTCACGTCCATCGAGTCAGTGAAGCTATCCAGCCATCTCATCCTCTGTCATCCCCTTCTCCTCCTGCCCCCAATCCCTCCCAACATCAGAGTCTTTTCCAATGAGTCAACTCTTTGCATGAGGTGGCCAAAGTACTGGAGCTTCAGCTTTAGCATCATTCCTCCCAAAGAAATCCCAGGGCTGAGCTCCTTCAGAATGGACTGGTTGGATCTCCTTGCAGTCCAAGGGACTCTCAAGAGTCTTCTCCAACACCGCAGTTCAAAAGCATCAAGTCTTCGGCACTCAGCTTTCTTCACAGTTCAACTCTCACATCCATACATGACCACTGGAAAAACCATAGCCTTGACTAGATGGACCTTTGTTGGCAAAGTAATGTCTCTGCTTTTTAATATGCTATCTAGGTTGGTCATAACTTTTCTTCCAAGGCATACTCAAAATTACTTTCAAGCTTAAGTCATGCTGACCTTAAATGACTGACTTTCGGAAACTTTAAAATTTTCTGTTATTTTAGAAACTGAGATCAATTTAATTAATGCAATAATTATTTTTAATAAACTTTATTTTTAAATAATTGTGCCCTCTGACTTTATTTATGCATAACCATACTCAACATAAGAGAAATGTAACTTAACTTATACAAAAATACTAATTAACAATTCTTTAAAGCAAAGTTGTGAGAAAGACATTAAGTAAAAGATATAATTCAAGTATTTACCATAGAACTGTACAGTTTTACACCTCTATACAGTTCAATTTAGGATCAAGAGAAGGATGCTTCCCTCACTGTTCCAATTCAAAATTTTTTATATCAGAACAAGAGATATAAAACAACACTAGAATGGAGAGATAAATTGTCAACTTTATTTACTATATTATGATTCCATAAAAATTCAAGTGAGCCTACAGTTACACATTTGGAATCAATAAAAGCTTAGCAATTATTTAAAAGTGGAAAAATAATTTTTATGTTTTTAGCAACAATTGATTAGAACTTCTAATTACAATAGATTGAAGTAGATAGTTCTGTTGGCTTTCCAGGTGGTAAAGAGTTTGCCTGCCAATGCAGGAGACACAAGAGACACAGTTCAGTCCCTGGGTTGGGAGACCCCTGGAGTAGGAAATGGAAACCCACTCTAGTACTCCCGCCTGGGAAATCCCATGGAAAGAAGAGTCTGGTGGGCTACAGTCTAAGGGGTCACAAAGAGTTGGACATGACTGAGCGACTGAGCACACACACACACACAAACAGTACTATTAAGAACAACAACAACAAAAGGTATTTAGAGATACATTAAACCAAATATATGCAGACCTTATATGAAGAAGAAAAAGATATGAAATAATTTTCATATTATTTTACTAAAAGATACAAAATAATTCCTAAATAAATAGTTTCTATGTTCTTGGGGAGAAAAAATTAAATCTTGCTAATGTTAATTATCCAATAATTAATTTATAAAATCAATTGAACAAAGAAACCTGTATAATACTATGCATTGTAGCATTGCTTGCAATGATGAAAGACTGAAAATGAAAACTTGGTTCATTTATACAAGATTAGATATATAAACTGAAACTTATTTATATAATGTGATGCCACATAGTAAATGAATGAATTTTACTTCAATGTTCAATATGGTGTGAAAAAAAATGTGAAATGAAAAATCAAGTTTTTCATGTAGAAGTATATATGTAGTACGGTACAATGTTCATAATTACATGGAAAATAAAGACATTATTTATGTTTCTTTACAGATAATAGATAACTTCACAGGATAACTTCAAAGTGTTAAAGTGGGCATATGAAACACTAAATGTAAGGCAGATATTTCTTGAGATGTAAAAAAAAGGAGCGTGGTATCTGGAAATAAAATTTCATAGAGCCATGGGTGTTTAATGGGTGTAGTTAATCTGTATGTTTGAATTTTTTCTTAAAAAAAAAAATTCAATACAGCAAAATTGTCCTCCATCCTTAAAACAGATAATGCCTCTTGTTCAAGTTGCAGCAGTAAATATTTGGTTTGTATTTAAGAACTCTATTGTGCAGTATCACTGTATTCTTAATCATTTTCAGCATCACTTGATTTCCAGAATATGAGAGACTAAAACCAAGACTCCACTGTGAGGTTGATACACTTACATCTCTTAACCTATACTCACCCCAATGAGTCTCTCTCAATCTCCTCCTAGACAGAGTTGGCAAAGAGTTTGAATTATAAACACTGGGCTCATTTATGTGTTTATGTATAAACACTGGAAGCATTTATGTATGCTTCAATTTAGTGGTATCCCCAAATTTAATCCTTCATGTACTCAAGCTCAGAAACCTAAGCAAGGGTATTTGGATGCCTTCTGCTGTAATTTCCTTCCCTTCCTAAATATCTATCTTGGATACAGCATTATTAAAACCAATAGCATTGTGCAATAGTCCTTCACCATTTACGTCTGACACTAATGAATATTGGTGGCAAAGGCAATAGAATTCAATGGAATTCATATCTATACTGGAGTGGGTTGCCATTTCCTTCACGACCCAGGGATCGAACCCGGATCTCCTGCATTGTAGGCAGACGCTTTACCATCTGAGCTACCAGGGAAGCCCTTATGTCCCTTTACCATCATTTAAATAGAGTTCTTGACAAATACTGTATAATATCATTTATATGTGGAATCTAAAAATACAAAAACAAAAAACAAAAACAAAAACACTGAATATAAGAAAAAAGAAGTAGACTCACAGATATAGAGAACACACCAGTGGTAACCAGTGGTTGGGAGGGTGCAATATGTGGGTAGGGAAGTGGGAGGTATAAACGATTGGATGTAAGTTAGGCTAAAGGATGTATTGTACAACACAGGGAATATAGCAAATGTTTCAGAATAACTGTAAATCGAAAGTAACCATTAAAAACTGTATAAAAGTTAAAAATAAAAAATTTTAGTTAGAAAATATTTTTTAATAAATAGATCTCTTGAGTACCCTACTCACGCTACCTTATATACTCAAAAACTCTTACGTATCTTCATGAAACCTACAGATTTTCTGAATTGTTGACCTGACATTATATCATTACATTTGCCCATTCTGCTTTGACAGGCTTTGCTATATGAGTGTGTGCACACAAGTGTGTGTGTGTATGTGACTTCCCTGGTGGCTCAGATGGTAGAGTCTGCCTGCAGTTCGGGAGACCCGGGTTCAGTCCCTGAGTTGGGAAGATCCCCTGGAGGAGGGAATGGCTACCCACTCCAGAATTCTTGCTTGGAGAATCCCATGGACAGAGGAGTCTGGTGGGCTACAGTCTGGGATCGCAAAGGATTGGACACAACTGAGTGACTAACACAGTGACTTTCATATACATATATGTGTGTGTGTGTGTGTGTGTGTGTGTGTGTGTGTGTGTGTGTGTGGAGAAGGCAATGGCACCCCAGTCCAGTACTCTTGCCTGGAAAATCCCATGGACGGAGGAGCCTGGTGGGCTGCAGTCCATGGGGTCGCTGAGGGTCGGACACGACTGAGCGACTTCACTTTCACTTTCATGCATCGGAGAAGGAAATGGCAACTGACTCCAGTGTTCTTGCCTGGAGAATCCCAGGGACGGGGGAGCCTGGTGGGCTGCCGTCTCTGGGGTCGCACAGAGTCGGACACGACTGAAGCAACTTAGCAGCAGCAGTGTGTGTGTGTATATATGGTTTACGTGTGGGTATGTGTGTTACATTGAAGCAATAAAATTAGTAGGATATAAGATGTTTATTATAACAGCATGTAATGGTAGAGATAAAAGTTATGAGAAACGTTAATCTAACCCAAAGATACCTATCTAGTTGGACAGATAGCCATGACTCTATGTCAAAATCTATTTTAACTGAGCACTTAGGGCATACTTATTAATTCAAAGGGGCTTTAAATCACAGTATTTTGCACAGGACACATTCTTCTTTAATTTATCAAGACTTTAATATTTTAAGACATTTATCCACCTAGTCTCAATGCAATTCCAACTCCCACCAAAGCAAAACAAGGTGTCAAAGACACTTGAATTTTCTAGTCTTTAACTTCTAAGGGTTTCTGTTCATCCAACTCCAACCAGAGCCTTTCCCTTCTAAAACATTTCTTAATTTCTGCATTAAACTTCCTAACATTAAACTTGCTTCTAGTGTTGAAGATTGTACATTCTGGAGTCAGACTACCTGATTTGGTTGGAGTTTTTGCATTTTTCTCCGGTGGCTCAGTTGGTAAAGAATTCACCCGCAACGCGGGCCTGGGTTTGATCCCTAGGTTGGGAAGATCTCTTGGAGAAGGGAACGGCTACCCACTCCAGTATTCTGGCCTGGAGAAGCCCATGGACTGTATAGTCCATGGGGTCACAAACAGTGGGACATGACTGAGCGACTTTCCGTTTCACTTTCACTTTCTGCATTTTTCTGCTTATTTTTCTGCCTAAACCTTGTTAAATCTCAATTTCCTTAACCAGAATATGGTGATAATAGTGATACCCACTTCAATGGACTGGCATGGGAATTAATCAGTACCCTTATATTTTTTAGAACTATGGTCAGCATTTAGTCAACTGCTCAATATATTTTAGGTATGACTGTTATCATGGTCATAGTCTCCCCCATTATCACTGAAAAAAATGTTACTCTTACAGTCTGCAGTCAAAGCTATATTCCTTGGTTGTCAATATAACTATACAGCTCTTATACCAAGTATCTAGCAAAATCATCCTCTCTGCTTAACAGTCCTCCTCTTTTGTCCCTACGCCCAGGTTACCCCTCAACATTCCATTGCTGGTCAAGCTCTCAGAATGCTCTCTATCTACTAAAGTCTACAAAAATACTCTTCTTGTCCTGTTTTGCTCACCAGAATTTTAAGTCCATAGGATCCAGAACCATGTCTTTACATTCACCAGAACCTGAAAAATTCACCAATATGACAGGAAGGCCTTGTATGCAAATTCAAACAAGAGAGTTTATGTGTACTATTCACTGCAGAATCTCTAGTGTTAAGAACAAATCTGAAATAAATAAAATTTGGAAACCATAAAATAATATGGTTAAGAGAGTCAGGTTATCTGGTTCTGGTAAGCTCGGTTTTCTCACATGCAAAATAGAAATTATAATATTGCCTATCTCACAGGGTATTGTGGTAAATGAGCTAACACATGTAAAGCACTTTGAACTAGCTTTGACATGAGTACTCAGTAATAATAACCAATACCACCATTATGATTTTATTAAATACTGAAGCTTCATCTTCAATATAAATGGAATGGCTCCAAAGATAGGATTAGAAAAATCCTAGCCCTCTCTCTAATGAAATGTGAAGTTCATTTTTTTAAAGCAAGGGGAAAAATACAAAAGGTCCGTTGAAATACAAAATATGTTAAACCTTCAAAACCCATTTGAAGACTTCAGCTTTCTCCCACGATGTAGCAACAAGGACTGAATTTACCTACCCACCTTAAACAACTAAAGGACCAGACAAAATATATGAAATTATGCTTTTCAGACATTGAACATCAAGAGAGTAATTCCTGAAAGAAAGCAGCTGAGTTGAACCATGAAATCATCTGAGTCCACTCCTGAAGTGTCCCCAGGCCTCAGGGCACGAAGGAAGAAACACTAACAGACTATGGTCTCTTGAGGTCAGAATATAGAATTCAGAGACAGAGGAGGCCAAGGCAGCTAGATCACCTATAGATAAAATTATGGGATGTCTGTGAGAAAATATGAGAACATTTTCATTACAATCAGGTAGGCAAAGAATTCATAAAAAGGCACAAAATTCAAGTTTAGTTAAAAATGATAAACTGACCAGCATCATTAAAATGTCTTATTTTTCAAACGACACTGTTAAAAAAATAGAAAGGCAAGCTATAGACTAAACAGAAATATATACAAAATAAATATCCACAAAAGAGTTTATATTCAGATTTTACCCAAGAGTTCAAATCTGTTGCCATTTTTAGTGGATGTCTTCTTGTGGATTTTAAATATATGTATATATATATTTAATTATCTGAGTAATGTATTTAATATATATTTACTGTAATTAATTATTATATAGGTATATATTTAATATACATAAAATAAATATTAAATTATACATATTTGAAATCCATAAAGAAGACAACCAAGAAATAGGGCAAAAGATAATGATACTTCTCCAAAGAAGATGTATGAATGGCTAATACACACATGAAAAGATGTTCAATATTCTTTCATTATAGAAATCCAAATTACATTCAAAATGAGATACCACTACATCCTATCCACTAGAATGGACAAATAAATACCTCCAAGGGATCAAGGGTGTTAGGTTACAGGGAAACTCTCATTCTGCCAAAGGGAATGTCAGATAGTACAAAAACTTTGAAAAGCATTTAGGTATTTTCTTAAAAAGTTAAACAAACATATCATATGACCTCACTCCTTTCCTAGATATTTATTCCTAAGGGGAAAAAAAGCATATATTCACCAAAAGTCTTCTATGTGAATATCTATAGCTACTTTGTGGAAACAGTGACAGACTTTATTTTCTTGGGCTCCAAAATCACTGCAGCCATGAAATTAAAAGATGCTTGCTCCTTGGAAGAAAAGCTTTGACCAACCTAGACAGCATATTAAAAAGCAGAGACATTACTTTGCCAACAAAGGTCCATCTAGTTGAAGCTATGGTTTTTCCAATAGGCAGGTATGGATGTGAGAATCAGACTATAAAGAAAGCTTAGTGACAAAGAATCGATGCTTTTGAACTGTGGTGTTGGAGAAGACTCTTGAGGGTCCCTTGGACAGCAAGGAGATCAAACCAGTCAGTCCTAAAGGAAATCAATCCTGAATATTCATTGGAAGGACTGATGCTGAAACTGAAGCTGAAAGACCCTGATGCTGGGAAAGACTGAAGGCAGGAGGAGAAGGGGACAACAGAGACAAGATGGTTGGAGGGCATCACCGACTCAATGGACATGAGTCTGAGCAAGCTCTGGGAGTTGGTGAAGGACAGGGAAGCCTGGCGTGCTGCAGTCCACGTGGTGGCAAAGAGTTGGACACGACTGAGTGACTGAACAACAACAAAATTAGAAACAATCCAAATGTCCATGATATGGAATACTAAAATGAAATACTACTAATCAATAATAAGGAATGCACTATTGATACATTCAACAACTTGATTAAATCTCAGAATCATTATGCTGAAAAAAGCCAGACTAAAAAGCATATATATATGATTCTATGTAAATTTGTAGAAAATTAAAACATATCTGCAGTAACAGAAAGCAGAGTGGTGGATGTGAAAAGACAGTGTGAGAGGAAGGGGAGGATTGCAAATGAGCACAAGGAAATTGGGGACAGGAAAATGTTTGCTGTCTCTTTTGTGATAATGGTTTATGAATGTACATGTATGGCAAAACTCATTAAATGGTAAACTTTATATGAATTTACTGTGCATCAGTCATCACTCACCTTAAAAATAAATTTCAATTTGATTTTCTATGAAAATATTTATTGTTTATGCTAGTAAGATACAGATAATGCAGATAAAGCAAAGAGCCTCCATGACAACCACTCTCAAATTTTACTTGCTTCCACCAAGTTAGCTACTATTATCAGTTGGGTACATATGGCTCCCAGATCTTTTTCAAAGTATTTTCCTATATTAGTCTATGTGTGTTAGAAGATTATTTATAGGCACACATCCATTTGTGTAGCTTAAGATTTCATAATTACACATGTGTGTGTATATGTGTTTAGAAGCAGATGGTAGTTGTTGTAGGGCAGAAACCAACACAACATTCTAAAGCAATTATCCTCCCATTAAAAAAGTAAAAAAAGAAAGAAATGATACTATAACATACTTTGGGATGTCACCACACAAGTACACATATATTCTCACATTTTTAATTTCTGTAAGATATTCCATGTATTGGAGAAGGCAATGGCAACCCACTCCAGTACTCTTGCCTGGAAAATCTCATGGATGGAGGAGGCTGGTAGGCTGCAGTCCATGAGGTCGCTAAGAGTCGGACACGACTGAGTGACTTCACTTTCACTTTTCACTTTTATGCATTGGAGAAGGAAATGGAAACCCACTCCAGTGTTCTTGCCTGGAGAATCCCAGGGATGGCGGAGCCTGGTGGACTGCTGTCTATGGGGTCACACAGAGTCAGACACAACTGAAGCGACTTAGCAGCAGCAGCAGCAGCAGCAGCATTCCATGTATGGCTTTATCATATTTTGACTGCTCCCATTGATATGAGTATTTTCAATTTTACAATTTTAAAAATAGATGTAACATACACCATTATAAATCTAAGTATATGTATAAAAGTTTTTCTAGAACAATATCAGGATGTAAAGGAACTATGTTCAAGAATGCATTCCTCACTTAAATGGGACAGATACAACCAGATCACTCTTTGATCTATTATCAATTCCCTAAATTGCTAAATAAATAATGTAGTAATGCAACCCTGAATATTCATTGGAAGGACTGATACTGAAGCTAAAATTCCAATACTTTGACTACCTAATGAGAAGTGCAAACTTATTGGAAAAGCCCCTGATGCTGGGAAAGACTGAGGGCAGGAGAAAAGGGCAACAGGGGATAAGATGGTTGGATGGCATTACAGACTCAATGGATATGGGTTTAAGCAAACTCCACTGAACTGAACTGAACTGAAGGGGCCGTGAAGAACGGGAAAGCCTGGCCTGGTACAGTTCATGAGGTCACAAAGAGTTGGACGTGACTTAGCGACTGAACAAAAACGAAAGATAATATTCACCTATAATGTCTTTGTCTCATTTAAAAATACATTCCAGGGGCTTTAATTTTATATAGAGCTATGCATCTCAGGAGATAAATCAATAAAACTAACACTTCTGTGTGATACTAAATTTGATCTTTAAACAAGTGTCTATTGCTAATGCTAACCAACTTGGAAGTGACTAGGAAAAATACAAAGTCTAAATAACAGTAATTTAGCTAATGAATTGCTGTTTCAAATGACTATCACCCAGACAAATCCACAGTTGACTTTAAGCAGTCAAACTTCATTAATGCTTGACGACTAACACAGAAGATGGACTGTCAACTTAAAAATTATTGGTGTCTTCCAAACAACTGGCTGCTGCTGCTGCTGCTAAGTCACTTCAGTCGTGTCCGACTCTGTGCGACCCCAGAGACGGCAGCCCATGAGGCTCCCCTGCCCCTGGGATTCTCCAGGCAAGAACACTGGAGTGGGTTACCATTTCCTTCTCCAATGCATGAAAGTGAAAAGTGATAGTGAAGTCACTCAGTTGTGTCCGACTCTTAATGACCTCATGGACCGCAGCCTACCAGGCTCCTCCATCCATGGAATTTTCCAGGCAAGAGTACTGGAGGGGGTGCCATTGCCTTCTCTGAACAACTGGCTACAGTGAGGCAGAAATCATATGTGAAAACATTATCTAATTACACGTGGAAAGGGAAATTTTAAGGGTTATAAGCAGAATTTGCTCAAATCCAATGAATCGAAACCTGTGTTTTTCTTTGGAGAAAACAATGAAACATTCTGTTACTTGCTATTCTATACACCAAGAGAAATTAATAATCTTGAAGATTGTTTTCACTTTTTTTACTTGATTGAAATAATCTTCATTCAACCTATCTTAAGGGACTATTGGTAATGAACTTACAACCAAGAAGAAATAGAATGCAATAATTTCTGAAGATTTTTTTTTCTCCTTTAAATGCAGAAATGCAATGTTGAAACTGTATTTTACATTTTTTATAAAGCCTTTTCTGGGAAAAGAACACACATTCGTAAGAGGATACATACTTTACGGAACATCTATATTTCCCCTAATATAATCCATTTTTTGACATTAGCAACACATTTCTTTTGTTATTTTGGACATTGCGAAGTGCAAGGCCAAATATGTCCTTATTTCAACATTTTCAGAAAATCATATCTTATGCATATTGTATTTGAATGTCACCTTCATTTTTATTTTCTACTTGTATTTTTTATCTCCATGGTGAGTTATCTCATTATCATCACCATTTAAAATTCTTGAGTATCTCTGAAGAATTACAAATCGTTTTGGGAATATATTTGCTAAGTCACTTCAGTCGTGTCCGACTCCGTGCGACCCCATAGACGGCAGCCCACCAGGCTCCCTCGTCCCTGGGATTCTCCAGGCAAGAACACTGGAGTGGGTTGCCATTTCCTTCTCCAATGCATGAAAGTGAAAAGTGAAAGTGAAGTTGCTCAGTCGTGTCTGACTCTGGCGACCCCATGGACTGCAGCTTACCAGGCTCCTCCATCCATGGGATTTTCCAGGCAAGAGTACTGGAGTGGGGTGCCATTGCCTTCTCCGGGGAATATATTTAGAACTATACAATATGATAGATTGCATTATTGACCCCAATTCTTTACTCATTTCTGCATCCATAACTTTTGACATGTGACTTTGGGGTTCTTCCCTTTGACTTTGGGTTCAGCCATGTGACTGACTTTGGCCAATTGACTGAGGCAGATATGAAGTGTGTCAGTTCAGAAAGTGAAAGTCTTAGTTGCTTATTCATGTCTGACTCTTTGCAACCCCATGGACCCACCAGGCTCCTCTGCCCGTGGGATTCTCCAGACAAGAATACTGGAGTGGGTAGCCTTTCTCTTCTCTAGGGAATCTTCTTGACCCAGGGATCGAACCTGGGTCTCTTGTACTGCTGGCAGATTCTTTACCGTCTGAGCACCAAGGAAGCCCATAGTGAAAGTGAAGTCGCTCAGTCGTGTCCGACTCTTTGTGACCCCATGGACTATAGCCTATCAGGCTCCTCCATCCATGGGATTCTCCAGGCAGGAATACTGGAGTGGGTTGCCATTTCCTTCTCCAGGAGATCTTCCCAACCCAGGGACTGAACCTGGGTCTCCCGCATTGTAGGCTGACACTTTGCCATCTGAGCCACCAGTCCATACTTGGCCCTTAATGGGTTTTACCCATTTTGACATGCATTCTTATATTTTTGTCATTGCTACTGGAAGAATATACCTGGATAATCTGCTGTTCCAAGATTAAGGATAAACACAACAGACTCAAAGTGCTGGAGCATGAAACAAAACCTCTCTGGCTGTTGTAACTTAAATTAGCTAAGCCAGAGACATGTAAGAGAGCCCGGCTGAGATAAGCAGAGGCACACCAGTTGCTCTCTAAATAAGATCCCCCTTTTTATCCCTCACATGTGTGAATATCACTGAGAATTTTTTTGCTACTGTTTGTTACACAGCATTACTGTGTCAATAGCTAACTGATCCATATCATGTGATTTTGTTTGTGTGCGTGTATGTGCGTTTTCTCTTAAGCTTACTTGTTATTCTACATTCTGTTGCCTGGTTATGTGTTACCCGTTGCCACCTAAAATAGAGTGAAAATATTAACAAACATTAATCCACAAGCAAATGGATTTTACTTGTTAAACATGAGAATTCTAGTAACCTTAGCTCAAGCCTTAGCTCCAGAATCCATCATCCACATGAAACCTTAAATGATCTTATATCACTCTGAACTTTGGTTTTTATCATCTATAGGCAGGGGATGCTTGAGTATTCAAGCCCAGCCTTGGGATATTCAACAGAATCATACTGTATAATCAATTAATGATACTTATCATCACCACAAGGCTGAAAAGGGGGAGTGGGCTATCTGCCAGGTATTTTGCTTCCCTCTTCTACATCTAACATGAACAGTTACCTAACATTTTGTGCTGTGTGCTGTATGTTCAGTCACTCAGTCATGTACTACTCTTTGGGATGGTCATGGACTGTGGCCAGCTAGGTCCTCTGCCCATGGGATTTGCCCGGCAAGAATACTGGACTGGGTTCCCATTTCCTCCTCCAAGAGATCTTCCTGCCCCAGGGATCAAACCCACATCTGCTGTGTCTCCTGCATTGCAGGCAGACTCTTTACCACTGAACCACGTGCTAACAACATATTACTCCCATATTACTTAAATAAAAAGTTTTATAAAAATAAAATATGATATTATAAATAATCATAGTCAATAACACTTATACAACCCCCAGATTTAGAATCTTAGTCTCATACTATGATCAGTAGAATAATTTCTTCCATTGCTCTTATTTTATATGTGAGAATACGGAGAACTCTAAAAATAAAAGCTATCACATGTAGCAAAACTTAAACTAGAAATCTCCTCTTTATCACTAGTTCAACATCATAACCAGGAGGCCTCTCTAAACCTCTTGTGGCCATTAAGTCATCTCCATGATTTTACTAACTGCCACTTTATGAAGCCTCTGTCTTAATTTATAGCATTTTTTCAATGGACTAATGGTAATGAAAATGAGAGAATTTTACACATGTGGGAAATAAATCCACAATTAACCAATAAGCCCCTACTTTCTACATTACTGACTATAAAAAAGCAAAGACTAAAAAGTTAAAATATCTTCCAATGTTTAATTAAAAGTCCAAGTATCTCATCATCTTTTTTTCTTGCTTGCTTTAACTAATTCTCTGACTGCTACATATGTAAATCTTACTTCAAATGTAACTCTTGATTTTTTTAATGAAAAAAGACTATATATGAATTCCATGTAAGTTTAAATTTATAACTCCCCTATGAGGAAAAAAATAGAATCTGAAGTGTGTTTTTAAAGGTGCGTGACAAGAGAGCGTCTTAGAATTATTCTTACTCTGAAATTATTAAGAAAAGAAAAAGAAAATGGTACAGGTTTGGGAATAAAGAAGAAAAAGATGAAGGATGAATTAAAAGTATCACTGTGTACCTCATCTAGCATAAGGCTCCTGAACTTGGTTAACTGAAGAATAAGGCTCATATCTATATTTGATCCAATATTGATTTAATGGGAGAAATAAATTTGTTGTTAGTGAGATGTGGAGATAAACCCCAGGAGGTTAAGCTATATAACAACCAATCTCTCAAGTAGCTTCATTGACTCCAAGATACAGAAAGACAATTCAGACAGAAAGGATGCACAATCAGAAGTGATACCTAGTTTCAGGAGGTAATGATGCATCAAACAAGGGGTCAAAGCAACACTGTAAATCAGCTTCCTCTGTGTAAGAAAACTTATTTTCTGGTTTAAGACTTCCAATAATGTTTTGGCTCACCAGCTAAAGTTTTCTAATTATATTTGTATCAGAACACTGTTTTCTGATTAATTATAACAGAATTTGCACCCCTCTCTGAAAAACCTATGCTTGGGCACAAGTGGATGCATGTGTGTTCATGCCCATGCACGTGCAGCATGAATAAATAGGCACCAATCACACAACTCCTCTCCACTTCTATAACATCTCATCTATTGATATGACACTAACTGTGTACATCTGATGCTCAAAACACCCATCCTTTTGCTCCATGGTCACCATCTGGAGCTACCACCAAAGCCAGCTAGTCTATGGACTTACTCTTGATAGTCTCAGAATCCAAACTAGAAAATAAAGAAGGGCTTAGTAATTCAGGGCCAATACTACAAAAGCAGTGCAAATAAAATCCAATGGGCCTTTCAAAAACACTCAGTATTTGCCTAACCCTGGGTGTCAGAAATTGAAAGGTGAGTAAGACACAACATCTAATTTCAAAGTATTTGTAGTCAGTAAAGAAATGTCATAGGCTGTATGGATGGTGTACAGCAGGCTGGACTTGATGTGTGAAGAATGGAAAGCTATTAAATTAATAGTTAAAGAGATCATTAGGGTGGAGTGAAGCAAGATGTTCATTCTCCCTAGCATTTATTGACAGTCATAGGATAAGAAGTACTGAATTTAAGATAACCACCTACCTCCCACAACCAGTCCTGTAAAGGATTTGACACTGCTTTGCATATAATCAATCCATAAATTGCACTCATATTTTTCTTGCCTTCTTAATCTTGAAGAGAGCAAAATTATGCCTACTTTGACCTGTTCTGGAGATATCTCTTAAATTGATCTTCTGTGGTTGTTCTCTTCTTAAATATATTTTAAGCTAAATTTTTAAAATTATAAAATATTACCTATATATTAAGTGTTATGAAAAGTCTGGACTATCAAGTAGGAAAAAGACAATTTTAAATGACTCATAATTCAAATACTCAAAGAAAATCACTATTGACATATCCTTACTTCATTTGATCATTCATTTATACTTTCAACAAATCTCACTAAAAGCTTACTATGTGCTCTACATGCTAGCCTTCTGGAGGTCTTCCTTGCATAAACAAACACTGTCCTTCACAAAACTGGGATCATGTATGTAGATACATAATTTTGTATTTTTACTTATTGATATGTGGTGAACATTTTCAGGTATAATTAAACATTTCTGTAACATTTATCAAGAAATTCAGGGTTTTATTATTTTTTTAAATTTTATTTAACTTTACAATATTGTATTGGTTTTGCCATATATCAAAATGAATCCGCCACAGGTGTACATGAGCTCCCCATCCTGAACCCTCCTCTCTCCTCCCTCCCCATACCATTCCTCTGCATCGTCCCAGTGCACCAGCCCCAAGCATCCAGTATCGTGCATCGAATCTGGACTGGCGACTCGTTTCATACATGATATTATACATATTTCAATGCCATTCTCCAAAATCATCCCACCCTCTCCCTCTCCCACAGAATCCAAAAGACTGTTCAATACATCAGTGTCTCTTTTGCTGTCTCGTATACAGGGTTATTGTTACCATCTTCCTAAATTCCATATATATGTGTTAGTATACTGTACTGGTGTTTTTCTTTCTGGCTTACTTCACTCTGTATAATAGGCTCCAGTTTCATCCACCTTATTAGAACTGATTCATATGTATTCTTTTTAATGGCTGAGTAATACTCCATTGGGTATATGTACCACTGCTTTCTTATCCATTCATCTGTTGATGGGCATCTAGGTTGCTTCCATGTCCTGGCTATTATAAACAGTGCTGCGATGAACATTGGGGTACACGTGTCTCTTTCAATTCTGGTTTCCTCAGTGTGTATGCCCAGCAGTGGGATTGCTGGATCATAAGGCAGTTCTATTTCCAGTTTTTTAAGGAATCTCCACACTGTTCTCCATAGTGGCTGTACTAGTTTGCATTCCCACCAACAGTGTAAGAGGGTTCCCTTTTCTCCACACCCTCTCCAGCATTTATTGTTTGTAGACTTTTGGATCGCAGCCATTCTGACTGGCGTGAAATGGTACCTCATAGTGGTTTTGATTTGCATTTCTCTGATAATGAGTGATGTTGAGCATCTTTTCATGTGTTTGTTAGCCATCTGTATGTCTTCTTTGGAGAAATGTCTATTTAGGTCTTTGGCCCATTTTTTGATTGGGTCGCTTATTTTTCTGGAATTGAGCTGTAGGAGTTGCTTGTATATTTTTGAGATTAGTTGTTTGTCTGTTGCTTCATTTGCTATTATTTTCTCCCATTCTGAAGGCTGTCTTTTCACCTTGCTAAAGTTTCCTTTGTTGTGCAGAAGCTTTTAAGTTTAATTAGGTCCCATTTGTTTATTTTTGTTTTTATTTCCAATATTCTGGGAGGTGGGTCATAGAGGATCCTGCTGTGATGTATGTCGGAGAGTGTTTTGCCTATGTTCTCCAAAAGTACAACTTTCCAAAACTGTACCAGGAAGAAATAGAAAATCTTAACAGACCCATCACAAGCACGGAAATTGAAACTGTAATCAAAAATCTTCCAGCAAATAAAAGCCCAGGTCCAGACGGCTTCACAGCTGAATTCTACCAAAAATTTAGAGAAGAGCTAACACCTATCCTACTCAACATCTTCCAGAAAATTGCAGAGGAAGGTAAACTTCCAAACTCATTCTATGAGGCCACCATCACCCTAATACCAAAACCTGACAAAGATCCCACAAAAAAAGAAAACTACAGGCCAATATCACTGATGAACATAGATGCAAAAATCCTTAACAAAATTATAGCAATAAGAAACCAACAACACATTAAAAAGGTCATACACTATGACCAAGTGGGCTTTATCCCAGGGATGCAAGGATTCTTCAATATCTACAAATCAATCAATGTAATACACCACATTAACAAATTGAAAAATAAAAACCATATGATTATCTCAATAGATGCAGAGAAAGCCTTTGACAAAATTCAACATCCGTTTATGATTAAAAACCCTCCAGAAAGCAGGAATAGAAGGAACATACCTCAACATAATAAAAGCTATATACGACAAACCCACAGCAAACATCCTCAATGGTGAAAAATTGGAAGCATTTCCTTCAAAGTCAGGGTTTTATTTTAGCACACCCCTTCACAGTGTCTACTGGGAATGGCTGACTGTATGCATTGTTTTCAACATCTAAAATCTACAAATGACCAAAGCTAAAAAATGCCTTCGTGAAATTAGTGGAAGCTCCTTGAGAGCAAAGATTATATTTCCTATCTTCCTTTGTCTCCTATAGCATAATACACAAAATTAAAAATTGATAAGTGAAACTCTGAGTGACTACCAATTTGTCATTTTATTTAATCTTCCTACCCTTTAATCTTATATCTATCATGTACCTTTATCACAGAAAACATTGCTTCAATATACTCAACGATTAATCTGTTTATTTTTCCCTTTTCTTTTTGCCTATTCCCAGACAAGACCGAATGCTCCAAATTTCAGCTGATTTCATTATTTAAAAAGTAAGGTATCCTCAAATGAACTTATTTGAAAAGCAGAAATTTCAAAAACAGATGTAGAGAACAAATTTGGAAAACAGATGTAGAGAACAAACATGGACTCCAAGGGGTAAGAGTGGATGGGATGAATTGGGAGATTGGGATCGACATATGTACACTCTGTTGTTGTTGTTTAGTCACTAAATCGTGTCAGATTCTTTTGCGATCCCATGGACTGTAGCCCACCAGGCTCCTGTGTCCATGAGATTTCCCAGGCAAGGATACTGGAGTGGGTTGCCATTTCCTTCTCCAGGGATCTTCCCAACCCAAGGATCAAACCCGTATCTCTTGCAGGTGGATTGGCAGGAGACAATCAACAGACAATTGCCAACAGACAATCCTCCTGTTGGCAGGCAGGTTCCTTACCACTGAGCCACCAGGGAAGCCCATACACTATTGATACTATATATAAAATAGGTAACTAATACGAACCTATTGTATAGCAGGGAACTCTACCCAATGCTCTCTGGTGACCTAAATGGGAAGGAAATCCAAAAGGAGATTTAGGCATGCTGAAGTTCATGGGGTTGCGAAGAGTTGGAGAAGACTGGGTAACTGAACAACAGCAACAGCTGATTCACTTTGCTGTACAGCTGAAGCTAACACTGCAGTGTAAAGCAACTATTCTCCAATAAAAATTAATTTACAAAGTAAGGCACCCTATTCTAACATTCACTTGCCCACTGTGCTATAATATCCCATTTATCTGCTGCACCATCCATCCCTGAATAGATTGTAAACTCTATGAGGGCAGGCACCATGTCCATGCAGATTATTACTACATCACCAGTGCCTGACATATAATAGATATGTAATAATTAGTTGAGAGATGAAGAAATAAATTGTTCAGAAGGAAAGCTGGAATATTCTGGACCAGGGGGTCAGTAGTTGGGTTAGGAAGCTAACATGGGAAGTACCAGGGATTTACAAAATAATTGGATGCATGTTGGTGACCTTGTCCATTGGGATCTATCTACATTGAGACACTTTCTCAGCAACTCTCTCCCTCACCTCCATCTCCAGTACTCCAGACAATCCCATTTGGGGAACTGGTTCTTCCACTGAAAGGAGGGTCTTTGAGATAATTTTAAAGAACAGTATTGAGTTTCTTTATCTAGATTCTTGACTTACACAGTAATCTCTCATTCCTGACCTGCTGCCAGCTTTGAAGAACTGACACTGAGGGTTCTACACGTTAGTTCCTGGCCATGTCCTCATGTCCTGTGGCTGCAAGCACTCCCTCTCCAGATTGCTGTGTGAGGGGTGTGAGGGACAGAGCATGGGCTGTGGTGTCATTAAGCTCTACCCATGTACCTTGACGTTACCATTGTTCAACACACAAGACACGTTTACCAACTGTTCTGGTTCTACTACTATCATCAATCAGAAGGTAATAGGAATCTGCCATGGGTTGTTGTGAAAATGAAAATAATTTGCATCTGATGTATAACAGGAAATGAAAACTATTAATCCACTTTATATGTCATGATTCTTTTTATTTTTTTTAATTTTATTTTATTTTTAAACTTTACAATATTGTATTGGTTTTACCAAATATCGAAATGAATCCGCCACAGGTATACATGTGCTCCCCATCCTGAACCCTCCTCCCTCCCCCTCCCCATACCATTCCTCTGGGTCGTCCCAGTGCACCAGCCCCAAGCATCCAGTATCGTGCATTGAACCTGGACTGGCGACTCGTTTCATATATGATATTATACATATTTCAATGCCATTCTCCAAAATCATCCCACCCTCTCCCTCTCCCACAGAGTCCAAAAGACTATTCAATACATCAGTGTCTCTTTTGCTGTCTCGTATACAGGGTTATTGTTACCACCTTTCTAAATTCCATATATATGCATTAGTATACTGTACTGGTGTTTTTCTTTCTGGCTTACTTCACTCTGTATAATAGGCTCCAGTTTCATCTACCTCATTAGAACTGATTCATATGTATTCTTTTTAATGGCTGAGTAATACTCCATTGTGTATATGTACCACTGCTTTCTTATCCATTCATCTGTTGATGGGCATCTAGGTTGCTTCCATGTCCTGGCTATTATAAACAGTGCTGTGATGAACATTGGGGTACACATGTCTCTTTCAATTCTGGTTTCCTCAGTGTGTATGCCCAGCAGTGGGATTGCTGGATCATAAGGCAGTTCTATTTCCAGTTTTTTAAGGAATCTCCACACTGTTCTCCATAGTGGCTGTACTAGTTTGCATTCCCACCAACAGTGTAAGAGGGTTCCCTTTTCTCCACACCCTCTCCAGCAATTTATTGCTTGTAGACTTTTGGATCACAGCCATTCTGACTGGCGTGAAATGGTACCTCATAGTGGTTTTGATTTGCATTTCTCTGATAATGAGTGATGTTGAGCATCTTTTCATGTGTTTGTTAGCCATCTGTATGTCTTCTTTGGAGAAATGTCTATTTAGGTCTTTGGCCCATTTTTTGATTGGGTCGTTTATTCTTCTGGAATTGCGCTGTAGGAGTTGCTTGTATGTTTTTGAGATTAGTTGTTTGTCTGTTGCTTCATTTGCTATTATTTTCTCCCATTCTGAAGGCTGTCTTTTCACCTTGCTAAAGTTTCCTTTGTTGTGCAGAAGCTTTTAAGTTTAATCAGGTCCCATTTGTTTATTTTTGCTTTTATTTCCAATATTCTGGGAGGTGGGTCATAGAGTATCCTGCTTTGATGTATGTCGGAGAGTTTTTGCCTATGTTCTCCTCTAGGAGTTTTATAGTTTCTGGTCTTACATTGAGATCTTTAATCCATTTTGAGTTTATTTTTGTGTATGGTGTTATAAAGTGTTCTAGTTTCATTCTTTTACAAGTGGTTGACCAGTTTTCCCAGAACCACTTGTTAAAGAGATTGTCTTTAATCATTGTATATTCTTGCCTCCTTTATCAAAGTTAAGGTGTCCATATGTGCGTGGATTTATCTCTGGGCTTTCTACTTTGTTCCATTGATCTATATTTCTGTCTTTGTGCCAGTATCATAGGAGGGAATGGCAAGACATACTTAAAGTGATGAAAGAAAATAACCTACAGCCGAGATTATTGTACCCAGCAAGAATCTCATTCAAATATGAAGGAGAAATCAAAAGCTTTACAGACAAGCAAAAGCTGAGAGAATTCAGCATCACCAAACCAGCTCTCCAACAAATACTAAAGGATATTCTCTAGACAGGAAACACAAAAACGGTGTATAAATTCGAACCCAAAACAATAAAGTAAATGGCAACGGGATCATACTTATCAATAATTACCTTAAACGTAAATGGGTTGAATGCCCCGACCAAAAGACAAAGACTGGCTGAATGGATACAAAAACAAGACCCCTACATATGCTGTCTACAAGAGACGCACCTCAAAACAGGGGACACATACGGACTGAAAGTGAAGGGCTGGAAAAAGATTTTCCATGCAAATAGGGACCAAAAGAAAGCAGGAGTAGCAATATTTATATCAGATAAAATAGACTTTAAAACAAAGGCTGTGAAAAGAGACAAAGATGGTCACTACCTAATGATCAAAGGATCAATCCAAGAAGAAGATATAACAATTATAAATATATATGCACCCAACACGGTAGCACTGCAATATGTAAGACAAATGCTAACAAGTATGAAAGGAGAAATTAACAATAACACAATAATAGTGGGAGACTTTAATACCCCACTCACACCTATGGATAGATCAACTAAACAGAAAATTAACAAAGAAACACAAACTTTAAACAATACAATAGACCAGTTAGACCTAATTGATATCTATAGGACATTTCATCCCAAAACAATGAATTTCACCTTTTTCTCAAGCGTACATGGAACTTTCTCCAGGATAGATCACAACCTGGGTCATAAATCTGGCCTTGGTAAATTAAAAAAAAAATTGAAATCATTCCAAGCATCTTTTCTGACCACAATGCAGTAAGATTAGATCTCAATTACAGGAGAAAATCTATTAAAAATTCCAACATATGGAGGCTGAACAACACGCTGCTGAATAACCAAAAAATCACAGAAGAAATCAAGAAAGAAATCAAAATTTGCATAGAAACGAATGAAAATGAAAACACAACAATCCAAAACCTGTGGGACACTGTAAAAGCAGTCCTAAGGGTAAAGTTCATAGCAATACAGGCATACCTCAAGAAACAAGAAAAAAGTCAAATAAATAACCTAACTCTACACCTAAAGCAACTAGAAAAGGAAGAAATGAAGAACCCCATGGTTACTAGAGGGAAAGAAATCTTAAAAATTAGGGCAGAAATAAATGCAAAAGAAACAAAAGAGACCATAGCAAAAATCAACAAAGCCAAAAGCTGGTTCTTTGAAAGGATAAATAAAATTGACAAACCATTAGCCAGACTCATCAAGAAACAAAGGGAGAAAAATCAAATCCATAAAGTTAGAAATCAAAATGGAGAGATCACAACAGACAACACAGAAATACAAAGGATCATAAGAGACTACTATCAACAATTATATGCCAATAAAATGGACAACGTGGAAGAAATGGACAAATTCTTAGAAAAGTACAACTTTCCGAAACTCGACCAGGAAGAAATAGAAAATCTTAACAGACCCATCACAAGCACGGAAATTGAAACTGTAATCAAAAATCTTCCAGCAAATAAAAGCCCAGGTCCAGACGGCTTCACAGCTGAATTCTACCAAAAATTTAGAGAAGAGCTAACACCTATCCTACTCAAACTCTTCCAGAAAATTGCAGAGGAAGGTAAACTTCCAAACTCATTCTATGAGGCCACCATCACCCTAATACCAAAACCTGACAAAGATCCCACAAAACAAGAAAACTACAGGCCAATATCACTGATGAACATAGATGCAAAAATCCTTAACAAAATTATAGCAATCAGAAACCAACAACACATTAAAAAGGTCATACACCATGACCAAGTGGGCTTTATCCCAGGGATGCAAGGATTCTTCAATATCCACAAATCAATCAATGTAATACACCACATTAACAAATTGAAAAATAAAAACCATATGATTATCTCAATAGATGCAGAGAAAGCCTTTGACAAAATTCAACATCCATTTATGATAAAAACTCTCCAGAAGCAGGAATAGAAGGAACATACCTCAACATAATAAAAGCTATATACGACAAACCCACAGCAAACATTATCCTCAATGGTGAAAAATTGAAAGCATTTCCTCTAAAGTCAGGAACAAGACAAGGGTGCCCACTTTCACCATTACTATTCGACATAGTTTTGGAAGTTTTGGCCACAGCAATCAGAGCAGAAAAAGAAACAAAAGGAATCCAGATTGGAAAAGAAGTAAAACTCTCACTGTGTGCAGATGACATGATCCTCTACATAGAAAACCCAAAAGACTCCACCAGAAAATTACTAGAACTAATCAATGATTATAGTAAAGTTGCAGGATATAAAATCAACACAGAGAAATCCCTTGCATTCCTATATACTAATAATGAGAAAACAGAAAGAGAAATTAAGGAAACAATTCCATTCATCATTGCAACGGAAAGAATAAAATACTTAGGAATATATCTACCTAAAGAAACTAAAGACCTATATATAGAAAACTATAAAACACTGGTGAAAGAAATCAAAGAGGACACTAATAGATGGAGAAATATACTTTGTTCATGGATTGGAAGAATCAATATAGTGAAAATGAGTATACTACCCAAAGCAATTTATAGATTCAATGCAATCCCTATCAAGTACCAATGGTATTTTTCACAGAGCTAGAACAAATAATTTCACAATTTGTATGGAAATACAAAAAACCTCTACTAGCCAAACCTATCTTGAGAAAGAAGAATGGAACTGGAGGAATCAACCTACCTGACTTCAGGCTCTACTAAAAAGCTACAGTCATCAAGACAGTATGTCATGATTCTTTACCAACTGAGCTAACAGAAGCATAAGATATTAAGAAGAGGTGGGAAGAATACACAGAAGAACTGTACAAATAAGATCTTCATAACCCAGATAATCACAATGGTGTGATCACTCACCTAGAGCCAGATATCATGGAAAGTGAAGTCAAGTGGGCCTTAGGAAGTATCACTAGGAACAAAGCTAGTAGAGGTGATGGAATTCCAGTTGAGCTATTTCAAATCCTGAAAGATGATGCTGTGAAAATGCTTCACTCAATATGCCAGCAAATTTGGAAAACTCAGCAGAAGCCACAGGACTGGAAAAGGTCAGTCTTCATTCTAATCCCAAAGAAAGTCAATGCCAAAGAATGCTCAAACTACCACACAATTGCACTCATCTCACATGCTAGTAAAGTAATGTCAAAATTCTACAAGCCTGGCTTCAACAGTACGTGAACTGTGAACTTCCAGATGTTCAAGCTGGATTTAGAAAAGGCAGAGGAACCAGAGATCAAATTGCCAACATCTGCTGGCTCATCGAAAAAGCAAGAGAGTTAGAGAAAAACATCTACTTCTGCTTTATTGCCTATGCCAAAGCCTTTCACTGTGTGGACCACAACAAACTCTGGGAAATTCTGAAAGAGATGGGAATACCAGACCACCTGACCTGCCTCTTGAGAAATCTGTATGCAGGTCAAGAAGCAACAGTTAGAAATGGACATGGAACAAGAGACTGTTTCCAAATAGGGAAAAGAGTACAAGGCTGTACATTGTCACCCTGCTTATTTAACTTCTATGCAGAGTACATCATGAGAAATGCTGGGTTGGAATGAAGATTGCCAGGAGAAGTACCAATAACCTCAGATATGCAGATGACACCAGCCTTATGGCAGAAAGTGAAGAAGAACTAAAGAGCCTCTTGATGAAAATGAAAGAGGTGAGTGAAAAAGTTGGCTTGAGGCTCAACATTCAGAAAACTAAGATCATGGCATCTGGTCCCATCACTTCATGGCAAATAGATGGAGAGACAGTGGAAACAGTGACAGACTTTATCTTTTTGGGCTCCAAAATCACTGCAGATGGTGACTGCAGCCATGAAATTAAAAGACGCTTACTCCTTGGAAGAAAAGTTATACCAATCTAGACAGCATATTTAAAAGCAGAGACATTACTTTGCCAACAAAGGTCCATCTAGTCAAGGCTATGCTTTTGGCAGTAGTTATGTATAGATGTGAGAGTTGGACAATAAAGAAAGCTGAGCACCAATGAATTGACACTCTTGAACTGTGGTGTTGGAGAAGACTCTTGAGAGTCCCTTGGACTGCAAGGAGATCCAACCAGTCCATTCTAAAGGAGATCAGTCCTGGGTGTTCATTGGAAGCACTGATGCTGAAGCTGAAACTCCATTACTTTGGCCACCTGATGCGAATAACTGACTCCTTGGAAAAGACCCTGATGCTGAGCAAGATTGAAGGCAAAAGGAGAAGGGGATGACAGAGGATGAGATGGTTGAATGGCATCACCGACTCACTGGACATGAGTTTGAGTAAACCCAGAAGTTGGTGATGGACAGGGAGGCCTGGCATGCTGCAGTCCATAGACTTGCATAGAGTTGGACATGACTGAGTGACTGAACTGAATTGATGTCACGATGATCATCAATATCTGGGGCTATTTCCAAGCCTGCCAGATTTGCCCTCACAGTAGTTCTTCAGATTTAGTTTTGTGTCACTCTCCACAAATCTGTAACCTACTACTCCCCACACTCCCATCTCAACAATAACATTGCAGCACTGATTCACTGTAGCTATGTGACATGTTACAAAATTACCTTAAAACAGGAGCAAGCTAAACTAAAAACACTGAAAAGCCAAAGAAACAAATTAAGTATATTTTCAAGAGTGCTTATACAGACCTTGTATTTACCTTCAGAATCAAATAAATCAACAATTTTTAAGCATATTTCAGTTAATTCTGTAACTTTGTATTAATATTCTTATTTTATTTTGTAATGGTCAAGAGAAGACAATGATTAATGCTATCATGTCTGAAAAAGCTCTTTACAGTTTTCTTGTTTCTGTCAATTTTATATTACTAGGACAATGTTTTTTTACCATCTTAACCATTTTTAAGTATTAAGTATATTCAAATTGATATTCAGAATCAGATTTGTTCATCATCTCAGAGGGTAATACATGTAACATTTTGACTTTGTCTGTGTTTTGGAATATGGAAAATAGAAGAGAGTGAATTTGTTTGATAATTTTTAATTTGACTTTAAAAATAATGATGAAAATTAAAAGAAGCCTCATAGATCTAATTGACAAAACATCTAAAATTCCCTTATTAAACATATCTTGAATCTGGAAAATAGATATTTCTAAGGAGAAAAAAATGATCTCATATAAAAAGGGGAAAAAAAGATCTCATATAAAAATAATGATCTCATATAAAATAATTAAGGAATTTATGAGAGTTGGTCCAAGAAAATATTTTGTGTCTTCTCTAAACTTCCTAAAATATCTTTAATTGGCTTTTTAAAAATTAACATAAGGATAACACTTCTATAACTGAAAAAGCACTTCATCTTTTATTTTTCCAAAAGGCTGAGCCTTGTTTAGGTGAAGCAGCTAATTAGTGAATAAGACCATATGTAGATAGATATAAATGTATGAATATCAATACATGTACATCATTTCTATTCATATAAAATGACGGTAACAATCTGAGGGAGAATAGACTAGTTTACCAGAGAATATCTTCACTTTCTGACACAGGCAGGCTCAAATTAACCTTTCTGTGGTTACATCAAATTCTTCCTCATTCTTGACCTCATTCTTAGTGTCCTTAGAAATTCTTTCCAAATCGCCCTGACCCCCTACACACTCCTTGCAAGTTTACCCCAGAATGGAGCTAATTGAGATTTCCTGCCCTTAATTACCAAAGAACTCATTTCCACTTTTGTTTTTTATTTGTTTGTTTTCCTCTAATGCCATTATTATGAAGCCAATTCAATTGGCAAGACATACGTATGCAGTTTAAGTCATGAAACTTTGGTTGAGCCCTTTTATCTACCTGACTATTTCCTCCTATACAAATTGAGCTACCTCCACTTTTGTGGTTGCTGCTGCTGCTAAGTCGTGTCAGTCGTGTCTGACTATTTGCGACCCCATGGACCACAGCCCACCAGGCTCCCCCATACCTGGGATTCTCCAGGCAAGAACACTGGAGTGGGTTGTCATTGCCTTCTCCAATGCAGATCAGATCAGTCGCTCAGTCGTGTCCGACTCTTTGCGACCCCATGAATCGCAGCACGCCAGGCCTCCCTGTCCATCACCAACACCAGGAGTTCACTCAAACTCACGTCCATCAGTGATGGTCAGTGATGCTATCCAGCCATATCATCCTCTGTCATCCCCTTCTCTTCCTGCCCCCAATCCCTCCCAGCATCAGAGTCTTTTCCAATGAGTCAACTCTTCTCATGAGGTGGCCAAAGTACTGGAGTTTCAGCTTCAGCATCATTCCTTCCAAAGAAATCCCAGGGCTGATCTCCTTCAGAATGGACTGGTTGGATCTCCTTGCAGTCCAAGGGACTCTCAAGAGTCTTCTTCAACACCACAGTTCAAAAGCATCAATTCTTCGGCGCTCAGCCTTCTTCACAGTCCAACTCTCACATCTATACATGACCACAGGAAAAACCATAGCCTTGACTAGATGGACCTTTGTTGGCAAAGTAATGTCTCTGCTTTTTAATATGCTATCTAGGTTGGTCATAACTTTCCTTCCAAGGAGTAAGCGTCTTTTAATTTCATGGCTGCAGTCACCATCTGTAGCGATTTTGGAGCCCAGAAAAATAAAGTCTGACACTGTTTTTCCACTGTTTCCCCATCTACTTCCCATGAAGTGGTGGGACCGGATGCCATGATCTTCATTTTCTGAATGTTGAGCTTTAAGCCAACTTTTTCACTCTCCACTTTCACTTTCATCAAGAGGCTTTTGAGTTCCTCTTCACTTTCTGCCATAAGGGTGGTGTCATCTGCATATCTGAGGTTATTGATATTTCTGGCAATCTTGATTCCAGCTTGTGTTTCTTCCAGTCCAGCGTTTCTCATGATGTACTCTGCATATAAGTTAAATAAATGGTGAGAATATACAGTCTTGATGAACTCCTTTTCCTATTTGGAACCAGTCTATTGTTCCATGTCCAGTTCTAACTGTTGCTTCCTCACTTGCATACAAATTTCTCAAGAGGCAGATCAGGTGGTCTGGTATTCCCATCTCTTTTAGAATTTTCCACAGTTTCTTGTGATCCACACAGTCAAAGGCTTCGGCATAGTCAATAAACCAGAAATAGATGTTTTTCTGGAACTCTATTGCTTTTTCTATGATCCAGCTGATGTTGGCAATTTGATCTCTGGTTCCTCTGCCTTTTCTAAAACCAGTTTCAACATCAGGAAGTTCATGGTTCACATACTGTTGAAGCGTGGCTTGGAGAATTTTGAGCATTACTTTACTAGTGTGTGAGATGAGTGCAATTGTGCGGTAGTTTGAGCATTCTTTGGCATTGCCTTTCTTTGGGATTGGAATGAAAACTGACCTTTTCCAGGCCTGTGGCCACTGCTGAGTTTTCCAAATTTGCTGGCATATTGAGTGAAGCACTTTCACAGCATCATCTTTCAGGATTTGGAATAGCTCAACTGGAAGTCCATCACCTCCACTAGCTTTGTTCGTAGTGATGCTTTCTAAGGCCCACTTGACTTCACATTCCAGAATGTCTGGCTCTAGGTCAGTGATCACACCACCGTGATTATCTGGGTGGCGAAGATCTTTTTTGTACAGTTCTTCTGTGTATTCTTGCAATCTCTTCTTAATATCTTCTGCTTCTGTTAGGTCCATACCATTTCTGTCCTTTATCGAGCTCATCTTTGCATGAAATGTTCCTTTGGTATCTCTGATTTTTTTGAAGAAATCCCTAGTCTTTCCCATTCAGTTGTTTTCCTCTATTTCTTTGCATTGATCGCTGAAGGAGGCTTTCTTATCTCTTCTTGTTATTCTTTGGAACTCTGCATCCAGATGTTTATATCTCTCCTTTTCTCCTTTGCTTTCCACTTCTCTTTTTTTCACAGCTATTTGTAAGGCCTCCCCAGACAGCCATTTTGCTTTTTTGCATTTCTTTTCCATGGGGATGGTCTTGATCCCTGTCTCCTGTACAATGTCATGAACCTCATTCCATAGTTCATCAGGCACTCTATCTATCAGATCTAGGCCCTTAAATCTATTTCTCACTTCCACTGTATAATCATAAGGGATTTGATTTAGGTCATACCTGAATGGTCTAGTGGTTTTCCCTACTTTCTTCAATTTAAGTCTGAATTTGGCAATAAGGAGTTAATGGTCTGAGCCACAGTTAGCTCCTGGTCTTGTTTTTGCTGACTGTATAGAGCTTCTCCATCTTTGGCTGCAAGGATAAAATCAATCTGATTTCGCTGTTGACCATCTGGTGATGTCCATGTATAGAGTCTTCTCTTTTGTTGTTGGAAGAGGGTGTTTGTTATGACCAGTGCATTTTCTTGGCAAAACTCTATTAGTCTTTGCCCTGCTTCATTCCGTATTCCAATACCAAATTTGCCTGTTACTCCAGGTGTTTCTTGACTTCCCACTTTTGCATTCCAGTCCCCTATAATGAAAAGGACATCTTTTTTGGGTGTTAGTTCTAAAAGGTCTTGTAGGTCTTCATAGAACCATTCAACTTCAGCTTCTTCAGCGTCACTGGTTGGGGCATAGACTTGGATTACTGTGATATTGAATGGTTTGCCTTGGAAACGAACAGAGATCATTCTGTCGTTTTTGAGATTGCATCCAAGTACTGCATTTCGGACTCTTTTGTTGACCATCATGGCTACTCCATTTCTTCTGAGGGATTCCTGCCCACAGTAGTAGATAGAATGGTCATCAATGAGTTAAATTCACCCATTCCAGTCCATTTCAGTTCGCTGGTTCCTAGAATGTCGACATTCACTCTTGCCATCTCTTGTTTGACCACTTCCAATTTGCCTTGATTCATGGACCTGACATTCCAGGTTCGTATGCAATATTGCTCTTTACAGCATTGGACCTTGCTTCTATCACCGGTCGCATCCACAGCTGGGTATTGTTTTTGCTTTGGCTCCATCCCTTCATCCTGGAGTTATTTCTCCACTGATCTCCAGGAGCATATTGGGCACCTACTGACCTGGGGAGTTTCTCTTTCAGTATCCTATCATTTTGCCTTTTCATACTGTTCATGGGGTTCTCAAGGCAAGAATACTGAAGTGGTTTGCCATTCCCTTCTCCAGTGGACCACATTCTGTCAAATCTCTCCACCATGACCCACCCATCTTGGGTTGCCCCATGGGCATGGCTTAGTTTCATTGAGTTAGACAAGGCTGTGGTCCTAGTGTGATCAGATTGACTAGTTTCCTGTGAGTATGGTTTCAGTGTGTTTGCCCTCTGATGCCCTCTTGCAACACCTACCGTCTTACTTGGGTTTCTCTTACCTTGGGCATGGGGTTTCTCTTCACGGCTGCTCCAGCAAAGCACAGCCATTGCTCCTTACCTTGGACGAGGGGTATCTCCTCACCACCGCCCTTCCTGACCTTCAATGTGGGATAGCTCCTCTAGGCCCTCCTGCGCCCGTGCAGCCACGGCTCCAGGTAACTCCTCTCGTCTCCAATGCATGAAAGTGAAAAGTGAAAGTGAAGTCACTCAGTCGTGTCCAACTCTTCACGACCCCATGGGCTGCAGTCCACCAGGCTCCTCCGCCCATGGGATTTTCCAGGCAAGAGTACTGGAGTGGGGTGCCACTGCCTTCTCCAACTTTTGTGGATAAAATTGGGCAAGTATCCCACTGTTTCCCTTTCTCTCTTTATTTTTTGTTTATATATTTTTTTACTCTCCCAGAGTCTGCCTCCTTTATAGTTTCCAAATTCATTAGTTTACCTAACATACCTAACCATCATGCCTTTTCCTTCTTCTATATAATAGATTGTTCTAATTAATGCTTCCCCAAGAGAGGACAGAAGAGCTTGGTGGGCTGCAGTCCATGGGGTCACCAGGTGTCGGACATGACTGAGCAACCTCACTTTCACTTTTCACTTTCATGCATTGGAGAAGGAAATGTCAACCCACTCCAGTGTTCTTGCCTGGAGAATCCCAGGGACGGGGGAGCCTGGTGGGCTGCCGTCTCTGGGGTTGCACAGAGTCAGACATGACTGAAGCGACTTAGCAGCAGCAGCAGCAGCAGCAGCAGCAAGATAGTAAAGAAAAGTTGTCATTCTGAGCATTAATATTAGCAACTAGCATGTAATTTTAGTTCAAGTTTTAATACTCAGGATCCATGGAATATCCAAGTTTAATACAGAGAACATTTGGGGAACATCCATATTAATGCCATTTATAAAAGATGTTGATTACAGTCTTCAAAACTAAAAATATTATTGAGTTTTATTCAAAGCATATGGACAAAGCTTGATCATAAATCAGGAACTTTTTCTTTGTCACCCTGGCACCATTATAGTAAGCCAACATTACATATTTCTTAGTATTTATTTTATTTTAATGGACCAGTAGGGGATTAGGAGATGGGGAAAGTGAACGTTAACAACCTTTACTTAGAGAACATCATTGGTCTCCTTTGGAACCTGTGATTTATCTTGTTTCATCGAGCAAGGTAATAAGTATTTTGTCCTTCTGGCTAAGGGTTGGTGCTTATTTTATTGAGCAGTCCTTTTCTCATGATTAGATATTTCAGCAAATTTTAAAACAGTTTCAAAATGCTTAACTTGTTTTTTCTACTTCCTGGACTTCCTGGATTAACTATCTTAATCCAGCCAGGTCCACGTCTGTATTTGAAGGATAAGTGAGAGTATACTCATTCACTTGACTGATGGATAGTCAAATTTTACTCTAATTACCAAAAGTCCTTTGGAATTCTCAGACTCACTGTGAGGACAGAGCTTATTGTGCTCTAAACTGAGATCATTTTATTTTAAAACTAAGACCCTGGGCAAATGTGGATGCAGTAGAGGTATAGTTCTATTAGTCTTAGCTCTGAAAAGATCCTTACCTGTAACAATTCAACAAATCAATGTTATCACCACAAGGGATGAATTTGGTTCTAGGACAGTTTGTGGCAAGTGTCCTGAGAGTTCCAAGCATGCCTCTGGATTCAGGCTGCCTGGGTGTTACTCCTTCTAGAGCAGGGCACTTAATTTACCTGGGCCTCACTATTCTCAATGAATACTGTGAAATGAATAATAATAATACTTATAGCGTAGGCTTGTTTCATGGATTACAGATGTAGACCAGTGCCTGGAAATGAAAATTCACTGATATACTGATAAAAGTTACGCATGGTATCATCAAAAGAGGTGGAAGTGGAATAGCTTCACCCCATTAGATAACCCTTATCCTTCAATACCTGTGTTTTATCAATGCTTGGTTCAGCTTACCTTAACCATTTTTCTGCCCCATTACCAAGGACTTGGTAAGGCACACATTCTCACGGATTTGGGGATAGGGGATATACCCCACTACCAGGTTCATTAGGAGTTTACTCAATCATGGATGAGTCTTTTGTTTTGACTAGGCCCAACTTTTGTTTTGACTAGGCCTAATTGCTTCCCTGGTGGCTCAGATGGTAAAGAATCTGCCTACAATGCTGGAGACCTGGGTTTGATCCCTGGGTTGGGAAGATCCCTTGGAGGAGGGCATGGTAACCCACTCCAGTATTCTTGCCTGGAGAATCCCTATGGACAGAGGAGCCTTATAACAGTCCGTGGGGTCACAAAGAACATGATTGAACAACTAAGCAGACACACACAAGCAAAGCATTACAGACAAGTGGATATGTAGGCTTATGGCTCCCTATGAATATCCAACCATACTTAGCACAGGATAGCATTTACATCAGTGGCAATGACAGTTACAGTGACTCTTTGCAGAATGTCTTTGTGTATATTTGCTAACACCAACCTGGTCTGGCTACCATCACTTCTTCCTTGGTCAACTGAGAGTGAGAGAGTGTTAGTTGCTCAATTGTGTCTGACTCTTTGTGACTCCATGGACTGTAGCCCACCAGGCTCCTCTGTCCATGGGATTCTCCAGGCAAGAACACTGGAGTGCGTTGCTATTTCTTTCTCCAGGGGATCTTCCCAATCCAGGGATTGAACTCTTATCACCTGCATTATCAGGCGGATTCTTTACCACTGAGCCATGTGGGAAGTCAAGTAGCCTCTAAATTGGTTTTACCCAATCCATTCTCAGTTCCCATTAGAAAGTATAGCCAGGGAGATCCTTTAAAAATACACATTGATCATTCCACACTTCTGCTTCAAGAAGATGATTGCTCTTAGCATAAAGATCTGGCAAGGACCTGAATCAGCCACCTCAGTCTATTTCACTAGCTTGAGTTTGCCGAGGTCCAGCCCCGGCTGATCCAGGGAGTTCAAAGCGGGGATGGCGTTGGCGAGGATCAGGATACAATAACTTTAATTAGATATTAACTAGAGATATAAAGAGTAATAGAATGAGGATAGCTCAGTAGGAAAATTCAGTGGAGAAAAGAGGCTGAGTAGCTTGGTTTACGTGGGAGACCAATAAAATTTCAAGACAAGAAGCTTGCACCACTTATGTAGGCTGCAGGCGTCCTTCCGTTCTCCCGAAGGAGAGGAGACACTGAGGCCTCCCCAGTTGGATCTTAGAAGCCCAGGCATAATTAGTAAGCATGGCGGGGTTCCGCCCTCCAGATGGAGATTCAGCCAGAGTTTGAGAGAGACAGCGACTTGGGAAGACCAGTATTTCGAGGAACTGATCCCAATTCTTTATTTTCCATGGTCTACTTTTATACACTGAGATGTTATACAAAAGTCATGCAGGGTCAGCAGTCCTGACTTTTATCAAAGTCAGGTGCTTCATACAAATGTATACAGAGGTCTTAGGGATGTTACATCATCTTCTGGCCAAGGGGCCTGCTGACAATTTATGACCCTCTCCTTGTAACAGCAGTCAGTCAACCAGGACACTTATTTATCCAGGGGTGATTATTCTTAAAAAGACTCCACCTTCCGAAGGTACCAGATAAAGTTACATTCCTATAGGGTGAGGGGTGTAGTGGGTTTTAATTAACGAAAGAATTTACTTAGCCTAAGGTCTAACGTGATTTATATCAAAGGTTAATACTTATTTCTTCTATATATTCATGAATGTGTATAAGGGCAGGGGATGTGGAGACTTAGCAACAAACATTGGCTCAACAAATGAAAAACCCTTCACCAATACAATTTCTAATCAGCCCATTATACTTATACTAATGGTTTTCTAACTTTTCTAAGGAACCTGTTTTTAGAAGGTTTAAAGCATCTCGTGCCTCTCACGGTTGGGAGGCTGTGAGCAATCACATGTGGCTGGACAAGCCTGTCAGGCAGGCTAGAGAACCTTCAGAGGAGTTTGTAGGTTAAAACACTCTTGTCACGCCCAGGAGTTTTTATTAACTGGAGCTCTAAGTTAACTCCTTCTCCGAAAGAGGTGGTGGGGGACAGCCCCCCATAAAGTCAGAGGTGTAGGTGAGAGCACAAAGTAGTAAAGCAGGCAGGCTCTGGTTATGGGGGTAGATGCTCGAGGATTTCCAGGGGGACTCCTGAGGCTCAATCCCGCCTTTGCGTATGTCAAGCCTCCTTCCTCATGACCTTTGCCACGGGCGGAGTGTCTCACGCTGGCCCCCAACATGAGTTCATGCTATTCACACTGTATTTTCTGACAACCAACCTCACATTTATATTTCTGTTCTCATAATACAACCTAATTTTCCCCATCTTAGAACATTTGAACGTGGCCTTTCCCCTGCATGGAGCTGGTTCCATCTGTGTCTAAGTAATCTAACTCGACCTTCAGAGTTTATGAAGTATCACTTTCTCAAGGTAACCTTCACTGCCTTCCTAATCCAGATCAGAGTTTCTTAGCAATACCACAATTACAAAGGATTGATGGCAAAATTTGGTATTAGTATGTTTCCTCCAAAAGAATGTATGTTCCATACATGCTAGAATTTCACCTTGATTATTACTATGTTCCTATTCCTAGTACAGAGAAGTAATCAGTAATTGCATGAGTGGAATTTATGAAATGAAAGCTGAAGAGTTCACAAAATGTTTTCACATAGTTTATCATATTTACTTCTCTAGCAAAATATTTAATAAATAACAATATTCCCATCTGATAAATGAGAAAACTTAGTCCTACTATGAAGGTAAAGAAGTGTCTTTCTTAGTGAGACAAATATTTCACACTGCTCAGTTTCTCCCTGACAGTAACATTAAGGAATGTTTTGTGAATAAATCTGACTGTCTTCCCCCAAAGGTGTATAAATACTTGGATAAAATTATTTTCCTTAGTAACAGGATGTAGAAGTATCATCAGTTTATTGGTCTATGCCTTCTTAAATTAATGTTATATTTATTTTAGCTAATATAATGTATTGGGCCTTAGATTTAGTCCTACTGATTTAAAATAGAACTTTCTTTTATTTATCCTAAAACATCATCTTGTTCCATGAGTGCTGTGCTTAGTTGCTCAGTCGTGTCTGACTCTTTGCGACCCCATGGACTGTAGCCTACTAGGCTTTGCTGTCCATGGGATTCTCCAGGCAAGAATACTAGAGTGGGTTGCCATTTCCTTGTCCAGGGGATCTTCCCAACCCAGGGATCAAACCCAGGTCTCCCGCTTTGTAGGCAGATTCTTTACCATCTGAGCCACCAGAGAAGTTGAAAGTAAATCTATCTGAATCCCTCTTTTAATGGTTCTGTAGTTAATAGAATACTTCTGTTAATTTAGTAACATCAAATTTTTTTTCATATGTAACAGAAATGATGGATCCATAGTATAAATATCAGTCTATAGCCCAAAGTACTCAAGATAAAAAGTCAAGGTGGTTTGTTATGGGGCTACATGTTTGAGTGTGTGTTTGTGTATGTGTGTGTACAAATTTAATTTTCTTTTTCAAAGTAAATGTCATTTTTAAGCATTTACTGTATTTCCTCTTATTCCCTAGATAATTTAAGGCAATTTCTCCTTTGGTACTTTTATTAGTATGCCTTAAGTAATAATTTCAGTGTGTTCAATCATGAAATTCCTCTTCCAGTTTGCTCTCAAACCTATAAAATGGGCAAGTCTGAAACTTCAAATGCTTACTTTCTCAACATAAGATTTGACATTTATAAAGTATGCCAAGTGCCCTTCTGCTGGTTTGACACACGTCCGTATAGTGTGTCCTAAACAATCGCAGCCACCAGGCACTAGAGAATGAAACTGTACGTCTGTGTCTTATGCTCTTTACATGTTTTTCTACTTAAGCGCAGAGAGCTTTATATAATATTGAGCCTGAAATGAATTTTAAAAGCTCACACCATCACCTCATGCCAATACTTTTAACAGACTCTTTTGTCAATCTTGTTGGCATTTCAGCAAGGAGAGAACAGATACCAGAATTAGAGTTCTGGTTCTACTTTATTGATTTGCAGCATGTTAATAATCTTTTTCATGAGTTAATTTGTACATTAAAAAGATAACAATAGTTACAGCAAGATTTCCAAAGATCCAAATTACAATGATGCAAGCCATTCCACAGTTTCAAAAGCAAGCACTGAGGTCTTGAACTATAACATGATATTGATGGGAACAGGTCACTTATGATTGTCTTACAAAGTAAAGCAATAGAAACACTGACTGTATATCAGCTTTCTATAACTTCTAAATGTACAACCACTCTCCCCCACTATTTCTAGCTCATCTCTTCCCAAGTGCAGCGTTTTCTTTCTCTTACTCATATTTTCTCAATCAAGTCAATGGCATTCTTGTGGCAATTATTTTAACCTATATCTGTAATAATATCACTTTTCCTATAGATACCAACCTGTTACATTTTCTTCAGATAACTTTCTAAGATTATCTATTTATTCCAGCTGGTTTCATAATCCCTGAATCAAATAATTTTTCTATTGTTGTTTTGCTTTTCTAAGATAATGTGTCTACTTTATGTAATAATTAAAACCTCTTATGCAATTTTATTTAAAATATTTGAAGTGATGGAATACTTGGGTCTCTTAAAATTTGAGATCAAAGTTATTTAGAAGTTGAGAAAAAACATAAAAATCCTTTTCTTAAAAGATGTAGCAAAAATTAAATAAACATAATCATGTCACTTGAAAATAATGACAGCTTTGTGCCCTCTTTTACTAATGTATTCTCTGTGTGTATATTCTATGTGGGTGCATGGCTTTTTTTCTTTCATTGTTACACTGTCTGGGAGTTCCAAAAAAATGTTGAATAGAAGTATTTGGAGTGGATATCTTTGCCTTACTCCTGCCTTACTCCAGTACAATTTGTACATAGAAAATTCCCAAAGCAATCTTCAAATAGTCTGTTGCAATGGTAACAATAACCCTGTGTACGAGACAGCAAAAGAGACACTGATGTATAGAACAGTCTTATGGACTCTGTGGGAGAGGGAGAGGGTGGGAAGATTTGGGAGAATGGCATTGAAACATGTAAAATATCATGTATGAAACGAGATGCCAGTCCAGGTTCGATGCACGATACTGGATGCTTGGGGCTAGTGCATTGGGACGACCCAGAGGGATGGTATGGGGAGGGAGGAGGGAGGAGGGTTCAGGATGGGGAACACATGTATAACTGTGGCGGATTCATTTTGATATTTGGCAAAACTAATACAATTATGTAAAGTTTAAAAATAAAATTAAATTTAAAAAAAAAAGAGAGGAAAAAAAAAGGAATTCAACAAATTCACTAAGTCAAAATATTTGTACATCCAAGCAATGAAAACTTAGAAAAGGAATTTTAGAATAAAATTATTTAAAATAGCATCAGAAGACATGAAACACTTGAGAATAAATCTAACAAAAGGTTTGCAAGACTTCTACACTAAAAATCATGAAACATGGGTGAAAAAACATTCAAGAAAATCTAGGTAAGCAAGGAATACTATGTTCACTTAAATACTCAATATTGTTAAGAGGTTCATTCTCTTCGGATTAATGCATAGGTTAAATGCAATTCTCTATCAAAATTTTAACACCTTAATCATCAAAAAGTCTACAAATAATAAATGTTGGAGAGGATATGGAGAAAAAGAAACCCTCATACACTGTGGTGAAGCAGTCATTATGGAAAATAGTTTGGAGGTTCCTTAAAAAACTAAAAAGAAAAAAACCTAAAAATAGAACTATGCCATGACCCAGCAAATCCACTACTTTGGTCTATCCAGAAAAAAATGAAAACATTAATTCAAAAAGATACATGCACTCCAATGTTTATAGCAGCAGTATTTTCAATATCCCAGATGTGAAAGTAACCCAAAAGCCCATCCACAGGTGACTGGATTAAGAACACGTGGGTGGATATGTGCGTGGGGGGCGTGTGTGGGGAGTGTGTCTGTGTGTGCATTGGAGTAATGTGTGTGTGTGTTTGGTCAGACTCCCAGTCATGTCTGACTTTCTGTGACTCCTTGGACTGTAGCCCACTAGGAACCTCTGCCCGTGGAATTTTCCAGGCAAGAAGACTGGAGCGGGTTGCCATTTCCTATTCCAGAGTGTCTTCCTAACCCAGAGATTGAACCTCTGTCTCTTCCGTCTCCTACACTGGCAGGCGGAGTCTTTACCACTGCACCACCTGAGAAGGCTCATATTGGAGTGATACTTAGTCATAAAAAAGAATGAAGTATTGCCATTTGCAGCAATGTGCATGGACCTAGAGAATATTATGCTTAGTAAAATAAGTCAGAGAAAGACAAGTGCTATATATCGCCTATTTGTGGAATAAAAAAATAATACAAATGAATGTATATAAAACAGAAAGACTCACAGACTTAAAAAAAGACTTGTTGCTTCCAAAGGAGAGAGGGACAAGGGGATGGGTATGAGATTAAAAAATATAAATTCCTATATGTAAATGATTTCCCATATAGCACAGGAAATTGTACCCAATATCTTATAATAATCTATAATAGAATGTAATCTGCAAAGATACTGATCACTATCCTGTACATCCAAACCTGGCACAATATTATAAATCAAATGTATGTCAGTAAAAAAATGAGCTGCCTATTCAGAAGAAATAGACAAAATAAATCTAAAATTTATATGCAAATGCAAAAACACATAGAAAAGCCAAATACACTTTTAAGTGAGGTAAAAATCGGAGAATTTATCACTGAAGGGAAGTGGAAACATATGCCCACAGAAATATATCTAAGTACATTCTTATTCCCAACATCCAAGAAATGAAAATAACATGAATATTCATCAAGAGGATTAAAAAAAACAATATATCCAGGTGTTCATACAATGAAATAATAATCAACAATAAAATGAATAACTCTTGACCCATGCAGTAACATAAACAAATCTCCCAAATATCAGATAATATAAAAGCAAATAAGAGTTTAAACTGTATGATTCCAATTATATTAAATCAAAATATAAGCTACCTAACATTTTGATAGTGTTTGGTGAGGAAGGGATTATGAAGGGCTGGGAAGTTATAAATTGCAACATTGGGGGGCATAAAATTGTCTATATCTGGCTTAATGCAGATGTTACAAAGATTCATACAATTGTCAAAAACCCAAACTAAACAGTAAGATCATGCAATTTTCCAAATAATAATTTCATTTCAATAAAGCAATATTAAGTAATTAAACATACAAAGCATGCAGAATGGGTCTTGGAACACAGTATTTTGTAATCTTTTCTACTGGATAAGCTGCATATTACCTATGACCAGGAGTAGAAGTATGAAGACTTCTGCCCACTACATCTTAGTACCGGAGTGACCAAGCAAAGCACAGCACAGTCAAGCACTGGATAGAACAGTGATTTACTCACAAAGCAAAGAGGTAGACAAAGACCAGCTCCAACAGCGGGCACTGGTTCCCCATAGCCAGTTAGTTCCTCTCGCTGCTGTTGTGAGGCCATTGGCCTTCTTATACCAAAGAATAGCAGTCATGTCTCCTCCCTGTGGGAGCCTTCCCTCATCACTCAGATGGTAAAGAATCTGCCTGCAATGCCAGAGACCCGGGTTCGATCCCTGAGTTGGGAAGATTCCCTGGAGGAGGAAATGGCCACCCACTCCAGTATTCTTGCCTAGAAAATCCCATGGATGGAGGAGCCTGGCAGGCTACAGTCCATGAGGTTGCAAAGAGTCGGATGGGACTGAGCAACTAACACTAACTCCTCCCTGTGGAGGACAGATTTAACAGTGAGGTTGACCGGACGCTGTGTAATACACACACACACACACTTAAATAGAACAGAGCATACACACTATGTCTAAAACAACAGAAGAGATCTCTCACAAAGTGGTCAGTCCAGCACAGACTATGAGGATTGCCTCTTAGTAAGGAAGTCTTCCAGGCCCAAGATTGATTCTTATTCAGCCAACTGGGGATCACAAGACTGTCCATATGAGACTGTGTTTCCCAACACTTTCCTTTTCTCTAAAACCCAAACGCTGGGTTCAATCTGTACTTACTGTATGAACACACAGGGTATGGTCCTTTACCAAATGAAATCTATGACCTGAACTTTACAATGATCCCATGGTTTGCTAGCATAATGAAGAAGAACATTCAAAACTGCTGGCAGCAGTTTGTTTTTCCTATTGACCAGTGTGAAAATTATCAGTTTCTATAACCCCAAGGAATATTCCCACATGCTAACTCTAACATCCATCAAATGAGCATTTTCTATTTGTAAGCACAAACACTTTGACTAAGGAATTTGGTTATTATGGACATCTGCAGCTATACTTGGTGTGGGAGGATGGCTATGAGGTACCATGACTACAGTAGTCACCATCACTGTATATCTTTGCAAGTCCTCACACAAATAAGAAGATTCATTATGATAACTTTTTTTAACAGATGCTTTATGCAAATAATCAGCAAGTTAACCTTATAGAGCATGGTTAGTCATCATGATTTCCATATTGAATTTTCAAAGTGTTTTCTACATGTAGGCTTAGGCAACCCACTCCAGTACTCTTGCCTGGAAAATCCCCTGGACAGAGGGGCCTGGTGGGCTGCAGTCCATGGGGTTGCTAGGAGTCGGACATTACTGAGCGACTTCACTTTATTTTTTCACTTTCATACATTGGAGAAAGAAATGGCAACCCACTCCAGCGTTCTTGCCTGGAGAATCCCAGGGACGGGGGATTCTGGTGGGCTGCCATCTATGGGGTTGCACAGAGTTGGACACGACTGAAGTGACATAGCAGCAGCAGCAGCAGCAAGCTCATGGGAGAGTGAATATGAAAAATGAAAGATTTGACTATAGGAAAATCCGAGGAACCCCAAGGGGGAAGTCCAACTGTGCCATTAGGAAATCTGTAGTGAATAATGCTGGAGCTTGCTCCAGATCCCCTCATATTCCTCTTTTGATTTTTATGTACACTCCCAGCCCTACTCAGTTTCACTGTACTTCTTCCAAAGGCCAGAACCCAAGGCTCTTTTTATAAACTCGGCTCCTTAGGTGAGAATGATCTAAGTACTTTTGTCCTCAACGGAGAAGAGAGGTGAGTTTGGGAGCATGCAAGTCCAGCTCCCTGGTCTCAAGTTCCTCTATGGGATCAGACTGCAGCTGCCCTTCTTGGAATTCACCTGAGATCTGCCCTTCACTCCCCTGTTTCTCCTTTTCCAGTTTCTTCTGAGATCATTTCCTTAATGTTAATAATTCAGGTAGGAGACCTCACCCCAGGGTCTCATTTTGGGGAACTCAGCCTAAGACAGGACCTCAAAGCCCTCTGGACATATGGGTGTGAATGGACCAAAGAAAGCACTAGATACAACTCCTGTTCTTAGAAAACTATGCATCATCAAGCTGACACTTGCCTCCTACAGCCAAGAAGCAGAGACATTTCACTCTTAAACCAGTAACTTAAAGAAAATGACAGAAAGGGGTTTCCATCCCAACTTTACCACCTTATAAAGTTTACCTCTGCTTACCTCAGAGAAAACAGAGAATATAAAAGATCCTAAGAACTGTAATTCATATCTCTAAATTGCTAAAATATAGACTGAGAGAGCAACTTTAGTGCAAGTCAATTAAAATCTCAAGATATAGGAAGGGCTACTGGGGCTCATTCTTTCCCAGGGTGCTGGGACGAATTGGGAGAATGAGTCATAGTCCATGGGTATAGATGCACTCCTGATTTGGTAAAATGATTCCTAATTCAAGACATGTAAAGGCACCTCAAATGAGAAAGTGACTTTCCCACTGGCACTAGTGGTAATGAATCAGCCTGCCAATGCAGGAGACATAAGAGACATGAGTCCAATCCCTGGGTTGAGACGATCCCATGGAGGAGGGCACGGCAACCCATTCCGGTATTCTTGCCTGGAGAATCCCATAGACAGAGGAGCCTGGTGGATTCTAGTCCATAGGGTCGCAAAGAGTTAGACACACTGAAGTGACTTAGCATGCATGCATACAGACATGAAAGAATCAGGCTTATAAACAAGGATTACACACGGCCCCAGCAGAGCTATGTCCCCCACAGATCTGATTTCCTAGATTAAAGGTTAATAAAAAGTGGTATCTATCAATTTATCTGGGGACTGATGCAAGCTATAAGTTGGTCCCCAGATAAATTACAGGGCATTCAAGGGAAATTAATCCATAACACATCATAATAATTAGAAAGCATGAAGATTAGTATTAACCAATGGAAAAGAAATGGCATATGAACTATGCAAACATACAACATGGAGCAAAAGCACAATGAACAATAAAAAACAAAGCCTGGAATAAAAAAGAATCCATGATACTGGATGCTTGGGGCTAGTGCACTGGGACGACCCAGAGGGATGGTATGGGGAGGGAGGAGGGAGGAGGGTTCAGGATGGGGAGCACATGTATACCTGTGATGGATTCATTTTGATATTTGGCAAAACTAATACAATTATGTAAAGTTTAAAAATAAAATAAAATTTAAAAAAAGAAAAAAAAAAAGAATCCAAATGATTTTTATACCTCTTGCTATTTGCTTGGTATGAACAACCCCATGAGGGGTTGTTACAGATTAAAGAAAAGTGTAGTAAGCAACAAGTCCAGGACCTCAAAGTAAGTGGAAGATCTGGTACTAATACTAACATCAGAAACAGACATAGGTTAATAAAATGTCAGATGGTGAAAATAGAAAGAAAACTTGACACTGAACAGTGATGAGAATTATGTTTACAGAATAGTGCACAATGTCATTTGCCCCAACAAATAAACTAAAACTATAACAAACAAAATTCAAGAGGTGGGAAAACTCCCAGAGACCTAATGTTCTCATCCTTCATCAGATCAGATCAGATCAGTCGCTCAGTCGTGTCCGACTCTTTGCGACCCCATGAATCGCAGCATGCCAGGCCTCCCTGTCCACCACCAACTCCCGGAGTTCACTCAGACTCATGTCCATCGAGTCAGTGATGCCATCCAGCCATCTCATCCTCTGTCATCCCCTTCTCCTCTTGCCCCCAAGCCCCCTCCCAGCATCAGAGTCTTTTCCAATGAGTCAACTCTTCGCATGAGGTGGCCAAAGTACTGGAGTTTCAGCTTTAGCATCATTCCTTCCAAAGAAATCCCAGGGCTGATCTCCTTCAGAATGGACTGGTTGGATCTCCTTGCAGTCCAAGGGACTCTCAAGAGTCTTCTCCAACACCACAGTTCAAAAGCATCAATTCTTTGGCATTCAGCCTTCTTCACAGTCCAACTCTCACATCCATACATGACCACAGGAAAAACCATAGCCTTGACTAGACAAACCTTTGTTGGCAAAGTAATGTCTTTGCTGAGTAAACTGATGCTCTCTATAACTGAACTGTAGTTGACATTTCAAGATGTCAGTTTCTTAACACAGAGTAAGTGGAATCATATAGGGTTCTATTTAGCTTGAGATTACGTTTTTATATCATCATTGTTATCTGTTTTTTATGTATCAAGAGAAGACTAGAATGATATTACCAAATGCTAACACTATTAAGAATTCTCAGTGGTGGTATACTGAAAATTTGGTGTCATTTTTCTTAGAAATTTTTGGTATTCTTTTATTTATATAAAGAATATGAACTCTCTTTCTTTAAAAATATAAACAAAGTAATAATATTATATTTTCATTATTGATTGGCTTGTCTAATACTTAATTGAACAGGGGGACAATAACCTATTTCCAAAAGGTCCACTTGTGTATACAGTTTCATCCTGACTTGAAATCCTTTAAGTGTTCTGGACTCATTCCTTTTTTCCCTATTGATGTGTGAAAAACAGAATTAAACAAATAAATAAAATGTAGACAAAGCAATCAATGGTGCTAGAGAGAATGTCAGTAAAATAATTCACCATGAGATACAGGCTGACTGAAGGGTGAAGGACAGTGCAACCAGAAAGGGGATGACTTCACCCAAACATCCTCTTCATTGTCCTGTATCTTATCAAGCAGTATGTTAAATGGAAATGAAAGGAGGAAGTACTTGAGAGAGGCAGGGTATGAAATAAGGTCTGAGCATTTAAGAGATCAGCATTTCATTGAGAACAGCTCTGCCTGGTAAAACATAAAAAGATTTAAAACATAGTTAGATGAGTAAAAAGCTAAAGATGAAAACCACTGCATCATATAGAATCCTAGAGTTGTGTAGCTATGTTGGGATCATAAACATTAACGATGAACTAAATTAGGAACTCGGGTGGCTCAGTAGTAAAGAATCTGCCTGCCAATGCAGGAGACACAGGTTCAATCCCTAGATAAGGAAAATCCCCTGGAGAAGGAAATAGCAACTTACTCCAGTATTCTTGCCTGAAAAATCCCATGGACAGAGGAGCCTGGTGGGCTACAGTCCATAGGGTTGCAAAAGAGTTGGACATGACTTAGCAACTAAATATGGGCTTCCCTATTTACACAGCATCACTATGAACAAAGCTAGTGGAGGTGATGGAATTCCAGTTGAGCTATTTCAAATCCTGAAAGATGATGCTGTGAAAGTGCTGCACTCAATATGCCAGCAAATTTGGAAAACTCAGCAGTGGCCACAGGACTGGAAAAGGTCAGTTTTCATTCCAATCCCAAAGAAAGGCAATGCCAAAGAATGCTCAAACTACCGCACAATTGCACTCATCTCACACACTAGTAAAGTAATGCTCAAAATTCTTCAAGCCAGGCTTTAGCAATTCATGAGCCGTGAACTTCCAGATGTTCAAGCTGGCTTTAGAAAAGGCAGAGGAAGCAGAAATCAAATTGCCAACATGTGCTGGATATGGAAAAAGCAAGAGAGTTCCAGAAAAAACATCTATTTCTGCTTCATTGACTATGCCAAAGCCTTTGACTGTGAGGATCACAATTAAATGTGGAAAATTCTGAAAGAGATGGGAATACCAGACCACCCGACCTGCCTCTTGAGAAACCTATATGCAGGTCAGGAAGCAACAGTTAGAACTGGACATGGAACAGCAGACTGGTTCCAAATAGGAAAAGTAGTATTTCAAGGCTGTATACTGTCACCCTGCTTATTTAACTTTTATGCATCATGAGAAATGCTGGGCTGGAAGAAGCACAAGCTGGAATCAAGATTGCCAGGAGAAATATCAATAATCTCAGATATGCAGATGACACCACCCTTATGGCAGAAAGTGAAGAGGAACTAAAAAGCCTCTTGATGAAAGTGAAAGAGGAGAGTGAAAAGGTTGGCTTAAGGCTCAACATTCAGAAAACTAAGATTACGGCATCTGGTCCCATCACTCCATGGGAAATAATGGGGAAACAGTGGAAACAGTGTCAGACTTTATTTTTTGGGCTCCAAAATCACTACAGATGGTGACTGCAGCCATGAAATTAAAAGACGCTTACTCCTTGGAATGAAAGTTATGACCAAACTAGAGCATAATGAAAAGCAGAGACATTACTTTGCCAACAAAGGTTCGTCTAGTCAAGGCTATGGTTTTTCCAGTGGTCATGTATAGATGTGAGACTTGGACTGTGAAGAAAGCTGAGTGCCAAAGAATTGATGCTTTTGAACTGTGGTATTGGAGAAGACTCTTGAGAGTCCCTTGGACTGCAAGGAGATCCAACCAGTCCATTCTAAAGGAGATCAGCCCGGGTGTTCTTTGGAAGGAATGATGCTAAAGCTGAAACTCCAGTACTTTGGCCACCTCATGTGAAGAGCTGACTCATTGGAAAAGACTCTGATGCTGGGAGGGATTGGGGGCAGAAGGAGAAGGGGACGACAGAGGATGAGATGGCTGGATGGCATCACCAACTCAATGGACGTGAGTTTGAGTGACTTGGGAGTTGGTGATGGACAGGGAGGCCTGGCATGCTGCGATTCATGGGGTGGCAAAGAGTCGGACATGACTGAGCAACTGAACTGAACTGAACTGGTGGCTCAGAGGGTAAAGCATCTGCCTGCAATGTGGGAAACTCGGGTTCGATTCCTGGGTCAGGAAGATCCCCTGGAGAAGGAAATAGCAACCCACTCCAGTACCCTTGCCTGGAAAATCCCATGGATAGAGAAGCCTGGTAGGCTACAGTCCATGGGGTCACAAAGAGTTGGACACGACTGAGCAACTTCACTTTAGCAACTAAATAGTAAGACCAGGAACTCAGGTGCCAAATAACTTGATTTCAGTCAGACTAAATTCATGTGTTTAAATGTATGGCATACTATAGAAAAAAAAAAGATGGACAATATTGACTTTCACAGGAGCCAGAGAAATGCTGACTATACATGATGCTTCAAAGCAGTTAGTTATGAATGTGGGATGTGACAGTGAGTATGTGTGTGTGTGTATAAATGGTAGTCTGTAATGGAATGGTTGTTCAGACTAGTATGGTAAATGAAAGATAATTAAGGTCCAGAGGGAAAACCAATAGTCAAGGGAAAAGTTTGAATGTATAAAAATCCTTCATTAGCAGTGCATCTGGGTTATTAGAAGGCACTCTGGAAGGGAACGGCACTCCACAGGGATCTGCAAGAGGTTGTCACATCAGATGGGAAGGCAAAAACGGGATGTGGGGACAAGAATTTGAGGATGGCGCTGACTGAGTTGAAACCCACTCAATTGGTGGACCTGTGACAGAGGGTGGAGACTATTACAAGGCACACTGTAGGTACCTCGTAAACATGATTTAAAGAGTAAATAGATGAACTAGTTAGATACTAGCCTCAGGTTTGCACATGAGAATTTGGTACAAAGTTTTAATCTACTTTCCAGAGACAAGCAGCGTGCTGAAAAAAGACTAAAACCTACCATCAGCTTACACTTCTTGTTAAAAAGGAATGCCAAGAAATTGGAAGGTGTTAAAGAGAAAGATTTCCAAAATGACAACTAGAAGAAAGAAAAACCTTCTCTCTAGAAGGTTTACATGATGTGTGTGAGCAAAAACAGGGGTGGGTCAATAAGAAAGAAGTGAAATGGGTTATTTTCACCTTAATGGGCATTAATGTGCAATAGGGGTGTTCATAGGTTGCCGAAGCTTGGTCCTGGCTTATCTGGTGATTCCTGGTAGAAGATGAAGTTTTAAGTCTTCCACGTAACATTTTAAGCTTAGAAAAATTTGGATGTTTGAATTCTAGGCTATTAGAATGGGTGAAACTAGTAAAGCTATCTTGGAATTAAAACTAAGGCAAGTTCCTTTTTGGTTAATAGCCAGATGATGTTGGAAATTCTATCAGATACTTAGAAGCTATCAAGGATACTCAATATGAGAAAAAGCTTGCATTATAACATTCCTAACTCATCAGTTTAATATATTTTGGATTTAGTTACACTGGGTATTATGCTTTTAATTTAAAATTTAATCACCATAAAAATAATGAAAATGAAAGATATACCAATGAAATTTCACTCACCCAATCAAGCAGCTTTATTTCCATGGTTCCCTCCTTTCTTCTTTCTCTCTCTCAACATAATTTCCTGCAGTGGCTTGATTTTTCCACTGAATATTTATAATTGATTAAAATATTCCCCCACTAGTAAGTATTTCTTTCCTCCTCTTTCCTTTATATGTAATTAAAAATAAATATCTTTATCCATTTTCCTCATTTTAAGTAATTTCAAAGCTTATAAATGACATTATTTGTATTATATAAACATTTTTACAGCCCTTGGAATCTATTGCCAAATTTGGAACAGTCCTCTGGAAAACAGCCACAGTGACAGTGATAAATAATGGCCTTTTTTTTTTTTTCCAACTTTAGGAACTCTTGAGTGTTACAAATGATGCATTCATATTTGGCAATTAAGTGTAAAAAAGTTATTTGTATTTCTTTGGTAACAAGTAAAATTTAATTCATTCTCTCTTTGCAAGTGTGTATTACTTGAATCCTGATACATAGCATGGCAATGAAATTAATGTGAATGTTGATGTCAAAAGACCTGGCCTTGAAATCTACTTTGCCTTCTTTTGTGACTGTTTTCTAGACTCCTCCACTAAACTATATGCAAGATCAGAGAAAGAAAATTGTCTTATCTGGTTTTGAAATGGCTAGCATTTAGTTCAGTCTCTATTACTAGCAGGAGGTCAAAAAAACGTCTACTTATTTGAACTCAGGTGACTTACATAATCTCTCTGCAATGAAAGGAATCTAAAAGGTAACAGGTAGGATCTCAATCCTTCATTCCTTTTCTATATCCCTGTATTTTCTATATTTCTATATTTTCTTGGGCTCTAAAATCACTGTGGATGGTGACTGCAGCCATGGAATTAAAAGATGTTTGCTGCTTGGAAGAAAAACTATGACAAACCTAGACAGCATATTAAAAAGCAGAGACATTACTTTGCCAACAAAGGTCCATCTAGTCAAGGCCATGGTTTTTCCAGAAGACATATATGGTTGTGAGAGTTGGAGCATAAAGAAGGCTGAATGCCAAAGAATTGATGCTTTTGAACTGTGGTGTTGGAGAAGACTCTTGAGAGTCCCTTGGACAGCAAGGAGATCAAGCCAGTCAATTCTAAATGAAATCAACCACAAATATTCTTTGGAAGTACTGGTGCTGAAGCTGAAGCTCCAGTACTTTGGCCACCTGATGCAAAGACCCGAATCATTGGAATGGACTCTAATGCTGGGAAAGATTGAAGGCAGGAGGAGAAGGGGATGACAGAGGATGAGAGGGTTGGATGGCATCACCGACTCAATGGACATGAGTTTGAGCATGCTCCAGGAGTTGGTGATGGAAGAGAAGCATGGTGTGGGGCAGTCCATTGGGTCTCAATGAGTCAGACAGGACTGAGGAACTGAATAACAAAGGACCTCAATCCTTCCTGTTCATTCCTTTTCTATGAGTTATTTGTTTATATCAATGGTAGGTTTTCCCTGTGTTTCTCATATGGACTGTTTTCTAGTTTCTTTTGTATGAGATCTTCACGTAGTATAGTTATCAAAACTTTGTGTCACTGCTACATTTTTTATATGCCTGTTCAGTAATACCTCTAGTAACATTACAAGCCAAAGAACTTCAGTTTAAATGCTGATACATATAAATTACATGCAAATTAACTTGGACAGAATGCCCATTTTCATAGCATTTAGTGGAACTAAAAACATGATTCAACTCTCCAGTTATCTTTAAACCTCAGAAACAAGGAGATGAATTAAACAGACTCCTCTGTTCATTATGTGTCATTGCTATTGTTTTGGTCAAGGTTCTATTCTTATTTCATTTTCTTTCCATTCATAACAAATCTCTCCTCCATGCTCACCCACTGACACCAACTATGATGTATACGATATATGCTCTTGATCATGTCCTTATTTTGTCATGTTCTTTATATATTTCATCTGGATTGCTGATTACTTATTCCCCCCAATATTTATATCTCTATTATACTATAAGTAGTATCTATCAATTATATAATTTTTTAGTTACTGCTATAATGCAAGAACAGTTGTATTTTAATTACTTGATATTACTTAGCCTCTTAAGTGAACTTTTTCATTATGACTAATATTTTTGAGTGGACTACACAAAATTTTCTATGTATGCAATCATGGAATCTACAATTACTTTTTCCACTTGATAGTATTTTATTATTCCATCAACAAAAGTCTCTACAATCATAAAAATAGAAATTATATTAGCCATTGCCATCTCATTTTTTTATTTTAAAGCAGTATATTGAATCATCTACAATAGTTTAATAATAATAGTTTAGAATAAGAAGTTTTTTCCAGCTTTCTCTACAGTAAAATATGCTTCCTACTCCTGCTTACTGAATTTTAGCCAAGATCTTTACTGTTTCCTACACAATTACCATTATTTTCATTCAACTAATTATCAATTATAAATCACATATATGATATTTTTTTACCTTTACAGATTTTTTATTAGGGCAAATGGGCTTATGATACAATGATCACTGAAAGGTGACACATCTTAAATTCCCTCAGATTTTCAACCAGAACATGAAACCAGAGAAAAAACCATAGCGTATTTCACCTTTCAAAAATATTATCATCTGCTGATGCCAGAGCCCCAAAGAAATGATTCCACAACAGCTTTCTGTTCAGAACATGCTTAAGATGTTAACCAAATCATGGATACAAGTGTCTGGAAGATGGGACTTCAGGGAGACTACAAACATCGTCATTAGCTAGTGACCATTCCCCAGGAAACTTGGATGTGGTCACTCTGTGATATATTAATTGCAAATGGGCAAGTACATTAGGTGGTGATTGGATAATCTTTTAGGGGTGTTAAGAACAAATTTTAAAACATCCAGTGACTAGCCATCGCTAATTATAATAACTCATCAAATGTCTACTGTAAAGTTTGACTCTCCATTCTAGAAATTTTAACTACATACTTATGAAATGGGATCTCACCAACTAGACATTAAGATACCAGGCAGAAAACTGCTTTCTCCCCCATTTCAGTTTTTTTTCAGTTTTATTGAGATATAATTGACAAGTAAAAATTGTATATATTTAGTTTACACAGTATTGGTATACATTGGTAGGCATCACCGACTTCATGGACATGGGTTTGGGTGGACTCCAGGAGTTGGTGATGGACAGGGAGGCCTGGCGTGCTAAGGTTCATGGGGTCACAAAGAGTTGGACACAACTGAGAGACTGAACTGAACTGAACTGAGTTTATACAGTGTGATTTTTAAAGATGCTTATGATTTAACTTGGGCTTCGCTGGTGGTTCAGACAGTAAAGAATCTGCCTGCAATGCAGGAGACCTGGGTTCAATCCCTGGGTTGGAATGATACCCTGGAGGAGGGCATATCAACCCACTCCAGTATTCTTGTCTGAGAAATCCCATGGACAGAGAACAGAGAAGCCTGGTGGGCTACAGAGTCGGATATGGCTGAGTGACTAAGCACAACACATTATTTAATATGAATTCCTTATAAGAAAAAAATGCTTTTAAATCTTGTGCTGTTGCTTGACACTGGCTACCACTATTAGTGGCCATGACTAACATCTCAAATGAGCCTCATAGCAATCTCTTTCACTTGAATCTCTGTGACATGCATTCCCCAAAATGAAAAACCAAGATAGAATGATTATATAACTTACTTTGCTCCATATATCACATATTTAAATTGTTTTTAAAAACTTAGTATTTTCCCTAGATAAGGTTTTCTAATTTGGCCTGACAATAACATTTTTTTTCTTTTTATAGTCATATATTAAAACTACTGAAAAGTGATACCTCTATTTTTTTAGGACCTACAGATTAATAAATCTCACTTGTCCTCCAACACAAATTTAGTGTCAAACATTACATAAGATTGAGTCAGCATAATTAAACAATTCTGAGTTGTTTTTAAATCTCCCATCAGGTAATATTGTGCTCCTAATATTGTTTTAAAATACACAAATTAAGAATTCAACTAGAATTTTATGACTTATCTATAAAAACTCTAACAGGAGATGCTCAATTTCAAAAAAACAAAACTGATTATTCAGTGGGGATTTTTATGGCCAGATTCATTCCTACACCAGAAATTTTAAATAAGTTAATTGATATTACTAGAAAAAAAATTAACTTGCAAAAATCCTTAACAAAATTCTAACAATCAGAATCCAGCAACACATTAAAAAGATCATACACCATTACCAAGTGGGCTTTATCCCAGGGATGCAAGGATTCTTCAGTATCTGCAAATCAATCAATGTAATACACCACATTAACAAATTGAAAAATAAAAACCATATGATTATCTCAATAGATGCAGAGAAAGCCTTTGACAAAATTCAACATTCATTTATGATAAAAAACTCTCCAGAAAGCAGGAATAGAAGGAACATACCTCAACATAATAAAAGCTATATATGACAAACCCACAGCAAACATTATCCTCAATGGTGAAAAATTGAAAGCATTTCCCCTAAAGCCAGGAACAAGGCAAGGGTGCCCACTCTCACCACTACTATGCAACATAGTTTTGGAAGTTTTGGCCACAGCAATCAGAGCAGAAAAAGAAATGAAAGGAATCCAAATTGGAAAAGAAGAAGTAAAACTCACTGTTTGCAGATGACATGATCCTCTATATAGAAAACCCTAAAGACTCCACCAGAAAATTACTAGAACTAATCAATGATTATAGTAAAGTTGCAGGATATAAAATCAACACACAGAAATCCCTTGCATTCCTATACACTAATAATGAGAAAATATAAAGAGAAATTAAGGAAACAATTCCATTCACCATTGCAATGAAAAGAATAAAATACTTAGGAATATATCTACCTAAAGAAACTAAAGACCTATATATAGAAAATTATAAAACACTGGTGAAAGAAATCAAAGATAATAGATGGAGAAATATACCATGTTCATGGATCGGAAGAATAAATATAGTGAAAATGAGTATACGACCCAAAGCAATCTATAGATTCAGTGCAATCCCTATCAGGCTACCAATGGTATTTTTCACAGAGCTAGAACAAATAATTTCACAATTTGTATGGAAATACAAAAAACCTAGAATAGCCAAAGCAATCTTGAGAAAGAAGAATGGAACTGGAGGAATCAACCTGCCTGACTTCAGGCTCTACTACAAAGCCACAGTCATAAGACAGTATGGTATTGGCACAAACAGAGAAATATAGATCAATGGAACAAAATAGAAAGCCCAGAGATAAATCCACACACCTATGGCACCTTATCTTTGACAAAGGAGGCAAGAATATACAATGGATTAAAGACAACCTCTTTAACAAGTGGTGCTGGGAAAACTGGTCAACCACTTGTAAAAGAATGAAACTACAACACTTTCTAACACAACACACAAAAATAAACTCAAAATGGATTAAAGATCTAAACATAAGACCAGAAACTATAAAACTCCTAGAGGAGAACATAGGAAAAACACTCTTCAACATAAATCACAGCAGGATCCTCTATGACCCACTTTCTAGAATATTGGAAATAAAAGCAAAAATAAACAAATGGGACCTAATTAAACTTAAAAGCTTCTGCACATCAAAGGAAACTATTAGCAAGGTGAAAAGACAGCCTTCAGAATGGGAGAAAATAATAGCAAATAAAGCAACTGACAAACAACTCATCTCAAAAATATACAAGCAACTCCTACAGCTCAATTCCAGAAAAATAAACGACCCAATCAAAAAATGGGCCAAAAAACTAAATAGACATTTCTCCAAAGAAGACATACAGATGGCTAACAAACACAGGAAAAGATGCTCAACATCACTCATTATCAGAGAAATGCAAATCAAAACCACTATGAGGTACCATTTCACGCCAGTCAGAATGGCTGCGATCCAAAAGTCTATAAGCAATAAATGCTGGAGAGGGTGTGGAGAAAAGGGAACCCTCTTACACTGTTGGTGGGAATGCAAACTAGTACAGCCACTATGGAGAACAGTGTGGAGATTCCTTAAAAAACTGGAAATAGAACTGCCTTATGACCCAGCAATCCCACTGCTGGGCATACACACTGAGGAAACCAGAATAGAAAGAGACACGTGTACCCCAATGTTCATCACAGCACTGTTTATAATAGCAGGACATGGAAGTAACCTAGATGTCCATCATGAGATGAATGGATAAGAAAGCAGTGGTACATATACACAATGGAGTATTACTCAGCCATTAAAAAGAATACATTTGAATCAGTTCTAATGAGGTGGATGAAACTGGAGCCTATTATACACAGTGAAATAGGCCAGAAAGAAAAACACCAATACAGTATACCAACGCATATATATGGAATTTAGAAAGACGGTAATGATAACCCTGTATGCGAGAGAGCAAAAGACACACAGATGTATAGAACAGTCTTTTGACTCTGTGGGAGAGGGAGAGGATGGGATGATTTGGGAGAATGGCATTGAAATATGTGTAATATCATATAAGAAATGAATCACCAGTCCAGGTTCAATGCAGGATACAGGATGCTTGGGGCCGGAGCACTGGGATGACCCAGAGGGATGGTATGGGGAGGGAGGTGGGAGGGGGGTTCAGGATGGGGAACACGTGTAAACCCGTGGTGGATTCATGTTCATGTATGGCAAAACCAATACAATACTGTAAAGTAAATAATAATAATAAATAAATGATAAATGGTTTAAAAAATTAACTTGTAACATGATTGAACAATTTCCCTCATATCCCAGATATTCTCCTTTTTACTATTTTCATATACAAAATAAAAAGGAGCACAAACGGACTCAGGAATCATTTGCAGCTTTCATTAATGCTTTTATATTCTCTCCAGAGAAGGGATAGGTTAGTAAGTAAGAGGTTTTACCACTATGAACTGTGAGTGATGCTGGGGTCACTACCTAGGGGATAGAAGAACCCTGCTCTAGGACGATGGGGATAGAGCAGTTGTTATTTGGCTTATTTTTAGTAGGACCTCTATCCAGCCCAACTTGGATCCAAGGTAATCCATTATCTTCATATCCATATCCAGCCCACACAATCGCCAAAGAACTAAATAGACATTTCTCCAAAGAAGACATACAGATGGCTAACAAACAGGAAAAGATGCTCAACATCACTCATTATCAGAGAAATGCAAATCAAAACCACCATGAGGTACCATTTCACGCCAGTCAGAATGGCTGCGATCCAAAAGTCTATAAGCAATAAATGCTGGAGAGGGTGTGGAGAAAAGGGAACCCTCTTACACTGTTGGTGGGAATGCAAACTAGTACAGCCACTATGGAGAACAGTGTGGAGATTCCTTAAAAAACTGGAAATAGAACTGCCTTATGATCCAGCAATCCCACTGCTGGGTGTACACACCAAGGAAACCAGAAGGGAAAGAGACATGTGTACCCCAATGTTCATCGCAGCACTGTTTATAATAGCCAGGACATGGAAGCAACCTAGATGTCCATCAGCAGATGAATGGATAAGAAAGCAGTGGTACATATACACAATGGAGTATTACTCAGCCATTAAAAAGAATACATTTGAACCAGTTCTAATGAGGTGGATGAAACTGGAGCCTGTTATACAGAGTGAAGTAAGCCAGAAAGAAAAACACCAATACAGTATACTGACACATATATATATGGAATTCAGAAAGACAGTAATGATAACCCTGTATGTGAGAAAGCAAAAGAGACACAGATGTATAGAACAGTCTTCTGGACTCTGTGGGAGAGGAAGAGGGTGGGATGATTTGGGAGAATGGCATTGAAACATGTATAATATCATATAAGAAACGAATCGCCAGTCCAGGTTCAATTCAGGATACAGGATGCTTGGGGCTGGTGCACTGGGATGACCCAGAGGGGTGGTACGGGGAGGGAGATGCAGGAGGTTCAGGATGGGAAACACATATACACCAGTGGCAGATTCATGTTGATGTATGGCAAAACCAATATAATATTGTAAAGTAATTAGCCGCCAATTAAAATAAATAATTTCAAATTTAAAAAAAGAAAAGAAAGATTCCTATGCTCTGTATTATTTCTTGGTACCTATGTTGAGAGGAAAGAATACAGGCATTGTTTCCTTCTGGATCCACCAAACCCCCTATGAAGGACTTAGGGGATATAGATGCTGCTTCTACCACTGAATTAATTAGACCTTGTTTGAAGCCTGGTACCTAATCAAGCCAAAGCTTAGTTAAGTTTATACACCACAAGATCACTTCAGTACAGTCTCTCAGTCGTGTCCAACTCTTTGCAACCCCATGAACCGCAACATGCCAGGCCTCCCTGTCCATCACCAATTCCCGGAGTCCACCCAAACCCGTGTCCATTGAGTCGGTGATGCCATCCAACCATCTCATCCTCTGTCATCCCCTTCTCCTCCTGCCCTCAATCTTTCCCAGCATCAGTGTCTTTTCAAATGAGTCAGCTCTTCGCATCAGGTGGCCAAAGTATTGGAGTTTCAGCTTCAGTATTAGTCCTACTAATGAACACCCAGGACTGATCTCTTTTAAGATGGATGAGTTTGATCTCTTGCAGTCCAAGGGACTCTCAAGAGTCTTCTCCAACACTACAGTTCAAAAGCATCAATTCTTCGGTGCTCAGCTTTCTTTATAGTCCAACTCTCACATCTATACATGACCACTGGAAAAACCATAGCCTTGACTAGACGGACCTTTGTTGACAAAGTGATATCTCTGCTTTTCAATATGTTGTCTAGGTTGGTCGTAACTTTCCTTCCAATGAGTAAGCATCTTTTAATTTCATGGCTGCAGTCACTATCTGCAGTGATTTTGGAGCCCAAAAAAATAAAGTCAGCCGCTTTTTCCATGGTTTCCCCATCTATTTGCCATGAAGTGATGGGACCGGATGCCATGATCTTTGTTTTCTGAATGTTGAGTTTTAAGCCAACTTTTTCACTCCCTTCTTTCACTTTCATCAAGAGGCTTTTTAGTTCTTCTTCACTTTCTGCCATAAGGGTGGTGTCGTCTGCATATCTGAGGTTATTGATATTTCTCCCAGCAATATTGATTCCAGCTTGTGTTTCATCCAGCCCAGCATTTCTCATGATGTACTCTGCATATACAGAGTATATAAGTTAAATAAGCAGGGTGACAATATGCAGCCTTGATGTACTCCTTTTCCTGTTTGGAACCAGTCTGTTGTTCCATGCCCAGTTCTAACTGTTGCTTCCTGACCTGCATATAGGTTTCTCAAGAGGCAAGTCAGGTTGTCTTGTATTCCCATCTCTTTCAGAATTTTCCAGTTTCTTGTGATCCACACAGTCAAAGGCTTTGGCATAGTCAAGCAGAAATAGATGTTTTTCTGGAATTTTCTTGCTTTTTCAATGATCCAGCAGATGTTGGCAATTTGATCTCTGGTTCCTCTGCCTTTTCTAAAACCAGCTTGAACATCTGGAAGTTCACAGTTCACATATTGCTGAAGCCTGGCTTGGAGAATTTTGAGCATTACTTTACTAGCGTGTGAGATGAGTGCAATTGTGCAGGAGTTTGAGCATTCTTTGGCATTGCCTTTCTTTGGTATGGGAATGAAAACTGATATTTTCCAGTCCTGTGGCCACTGCTGAGTTTTCCAAATGTGCTGGCATATTGAGTGCAGCACTTTCACAGCATCATCTTTCAGGATTTGAAACAGCTCAACTGGAATTCTGTCACCTCCACTAGCTTTGTTCATAGTGATGCTTTCTAAGGCCCACTTGACTTCACATTCCAGGATGTCTGGCTCTAGGTGAGGGATCACAATATGCCACAAAGAAACCAGCAATTGTGTCTTGCTACCAATAGAAAGTAACTGACCATTATATAGCTCCTGTGTTAATGCATGCAGCCCTCTAGGTGAAAATATATCATCAAAAAAGTGTTACACAGAGAGATATGAGAGATAACATTTACGGTGGCTGGTCAAGCACCTTTCAGGAGGTGACCGGTATCACTTACCTCCCAAATGGCTTTTGCATCCTTTAACTACAGAGTTCTTCTTCTAGGTTTCTAGTTGAAACATTTAACAACACACATCTGTATGAGCTCATCTTTAACAGTGCCATTAGCTGACTGCCTGATAAGATTAACTTCTTTATCTGTATGTGAAGTTATTTAATATCCTCCTTAGAATCACCCTGACCTATGCAACTATGGATGCTGAGATTTGATTTTTGCCTCCCATTAATTTACTTTCATGATGCTAACAGAGTAATGAAATGTGTATCCATATAGAATAATCAAATAGAGAACCTAGAGCCTATTCATATTCATGATTTAAACAGAACAAGTAAGTGTATTAATTTCCAAATGCTTCTCTGCTGCTGCTGCGGCTAAGTTGCTTCAGTTGTGTTCGACTCTGTGTGACTCCATGGACTGCAGCCCACCAGGCTCCTCTGTCCATGGGATTTTCCAGGCAAGAGTACTGGAGTGGGGTGCCATTGCCTTCTCCGCTAGGTTGCCACAAACACAGTAGCTAAAAACAACACAAATTTATTATGTTACAGCACTAGAGGACTGAAGTTTAAAATGAGTCAGCAAGGCTGCATCCTTTCTGGAAGCTCCAGGGGAGAATGTTTTCTGAACTTTTCCAGCATTCAGAGGCTGCCCACATTCCTTGGCTCATGGCCTTTTCCTCCTATGTCAGTCTGACCTCTGCTTTTATCATCACATCTCTCTCTCTGATTCTGATCCTCCCACCTCCCCTTGTGATTAGATCAGACCACTGAAGTAAGCCAGGATAATTTCCTCATCTCAAAGTCCTTAACATTATCATATCTGAAAAGTCACTTTAGTCAGAGTAGGTAATGTATTCACAGGGTCCTGGAATTAGATTCTGGACATCTCTGGAGGCTACTCTTCTGCCTACTATAGTAAACAGTGCCAAATCTAGTATTTTGTGTGTGTGCATGACAGAAAAAAAATTTTTAAAAATAAAAAATTATTGCCACTTTTCATCTCAACTGTAGATGGATCATTCAACGCCTTAACTATCCAAGGTGCAGATGATAAAATAGTGTTTTATTATATAGAACAGTGGGAAGTACATCAACTCCTGAGTCAGAAAGTCTTCTTTTAATATATTGAATTTTCCACTCAACTGTAATCAGACAAGTTATTTAACTTCCTTGATCTTTAGTTCTATAATCTGTAAGAGCAGTAATGTTCATCTTGCAAATTGTAAATAGTTTTACCTTATCAATTATGAAGACTAAATACATTAGTGTGTTTAAACATCCTGACACTTTGAATGTGGCATGGTACTTGATAAATTTGTGTCTGCTTTTATTAAAACTATAATCATCGTCAAGTCAGAAGCTCCAGTATCTCAACTTTTCCTCCTCAAAGAGGGTCCCTTTTTTCTTATTTCCAGAAATATTGTCAAGAATGCTGGCATGCTTCTCCCAAGTGAGAAATCTGTAACCTAACCACACTGTAGGTGCTGGACAGCACACCAGGGCTCCTGCCTCTCATCACAGAACAAAGGCTGTGGAGTGCTCACCCTCCAGCCAGGATCACCTGGCCACTGCTCCCCTGCTTTACACAAGCCTTCCTGTTCCCCAACCACTAAATAGGTACATGATTTCATTTTTAGCTCATAAAAATACTGAATTATAACTGCATGTAGTGGTTTATCTCAGTTAATAATGGGATGCGGCATATGTATTTGTTAATCCATTTATTTCTATCAGTTATATAGATATAGACACACAGTGATGTGTTCAGAACAGAGTCTATCTAAATTTCAAATGGGAATTACTCATTCCTTCTCAATGATTAACCCATTGATATACTGGGAAATCTGTTAAAAATCAATGCTAGTTTATTTCCTAGCAAGTGGTAATCTAAACTATTAATTGCAAAGAGCAGATAGGATTTAGGCAAAAATTAGTCTACAAATAATTATGATAAAAATAACTTTATAGTCAAGAATCAATTGATAAGCAAACCATACAAGTTTTAAAATGCTATCTTTTTCTAAACTTTTTATTTTATATTGGAGTATAGCCAATTTGGGCTGCCCATGTAGCACTAGTGGTAAAGAACCCACCTGCCAAAGCAGGAGACGTAAGAGACGCAGGTTGAATCACTGGGTTAGGAATGATCCCTTGGAGGACAGCATGGCAATCCAGTCCTGTATTCTTGCCTGGAGAATCCCATGGACAGAGGAGCCTGGCATGCTATAGTCATGGGGTGGCAAAGAGTCGGGCATGACTGAAGCAACTTAGTAGGCAAGCACATAGCCATTAGCAATGTTGTGATAGTTTCAGGTGGATAGTAAAGGGACCCAGCCATACATATACATGTATCCATTCTCCCCCAAGTCCGCTCCCATCTACGCTGCCACATAATATCACATTTAACAGTTCTCTGTTAAAACGCCATCTTTTAGTTGCAAGTCTCACCAAATCCCTATCAGAATTTCTTGTAATGATGAGATCAAAAGAAAACGTTCTTGTGGTGTGTGTATATATATATATAAACATCATCACATTTGGTTAAAACAGATTTATTTCATTCACCCATCTCCTTCCTTTCCACTTTTTTCTCACTTTTTAATGAGCTGGCTGCACTCCACATGTTAGCTGATGACTCTGTCAAGTCTGTAACCAGGCCAGAAAGCAGAACCACATTAGGGACTTTAATTCAGCGAACTAGTCACTGGAGTTTTCAGAAAAGCTGAAAACTTGGGAAGATGAGGTACCTAGAGATAGCTCGTCTGCAAGAAACGGCTGCACCCCCTAAAACTAGAGGTATGAAATAAAGAAGAGATGATGACATTAGAGTCCAGGAGCCACGCTCAGTAGGGAGCTGAAACCCCAGTGAAAGTACTTCCAGAGAGACCACCAGATGAGCCCATAGAAGCGGCTATCAGTGGCAAGCTGGAACTGTGGAAGAGGGCCCACCGGCAGGAGCTGGGCCCATGATATGGGGTTGCAAGTGGGACTGAGACCATAAATAAAGAATTGGTGGCAAGTTAGGGCCGTCTGTTATAGAAAGGACTTGAATCATGGAAGAAGAGCCACTGCTGAAGATTCATTCTGAAGCAGAGAGATGGAGAATTAGACTTACTGCCCTTCCCTTGCTTTGGAACAGCAGAACTTAGATTGACTGAACATACCAAACATAAGATGGGCAATGGGACCCAAGAAGTGTAGTTTTCAAATACCCCTCTCTGCTGTAGAGAGAAGAATGCAGAGAGGAGAGAGGAGGGGTGGGGGTAGAAAGCACACCTGAAAATAAACGTGTGTGTGTACTCAGTCGTGTCCAACTCTTCATGACTGCATGGACCGTAGCCCACCAAGCTCCTCTGTCCATGGGATTTCCCAGGCAAGAATACTGGCGTGGTTGCTATTTCCTTCTCCAGAGGATCTTCTCGGCCCAAGGATCAAACCCACGTGTCTTGTGTCTCCTGCACTGGTGTGGATTCTTTACCACTAGCACCACTTGGGAAGTGCTGAAATAAATAGTCATGGGCTAAATAGCTAGAACTAGGATTCAGAGAAGATAACAGTAGGTATTAACCTTTTGGGGGATTCAACCAACTCCAGTATTCTTGTTTGGGAAATCTGAAGGACAGAGGAGTGTGGTGGGCTACAGTCCGTGCGATCACAAAGAGTTGAACACAACTGACATGCACACACACACGTTAACTTTTTTTTTAAAGAGTCATCTTAAATTGTTGTGATTTGCTCTATTGTTTATTATTTGCCACTGTCCTGTGGAAATGATTGCTAACGTGCTCTAATGTGCATTGGCATCGTGATTATTAATTTATCTAAGTATTGGATATAAACCTTCAACTGTTCTGAGAAGTATTCAGGTGCCATCCACAAAAGTTCACCTAGGCCACTTTCATGCACTGGGGCACTGACCAATCGAGCCTGGCCTATTCGTTAACTGCCCCATCTTGATATGTAGACTGTCAGATTATCCATCCTCTTCTCAACTCTAAGAAAATATGCACATGACCATCATCACCAAAATTAATAACTACATTCACATATCCTGTATCAGAGCCCAGAACAATTGTGAAGAATCAGGAACTGGATTTTGTGCCATTTTTCCAGAAAGGAAAAGCAAAAATCAGAGATTTTGACTAACTTTATTCAAGTCAAACAACTACAAGCAAGTAGTAGATATAAAATTTGATACTATGAACTAAAATACTTTGTCCTCTTTGTCTGTGCTCCCATGTTAAAATATGTAATTAACTCCAGTTATAGTCTAGTAACCTCAAGATCCAGAAGTTGGTTACAAAGTTAATTAAATAAGTGACAGTGGTTGGGGTACTTCAGTGACATTATGAAGTGGCATCTACCATCATGAACAATTTTGGCTTTTGAGAAAACATGGGGTGGTTTCTTTACAGACAAAAGATAGAACACCAACTTTAACAAATGTACTGATAATATACTGACTATATGAATTCAATCTGAGAAACAAATGATTGCTATAGAAAAAATAATAACCTCGTTAGAATAAAATATTTGCCTTCTAGTTAAGCATGGTAAAATAACTGACATAGCACTTATTCATGCATTGGAGAGGAAATGGCAACCCACTCTGGGGACAGGGAGCCTGGTGGGCTGCCGTCTATGGGGTCGCACAGAGTTGGACACGACCGAAGTGACTTAGCAGCAGCAGCACTTATTAGCCTTTATTCATTCTTCCCTTCCTTAGATTACTACATCAATATCTCTAATTTTGTGAGTCACAGGATTTATTAAATGCCGTTTGTGTTCTTTAGATCTTTAGTATATTTTTCTTTACCATCTGAGCCACCACGGAAGCATAGTAAATTTTTCTAAATAACCATGAAAGAGAGAAAAGTCATATTATTTTTGCTTCTCCAAAATTAATTTGATCTCCTCTTTCATCTTCCAGAAAAATGCATTCTTTTATCCATATGATAATTCTGTTTACCGTAGCATATGATGTCACAATTCAATCCAAAAAGACAGCATTGTATTTAAATGTAACTATTATTTCTTCTGCATTTTCCTCTCCTTGGTATTAGAATAAAGGTGTCATTTGAACCATGCAGTCTCATTTTTGTAGTAATGAAATAAAACTCATATTTTAAAGCAAGACAAGAAAAATTTATATATAAAATTTTGCTCTGCCCATTTGGGCCTTCTCCCTCTTCTCAAATGTGCACTTTGCATCTGCATTAGGCGTTAACCAAACCTTCCCAACGCAGAAATACCAGTCATCATCCACTTTTCTTCTTCTGGAGCCAGCTATGTAATTTCTTAAAAGAAAAGTTTACTTACTTATGACTGTATTAGTGTAACTATGAATACTACTTGTATTCTGCCTATTTCACAAGATTAAGTCTTACACTAACAAGTGTGTGACTCTGCCTCTGATAAAAATGATAACTAGGCAACTTGAAATGATTAATGAAATATATAGTTCAATACAATAAATGGCTATAATAGTGTAGCTCCAGATACTGGAAGAATCAACAAGAGGAAACAGACCATTTCTTGGACCATAACTGATTAGCAAGACAGGTGTTTCACAGGCTTTCAGCTACTATTAACAGGGCCTAGTCCTGGGCTGCTGTGCCCCCTTCCAGGGGGTTTTCCTGACCCAGGAATCAAAACCCAGGTCTCTTACATCTCCTGCATTGGCAGGTGGGTTCTTTACTACTAGCGTCACCTGAGAAGTCCAACAGCAAATTAAAAGGACTACCAAGAAATCCATGTTCCACCTGGTAATGAGCTTTCTTAGCACCATGGAACAAATCAGTCACAAAATGCCTCCAAAACCTCGGCCAAAATTAAGACTGGAAGGGAGGGAATTGTAAAATAAAGAATACTGCCTACTGTCCAGTTCTGGAAGAATCAATTCATTAGCCTCTTCAGTCACTGGCCTACATCCTGCACCACTCTGAAAGGAATTTAGAGCAAAGATCAGGATGAGACACTTTGCATTCTGGGGAAAATGGCAGAATTGGCCTTTAGATAGTTAGATATTTGTAGGAGAAAATCTTATGAACCCAATTTCTTGCATCTTCTCGTACTTAGAAAAGCACTAAAACTCTGAACTAAGATACCCAATGAGTAGTCACTCTCTACCAAGATATGAACCTTGCTTTCATGTACCCCTTCACCAAAGTCACATATATACTGACCTCACACTCATGTGGACTCAAATAAAATTTTCCATTTCTTTCTTAGATTGACTATAGATTAATTTTTTTTGTCAACAGCACCTATCATAAAGCTAAAATAATTATATGCATATAGTGAACACACACACGGATGTACATGTTTTTGTGTGTGTATATATATATACGTGTGTTTAGTCAGTAAATCATGTCTGACTCTTTTGTGACCCCATGGACTGTAGCGTGCCAGGCTCTTTTATCCATGGGATTTCCCAGGCAAGAATACTGGACTGGGTTGCCATTTCCTTCTCCAGGGGGTCTTTTGGACCCAGGAATTGAACCTGCATCTCCTGCATCACAGACATATTCTTTACTGCTGAGCCACTAGGAAAGTCCATATATACATATATACACATATATATTTGTGTGCGTGTATATCTTTCAACTGGATGTACACACTTATGTTTATCATTGCCTATGCTGCTGCTGCTGCTGCTAAGTCACTTCAGTTGTGTCCGACTCTGTGCGACCCCATAGATGGCAGCACACCAGGCTGCACCGTCCCTGGGATTCTCCAGGCAAGAACTCTGGAGTGGGTTGCCATTTTCTTCTCCAATGCGTGAAAGTGAAAAGTGAAAGTGAAGTCGCTCATTGCCTATAAATGAGTACAAATAGCAGAGAACAGACATGCTGGAAAGTAGATATATCGTAGATGTATAAACAGAAATGTGAAGACAAAAGGATATTTATTAATAAATACTTGTGTACTCCTGTGTGGATATTTACAAACCATAAGGTCTATATGCTGATATATGATTTCTCATATTAGATTCACCTTGCATTGACTCTGAGACTGCAGAACAGTGTGTGTGTGAGGGAGACAGAGAGAGAAACACCTTAGCACAGCTACCGCAGCAGATTGAAATTGGGAATTTATTATAGAGAATGGGAAGTTTTTATCTGAGAGATTTTGACTCAGAACGCCAAGGAAAAAAATGCGTGAAAAATTCAAAGACAACTACACGGAGGACCAAATTATCAAAGTCTGGGGCGAAAGACCAGAGACTTGGCCGGCCAGACGTCTGTAATTGCTCACTCAAACAGAAACCACGATGTATTGGTCCAGAGAAAGAGGGACTGCATCTTTCCTCTCTTAACCTTTTGGCCCCAATTTCAGTCTTCTTCCTTTTGGGTCTCCTTTTGAAGTGTGGAGAGTGCTCATTTGTTTTCAGTGTGGTCTCACAAGAAACAGTGGATGCAGAGAAGTAGCCCGACAGCAAAACATGAAGTACTGTTGATGAAAACATGGAGTCTGCCTCTCAAGGTGGTGGCGGAGGGAGGCAGTGGGAGGATGAGAGGCTGAAAACTAGCATTAAAATAGTGCATAGCACAGAGAACTCCGCTCAGTGTTATGTGGCAGCCAGAGAGGAGGGAAGCTGCGGGGAGAATGGATGCGTGTAAATGCATGGCTGAGTCTGCTGTTCACCCGCAACTATCACAACATGGTTAATTGGTTATACCCCAATACAAAATTAAAAGGTTTTTAAAAAATAAAATAAAATGGTGCACAGCTACCACGTTCCAAATTTAAGATGGAAATACAGGTCTTCACGATAAATTCAAGGACCAATAAAAATAACTATATTCTATAGTCTTGGGCTTTTTCTCTCTTGTTTCACAGTTTAATTTTTCTCTTACTTTCTTACATTTTAAAATTATTCTAGTGTTTTAATGTAAACCAAGGCAATTCATTTTCAAAGGGCAATGGTTACAAATATGCTAATACAATGTAATACTCCCCACAACACCTACCATATTTATTTTTGAACCAAAGATCCCCCCAGAAAAAATTTTCTTCCGTTGGTCTCTTATGGGTTTTTCCCTTCTCTAGCTTCACTAATAATTGCAATTAGAAGAATAAAAGCAAACAGTTATCTTATCCACCAAATAAGGGTCATAAATGGGCATTCATCCAAAGTTTTGGGGCAAAAGTCAGAAACTTGGCTCACCAGAGGCCTGTAATTGCTCAAACAGAAACCACCATGTACTGGCCCAGAAAAAGAGTGGGCCAGTTATGGTAGCTCACTTGGTAAAGAATCTGCCTGTAATGCAGGAGACCTGGGTTCAATCCCTGGATGGGGAAGATCCCCTGGAGAAGAGAATGGCAAGCCACTCCAGTATTCTTGCCTGTGAATTCCATGGACAGAGGAGCCTGGTGAGCTACAGTTCATGAGGTTGCAAAGAATCGGACACAACTGAGCGACTAACACACACACACACAGGCAATCACATGTATTTCTCTAAACCTCACAACAACTCTGTAAGAAGCAATTACTGCCTATTCTCAGTTTTATAACAAAACACTGGTAAAGGAACGGTAGGTGTTGGGATCTGTAATAGTACAGGCAACGAAGTTAAGGCTATACCAAAGTCTGTGAGGGACATGTTCATCCAGATTTCCTAAGGGAAAAAAAATATAATACACATCTTACAACTCAATTCAGTGAAGAATCACTACTCAGAGACCTTCTGACCCTGGAATTCCCCTGCGGGTTTATATGTGTGAAATTCTAAGAAATAGGCAACCTTGTTTGTAGAATCCTTACTTGTGTGTGTGTGTTGAAAAAAAGTGAGGAATTAAACTAAAATATCCACTAAACAATAAATGATCAAATAGATTATGATTCATCTATACATGGAAAGCTATGAAGCTTAAAATTAGATAGGTACATTATTGTAGGGAGGATATCAGGATGGCAGAGTAGGACACTGAGCTCACCTCCCCCCAGGAACACATCAAAAATGCATCTATGCAAGGAGCAATTCTCATTGAAAACAGACTGGCAGAGGGACTCATACAACCAAGGGTGTAAGGAAAGATCCAAATGGAGTTAGGTAGAAAGGGAAGAGCAACAGTCATGGAAACCTGTATCCCTAGGAGGAAGACATAGACAGGGAAGGGGATTATACCAGCCTGGAGATCCTCCCTGGAGAGTGAGCTGTTCAAACCACAGTGGACACCCCAGCCCTGGGGTCTGACACTGGAAATACAAGTCCCCCTAGCTAGCTTGAAAACCAGTAGTACGAACACAAGGGCTGTAAGAAATCTAGACTTATGCTCACGAAGAAGATACACATGCTTGCTTTCTCCCAGGAACAAGGCAGAGGAAGCAGAATTAAAGTGCCTGGGACTCTGGCTGGTTTCCATGGCTACCCTGGGCACCCTGGACCATGCTGAGTGCCCCACTCTGGTCCCTGTGGCTCTGCTGCTGCTCCACACTAGGGCGAAGGCTTCCAGGGCCAAGGAGGGAGCACGGATGGGTGGGAAGAGCCAGCTTGGACCCTGCACAGCTTCCAAACAGAGTGAGAGTGATCATTACTGGCATTCATGGAGGCATTACATCAGAAACAGTCTGGATCTCGAACTGATGTGCCAACACTGCCTCGCCATGAACATCAGACCTCACTGGATGCCTATCCTGGCCCCTCTTGTTCCAGCACTACTCCTTTCTGGGTTGAAAGTGCTATTGCTCAGAGGAGGAAGAGCGCGCACTTAGAGGAAATGGAACCCACTTGGATCCAACCGTCAGGTTTCTGCTCCAGAACACTAAGACATGAGTCCACCTCAACAGGGCAGTGTTCGCCAGTGAGCATAGGAGAAGCCTTGGCTCGCACCTGGTTCCAGCTCTAGCCCCTCCATCTCCATTCCCACCTCCCACCAATGTGAGAGCTGCCAACTCACCCTCATGGAAGACGTGAACCCTGATCATGTCAGATACAGATCTTCCACCAAAGCCACTGGGCACAGTTGACTACATAGCACTGCTCCCACAAAAGGACACTCCTTCAAGACCAGGGTAGGTAACTATGTCACCTAATTTCATAGAGACAAAGGAAGTTAAGCAAATGATAAGACAGAGGAATTTGTTCAAAGAAAAGAACAAGGAAAAAAAAAAAACTAATGAAAAAGAGAGAAATACTTTATCAGATAAAGAGTTAAAAGCATTAGTAATAATAATGCTAACTGAAATAGGGAAAAGAACAGATGAACAGAGAATTTTAACAAGGAACTAAAAAATATTTTTTAAGAAATAGAATTAAAGAGTACAATAACAACGACAGAAAAAACACTAGAAGGAATTAATACCAGACTAGGTGATACAAGAGAACTTACAAGTGATCTTAAATACAGAATAGAAATCATCCATTTTAGACAGCAAAAATGAAAACAAAAAATGAGAACAATTTAGGGGACAATAGTAACAGTACTAACATTCATATTATAGGGATCCCAAAAGGAGAAGGGGCTTCCCTGATATCTCAGTTGGTAAACAATCCGCCTGCAATGCAGGAGACACTAGTTTGATTCCTGGGTCGGAAAGATCCACTGGAGAAGGGGTAGGCTACCCACTCCAGGATTCTCAGGCTTCCCTTGTGGCATAGCTGGTAAATAATCCACCTGCAATGTGGGAGACCTGGGTTCATCCCTGGTTTGGGAAGATCCCCTGGAAAAGGGAAAGGCTATACACTCCAGTATTCTGGTCTGGAGAATTCCATGGAAACCCATCTAGAAGCTTTCATAAGCCTTTTATCCTTCTCCATCAGAGGGCAGACAGACTGAAAACCACCATCACAGAAAACTAACCAATTGAATCATATGAACCAAAGCCTTGTCTAACTCAATGAAACTATGAGCCATGCCATGTAGGGCCACACAAGACAGGTGGGTCATCGTGGAGAGTTCTGACAAAATGTGGTCCACTGGAGAAGGGAATGGTAAACCACTTCAGTATTCCTGCCTTGAGAACACCATGAACAGTGTGTAAAGGCAAAAAGATAGGACACTGAAAGATGAACTCCCCAGGTTGGTAGGTGCCCAGTATGCTACTTGAGATCAGTGGAGAAATAAATCCAGAAAGATTGAAGAGATGGAGCCAAAGCAAAAACAACACCCAGTTGTGGATGTGACTGGTGATGGAAACAAGGTCCAATGCTATAAAGAGCAATACCGCATAGGAACCTGGATGATTAGGTCCATGAATCAAGGCAAATTGAAAGAGATCAAACAGGAGATGGCAAGAGTGAACATCCACGTTTTAGGAATCAGCAAACTAAAATGGACTGGAATGGGTGAATGTAACTCAGATGACCATTATATCTACTACTATGGGCAAGAATCCCTTAGAAGAAATGGAGTAGCCATCATAGTCAACAAAGAAGTCTGAAATGCAGTACTTGAATGCAGTCTCAAAAATGAGAGAATGACCTCTATTCATTTCCAAGGCAAACCATTCAATATCACGGTAATCCAAGTCTATGCCCCGACCACTAATGCTGAAGAAGCTGAAGTTGAATGGTTCTATGAAGACCTACAAGACCTTCTAGAATTAACATCCAAAAAAGATGTCCTTTTCATTATAGGGGACTGGAATGCAAAAGTAGGAAGTCAAGAAACATCTGGAGTAACAGGCAAATCTGGCCTTGGAGTACAGAATGAATCAGGGTAAAGGCTAATAGAGTTCTGACAAGAGAATGCACTGGTCATAGAAAACACTCACTTCCAACAACACAAGATGACACTCTACACATGGACATCACCAGATGGCAAACACCAAAATCATATTGATTACATTCTTTGCAGCCAAAGATGGAGAAGCTTGATACACTCAGCAAAATCAAGAACAGAAGCAGACTGTGGCTTAGATCATGAACTCCTTATTGCCAAATTCAGACTGAAATGGAAGAAAGTAGGGAAAACCACTAGACCATTCATGTATGACCTAAATCAAATCCCTAACGATTATACAGTGGAAGTGAGAAATAGATTTAAGAGACTAGATCTGATAGACAGAGTGCCTGATGAACTATAGATGGAGATTCGTGACATTGTACAGGAGACAGGGAGCAAGACTGTCCCCAAGAAAAAGAAAGGCAATAAAGCAAAATGGCTGTCTGAGGAGGCTTTACAAATAGTTGAGAAAAGAAGAGAAGCAAAAAGGAAAGGAGAAAAGGAAAGATATACCCGTCTTAATGCAGAATTCCAAACAATAGCAAGGAGAGATAAGAAAGTCTTCCTCAGTGATTAGTGCAAAGAAATAGAGGAAAACAATAGAATCAGAAAGACTAGAGATCTCTTCAAGAAAATTAGAGATACCAAGGGAATATTTCATGCAAAGATGGGCTCAATAAAGGACAGAAATGGTATGGACCTAAAAGCAGCAGAAGAGATTAAGAAGAGGTGGCAAGAATACACAGAAAAACTGTACAAAAATATCTTCATGGCCCAGGTAATCACAATGATGTGATCATTCAACTACAGCCAAACATCCTGGAATGTGAAGTCAAGTGGGCCTTAGGAAGCATCACTACAAACAAAGCTAGTGGAGGTGATGGAATTCTAGTTGAGCTATTTCAAATCCTGAAAGATGATGCTGTAAAAGTGCTGCACTCAATATGCCAGCAAATTTGGAAAACTCAGTAGTGGCCACAGGACTGGAAAAGGTCAGTTTTAATTCCAATCCCAAAGAAAGGCAATGCCAAAGAATGCTCAAACTACTTCACAATCACACTCATCTCACACACTAGTAAAGTAATGCCCAAAATTCTCCAAGCCAGGCTTCAACAGTATGTGAATTGTGAACTTCCTTTTTTTAGGGGAAAAAAAAAAAAATGAAAGGATTTCATTTCTTTTGCCCAGGCTCCCAGGTTCCCTAACCTCAAGCCCGTTTTCCGCTGGGCACCCCCGAGCGCCCCCGTCAGGCAGGAGGCGGGGCGGGCCTGCCCCTGGCTGCTGAGGCCAGGCCCACAGCAGCACAGGGGACTGGGAGCGGCATCCTTTCCCAGGAAGAAAAGGTGTCTGCCAGCAGAGGGCCTGCAGAACCTTCCGAGGCGCCTCTCCCCTCTGTGTTCTGCTTGGGCAACTGGTTGGTTTGGCCTAGAAGCAAGCTGGTTTTAGAAAAGGCAGAGAAACCAGAGGTCAAATTGCCAACATCTGATAGATCATTGAAAAATCAAGACCACTCCAGAAAAACATCTACTTCTGCTTTATTGACTATGCCAAAGCCTTTGACTGTGAGGATCACAATAAACTGGAAAATTCTTCAAGAGATGGGAATACCAGACCACCTGACCTGCCTCTTGAGAAATCTGCATGCAGGTCAGGAAGCAACAGTTAGAACTGGACATGGAAAAACAGACTGGTTCCAAATAGGAAAAGGAGTACGTCAAGGCTGTATATTGTCACCCTGCTTATTTAACTTATATGCAGAGTACATCATGAAAAACGCTGGCCTGGAAGAAGCACAAGCTGGAATCAAGATTGCCGGGAGAAGTATCAATAACCTCAGATATGCAGATGACACCACCCTTATGGCAGAAAGTGAAGAAAAACTAAAGAGCCTCTTGATGAAAGTGAAAGAGGAGAGTGAAAAAGTTGGATTAAAGCTCAACATTCAGAAAACAAAGATCATGACATCCGGTCCCATCACTTCATGGCAAATAGATGGGGAAACAGTGGAAACAGTGTCAAACTTTATTTTTGGGGTTCCAAAATCACTGCAGATGGTGATTTCAGCCATGAAATAAAAAGACGCTTACTCCCTGGAAGAAAAGTTATGACCAATCTAGACAGCATATTAAAAAGCATAGTCATTACCTGCCAGCAAAAGTCCGTTAGTCAAGGCTATGGTTTTTCCGGTAGTCATGTACTGATGTGAGAGCTGAACTATAAAGAAAGCTTAGTGCCGAAGAATTGATGCTTTTGAACTGTGGTGTTGGAGAAGACTCTTGAGAGTCCCTTGGACTACAAGGAGATTCAACCAGTCCACCCTAAAGGAAATTAGTCCTGAATATTCATGGGAAAGACTGATGCTGAAGCTGAAATTCCAATACTTTGGCCACCTGATGTGAAGAGCTGACTCATTTGAAAAGACCCTGATGTTGGGAAAGATTGAGGGCAGGAGAAGGGGACGACAGAGGATGAGATGATTGGATGGCATCACCAACTTAATGGAGATGAGTTTGAGTAAACTCCGAGAGGGTGATAGACAGGGAAGCCTGGCGTGCTGCAGTCCATGGGGTCGCAAAGAGTCAGACATGATTGAGTGACTGAACTGAACTGAAAAGAAGAGAAAGGGTGCACTGGGACGACCCAGAGGGATGGTATGGGGAGGGAGGAGGATTCAGGATGGGGAACACATGTATACCTGTGGCGGATTCATTTTGATATATGGTAAAACCAATACAATATTGTAAAGTTAAAAAATAAAATAAAAAAGTTAATACAAAAAATAAATAAATAAAAGGTGTTTGATGAAATTATGAAGGAAAATGTTCCAAATGTGCAAAAGGTAACAGATATCCAGGTACAGGAAGCATAGAGAGTCAATCAACAGATAAATAGATAAAGAAGATGTGGTGTATGAATGCAATGGAATATTACTCTGCCATAGAAAGGAACAAATTTTGCTACTTGCAAGAAAAGGAATGCACCTAGGGGCAATTATGCTCAGTGAAATAATGCAGACAGAGAAAGCCAAATAGTATATGTTATCATTTAAATGTGAAATCTATAAAATATACTAATGAATATAACAAAATAGAAAGAGGTTTATTGATAAAGATGGCACCCCACTCCAGCACTCTTGCCTGGAAAATCCCATGGACGGAGGATCCTGGTGGGCTGCAGTCCACCAGGGGTCTCGAGGAGTCGGACAGGACTGAGCGACTTCACTTTCACTTTTCACTTTCATGCATTGGAGAAGGAAATGGCAACCCGCTCCAGTGTTCTTGCCTGGAGAATCCCAGGGACGGGGAGCCTGGTGGGCTGCCGTCTATGGGGTCATGCAGAGTCGGACAAAACTGAGGTGACTTAGCAGCAGCAGCAGCAGCAGTAGTTACCAGTGGGCAGAGGAATGGAGGGGAGAAAAGATAGGGTTAATGTATTAAGAGGTATAAAGTATTAAACACAAAATAATAAAGTAACAAAGATATACTTTGCAGTACATGGCATTTAGCCAATATTTGTAAAAACTTTAAATGGAGTATAATCTATAAAAACATTGTATTACTATGCTTACACCTTAAACTAATATAATATAGTAAGTCAACTTATACTTCAATAAAAATAAAATTAAATAGGTACATTTTTATAAGTTAATATGGAAAATCTCTAAGGTACATTCAGCCAAAAAAAGTAAAGAACAGAAGAGTATACAAAATGTGATCTCTTTGATGTGATAATCATACTTTTTATAATACAGATAATATTTAATGTAATATTAGAGGTCATTTTGGCATTTTTCATAATATCTACTATTATACATAATTTATTTTATACACACCCACATACTTTGAGTGGAAAGAAGGTTGCAATATAGGGAAGTGTATTTTATAACTTTTGGAGTAATTTGAATCATTTATATTCATATAGTATTTTTATGTTAGTCACTCATTCCTCGCTTTGTGACCCCACGGACTGTAGCCTACCAGTCTGCTCTGTCCATGGGATTTCCCAGGCAAGAATACTGGAGTGGGTTGTCATTCCCTTACTCCAGGGGATTTTCCCGACCCAGGGATCGAACCTGGGTCTCCTGCATTGCAGGCAGATTCTTTACTGTTTGAGCCACCAGGGAAATCCATGGGTGGGAAATTATGGATTATTATTCAATCTGTCATACTATTCTGTATTAAAGGTTCTTAAAATAAATATTCTCTTCTGAAATGCCCTTCCTCTACTAAACACTTAAATACTCCTTAAATCAGATCTCACACACCTGGGAGAGCATTACAGCGTTTACAAAACTATAAGTGATGTCTTCCATGAGCCATAACACCAAAACCAAAAATCCTCACAAAACACAAAGCAATACAAAAAACATTGAGCTAAAATATGGAGTTGAAAATCCACACAGAAACCATGGCTTCCCTGGAGGTACAAACAGCTTGTAATTATTACATCTAAAAATGTGAGAAAACACAATAACCTAATCAAGAACACAGACTGCAGAATAAGATACACACAGAGTATGGATACTGAAAATATAAGAAACAAGGTATACAACAAGTACAGTCACAATGTTTAAAGAAATAATAGGAGATACAGAAAATATTATAAAGAAATGAAACAACTGAAAGTGATCAGGACTATATTTAAAGGGATACAAAATATAATCACTGAAATTTAAACTTCATTTGATGTGTTTAAATGATGAAGCAGAGCTGTTGAGAACATCAACAAACTGTAAGAGAAATATGAAAAGATTATTCATAACTCAACTCAGAATTGAAATTATGACATGAAACTATGAAAGAGTGGTTGGGTGAAATCAATGACCAACAACAAGTCCCCACAGCCTTTAACTGGAAATCCACACGGAATAAAAAGAAGGGGGCAAAACCAACATTCTGATGCTGCAAATTTTTCCAAATTGATTTAAAAAACAATTTTTAGATATAAGAATCACTCTGAGTTAAAAAAAAAAAAAAAAAAAAAACACCTTCTTTTAGTCACAGCATAGTAAACTGCAGAATATGAAAGCAAATAAGAAGATAGCAAAGCACCTGAGACTTTTCACTGTCAGTGATGGAAGCCAATTCCACTGGATGACCTCTTTACTCTATGGTGTATCTACAAGGACGATGAAATCACTCTCATCTAGATCTCATCATCTAGTCTACTGGATCCCTCCAACATCTCTTCTGCCTCTGAATCTCTCCATCCTTCCCTGTGCTTTCCTATTTCCAGCTCCATCCTTCCATCATACCATAGCGTTAGCTGCCCAGTCATGTCCATCTCTTTGTGATCCCATGGGCTGTAGCCCGCCAGGCTCCTTTGTCCATTGGATTCTCCAGGCAAGAATATTGGAGAGGTTGGCCATTCTCTTCTCCAAGGGATCTCCCCAGCCCAGGGATCGAACCAAAGTCTCCTGCCCTTTCAGGTGGATTCTTTACCAGCTGAGCCACCAGAAAAGTCCCCCATGGTATGGTCTATCATACCATAGATATGATGTAAAGTCATTTTCTGCTTATTTCACAGCTTATGCAGATTGTCTCTGGTTGCTCCTCTACTTCTTGAATCTTTGCCTTGAATCCAGTAATTTCCACAGTCTTTGAAAGACTGCTGCTGCTGCTGCTGCTGCTAAGTCACCTCTGTTGTGTCCGACTCTGTGCAACCCCATAGATGGCAGCCCACCAGACTCCCCTGTCCTTGGGATTCTCTAGGCAAGAACACTGGAGTGGGTTGCCATTTCCTTCTCCAGTGCATGAAAGTGAAAAGTGAAAGTGAAGTCGCTCAGTCGTGTCCGACTCTTCGAGACCCCATGGACTGCAGGCTACCAGGATCCTCCATCCATGGGATTTTCCAGGCAAGAGTACTGGAGTGGGGTGCCATTGCCTTCTCCGCTTTGAAAGGCTAACTTTCTTTAAAGAGTTTCTGCTAATCCCTCAGTATTTATCTTCAGAGCTCTTATCTCTTGCTTTCTGTGTGTGATTTATGCCCTTTATCAACTTATAGACTGCCTGTCCCCAATTTCCCCACAAATTACATTTGTTAAAGTAATTAATAGGAATTAGTTTTGATATGACAATATTTTATAGAATAGCAAGTATTGGAGAACTTTTGATTAGTAACTGGTCCGAAGTCATATGCCAACAAAAGAAGCCAGGTGGCCCGAATTATCACTGATTGGTTTTGGGCGAGCCTCTGTAGTAAAAGCAGGGGCTATGAATGTTATCATCTAATAAGAGCAGTATAGTAACATCAGACCTGGAAATGCTGTCCCCTGGTGTGTGCGCCCTGGCTGTCTCCTGAAAGCATAAGGGATTAAACACAGAGGAATTATACAGACATAAGCTAGACAAAAGCATTACTAAAGTTCTAGTGACTATATTCTTTGGTCAAAGTATAAAATTTTGTAGAGCAGAACAAATATGATTCCATATTACATCTGTTTCTTTTGCTTTAATCTTTATAGTCTATTGTTTTTGCTACAAGTCAGTCATTAAAGGGATGTTGCCTATACCTTTGGAGAAGGAAATGGCAACCCACTCCAGTCTTCTTATCTGGAAAATCCCATGGACACAGGAAACTGGTGGGCTATAGTCTATGGTCACAAAGAGTTGAGCATGACTGAAGCAACTTATATACCTTAAAGTATACATAATGACCCATCTCTGGAATTCCTGCCTCCCCATGTCTTAGTACTAAGCAGAAATACCTTTGTTTAAGCTCACAGCAAACAATCTCATCAAGCCCACCTATGAATGGATGCAGAAAGGAAGAAATTAGAACCAGGAAATATTTGCAACAACTTAGTCTTTTAAACTTTACCTCCTTACCCCCTTCCCCCTTTTGCTCTATAAAAGAAACTAGCATCCAAACCCCAGCAAGATGGTTCTTTGGGACACTAGTCCAGCATCTTCTTAGAAAGCTGGCTTTTTTAATAAAACATTTATTTCTTGCCCCCAAAATTTGTCTCTCCATATATTGGCCTGTCATTTGGCAAGTGACATCCCACTCCAGTACTCCTGCCTGGAAAATCCCATGGACGGAGGAGCCTGGTAGGCTGCAGTCCACGGGGTCACTGAGGGTAGGACACGACTGAGCGACTTAACTTTCACTTTTCACTTTCATGCATTGGAGAAGGAAATGGCAACCCACTCCAGTGTTCTTGCCTGGAGAATCCCAGGGACAGGGGAGCCTGGTGGGCTGCTGTCTATGGGGTCACACAGAGTCGGACACGACTGAAGTGGCGGCAGCAGCAGCAGCAGCAGCATGAGCTTGGACTCAGTAACAAAATCTCCTGCTTCCCAGAAAGCAGGGTGGAGTAGGAATAATGACAAAATTAACTTATAAACCAAGTTCTGTGCTAAGTCACTTCAGTCATGTCCAACTCTTTGCAACCCTGTGGACTCTAGCCCTACAGGCTCCTCTGTCCACGGGATTCTCCAGGCAAGAATACTGGAGTGGGTTGCCATGCCCTCCTCCAGGGCATCTTCCCAACCCAGGGATGGAACCAGTGTCTCTTACGTCTCCTGCCCCGGCAGGCAGGTTCTCTACCACTAGTGCCATGTGGGAAGCCCTTACTTGCTATCTGAGATCCTCATTCTATTCTTCAACTTCTGTGAACACAGTTTTCTCATCTGTAAAATTGTATATGCGGACATTTTCTGAAGAGAAATGATATAAGACATTAAAAACATCTGACATACTCTCTCCCCGGCAAACTGATTATCAACTTTTGCTGATCCTCCAATATTTCTCTGCCAGTTTATAAGTTCAATACCCCAATCTACTACCTTATCAGTTACTTATGTTTAGCTTTATTTCCTGGACCCTGATATTCTTTAGAGATTCATTCAAGAGTTTTCTTACCTGAGTATTTTTAATGCAAGTAAATGCAAGTAATTAATCCTTGAAGTGACAGTGTCCCTTGTATGACACAAGAGAGTAGATTTTGAAAAGATATTGTAAAATGGATATTGCATTAAATAGGCTGAAAATTTTGTTGTAATCAGTAAAGGATGGAATCTCTATTGTATGGAACAGAATAGGATGAGAGAAAATAAATATCAAAGTTATCTAGAACATAAAAGAGTAAAGAGATGCGGGAGAGGGATACCCATTACACATCTCTATTCAAACTATGACTCCTTGTGTTTCGCCAAGATGAAGGCATTTAGGAATATTAATTAGCTCCCTACAGAAAAGGTGATGAATCTGAAGAACTAATCTGAGAGACCTTAGCTATGACTAGGTATTATCAGAGGAGAAGACTAACTAGCACAAGATTGATAATCCTGCATATAGTCAAGGATATTTCCTCTTGACTAAATAGGAGAAAATATCCAAAATCGATAGGACTCACTGGGGCTATGTCTGCAATAACAAAGAGGTGTGATCATAAGGATATAGGTCAAATAGACCAATTATGCTAAAGTAGCAACTCCCAAATATGAGATAGAAAGAGTTAAATCCTTTCTCATAAGATACGGACCTTGAAAACTGAGGGAGTGGAGGACTCTGCTTCTTCCTCAGGGACTCCAGCTGGTGAAGTTTCCATCTACCATCAGGTGATCTGCACACACCTTTATAGCTTGTGCAAAGGGAAAGCTGTTCAGTGTATTCATCTTCACATATTATTCACTTGGATATTTGTTAATTTGATGACTTAAAACTGAAGTGGTACTGCTATCTTTTTAAAGTCACATACCACATGTCACTTCCACTTTGTCTTAACCAAAGCAAATTATCTGAGCATGCTTAAATTACAAAGGGGCAGAAAATAAGCTGAAGCTCCAATACTTTGGCCAAGGTACTGGAGCTCTATTATTTGCCTTGAAAAAGTCATAAAGCTGGATATTTATGAGAGCCCTCATGCCTAACTTGCAATCTTATAAAGCTATAAATATAAGTAAATGTATAAGCTATTAAGGATAAAATCATTCTACTTGGAAATAAAATTAGAGTTACATGAGAAATTCAGGGAGAGAAGGCATATTTCAAGAACTGCCTGTGCAACCATATTGATCTTCAAATATGGAAGAAAAAGAATTATTCACTACATCTTTGGATAGTTAGGAAATATGCCCTTTCGCCAAAAGTTTCTTAAGGAAATACCTCCAGATGTTGAAGGCTGAATTTCAGAAAGAATTTTTGAGCAGGGATGTTGTTGATGAAAATGGGTGCTGACAGATCCATTAACTGAAGAGGTCCGTAAATGAAAACCCTGACAGCAATGCCTGTAGCACCTTAGAATTATCTAAGTGTTGAAACAAACATACTACACGAAATACACAATATAAAAATCCATAGCAATGTTTTCATGGTTCTAGTTAGATTAATAGGATACTGAGGACTGAAAAGATAAAATCATAAAATATAGTACTTCTCTTTCCTATATAATCAGGTCCATAGTCATCATGGGCTATTTGAGGTATACAAAAGATTAATAACAGCCTGAAAAGTTTTAAGATAAGCAATACTATTCATATATATATATATATGCTACAAATTCACTCAATTTTTAATTTAAAACAATCATGATTAATCCAATAAAAGATAAAAAGCTGAATAAAACCGAGTACCAGTACATTTTATACAGATAAAAGGAGAGCAGTCTACCATATCCTTCTACTTCTGCATATTCATTCTTTTAATTTTTGAGAGTTTGACATTGAAACTCCAACTAAAAATCTTTATCTACTTAAAAAATAATTGTAATATATAGTGGAACTATATGTAATCTTGTTCTGTATTTTCCAAGTCTCCTGCAAATGTGTTACCATGCTTTAATAATTACATTTTTTAAAAAAAAGAGACATAAAAAAACTGAAAGGTAGGATGTAGAATCAAGAGTATGATTCCAAAATTAAAGTAAGTTTTTCCATATGCAAAAGACATGCTTAAAGTAAAATCCAAAGGCTAAAATAAAAAAAGTAGACAAAACTATCTGCTTGATATAAATATTGCCACCATTCTTTTCCTCCTCTTTTGTAAGTAGGCAAAATTAATGGGAAATATTTTAAGGTGAAATAAGAAAGAAGATTTAAATAATGATGAAAGGCACAGACATACTGAATCTATATATATCTATATAAATAGATATATCCAACAAATAGCAAGGTATTCCAATATATAAAGAGAAAATTCTGTTTCGAATACTAGGAATAATGAAAAAACACAACAGTAGTGATGTTTTAATTCACTGTTATTATTATACGGCAGTTAAATAAAAGTAGAGATACAGGACCTCTGTAGATCAAACAGTAAAGAATCTGTCTGCAACGCAGGAAACCCACATTCAATCCCTGGGTTGGGAAGATCCTCTGGAGAAGGGAACATCAATCCACTCCAGTATTCTTGCCTGGAGAATCCCATGGACAGAGGAGCCTGGTGGACTATGGTCCATGGGATCTCAAACAGTCAGACACAACTGAGCGAGTAACACTACTACTACTACCACTACTACTAGAGATACGGGAAATTAGTAATATATAAATTATAGGAGTTGGTGCCATCATATGTTTTTTCTACTTTTTTTTATTTTTCTTTTCATCAGCTAATAAGCTTAAGTTAGCTGAAAGTTTTGAGCCATAGCAGAGCTTTTGCAGGCATAATGACTTATAATTTAGCTAATAATAGTATCAGCACCCTTTTCATGCATGGCAGAAATCTCTGAAGCCACAGTCTTAAAAATTATCTCATAATTCGAGATGTATATTCTTGGATATGCCCACTGAAATAATTTCAACATTGTTTAATCAACATTCTGCTCTTTTCCCTGTCCACATTTTAATTAACCAGCTGTCTTTTTTCTTCATTCTGATTTTTTCTTTTACAATTTGTTTACTACATTATTTGCTTATAATCTTGGACTGAACTGATTCCTTAGAAAATAGTTTCTAAAAGCATGAAGAAATAGCATCCTATCTTTCAAGAAGATAATCCAAGTTCATTCTCAGGAAAACGAGACAGCCGAAGACATCGATGGACTTGATGTCCTGCTGTCTTAAACAGAATTGCTGTTTTGTGATGAAAAAGTCAAATACACTGCATTTAGTCTCAGTAAATTCGCTCTAGTCTAAATATGTTAGATTCAAACTTCTCATGCGTGGAAAAAGGCAATTAATGTACTATAAATGAATGAATATAAACTAAGTTGTTGGAATTCATAATGAAGAATGAAATTAAGGACTTAATTCTGCCTCTTAGCAGTGAAATGAATATTAGTCAGTTGGATTATTTTTCAGTTAAAGTTTTACAAAAGTGCAAAGTAGGAAACACAAACTAAACCAAATTATAAATCATGTGAAAAAATATAAATGCAAATTTAGTTTGAGAAAGTAAACTAATATTTGATTGACTGAAACATGGAAGATTGTGATTTTTAACTCCTTAAGTGTCATAAGTTGAGTGGCAATACATGTTTTTATTTCAGTGAAAATTTGTTTCTATGATGATCAACCCTATCTTAGCAGTTATAAAATCTAATCCCTCATTTTTCACATACAGAGTCAGCTGGAGAAGTACCTTCTTCAAGGCCATACTACCAGCACAGAGACTGGGACTTGGGCATCAGTCCTTTTCTTTCCAGATATCTGAAGATCACTGTCATCTCTTACTATCTGACTTGTCAGACATATTACTAGTAAATTTTAAAAAGACCTTTGGAAATATCAGAACTGTATTTTATCAGAAACATGCAATGGGGACTATTCATGAAGAAATGCAGAAAGAGTATTAGTTTTGCAATTTCCAAAGATGGAAAAAAGAAGAGGAAAGGAAGAATAAAAGTCTGACCTGGAGAAGGAGCTCAGTGTGCTCAGTCACTCGTGTCCAACTCTTTGCGACCCCATGGACTGGAGCCCACTAGGCTCCTCTGCCCATGGGATTCTCCAGGGAAGAATACTGGAGTGGGTTGTCACTTCCTCCCTGGGGATCTTTCTGACCCAGGTATTAAGGGCCAGACTGGGAGAGCTCCTATGAGGACTAAGGAGGAAAAACCATGTAACATCTGGATCAGGACATGACAGGTCTCAAAGTCAGGAATTTATGAAGGAAAAGGCAGACAGTATCTTCTACCTGATGGTGCAGGCAGGAAATGAGGCAGAAAGGGGTGCTGCCTCCCAAACTGGTAAGTTAGGGTTGCACAAAAGTGCTCTGCAGAGGAAAGAAGTGGCAGTTGTTCTTTGCTGAATGTGGTGAGGCTGCTAGCGAGATGGCCATGTCCTAGAAAGCTATGCTAGCACAAAAGCCAGTAAGGAGTTAGAAGTGACATGACTGTGTGATGGTATTTTCATGCAAGGAGGAATACATAACATCAATTTGGGCTTCTCTGGTGAGTCAGATGGTAAAGAATCCACCTGCAATGGGTTTGATCTCTAGGTCGGGAAGATCCCCTGGAGAAGGGAATAGCAACCCATTCCAATATTCTTGCCTGGAGAATGCCATGGACAGAGGAGCCCTGGGTGTTACAGTCCATGGGATCACCAAGAATCGGACAGCACTGAGTGACTTAACATTTTCACTTTCAGGATTATTTTAGGATTAGGATCACTGAAATGAATAACAATACTGCCTTCAGTGTTGGGAGTTTTCTGTCTTGTTATGTGAATTTGAGACAAGGCCTGAAGAAGTGTGTCTGATACTGTGGGTTCATGGCAAGGCACTCAAAGACACAGGTTCCCCCTCCCCGCCCACCCGCCACCCGCCACCCCGTGCCCTGTGATTTCATTGCTCTGAAGGGTGGGGAGAGTAGTGGAGGAAGGGGAGGATTCCTGTTGGGCTAACCAAGCCACTTTGAGGAATATCAGTCACTTAAGTCTACAGGAAAGTCCCTGGATTTTCCATCTTTTGTTTTAGGTACAGACTGAGTTTATGTCTGCTCTCAATTAAGTGTCAAGAAAAGAGATTTATATGAGAAGGATTCACACAGAGAAACACACAAATAAACTCACAGAAGAGGCCACATAGAGATTCAGACACCCAAAGAGTAAACATACTGAAACATAGACAGACAGGCAAAGAGATGTACACTCACAGACATAAACACACAGACATGCTTCACATACAGACACAGGGACATAGAAGAGATAAAGAGAGATAAGCAGAGGGACAATGAGAGACAATGAGAAACAGAAAGGGAGACTCACAGACACATATACACAGACATGAAAACTTACATGACAAGACAGAAATTTACATGGAGAGACGGGGATACAGGCAATTCACACATAGAGGAACACAGGGCAAGATACAACAGAAAGAGATACAGGCAGAGAGAATCACATCAAGATCCACACAGCTGTGCATGCCAGGACTTCAGTCACACCTGCCTTATTAGAATCGCCAGGGCTGAAGTCAGAAATAGGTGGTTTTAAAGACCTGCAAAGAAATTTCTCTGGAAATCTTTTGTATTAAATCTCCATCACTCCCAAAGTAATGTGTCTATCAGCTGTTTCTCTCAATCTAAAAGGGCCTTACCAGTACGCTAGAAATTTGTTATGGTTTTTCAACAATTTAGTTTGTCACTTCTGCCCCATTTTAGGATTTCTTTTTCTGCCAAATTGAGTTGCAACTTAATTATTTTTCACTTAGGCTTCTTTATTCTCATTTATTTTACCTTTGTACTACCTAAAATATTTTTGTTTCTATTCTTTTAAAATGTTGTAACATTACATTTACCTCAATTCATAGGCTAGCTCTTTTTATTCTCAGCTGTGAATTATTAAATTAAGTGGAACAACTTTGATAGCAAGCACTAAAAATTCATGTCAAACTGGCTTAAACAGTAAAAACACTTGTAGACTCTCATACCTGGAAATCCATACGTCAGGTAGGTTTTAGGACCTACTTAATTCAATGGCTGTGTCTCCATTCCCCTGTAATTCTTGAAGAGGCATGAGGGAGTCAGAATATTTTTTTGGTCCTCTTCAGGCTGGTAATCAGATGGCTACAGTATCCCTTGCATTTCTGCCAATAGCCAGCAAGAGACAGCACTTAAGGCTTTCCTTTAAGTAGAAGGGAAAATTTCCCAGAATCCCCTTTTCAAAATTCCCCTTACATTTCATTGGCCCAGATCCAGTTTTGTGCTCTTTCCTGAACCTATCTCTGCAACCAAGTAATACGCACTCTGTTTATTACAGGTGTAGTGGCTTCAACCAATCACTGGCAGGGGAATGGGATTTTTAACTGACTTAGACTAATTATAGCTCACAGCTGAGCTGGGGTCACCCTTCAAAACAAGGGTGCTACAATTCAGAAGAGAGAGAGACACCAGAAGGAAAACTAAGGTGTTAGTAGGAAAAGGGGAAAGGTTCCCAGCCAGCTTCTGGGTAAGCAATCAATAATATCCATCATCATCATCATGCATACTAAGTCCCTTCAGTCGTCTCCGACTCTTTGTGACCCTATGACAGGCGGGTTCTTTACCATTAGCGCCACCTGGGAAGCCCCATTATTATCATGCTGCTGCTGCTGCTGCTGCTAAGTCGCATCAGACTCTGTGCGACCCCATAGACGGCAGCCCACCAGGCTCCCCTATCCTGGTCATCATAGTCACCTTTATTTTTACACAAATCGTAACACAAATAAAAATCCCCGGTGCTTCACATTTATTCTGCTTTTCAAAAAAAAAATAAAATAAAGCGATAGTTCTGACCACGCTCTGATTTTTATTTTTTTTTTTTTTTTTTTCAACTAGGAAATTGAGAAATCTGGTAAACTCTTGCCTCCTCCATGAAATCTGCCCTGACTCGTAACTCTCAGGTAGCATTAAGGACACTCTTTCATGAGGCTTCATTTATCTTTTGGTCAGAGCATCCATTCATTTATATTATGTGTATAGAGTGTGCTAGGCTGGGACTGCATGGGGGAGGGACAAGACATTCATCATGGAAGGCCCCATTAGAGTCCTAGAATATATTAAGGACACAATGAACATTTACTGAGTTAATTTAAATATCAGACAATTAGATTGTTTTGGGAGCATATTCACTGGCATAAAAAATATTGTAAAGGATGATTTCAGCTCATGATGATTTTGAGGAAAACTCACTGCTTTAAACTACTTAGGGAGACTGTCAAGATTTTAACAACTTATAATAAAATCCTACCAAAAAAACCCTCCTAAAATTGAGAAACAACTTTACAATATAAGAATGATAAGCTAGGGAAGACTATATTGCTATAGTGTATTATACATCCTTAAGTCAAAAATCATGATTTTCATTCATAGATCTCTCAGATGCACTTTTTAACATTTCATTAAACACCTAAGAAAAAATTCAAAACAAAAATAATAGTCCACTTTATATTTGTATCTATATATGAAACAATGCAATATTATATATGCACATAAATATATAATTATAAATATAATTTTAAAAATATATTTTAAATAACTTCTGACATTTGCTTTATCAGTTGGTAGGCTGGTTATCAGAGTCAACTTCCACTGTATTATTTATGTTTTGAATTTTTTTCTTAGGTGTTTTAATGAAATGTTAAGAAGTAAATTTGAGAGAACTACTGGTTAGAAAACAATAACTTGTATATCAACAAAGTCTTAGGGCTTCCCTGTGGCTCAGCTGGCAAAGAATCCGCCTGCAACGCGGGAGACCTGGGTTCGATCCCTGGATTGGGAAGATTCCCTGGAGAAAGGAAAGGCTACCCACTCCAGTATGTTGGCCTGGAGAATTCCATGGACTGAATAAGCCATGGGTGGCAAAGAGTCAGACACGACTGAATGACTTTCACTTCACTTTCAAACAAAGTCAAGAATCACCATTTACCTGTCACAACTCTAGAAATAGAGTTTAATGCTAATTTTGTAAAACAAAAATTTTAAATAATTCAAATAAGATTCAAATAGGACTATAGACTACAGCTATCTAATGGTAGATACTGTGGATGGATGACCTTCCTATCTATTCCACTTTCCTTCTATGGGACTTTCCTATACAGAGACCAGAGGGCATTTCCAGACTTCTTCACAGCTAAAGGGGCTTCCCTGGTGACTCAGATGGTAAAGAATCTGCCTGCAATGCAGGAGACCCTAGATTGATTCCTGGGTCAGGAAGATCCCCTGGAGAAGGGGTAGGCAACCCACTCCAGTATTCTTGCCTGGAGAAGTCCATGGACAGAGGAGCCTGGTGAGCTACAATCCATGGGGTCACAAAAGAGTCAGACACGACTGAGTGACTAACACTATTACTACTCACAGCTAAAGGATAAAAATTAGCTCTTACCCAACAAATAAGAGCACTGAAATTTTGGAAAGTGGAAGTGAATTAGAGGTTCTCTCTAGCCTCCTTTTCAGTTTTAGCTACTGGCAAATAGGGTTGTGGAGACACAGGACTTTCCTGCATCAGGACCCCGGCATCCTGTCCCTAGTTTTCGAGACGATGTGGTGGCAGCAGTAGCAGCTGGGACGGCAGTAGGTTCCTGATTCCATGTTCCTATGTGTTGGATATCAGCTCAGGCACCATACTCTCAAACTATTTCCAAGGTTATTTCAGCGAAAGTAGGTCCTCTGTTGGTTCAGTTCTCCAGTGTTCAGAACATCATTCCCAGGTGGAAGTTGGCTTCTCTAGAAATTCTCACCATTTTACATCAAAAGCTGTGTTACTTTCTATATTCTATATAAGATGTTGACAGAGCCTATCAGAAACAAGAAGATTAGAACAAACAAAATGTGGGAAACATGATAAAATAACAATGCATAGAATCAGAAAATATTAGGTGAAATAACAGAAATGAGACGAAATATAGGAATGATGGTAGTTATTCCCTCCTTTAAAAATGAAACACACTCCTATAATGAGTGAAATTAATTTATAAATATTGATGATTGCAAGAAACCTATCTATAACTGTGGATGTAACAAAAATGTCAAGGGTAGAATGATAAGCAAAAATGTCCTTGGTAAAAAGAGAAAAAAGACAAAGTTTCTTTGCATTCATTCTAGAGTGGTTGCAGGGTTAATATCAAAGAAAATGGAATTCAATTTTAAAAGTGTTAAATAGAAAAAATAATATTATATATTTAATGGAAATAGGAGTCATGAACATTGAGATGCAAAAAACTGATTCTAACAAAATGGAGGTCAGTCATGTTTTGTGAAAATTCAGTTCCTTAAAACTCTACAATAGTTTTATGTCAAATAATTTGAATAGTTCTATGTCAAATAATTTACGTCAATATACAAACAGTTTATGTCAAATAGTTAGAAAGTTGCCATAGCTCTCTAACCTCCTTCACTTAATACAAGCATTCCTAATCATTGACTCAACGTTGTTGATTAAAAACATTAATCAACACGCTCAGATGCAAAATGAAATTCTTAAACCTTGAAAAAAAGTGTAGCATTTCATGAAGTACGTGACAGTAATTTGACAATGTTTATTTTAGACTATATTATATTTTGATATCTTATAAATGTTCTGTGAGGAATTCTGATTGCCTTTATAATCAGCCAGCAATAAATTAAAAAAAAAAAAGCCATTGGGGAACAATGTTAATTGCTTATTTCTGAATTTTACTTCTTATTTCAATATTTGTATCTTTTCCAAAATTTCCACAGTATTTTTATTACTTTTATATCGGAAAATTTATATTTTAAAGACCATATAGGTTTAACATACCACACATTATCATTATGCATCATAGTGACCTTAGTAACAATTTTAGCATCCTTTGAATAATTTAAATAATACAGGTTATATTTCTCTGTTACATTATTATTGTCTTTGCCACTTAACTTATTCCAACTGATCTCATATGCCTTTAGGACATCATTTTTGTACCTTTTTCCTCAGAGAAAGAAGGATGAAATATCTCAGTGGTCTTTATAAATACCATTTAAATAATATAATTCTGCACCTCCATTTCTCCTCCACCCTTTGAGTTACCATTCTGCCAGGTTGAAAGATGACAAAACCACATTTCATAAAATTAAATTCCCCATTGGCCACCTGAACAGTTCAGATGGAATGTTTAGTATCCATCCCCTCTCTGCATTCTAACCAGGCAATGAATTTTCTGTAACACTGACTTTTTTTTTCCTCAACAAGATCCATGCTGCTCTGCCTCAATGTCCTGGGAGTCATTAAAGCCTCTTTAAAAAATTCAAGACTCTCCTTCTGGCATTTTGTAATTATCATCCACAGGCCATGCATGCTCACAGCTTCCCCTTTCTCACAAACTCCTAACTACCAATGCTGAGAACAAACAGAACAATGTAACAATTATTTACAGTCAAGTTTCTCTCACACTCGCTTGGCATTTTAAATTTTTCATGACTGATGCTAGTAAATGGGCTGTATTTAGGGGTAATTAATATTTATGTGTGGAACAGGAAGAACAGGAATAGGCTAATCCTTGGAGAACTTTCACAGTGAAGAATCTTGGCAGTCTCAGGGCCGCAATATGTTGAGCTGAAAAGTTCCCAGGTGTTTACTTTCCATCTGTTTAAAAAACAAAAAAATCTTTTAACACTTCACACCTGTTTTAAGATTACTTTTCAATCAAAGCAAGATGGATCAAGTAAAAGATTTCATGGAATCTCCTTATTTCTTTCATTTTAGATTAGATATAGGGTAGCAAATAGGATTTAACTCATCCCCAAATCAAAATAAGGTGAAATGAAATGTTGCTCAGTCATGCTCTACTCTTTGCAACCCCATGGACAGTAGCCCACCAGGCTCCCCATCCATGGGATTTCCCAGGCAAGAATGCTAGAATAGGCTGCTGTTTATTTCTCCAGGGAATCTTCCTGACCCAGGAATCAAACCCAGGTCTCCTACATTGCAGGCAGATTCTTTACCAGCTGAGCCACCAGGGATAACTTCAAAATACATGGGTGCTGTTCAAATCATAATCAGAATTCACATGGATTCAGTCAAACATGGTAAGTATAGACATCGTCATGAGGGCATACCTGACCCCCCATGTCGGTTGGCACCTCAGCCAGCTGGCATGAGTAGAGAGAGCCAGATTCTGTTAACCAGTCCAGGTACATTTGGGAGCAGAGGCATGTAGTATGACTGAGATCTCAAAGGAGTACAGACTATTTTGATATTATATTGTTATGGAAAACACTGAAACCTCCCACCCTGGCCAGCAACCATAACTATTTGCATTAGTTATTTTATGTCAGGAGGTCTTGGTTCAGTTCAGTTCAGTCCAGTCGCTCAGTCGTGTCCGACTCTTTGTGATCCCCATGAACCGCAGCATACCAGGCCTCCCTGTCCATCACCAACTCCCGGAGTCCACCCAAACCCATGTCCATTGAGTCCGTGATGCCATCCAACCATTGCATCCTCTGTCATCCTCTTTTCCTCCTGCCCCCAGTCTTTCCCAGCATCAGGGTCTTTTCAAATGAGTCAGCTCTTCGCATGAGGTGGCCAACGTATTGGAGTTTCCGTCTTGGTAAGAAACATAAAACTAACAAGCTACCACAGAGCAGAAGAATTTGGGGAAGGTCCAAAGGAGGCATCACATGTCATACCAACCTCCCAGAATCCTCCTCGTGGTATCCATCTTGGCTGAGCAATGTGTGTGCCCTCAGGAAGGACCCTGAGTCAGAATGTCTGGCCAGACCCTATCACCATAAAACCTGAGACTCTGAGCCACATGGCAGAGCAGTTCTCCTGCATTCCTTTACCCTCCTGCTCTCTGCCCAAGTGCCACTTCCCAATAAAGTCACTTGTTTTGTCAGCATGCGTGTGTGTCTCCTCAGACAATTCCTTTCTTAGTGTTAGACCAGAGCCCACTCTTGGGCCCTGGAAGGGCTCCTCCTTTCTGCAACAATATCAGTATGATTGCTGAGTCACTATCAGTTAATATTTTTTCTGGGTATTTAGGACATGACCTTTGAAACTGGGGAATAAATTGCCTAAAACAAAGCTCTCCAAAACAACTTTTCGGCAGAGTTCCGGTAGGATCCTTCAGCCTCTCTAACTCCAGTCAGGCCTCTTCTCTACAATCCACATTAGACACACAGCAAAACGCAAGCGCCTCTGATTCCTTCTCTTCGTTCTACTTGGTACATCTCTCTTCATGCTGTCCCCACTGCTGAATCTCCTTTGAACTGTACTACATCGCCCTTGTCCTTCCTTACGTATCAAGAATTTTAAAAACCCCATGCCACATACAACAGTTGCCACCGTTTTCAAGAGGTAGGACACATCCCATGAGAATCCGCCTAAGCAATGCCTGGAGTCCTCAGATGCTGTTCCATATGAACTTTTTAGAAAGACAAGTTATCTGTGTTACACTATTGTGTTTGTGTCTAATCTGTCCCATTATAGGGGAACGGGGTTTTTCCCAGCTGACCTGGGCATATCACCACCATTCACAATGAGGTTTCTATGGAGTAATCTCTTCTCTCAAACAGCCAGTTTACACTAGGACATTTGGAACTGTACCTATTGATAAATTGGAGTTTGTCTTTACTATAGGGCCAGACATACTTCAAAACCCTCCTCCGCTCAGTCCTCTCTCCAATTCAATATCCAATTTATCTTCAGAGGCTATCATAATGCTCAGAACAGAGGACGGACTTAATAAATGTTAAATGAAAGAACAAACCCTATAGTGCTTTTAAAATTGAAATGAAGTATCTGACAACTAGCTCTGACTTTTTAATAGTGTTAATACTCAGGATTCCTTCAGTTACAAATTATAGTAATTCTCTCTGAACTAGCTTAGGCAAAAGGATAAATTTACTATGAGGCTCTGACAACTATGGAATGAGAGGCAGTTGTTACTTAGGGACTCAAAGGCCACCAAGATTGTCTCTTCATGTCTCCCAGAGTGTTGGCTTCATTATCTCAGACCAGCTTGCTTCACATTGCAGGGCATGTGGCTGCCAGCCAAGCAGGATTTGGCATCCCTCCCTTTTGTTCCTCAGAAAGGAATCTGATTCACTCATCTTGGGTCATGCTCATCCAAGATCAGTCATGATAATTGGTCCTTAATGTGTCTAATTGCTTTTTCTCTCCTACTTTCCAAGACTTCAATTGCCTACTTAGCAAATAAATGAATGAAAACTGATAGATTAAAAGCAGTACATTCCAACTGACTTCTTTTCTGATATCATTTCCCTCTTCTGAATTCACTGTCCATTAATAACATCATACTTTTAATAGTCCACTGGGCACTTGAACTTGAAATCTATCTGTTTGTCCCAAATTGAATTAGGTTCTAAGTCATTAGTTTTTGTTTCTACCAGGCCTTTCCATATCTCATTCCTCATTTTTCTTCTCATTCCTGCCTCCCTATTTCAAGTATATTTTACCCTCTTCCTAGACTAATGGAATAACAGCCTTCTCATTAGGTATCATACTCCCATCCTTTATTGTAACCTAGGCTTCACATGGCTGTCAGAATTCACTTCATAATAAAACTCAGCATCAAAAATTTTCCCTATTTAGGGGCTCTCAGGGGCTCCCAGTGGCTACTGAATGAAATACAATCTCATTATCTCAACATTTAACATATGTTGAGATGTAACATGTTACATATGAACCTCCATCCTAGAGAAGCTGCCTGCCTCAGACATAACCTTTGCTCATGCAGACTTTCTTCAATTTGAAATGTTGCCTCCTCTCCCCAAATCAGACCTTTGTTCTACTAGTGAAAACCATGCCCATCCTTTTATGTTATTTGTGAAACTCTGACCATTTCAGATTATACATTTTCCTTTCTGATGATGCATACATCTTTTAATTCCTTTATTTGTGCCTAACCTAGTGGCACTTGGCTTACGGTCATGTCCATGCTTTACTTATGTTGACATCTGTTTTACCTCTTTACCTGGTTAAATGGGCTACTTGAAAGCAAAGCATGGGTCTTATTCATCTTCATAAATTATTCTGTAACAAGACTGTATCTTCCATAAAATGTTTGTACTCATAATATTTCTGAAGTAAATTAAGGGACTTTGAGAATTCTTTCCAGGTTTTCATGCCACAAGACCATATATGCTTGGTATGCCTATCCTGACTTTTATGAAGATGCATAAGATCACTGATAATAGCAGTAGCCTTAATATCAAGTATAAGGAAGACCTGCCAAAGTTTGGGTAGCATTTCTCCATTATTAATGAGGAAATAATGAGTAACACCCTCTTAAACTCTTTCTGGACTAGGGCAACTCTGAATTCACTAAAGAAGGTTTGAGAAACACTGACTCTTTCCCACTCTCTGCACCTAATTTCCAGATTCACAGATCTACATAGTTCATTCTCATGGTCATGGCCCCCAGCAGTATGAGGCTGTCTTGTGAACCAACCAAATCTGATACTTGTCCTTTTATTGGCTCTCTGCCCTCTTGGCCCTCTGACAGTTCTTCTCTCTCCACATTTATTCAGAGGTGCTCAACATAAAAGGTCTGAAAGCATAGGAGCAGCTTACTGAAGGGAGAATTTTGAGGGGCTTAACTGCATAAGAAAAACCACTATGGTATTAATCTCACCTAAGAAATTATCAAATATTATAGAGCCATCATTCTATATTGCTGTGGGTACAGTAAGGTGGGCATTCTGACATACTGAAGGTAGGAATGCAAACAAGGATAATCTTCCTAGAAAGTAATTCACAACATGAAGCAAGACATTGAAACATAGACATAATCTTGGACTTATCTTCTATGAATTATTAGTAGGAAATAGTCAGATATTGGGATGAAGATTTAAGGCTCCTCTGTCCCAGAGAGTAAAGGAGAAGATCAGGAGAAGTGTGTAGAATGTGCAGGTCCAGAATGCACAAGAGAAATGAAGAGTCAGGGAGAGGGCAGGATAGAGGGCCTCAAATAATGCAAGTGTTTCAGAAGCCAGAGGAGGAGAAGGTTTCCATAAACCATGGTGGTCAGATGTTCAACACTAGAGTGGGATGAAGACTCAATTCAGACCATTGCTGTTGTTCAGTCACTAAGTTGTGCCCAACTCTTTGGACCCTATGGACTGCAGCACACCAGGCTTCCCTGTCCTTCACCATCTCCCAAAGTTCGCTCAAACTCATGTCCATTGAGTTGGTGATGGCATTCAACCATATCATTCTCTGTTGCGCCTTTCTCCTCCTGCCCTCAATCTTTTCCAGCACCAGGGTCTTTTCCAAAGAGTTTGCATCAGATGGCCAGAGTACTGGAGCTTCAGCTTCAGCATCAGTCCTTCCAATGAATATCCAGGGTTGATTTCCTTTAAGATTGACTAGTTTGATCTCCTTTCAGTCCAAGATAGTCTCAAAGGTCTTCTCCAGGACCACAATTTGAAAGCATCAATTATTCAGCAGTCAGCCTTCTTTATGGTTTAACTCTCACATCTGTACATGACTACTGGAAAAACCAGAACTTTGGCCATAAGGACCTTTGTTGGCAAAATGATGTCTCTGCTTTTTAATACACTGTCTAGGTTTGTCAAAGCTTTTCTTCCAAGGAGCAAGCATCTTTTAAGTTCATGGCTATAGTCACCATCTGCAGGGATTATGGAGCCCAAGAAGAGAAAATGTCACTGTTTTCACTTTTTCCCCTTCTATTTGCCATGAAGTGATGGGACTAAATGCTATGATCTTCTATTAATACCGAGTTCCAAGTCAGCCTTTTATTCTCCTTTTTAACCTTCATCAAGAGGCTTTTTAGTTTCTCTTCACTCTATGTGAAGTGATATCACCTGCCTATCTGAGGCTGTTGATATTTCTCCCAGAAATCTTGTTTTCAGCTTGTGATTCATCCAGCCTGGGATTTCCCATGATATACTCTTCGTAGAAGTTAAATAAGCAGGGTGACAATATACAGCCTTGACATATTCCTTTCCCAATTTGCAACCAGTCTGTTGGTGTACGTCTGGTTCTAACTGCTGCTTATTGACCTGTATACAGCTTTCTCAAGAGACAGGTAATGTAGTCTAGTATTCCCATCTCTTTAAGAATTTTCCACAGGTTTTTGGGATCTGCACAGTCCAAGGCTTTCACATAGCCAATGAAGCTACAAAAGTAGATGTTTTCTGGAATTCCCTTGCTTTCTCTATGATCCAATGAATGTTGGCAACTTGATATTGGTTCCTCTGCCTTTTCTAAATCCAGCTTGTACATCTGGAAATTCTCGATTCACATCTGTTGAAGGCTAGCTTGAAGGATTTTGAGCATAACCTTACTAGCATGTGAAATGAGTGCAATTGTACGGTAGTTTGAACAGTCTTTGGCATTGCCCTTCTTTCAGATTGGAATGAAAACTGACCTTTTCCAGTCCTATGACCAGCCATTTGGCCACTGCTTAGTTTTCCAAATTTGCTGACATAAACGCAGCACTTTAACAGCATCATCTTTTCAGATGAATAGCTCAGCTGGAATTCCATCACCTCCACCAGCTTTGTTCAGTGTAATGCTTCCTAACGCCCTACTTGATTTCATACTCCAGGTTGTCTGGCTCTAGGGGAGTGACCATATCATCATGGTTATCTGAGTCATTAAGACCTTTTTTGTATAGTTCTGTGTAATCTTGCCACCTCTTCTTAATACCTTCTGCTTCTGTTAGGTCCTTACCATTTCTGCCTTTTATTGTGCCCGTTCTTGAATCAAATATTCCCTTGATATCTCCAATTTTCTTCAAGGTATCTCTAATCTTTCCCCTTCTGTTTTCCTCTGTCTCTTTGCATTGTTCATTTAAGAAGGCCTTCTTATCTCTCCTTGCTATTCTCTGGAATTCTGCATTCAGTTGAGTGTATCTAAACCTTTCTCCCTTACTTTTCACTTTTCTTTCCTCAGTTATTTGTAAAGCCTCCTCACACAACCACTTTGCCTTCTTGCATTTCTTTTTCTTTAGGATGGTTTTGATCACTGCCTCCCAACTATGAACTATGAACCTCCATCCATAGTTCTTCAGGCACTCTGGCTACCAAATCTAATCCTTTGACTCTATTCATCACCTCCACTGTATAATCGTAAGGGGTTTTATTTAAGTCATACCTGAATGGTCTAGTGGTTTTCCCTACTTTCTTCAATTTAAGCCTGAATTTTTAATAAGGAGGTGATGATCTGAGCCACAGTCAGGTCCAGGTCTTGCTTTTTCTGACTGTATAGAGTTTCTCCATTTTCAGCTGCAAAGAAAATAATCTGATTTCAGCATTGACCAAAAATTATGTTTTTGGTCAATGAGAGGCCAGTTTTCAATAATGGCTGGTGGATTTACTAATTCCTGATTATGCTATTTTCCTTATTATTTATCTATAGATCTTAGCAAGCAGTCAGATACCTTAAGCAGGGCTATTCCTTTGCCATTCAAGGTCTAATGTCACCATGATTAGAAAAGTAAAACTTTAAAAGCAGAGTCCTGGGTCCTTCTAATTACTGTAGTCATCACAGCTTTCAACAAATAACTTTTGGATCCATTCTTATCCTTAGCTTCTCTCTTTTGTACTTTCCTCCCTTCCCCTCTTCTTTCCTTCCTTCTACAATGTTTATTGAGCACTGGGGAGGGTGCTAAATGCTGAAGACACAGGCAATCAAAAAGCTTTGTTATTTAGCCAAGAGGACTCCATATCTGCACAGGAAGAAGCCATTACACTAGAGTCCTAGTTCAAAACAATGAGCGCCGTGAGAGTGTGAAATAGAAGCTGCTAAACCGGTCTGTGGATAAATGAAAGCCTTCATTAAAGAAATGACATTTAAACTGAGACTTGAAAATAAATGTGCCTTGTTTATATGCGATTTGGGCCAGGGCTAACACTGTACCCATAACAACTTTATTAATTCTCTGGGTATCTCCATTTCTCCCCTTTGAAAAGAAAGCCTTCACTCTTTACCATCTCAGGAGCTTGCTAAAATGCTTTGAGACTAAGTAAGGGTTTAAAAGTTTGGAAAGGACACCACTAACAATTTTTTTTTTTTTAAGCAACATCCATACAAATTGTGAAATTATTTGTTCTAGCTCTGTGAAAAATACCGTTGGTAGCAAAAGAGACACAGATGTATAGAGCAGTATTTTGGACTCTGTGGGAGAGGGAGAGGGTGGGATGATTTGGGAGAATGGCATTGAAACATGTATAATATCATATAAGAAATGAATCGCCAGTCCAGGTTCAATGCAGGATACAGGATACTTGGGGCTGGTGCACTGGGATGACCCAGAGGGATGTACAGGGAGGGAGGTGGGAGGGGGGTTCAGGATGGGAACACGTGTATACCCGTGGATTCATGTTGATGTATGGCAAAACCAATACAATATTGTAAAGTAATTAGCCTCCAATTAAAATAAATAAATTTTAAAAAAAGCAACATCTATGAAACCAGATGTATCTAGCTTAAACTGAGTGTCCAAAGATTGCTTATAACAAGATTTCACTGGTTCATAAACTCTGAGGAATTTCTGTGAGAATGATAGCAGAAAACTCACAATGGACCTGAAGACAGAAAGAACTAACCAGCAAGTGGATAAATGCAGGTAAACACAAGGTAATTCCCTTAAAAAAAAATGCCAAATGCCATACTGTACAAGTTCTTCATAGAAGTAAATGGTTCTAAATTTTTAGGGAAACAATTTTAGACAATCATTAGTGGTACATGAGTATAGGGCCTTCGATCAAAGCCTAGAATCTCTGTGGGGAAAGGATGGGGACCAAGCTTTGGATGAACTGAAGTATCTCTGTTGGGCAGCCCCAGGATGAGTGGGGATCATGGTTCAGAACAAAATGATGGATTGAGATCAGAGCATTCTCTGAAGTAGCAATTCTTTGTCCATTCCCAATTATGGCTCCTAACATCACCCAATTTCTTTTTTTATAATTAATTTCCCTATAACACTATTTTAATAAATGTTTGAAAAATGAAAATCTGTGTAAGACTGGTAATAGCCACTGAAAGATACATCATTTTATTGACTAGTAAACCCTGTGTTTTTCTGCATCTTTTTGCTTTCAGAAAAAGAATTTAAAGCAAAGCATAGATCACATACATTCAGTGAGGATGAAGATGTGCTTTGGGGAAAGGAGAAAAGCCTAAATTTTAGGGCAATGGATTAAATTTTAAGATGACATCAGTAAAATTCAAATTTATTTTACTTCCATCCTATAGCCCAGAGGTTCTCAAACTTTCTCACTTTATGACATCCTTAATAGCAAGTAATTTTTTTATATGATCCCTAAACCCAACAGATCCATTTGCTAGATAGATTTAGACTGCCTAATAGGTCTGACAAATTGGTAGCTTTTTGAAAAACTAATATGTAGAGTCAAAGAAAGGAATTTTTATTTTATTCTTATTTAATCATAACAACTCATTGACAGAATGTGTGTGACTCTTAGTGACCACAAATTTCCCAAACTGAACTCCATCAACCACCTCATCATTTCTCGTCCCACACTGATTTTTGAGTGGTAGGTCCTTCCCTTGCCACCCACTCCCCCAGTCCAGTGTACCTAAGAGAGTTCCTGGTACAGAGTGAATGCTCAAAAAGTATTTGTTAAATGAATCAACAGAAGCACTGGAGATAGAAAGACCTGGGTTTCCATCCGGCTTTGCTATAAACCAACTGTATCACCTTGGACTAAACCTCTGTGAGTGTCAATTTTTATTATTGTACCACAGATAATAAAAATGAACGACTCCCTGGATTGTTTTAATAATTAAGTGAATAATTAAAACAGCACAGTATCTGACACTTATAACCACTTAACAAGTGGAAACTTTTTAAATTACTACTGCAGGTTTTTGTTTTTTTTTTTCTTTCACAGTTAGAAAATATTCTAGGGGGAATATTTTTTTAAATCTGATAAAAATAAATAACTATAGTCAAAATGCCAAAAGGAAATATAGGATTAGAATTGGATTTAAGGGATTCCTGGAAGCTGAGTTCTAAATGAGAATTCGGAGGTATGGTGAAAATAGCACAGAAAACCTAGTTCAAATCAGATTTCTGCCTCTTTGCACCTTTTCTGCTACTGAAACTCTCTCTCAGTCTCCTTTTCTATCACATAAAGGAAAATAATACTTCTGAGAGGGATTCTATCAGGAAAACTGGAAGAAATAGTTTCCTTCATCTCCATGGAAAGAAGAGGCTGAACATGCTTGCCTGGTAGAATCCCAAGTCCCAAGGGTGGAGACAGAGCAGGGCCTCTTGCACCATAAGCTACAGTATGAGGAGATAACTACTAATAAGAATGTCCGCTGAAGGTCCCTATTTATTCCTGACCTAGGCTATATAAAACTTGGCTACTGTATCTATCACAGTTTGCTTTGAAAAATATCAACTGCTAAGTATTTTTACATAGAAAATAATTTAATATCAAGTATCAGAAAGATTCTTAACTGAATGCAGAGTTCCAGAGAACAGCAAGGTTAGCTAGGAAGGCCTTCTTAAGTGAACAATGCAAAGAAACAGAGGAAAACAACAGCACAGGAAAGACTAGAGATCACGTCAAGAAAATTGGAGAGATCAAGGAAACATTTCATGCAAGGATGCGCAGGATAAATAATGGAAACAATAAAGACATAACAGAAGTATAAGAAATTAAGAGGAGATGGCAAGAATACACAGAAAAACTATGAAAAAAAAGTCTTAATGACCCAGATAACCACAAAGGAGTGGTCACTCAGCTAGAGCTAGACATCCAGGAACGTAAAGTCATGGGGGCCTTAGGAAGAATTACTAGGAACAAAGCTAGTGGAGGTGATGGAATTCCAGTTGAGCTATTTCAAATCCTAAAAGATGACACTGTGAAAGTGCTGCACTCAACATGCTAGTGAATTTGGAAAACTCAGCAGTGGCCACAGGACTGGAAAAGATCAGTTTTCATTCTAATCCCAAACAATCCCACAGACTGTTCAAACTACCATATGAATGTGTTCACCTCACATGGTAGTAAGGTTATGTTCAAAATCCTTCAAGCTAGGCTTCAGCAGTACCTGAACCAAGAACTTCCAGATGTACAAGCTGAACTTAGAAAAGGCAGAGGAACCAGAGATTAAATTGCTAACATTCATTGAATCATGGAGAAAAAGTGAAAGCTAGTCTTACTGTCATGTAAGACTCTTTGCAATCCCATGGACTGTAGCCTGCCTGGCTCCTCTGTCCATGGAATTCTCCAGGCCAGAATTCTGGAGTGGGTTGCCATTTCCTTCCCCAGGGGATCTTCCCAACCCAGGGTTTGAACCCAGGTCTCCTGTACTGCAGGCAGATTCTTTACCAACTGAGCCATAAATTCCATATGGAACTTAGCTAAGGCAAAGGAACCAGAGATTAAATTGCCAACATTCACTGGATCATAGAGAAAACAAGGAAAAGAATTTCAGAAAAACATCTACTTCTGCTTCATTGACTGCATGAAAGCCTTTGACTGTGTGAATCACAACAAACTGAAGAAAATTCTTAAAGAGATGTGAATACCAGATCACCTTATTCATCTCTTGAGAAACCTGTATTCAGGTCAAGAAGCAACAGTTAGAACTGGACACGGAACAACTGACTGGTTCAAAATTGGGAAAGGAGTACAACAAGGCTGTGTATTGTCACCCTGTTTATTTAACTTCTATGCAGAGTATGTCATGTGAAACACTGGGCTGGATGAATCACAAGCTGGAATCTGCATTGCCAGGAGAAATATCAATAAACTCAGATATGCAGATTATACCACTCTAATGGCAGAAAGTGTGGTGCTGGAGAAGACTCTTGAGAGTCCCTTGGACTGCAAGGACATCCAACCAGTCCATTCTAAAGGAGATCAGTCCTGGGTGTTCTTTGGAAGGAATGATGCTAAGCTGAAACTCCAGTACTTTGGCCACCTCATGCGAAGAGTTGACTCATTGGAAAAGACTCTGAGGCTGGGAGGGATTCAGGAGGAGAAGGGGACAACAGAGGATGAGATGGCTGGATGGCATCACTGACTCGATGGGCGTGAGTTTGAGTGAACTCAGGGAGATGGTGATGGACAGGGAGGCATGGCGTGCTGTAGTTCATGGGGTCGCAAAGAGTCGGACATGACTGAGCAACTGAACTGAACTGAACTGAATAGCAGAAAGTAAAAAAGAACTAAAGAGCCTCTTGATGAGGGTGAAAGAGGAAAGTGAAAAAGTTAACTTGGAACTCAACATTAAAAAAACTAAGATCATGATATCTGGTCCCATCACTTCACAGTAAAACAGAATGGGAAAAAGTGGAAGCAGTGACAGATTTTATTTTCTTGGTCTCCAAAATCACTGCAGATGGGGATTTCAGCCATGAAATTAAAAGACACTTGCTCCTTGGAAGGAAAGCTATGACAAACGTAGAAGGTGTATTAAAAAGCAGAGACGTCACTGTGCCGACAAAGTTTGGTATAGTCAAAGCTATGGTTTTTCAAGTAGTCATATGGATGTAAGAGTTGGACCATAAAGAAGGCTGAGTGCCAAACTGATGCTTTCAAACTGTGGTGCTGGAGAAGATTCTTGAGAGTCCCTTGGACTGCAAGGAGATCCAACCAGTCAATCCTATGAACATCAACTCTGAATGTTCATTGGAAGGACTGATGCTGAAGCTGAAGTTCCAATACTTTGCCTACCTGCTGGGAAGAGCCAACTCACTGGAAAAAAACCCTGATTCTGGAAAAGATTGAAGCAAAAGGATAAGGGGGCAGCAGAGGGTGAGATGGTTAGATAGCATCACTGACTTAATGGACATGAATTTGAGCAAACTCCAGGAGATAGTGAAAGACAGATGAGCCTGGCTTGCTGCAGTCCATGAGATCACAGAGTTGGACAGGACCTAGCAACTGAACAACAACAGCAATCAGAGACTCATACAACAATGGCAGGTTGTTGAAAGCAGGAGAGTAAAAGTCATGATCACATTTGCTAGCTTTAAAATGGCTGAATATACAAGAAATGCAGGGAACCACCATCGTGGAATACAGGTGGTCACCCCAAAACTATGTAGAAACCCCAGAGCCACTGCTACTGAAGCCCAGGCACCTGCTCACCACCATTGGGGAAGTGCTGGCTCTTTCCTGTTCACCTTCCAAACATCATGTGAGAGCTTCTTATCGATGAGAAACCAGAATTTTGCTGGCAAGAAAGTAGAGAAAAGTCATTTCCAGGCTTCTAGCCTCTGCAATACTTCAGAAAATGTAGAAGAGAAGTAATACTAATGAGAAACCAATACTAAAAGTTAACAGGGCAAGATACAGTCAGATATGAAGACAAGAGGGGCAAACAATGAGACTCAAGGGCAGAGAAGTAGTGGAAAACAGAGCTAAGACTAAGCCTCCAGGAATTTTGTTCTGATTATTGGCAATTTCTTCCCTTTAGGAAAAAAACTGGGGCATAGCCAGAGTGCTGTCATGGTGTGCAGTACAGTTAGGTGACGGACTTCCCAGATGACATGTCTAGCCCTTGTCAGCCTTCCCAGGATCCCTCACCTCCAAGGCAGCCCCTGGGTAAACCTGATCTCACTGAGACCTTAATTCTGAGTTCATAGCAGCCCCTGGTGGAAGGGGCTGGAACTAAAGTGCATTCAACTAGGGCCATTTCTGCTGATCCCTGATATATCAGTATTATGTAAAAGAAGGGAAAAATTAACCTTGCTTCATTTTATGCTTTTCCACAGGTATTCTGTTATGACAATCTAGTTTTATTACAATCTAAAATTCCATTTTATAGGCTTGAAGGTACTCAACTTTCACCAAATAAAGTTCTTTTCCCTTTTTTCAAGGAAACAATCAATTGTGACAGCTTGCAGTCTCAAAAAACAGCACACCAAGATTTGTATACACCTGTTCTCAGATAAATTATCCATTGTCGTAGCAAATGAAATGTTTGCAAAATTCCTCTGAGGATCTTAGCTTAAAAATCCTGCCAAGTTATTTTTTAATGCTAACCTCAGAAAATGTAGCTGCTTATTGAACTCAACATATGTCTGTCCTCGGGGATAATGAAAGGATCCAGAAAGCAGTTCACTTAGAATGATCCTTATGGTAGACAAGTTCATCGTGGGCGTTCTTTAACAAATATGGGAGGAAAACCTGCTAGCACTTTAGGAAGAATTCATCACACATGAAGAGGTCTAAAACTAAATGTGATGATATTTGAGTTTTGTGTGAAACTATTTTGAACAGAGAATAAAAAAGACAGCAGGATCATTCTTTAAATGGCTTCTAGACTTCTTGATGTCTTGAAACTTCTGTCCCATTGCTTATCTGAAATAACCAAAATTAGGCCTGTGTTTAGTCGCTCAGTTGTATCCAACTCTTTGTGATTCCATGGACTGTACCCCACTGGTCAGGCTCCTCTGTCCATGGGGATTCTCCAGGCAAGAATACCAGAGTGGATTGCCATACCCTCCTGCAGGGGATCTTCCCAACCCAGGGATCAAACCCAGGTCTCCTGCATTGCAGGCAGATTCTTTACCATCTGGGCCACCAGGGAAGCAACTATTAGGCCTAGTCAAGACAAAAATTGGGCTTATTCAAGACAAAAGAGTCACCCATGATTGAGTAAACTCCTAATGAGCTTCATAGGGTTGTATGTCCCCAACTCCCAAATCCATGGGAATGGGTGTCTTACCAATTCCCTGGTAATGGGGCAGAAAAATAGTTAAGGTAAGCTGTACAAAGTGTTGGTAAAACACAGGTGTTGAAGGATAAGGGTTATTTAATGGGGTGAAGCTATTCCACTTCCGCCCCTTTTGATTATCTCAGGGTGTAGATACGTGAGTAACCTTTATCGGTATTAGCAAATTTTCATTTCCAGGCACTGGTCTACATCTATAATCCTTGAAACAAGCCCACCCTATAAGTATCATTACTGTTCATCTCACAGTTGAGAATAATGAGGCCCAGGGCAATTAAGTTCCCTGCTCCAAAAGGAGTAACACCCAGGCAGCCTGACTCCAGAGGCATGCTTGGAACTCTCAGGACACTTGTCCACTGCTGCTGCTACTAAGTCGCTTCAGTCGTGTCTGACTCTGTGCGACCCCATAGACAGCAGCCCAGCAGGCTCCCTCATCCCTGGGATTCTCCAGGCAAGAACACTGGAATGGGTTGCCATTTCCTTCTCCAATAGGACACTTGCCACAAACTGTTAAAGCAAAATGTGCCCACCCACATACTAACAAAAAGTCCTGTATAAATCACTTTCCAACAGAAAATTCCAACTCCTATGCTAAGTACTTGGTAGGAGCTGGTGGGAGGGCAGGAAATCAGGAAATCATGAGTTCTTACACCAGAGGAAACACAGAAGACTTCTGATAAAATCCATTAGCTTTGAGGCCTGGACCTATATCTACTCATTACTCAGACCACTCTTATTTTCTGATGCACTCAGACTGTTCTCACCTATTTGATCACAAGTAGAACCAGAATATATCAAAGCAAAGGGGCTAGTGATTCTGCCAGACCCTGTATGAAACATCATTTTCTATGCAGTACTTTTGGGGCCAACTTAACCTATTTTGGGGCTTCCCTGGTGGCTCAGTGGTAAAGAATCCTCGTGCAATGCAAGAGACTCAGGTTCAATCCCTGGGTCAGGAAGATCTCCTGGAGAAGGAAATGGCAACCCACTCCAGTAGTCTTGACTGGGAAATCCCATGGACAGAGGAGCCTGGTGGGCTACAGTCCATGAGGTCACAAAGAGTTGGACATGACTTAGTGACTAAACAACAGCAACCTGGTTTTTGCAGAAGTCAATAGACCTTAGAACTACTGAAATATCAAGCTACCCTTTGAGTATTTAGATGGTAACTCTGGATATTCTCCACCTCTCTTTAGCCAGGCAGGATCCCAATTCCATGGCACCTTAGGGGGATGAGATACTAGCTGTATCCTCTTAAAAGCAGGGACTCAACAGTCCTGTGGATGCTCACATCCAAGCAGAAGGACTGAGGACTACAAGGACAAATAGAATTATGTAACCATTTTCCCTCTAAATTTTTTCATAGAGTTTCAAGCTAAGTGTGAACCTGTCAAGAAAAATGTTCTCTGTATCAATTTTCTCCCATCACATATGCAAAGCTGTTCTTTTAAAAACTCGCTCCCAAAGCTCCTATTTTCAAAACGAACATATCACTGTTGGTTCCCCTCCTCTCCAAGAATTCTCCATGAGCATAACAGGAAAAGCACACAGTCAGACTATACTTTCACATGAAAAATACATCACCCAAGGAAATTATGGAACAATTGGATTGACAGGGAAAAAAATAAGACTGAGCCATGATACCAGCTCATCTGTCACAAGTTCTGTTAGCCATCAAGATGAGGGATGTGGGCAAGGAAATAGATACAGACCCCTCCGTGGCATTTTCATTGTTTTTGGCTCATTCACTTCCAACACCTACTCATGTAGGTATTGAAATCTCTTGAGGAAAATCTCCAAGTGTCCCTGACTGACATCTCTAAAAAGCCTTGAGGCTTAAATCATTAAAAAGCTGAGACATTACTTTGCCGACAAAGGTCCATCTAATCAAAACTATGGTTTTTCCAGTAGTCATGTATGGATGTGAGAGTTGGGCCACAAAGAAGGCTGAGCAACAAAGAATTGATGCTTTTGAACTGTAGTATTGGAGAAGACTCTTGAGAGTCCCTGGGACTGCAAGGAGATCAAACCGGTTGATCATAAAGGAAATCAGTCCTGAATATTCATGGGAAGGACTGATGCTGAAGCTGAAGTTCCAGTGCTTGGCCCACCTGATGTGAAGAGCTGCCATTAGAAAAGATGCTGCTGATGCTGGGAAAGACTGAAGGCAGGAGAAGGGGACAACAGAGGATGAGATGGTTTGATGGCATCACTGACTCAATGGACATGAGTTTGAGCAAGCTCCAGGAGATGGTGAAGGGCTAGGAAGCCTGGCATGCCACAGTCCATGGGATGGCAAAGAGTCGAACACAACTGAGTGACTGAACAACAACAACAAATAGGACTCAAACACTGGGACTCCTCATCACAGAAAGGGTTCTGTACAAGGGATGACCATTCTTTATAAACATGAAAATCAAAAATGTAAATATTTTACTCCCATATTCAATAAATATTGAATAAATAAGGAAATAGTTATGCATCATAAGTAATTTTTCATAAAAACATACAATTGATTCAAATAAGTTTCTATGAACATAATATTTAATTTAAGGTAGAGTCTTAAAGAGGCAATGGTCCCTTTTGTGGCATGAGATAATTTTGCCTAGCATTTACTTAAAATAATAAGAAGCAGTAAAAATTACCATACAATTTACTTAGTGTTTATGAATATACCAGAGAAGATTACTTCTGAATATAGAGTATACTTTCCAAAGTTTTAGCCATTAACTACAGCTGTAGCTCTCTGTCTTGCTTCTATTCAGACAATAAAGATCAGGTTTCTATTATAAATAATGATTCAGTGAAACTTTATAATTTATGAAACCTAAGTATTTATAATTCTATTAGCAAAACTGTATATCTTCGACCTGGTGCCTATTAGCAAAGAGATGGGTGAGCTGGAAACCATGGGAGGGAAATCCAGATCACCCTATTTTATTACCAGATAAAGAATGTTGTTCCTAGACTTTTTGAACAGAAAACAATCTTCCAGATTCTTCTCATTGAAATATAACAGCAAGGTATCATTTCATATCTTTATTCCTATGAAGGATGATATAGAGGCAAAAACATTTAGGTAAGAAAAGTCATTTACTCACAGTGTATAAGCAGGCCAGATTTCAGAAAAACTGGCTTGTTAAAAAACATGTTTTTTTTAATCTGAATAATTACCATGTAATTAAATTTCCAGTTAGTCTGCTCATGGCCAAAAAAAGAGCAATGTTCTCACATAATTATCATATCCAACAAGATCCTGGCCTAGTCTCTGGTATCTGATAGGGCCCACACGGGGTCTCATTGATATGATGGCTCATTATGTGGACCTCGAAAACAAAGAATAAAATCACAGTGATCTGTGAGACGATAAAATTGCCTAAATTGCATCCTGTTATCTTACTGGTGTCTATCTTCTCAAAGCCGCAAGACCACCAGATTCCAGACCTCTGGCTACGTGACCATCCCTTCAGAGAATTTTTCACTGGTGGGGTATAAGAAGGACTCCATCAGAAAGGGAGGATGCTGGTTCTCCTTAAGAGCCAGTCACCCTTTCTTTTCCCTCTAATAAATTTCCCTTTTCTTGCCTGACTGCCCGGCTTGTTCTCTCTTTTTTGCACTAGTCTTACATTCTGGTGCTGAAACCCGGGAGGGAAGAGCCACCACAACCGGGTGGGCTCCTCTCCCGAGCCCACCTCTGGTGGTCCCCTCCTGGGACCTCGCCGAGAAACTGAGACGAGCCCTGGGACGGGACTCTCCACTTGCCTTGCTGGACTGACATCCACACACCGGCCCACATTTCACCCATTGGTTACAAGGGTGAGGGAAATCCCATTCTCTTGGATCCTCTCTCTTGCCTCATTTCAAAGTCCTAGGGCCCTCGGCCTTGTGCCCCACCTGACTTTGAAATAGGGGACGCCCATTTCAAAACAGACTATTACTCTCTGAGAAAATCCTGAGAACGGGGACGCCTTTTCTCTCGGACCTTTCTCCTCGCTTTCTCTCGCCCTTGCCTAACCTATTCAGCCTCAATGGGAAAGTCTTAATCCCAGCCCTCAAAATCTACTCCTCTAGGATGCCTTCTCTGAAACCTGAAAGCTTTGGACTTCCAAGGGGAGATAAGATCAAATAGACTTATTTACTATTCTAACACTCTCTGGCCACAATACAAACTTGGTAACAGGTCCCAATGGCCAGAAAATAGAACTCTCGATTATAATACTCTAGGGGACCTCGATAACTTCTGCTACCGTGACAGCAAGTGGTTAGAAATCCCTTTATGTTCAGGTTTTCTTCGCTCTCTGCTCTCGACCCTCTCTCTGTGAATCCTGTTCTACTTCTCAAATACTTTTAACCCACTCTGGACCACATCCTCCTAATACAATGTCTCCCAATCCCTGTTCAGGCTTTTCTTCTGCTTCCTTTGACCCTTCTGACCCACCCCCTATTGCTCCCAATCCCCTTGCAGTTGCTCCAGATCCAGTTCCACAACCTCCACCTTATGTACCCTCCTCCCTCCCTCCTTCTCAAGTGCAGGCCTCCCCTGCCCCAGCTCCCAGCCCCTCTCCCCAGCCTGTGCCTGAGGTAAGCTCTAAGAGCTCAGCCCCACCCTCCACCCTGAGGGTCCCAACGCTTTACCCTGACCTCTCGAGGTCCCCTGCCGGTACCCAGTCCCCGGTACCCAGTCCCGAACAAATTTAAAACAGGAAACTTCACCTCAGGACCCCGCTCCTTCCCTTGCCCCATTCCTCCCTTTGTGGGAAGTAGCTAGAGCAGAAAGCATTGTTTGAGTTCATGTCCCATTCCCCCTCACAGATCTATCTCAGATTGAAAAGTATCTCGACTCTTTCTCCTCAGACCCTGATAATTATCTAAAAGAATTCAAGTATCTTAACCCAGTGTCCCTGATGGCTCAGACAGTAAAGTGTCTGCCTGCAGTGTGGGAGACCCGGGTTGGATCCATTGGTTGGGAAGATCCCCTGGAGAAGGAAATGGCAACCCACTCCAGTACTGTTGCCTGGAAAATTCCGTGGACTGAGGAGCCTGGTAGACTACAGCCCATGGGGTCGCAAAGAGTCAGACACGACTGAGCGACTTCACTTCACTTCACTTACCGACTTACGACTTAACCTGGCATGATATTTACATCATCCTTTCCTCCACTCTTCTCCCAGAAGAGAAGAAACGAGTATCGCAAGCCTCTCAGGCGTATGCTGATGAGATACACAGGACAGATGACACTAAGCCCATTGGGGCCACAGCTGTCCCCCGAGATGACCCCAACTGGGGTTATCAGGCAGGGAGACCTGAACGAGCAGCTCGTAATCATATGATTGCTTGCCTCACTGCCAGCCATCAAAAGGCAAGACATAAAGCCATCAACGTTGATAAGGTCCAGGAAATAACTCCAAGACTAGATGAAAACCTGGCTCAATTTTTAGCCAGGTTAGCGGAAGCGCTACAAAAATATGCAAAATGAGACCTCATGTGGGCCCTATCAATATCAACAGTACAAAATTCAGCGATAAAGTGCTTTTGTTAGGAAGTCAGTATTCAGGAGAACACTTTTGATTTCATGTTTTTTGTGACTAGAATTAAACACAGTGACTGTTACTTGTTTTGTCTGTGGGTAGGGGTCGGGAAGTTTGTTGCTTTGTTTATGTTGGTTCCTTTGTTTGTCTTCCTAATTGTGGGATGTGATATGAACTTTTACCTAAAATGAAGACCTACCAAGAGGTCAATCTGGATTTCATACTCCAACCTACTGACAGAGGCTATGAAAGCTTGAAGAATTCTGAGAAACTTCTCCTGGGCTCAGTACAAGACGCCGTATTTGAACAGTAATTTCTCCCACGTGCATGGAAAGAGCGCATGGAAACATTTGCGTCAGACACGTTTAATTTTTTTTAACTTCCATGTAATTTGAATGCCCTGCCTTTAGACAGAAATAAACTATGACAAGAGAGAAGTGAAGTCGCTTAGTCGTGTCCGACTCTTTGCGACTACCATCCATGGGATTTCCCAGGCAAGAATATTGGAGTGGGCAGCCATTTCCTTCGCCAGGGGATCTTCCCAACCCAGGGATCGAACCCAGGTTTCCTGCATTGCAGACAGATACTTTACCATCTCAGCCACCAGGGAAGCCCCTAAGACAAGAGAGAAGCAACCTAGTAAAAGTCACATAAAAAACACGTAGTATAACTCCGACTGGAAACCAAGTCTTTTAAAGAGGAGTCTAGCAAACATGGTGGGAGGAGGGGGTGCCGGGCAAGCATGAATATTTGTTGTGAATGAATTCTCTTTCCATTTCACCAAGCTGTATACACTCTAAGAATCAAAATCACCATATTGCCCTCTAGAGCTTATCCATTCAGGGTAATTATACCTTTTCTACAGTAATGGTTTCTTTTTCAATGTGGAGAGAATTAATTATTTTAACTATCAAGTTGATAATCCTTGTATGCAGAATAATCACCGAGTGTTCTTTATATGGAGGGAACTCAATTGGCCTGCCAGAAATCTCAGTGTGACCCTCTGGCACAATGGTAACTAGCACGATGCATTAATTATGTGGGGTGAAAATTGTTTGTTAATTACATGGTTCCAAAGAATGAAGGTTGCCTTTTCTGCCCAACTTCTTTTGTGAAGGGTCAATTCTTTACTTCAAAATTTTGATTTTTTACTCTTTGTTTGGTTCCCTAATAGTTCTTTTCCACATAATGAATATTTAGCTTAGCCAAGGTTTGTTTTTTTTTTTTTTTTTTCTAGTTTTGCTTTAGAGTGCCCTGGTTTTCAGGAAAATTCACTCCAAGAATGTGTTCCTTGCAAATTTTCCTCAGGGATGCATTGCCTTTTTCAGGCTGAACCTGGCAAACCTAGGGCTTCTTACTCAGCTCCAGTCCCATCACCTAGCAGTGGAAAGGGGCCAAAATCAAGATTTTGTAAATTCCTGCCAAACAGGCCGTTGCTGTCACTCACTTCTTTCTAGGAAGGCACATCTGCAGATGGCACATCCCACAGCAAGGCTGGCCTTGAGACCCGAGGGCCCACAGTAAGTGCCAGTTATTGCCATGTGCTCAAAACCAGTGTGGACCCCAAATGTCCTCTGCATGAGGGAACTCCACTTTAAAATGTTATACTATGAGACTTAATGACTGTCAAGCCTAATCCCTTTTGTACATTAATATGTAAATATTAAACAATAATTGGATTCCAAAGAAAGTCACTCAAAAACACACACCCACTTGGTCTTGAGAGGGGCAAGTCTTATCAGAAAAATAATAAGCAGAAACTGAGTGGAATCCGGGGGGCAGAGGGGAAAGTAGCTTAGAAAGTAGTTTTATTGATTCTGAAAGAGACTAGAACTCAGTGGAGTTTCTTTTTGTGTTGTGTGTTAGCTGCTCAGTCACATCCCACTCCTTGCAACCTGGTGGACTGTAGCCCACCAGGCTCCTCTGTCCATGTGATTCTCCAGGCAAGAATACTGGAGTGGGTAGCCATTCCCTCCTGCAGGGGATCTTCCTGACCCCAGCATTGGAACCCAGGTCTCCTGCATTGCAGGCAGATTCTTTAGTCTGATCTTCTGAAGAGGAAAAGTTAAAATTTTACATAACCTCCTGCTCCTTCTGCCTCTGTAACTCAGCTTGCTCCTTGCAAAGTTTGGATCACATAGGTCATGTAGTCTCAGAAAGTGAGGACTTAACAATACTAAAAACTGGACCTTATCTCACTCGCCCTTGTCCTGCTCTTTGCAACTGCCTGGCCCCTGCAAACTTGCTTAATCATGCCTGTCCATGTAAAGGTCAGGCATCCTCCTCCCCATCTTGACTGATGTTCCCGCGTGTGTGAAACCCCTTAGTTTAAACCAACCTATTAACAGCTAGTGTTGCCCACTATGTGTGAATGTGAATGTGAAGTCGCTCAGTCATGTCCAACTCTTTGCGACCCCATGGACTGTAGCCTACCAAGGTCCTCTGTCCATGGGATTTTCCAGGCAATAGTACTGGAGTGGATTGCCATGTCTGTCTATAAAAACTCTGTAACCCCTTTGTTCGAGACTCAGAGCTTGGAGTGTTAACTCCTCTGGGCCTGCTGGCTTAATAAACCTGAGTTCTCCAGCTCTCCAAGTGTGGTGCTTGGTTTCTTGAGTATTGGTTTCTGCAACACTAACAGGGAGTTTCTTTATAGATGGCTAATTAAAGTCCATTAACAACACTGTTGATATTGAAGTGAACACTCAAAGAAGAAATTATAAAACAGACTTAAAAGTTTGCTACTTTTTCCCGTTAAATATGAATAATAAATTAAGGTATCTTTTTACTGTGTTTCTAATACTCACAGTAATAAAAAAATAATTGTCTCAGTCTTAACATTTGAGATATATACTTGAACGTTTCTCCAAAAAGTCTAGCATTTTAGTGAGTTTTGTGAGATCCTAGAAGAATAAATTAAAAAAAAAAAAACCTCTCATGTCAGTACCCTAATTATAAAGCCATTGAAAAATACATCGTTCATTGAGCTTTTCTTTTATTTTAAAGTACATATATGTTAATCTATGGAAAAGATGGCATCCCTCCCCTACAAATGACTAAAATGAACAAAGGAATATTAAGATGAAAATTATCTCCTTGTTCACAATGAAAACATTCTGTGATGTTTATGTCAAAAAGATGGAGGATGAATTCTGCTACACAAAATTGAGTTAATTAGTTTAACACAGGTCAAAAAGTGAAAGTGTCTTAGTCAATGTCAAAATCATCCTATTAAATTTAATCCCCATTCTTTATAGAATACAAATAGAATATTCCTTAACACAGCAAAAATTGCCTGTCATCATACTTAATAATTTCTTAAAGAATTATAACCAAATTTAGGAAAACAAAACAAAACTATAATTATTAGTAAAACAACTATTAGTAAATTTTGTTGATACTATTAACTTAAATAAGAAAATGAAAAAAATAAAAAGATAAATTTGGGGGGAAATGAGATATGTTTATTTGCACAAGGTATGATTATCTATAAAATCTAAGTGAGATTACAAAAAAAAAAGAAAGAAAGAAAAAACTATTAGAACTAAAGTGTATTTCATGAATACCTGGTGCAAAAGAAATTTATGGAACAAGTAGCTTTGATGTATGAGTCATTCCTATTTGTCTCATCCCCACTCTATCAAACAGTCCTGCACTGGAAACTACAGAGAACTCTCACATAGCAGTGAGTAGTAGAATTACACGGAGCAGGCAATGGCACCCCACTCCAGTACTCTTGCCTGGAAAATCCCATGGGCGGAGGAGCCTGGTGGGATGCAGTCCCTGGGGTCGCAAAGAGTCGGACACGACTGAGCAACTTCACTTTCGCTTTTCACTTTCCTGCATTGGAGAAGGAAATGGCAACCCACTCCAGTGTTCTTGCCTGGAGAATCTCAGGGACAGGGGAGCCTGTTGGGCTGCCGTCCATGGGGTCGCACAGAGTCGGACACGATTGAAGCGACTTAGCCGCAGCAGCAGTAGAATTACAAAACCTGCTATGTTGGGGAGAAAGACTAGAAAATAAGAATTTATGGGGAGAGAGGATATTTATACCTCACATATGCTTTTCTATTACAGTTGACCATTGAAGAGCATGGGTTTGAATTGCACAGGTCCACTTATACCTGGATTTTTTTCAACAGTAGGTGTTACATCATTACATAATCCAAAATTGGTTAAAGTCATGGATATGGAAAGGAGGGCAAGCTACAAATTATACCCAGATATTCCACTGCTTATAAGGTTGATAGCACTAACCCCTGAGTTTTTCAAGGGTCAAATGTACTTGATCATTCACTATGTGTAAAGGCTGAGAAAATTTTCATTCAAGTTTTGTTTTCTATTCCAAATACATATATATTTTACATAAAAAAATTTTTATTACTAGCTAGATGCATTACTTAATTCCCACAGTTGCCTACTCTCACTCCCCTTTCACTTCTTCTATGTTTCTGAACATAACAGACGCTTATGAAGCTATTCCACAATATTGTGGCTTAACATATCCCTTGGTATAGTATCATAATTCCCTGGGGCATAAAAATCATAATTTGAAAACGCAGCTCTAGTTCTATTAAATCTCAACCTAACAGTTCCTTAATTCAGGGGCATTTATTGAAATATATAATTGAATCTTTATAGAATTCCAAGTTTAATTGAAATGGACATGGTTCTAGTTGTTTGCATGCTAGTCTTCATTTGAGAGAGAAAATAAAAGTATTTTTATTCATTGTAGAAACCAGTTTAGGAACTCTGAACCAGCCCATGGAACAAAAGAGATAAAGCGTCTTTTTAAAAACCCAGACAATTATTTCTTCAATTAATATCTGTCGGTATTAGAGCACCTTCTAATGCATAATTTAATTTCATGGACTGATGGCTTCCTTGGAAGCACAGCCTTGTGCAGTTTATAATTTGTAATAGTCAACTTCTCTACAGGGCTAAAGATTAATTTTTTTTAAGGTTTAAACATCTTTTGCTCTACCATGGAGTAAAACATTATAAAATGATAACTTTTTGGTCTACAACAGGATTTGGAAGCCCAGGGCTTGGAATTCTCATAACCAGAATGAAATGTTGTCTGGCTATAAAGTGGTTATATAATGGCAAGGATAATATAAATTAAAAATCAAAATATCTATACTTTTCTACAATAATAGTCAGATGATATAATATACCTTTCTAACTCTTTGAGGGATAAAGCATTAAGGCTGTGAGGATATGGGTGATACATAAAAATCTAGCCAATAAACTCTGTGAAACATGATAAATCGCAAGGAGATTTGGAAAGTAAGTTATTTTCTAATGCCCGTGGAACCGTTATACAAAGCAATCACATATTAGGCAAGCACAAAATAAGGTACAAAATACCTTCAGTGGTTCTTCCAAAGCAGGTATTAAATACTGAGGTTAATGCAATGACATTAACTTTTATATGCAATGCAATGACATTATTTACTTTTATAATTAAAAAATACTCAACCATTTGTATAAGAATCATTCTACTATAAAAGTTTTTGCTCTAAAAGAAATCAAAAGGACAATCATAGAATTCTTAGAAACAGGATAAGGGTAATATTACATATCAAAAAGTATGGGTCTAATAAATGTAAAAATCAGTGGGGAAAAAACAAATCATTAAGTGCATTATTAGAAAAATTATTATTATTAGCAATTAAAAAAAATTTAAGTAGGAAAAAGTCTTAAAGTCAAAGCAAGGCTGATGAATTCAAAAAAAGATAATATAGTTGATTTGCTTCTCTCTATATACCAAAGAAAGGCAATGCCAAAGAATGCTCAAACTACTGCACAATTGTACTCATCTCACACACTAATAAAGTAATGCTCAAAATTCTCCAAGCCAGGCTTCAGCAACACATGAACCATGAAATTCCACATGTTCAAGCTGGTTTTGGAAAAGGCAGAGGAAGCAGAGATCAAATTGCCCACATCAAAAAACCTGGATCATCAAAAAAGCAAGAGAGTTCCAGAAAAACATCTATTTCTGCTTTATTGACTATGCCAAAGCCTTTGATTGTGTGGATCACAAGAAACTGGAATATTCTGAAAGAGATGGGAATACCAGACCACCTGATCTGCCTCTTGAGAAATCTGTATACAGGTCAGGAAGCAACAGTTAGAACTGGACATGGAACAGCAGACTGGTTCCAAATAGGAAAAGGAGTACGTCAAGGCTGTATATTGTCACCCTGCTTATTTAACTTCTATGCAGAGCACATCATGAGAAACGCTGGACTGGAAGAAGCACAAGCTGGAATCAAGATTGCAGGGAGAATTATCAATAACCTCAGATATGCAGATGACACCACCCTTATGGCAGAAAGTGAAGAGGAACTCAAAAGCCTCTTGATGTAAGTGAAAGAGAAGAGTGAAAAAGTTGGCTTAAAGCTCAACATTCAGAAATCGAAGATCATGGCATCTGGTCCCATCACTTCATGGGAAATAGATGGGGAAAGAGTGGAAACAGTGTCAGACTTTATTTTGGGGGGCTCCAAAATCACTGCAGATGGTGACTGCAGCCATGAAATTAAACAACACTTACTCCTTGGAAGGAAAGTTATGACCAACCTAGATAGCATATCGAAAAGCAGAGACATTACTTTGCCAACAAAGATCCATCTAGTCAAGGCTATGGTTTTTCCAGTGGTCATGTATGGATGTGAGAGTTGGACTGTGAAGAAAGCTGAGCACCGAAGAATTGATGCTTTTGAACTGTGGTGTTGGAGAAGACTCCTGAGAGTCCCTTGGACTGCAAGGAGATCCAACCGGTCCATCCTAAAGGAAATCAGTCCTGGGTGTTCATTGGAAGGACTGATGCTAAAGCTGAAACTCCAATACTTTGACCACTTCATGCGAAGAGTTGTCTCATTGGAAAAGACCCTGATGCTGGGAGGGATTGGGGACAGGAGGAGAAGGGGACGACAGAGGATGAGATGGCTGGATGGCCTCACCGACTCAAAGGGCATGAGTTTGAGTGTACTCTGGGAGTTGGTGATGGACAGGGAGGCCTGGCGTGCTGCAATTCATGGGGTTGCAAAGAGTCGGATACAACTGAGAAAATGGACTGAACTGAAATGATATACTCAACAAATAGCTGGACCTAAGTGATTTCAAGGACCATGCTTTTTTTTTTTTAACTTTACAATATTGTATTGGTTTTGCCATATATCAAAATAAATCCACCAGAGGTATACATGTGTTCCCCATCCTGATCCCTCCTCCCTCCTCCCTCCCCATACCATCCCTCTGGGTCGTCCCAGTGCACCAGCCCCAAGCATCCAGTATCGTGCATCGAACCTGGACTGGCGACTCATTTCATATATGATATTATACATATTTCAATGCCATTCTCCCAAATCATCCCACCCTCTCCCTCTCCCACAGAGTCCAAAAAACTGTTCTATACATCAGTGTCTCTTTTACTGTCTCGTATACAGGGTTATTGTTACCATCTTTCTAAATTCCATATATATGCGTTAGTATACTGTATTGGTGTTTTTCTTTCTGGCCTACTTCACTCTGTATAATAGGCTCCAGTTTCATCCACCTCATTAGAACTGATTCAAATGTATTCTTTTTAATGGCTGAGTAATACTCCATTGTGTATATGTACCACTGCATTCTAATCCATTCATCTCATGATGGACATCTAGGTTGCTTCCATGTCCTGGCTATTATAAACAGTGCTGCGATGAACATTGGGGTACACGTGTCTCTTTCAATTCTGGTTTCCTCAGTGTGTATGCCCAGCAGTGGGATTGCTAGATCATAAGGCAGTTCTATTTCCAGTTTTTTAAGGAATCTCCACACTGTTCTCCATAGTGGCTATACTAGTTTGCATTCCCACCAACAGTGTAAGAGGGTTCCCTTTTCTCCACACCCTCTCCAGCATTTATTGCTTGTAGACTTTCAGATCGCAGCCATTCTGACTGGTGTGAAATGGTACCTCATTGTGGTTTTGATTTGCATTTCTCTGATAATGAGTGATGTTGAGCATCTTTTCATGTGTTTGTTAGCCATCTGTATGTCTTCTTTGGAGAAATGTCTATTTAGCTCTTTGGCCCCATTTTTTGATTGGGTCATTTATTTTTCTGGAATTGAGCTGTAGGAGTTGCTTGTATATTTTTGAGATGAGTTGTTTGTCAGTTGCTTCATTTGCTATTATTTTCTCCCATTCTGAAGGCTGTCTTTTCACCTTGCTTATAGTTTCCTTTGTTGTGCAGAAGCTTTTAAGTTTAATTAGGTCCCATTTGTTTATTTTTGCTTTTATTTCCAATATTCTGGGAGGTGGGTCATAGAGGATCCTGCTGTGATATATGTCGGAGAGTGTTTTGCCTATGTTCTCTTCTAGGAGTTTTATAGTTTCTGGTCTTACGTTTAGATCTTTAATCCATTTTGAGTTTATTTTTGTGTATGGTGTTAGAAAGTGTTGTAGTTTCATTCTTTTACAAGTGGTTGACCAGTTTTCCCAGCACCACTTGTTAAAGAGATTGTCTTTAATCCATTGTATATTCTTGCCTCCTTTGTCAAAGGACCATGCTTTTAATTGTTTCATTATACCTCCTTGAGTGCAGTCAACTAAAAAAAAAAGCCACATGTACACAAAAACACTCCTGAAAACACTCATGATTAAAAGAAAAATATCTAAATATTTTAAAAATAGAATATACCCCATTTTACAACATAAAGAGAAATAAATTCCAGATATCGATACAGACACAGATACAGTAGAAATTGAAATCAACATGCTTTAAGATAAGCAAAACTTTCCTAAGAAATAAAAGAATCTGAAGTCTTAAATGAAAAAGTAGAAATATTTTATAAAATATAAAATCTTCCATGGCAAAAGATATCAAACATAACATTTAAAAACAAAGAACTCATATGATGGGGAAAATTCTTGTATTAAATAACATGTATATAGAGAAAGAGTTAATATTCCTGCTCACCAAGCTTCAAATACATTGTAAAAAGACAAACAAATCAAAAAGAAAAATAGGTAAAACAAATTCATGTGAGGGGAGATGTTAATGGTATAAATGAATAACAAATATGTGGGAAAAAAGGAGTTTCAGGCATGCTGACAATTGGGAAAATGAAAACTACAGAATGATAATTCAATTTTTACCCATCAAACTGGCAAAATTAAAATGTGTGGTAACCTTAAGATTCAATAAGAATGTAGGAAAATGGATGCTCTCATATATTAACAATCATAATGAGAACTGAAATATTTGCAAAACATACAGGAATGAAGACATAAGTAGATGAATATATATGCGCAAAGATGTGTCTCACAATTAACATTTGTAGTAGCAAAAACTAGAAATGTCTATCAAGAGAGGGAATGTTAGATATGTAAGTAGTAACACTGAGGAATGGCCAAAAGACAGCAATCACACAACCATATATAAAATCCAAAATAGATGAGTACTGCCAACTTTATGGCAATACAATTGAAAAATCACCCCCCAAAATAACTTTCTTGGAAAATGCAAATAATCATTGCAAGAAGTATGCACCTAAGCCGATAAATACATACGAGGGAATAAAGGTGACGTTATCAAATAATTGCTTTTAAAAGAAAGTCTTAAGTCCAGAGGTTGGCATGAATGAATTTATCAAATGTTCAAGGAATAAATACTTCTCCTGGAATTTAAACTGTTCTAGGAATTAGTAAGCAATGAAACCTTTTCCTATTTTCTATTTTAAAAAAAATTTCGTTGAAATATATACAAGATAGTACATGAAGGTTAAATGATGAATATTTATTAAGTGAGCCCCTGAGTAACCACCATGTAGTCACAGAGGGAACGTTTCCTGTACTCTTGATGTTCTCTGCATGTGTCTTCCCCAAACTCCCTTCCCCCGTGGTTTTCTTTTTGTTTGTAACCCATATAAGCATCCACAAATGATACCATTTAATTTTTTATGTTTTAAACTTTATATAAATGTATGTATTCTTTAGTGGCTGGATATTATTTGTAAAATTCACTTGTGTTATTGAGTGTTGCTTTAGAGTGTTCACTTTTATTGATTACTCCCTTACATAAATGCCACTGTATGAAAAGTGTGCGAGTTAGTTATCCAGTTTACTATTGATGGAATTCAACAGCTCAGTTGGTAAAGTATCTGCCTGCAATACAGGAGACCTGGGTTTAATCCCTAGGTTGGGAAGATCCTCTGGAGAAGGGAAAGGCTACCTATTCCAATATCCTAGCCTGGAGAATTCGATGGACTGTATAGTCCATGGAGTTGCAGAGTTGGACATGACTGAGTGACTTTCACTTTAATTAGTGGAATTGAGTTGTTTTGAGTTTTAATCTATTGCAAAAAATGCTGAAGGAAACATCTCCATACATGTCTCCTGAAACATGGTATATTTCTCTAGAAGGCATTTCCAGGAATAAAATTGCTAAGTTATAAGATATGCATGTCATTAGATTTACCAGAGGATGCTAAACTGTTTTTCAAAGTTTTTAATACAAATTTGCACATTATATAGCAGCATATGAAAATTCCTATCGCTCTACATTGTCATTTTTAATGTTTGACAGTCAGGTGGTTGTGGTTTTAAACTTGATATATTGTTGAAGTTGAGTGTGTGTGTGTGTGTGCTAAGTCACTTGTCATGTCTAACTCCTCTGTCCATGGGATTCTCCAGGCAAGAATACTGAAGTGGCTTGTCATGCCCTCCTCTTGAAGTTGAGTACTTTAACCTATTTTATTAATCACTTAGATTTACTTTTTTGTGAAGTACTCATTCAAATATTTAGCCCAGATTTCTATTGGTTTTTCTTTTTAAGAAACATTGATCTGTAAACATTCCATTTTTAAGTCTTTGATTGATTATATGTATTGTAAAATAGTCTCTCCCATTCTTTGGCTTTTATCTCTTAATGATTTTTCCTGATGATCAGAAACACTGAATTTTACTGTAATTGGATTTATCATTTTCCTTAATATATAGACATTTTTGTCTTGTCTAAGATATCTTTCTGTATCTTCAAGTTAAAGAAAGATTTCTTCTATAATATCTTCTAAAAACTTCATATCTCCCCTTTAGGTCTATGATGTTGCTGCTGCTAAGTTGCTTCAGTCGTGTCCGACTCTGTGCAACCCCATGGACAGCAGCCCACCAGGCTCCTCTGTCCACGGGATTCTCTAGGCAAGAATACTGGAGTGGGCTGCCTTTTCCTTCTCCCTTTAGGTCTATATGCACCCACTATTTTGCATAGTCTAATATCATTTTTTCCATATAGTTATCAACTGCCCTAGCATCATTTATTAGACTCTAATATTTATTAATTATGCATATACACATGGATCTATTTCTTGTTCCTTTACTCTCAGATGTCTGAAAGTGAAAGTGAAGTCACTCAGTCGTGTCCGACTCTTTGCGACCCCATGGACTGTAGCCCACCAGGCTCCTCCATTCTTGGAATTCTCCAGGCAAGAGTACTGGAGTGGGTTGCCATTGCCTTCTCCAGGGGATCTTCCCGACGCAGGGATCAAACCCAGGTCTCCTACACTGCAAGCAGACACTTTACCCTCTGAGCCTCAGACGTCTAACTCCATGCTAATAGTTGTAGTTTAGTCACTAAGCAGTGTCGACTCATTTGAAACCCCAAGGACTGTAGTCCACCAGGCTTATCTGTCCCTGAGATTTTCCAGGCAAGAATTCTGGAGTGGGTTGCCATTTCTTTCTCCAGGGGATCTTCCTGATCCAGGGATCAAACCCATGTCTCCTGCATTGGCAGGGCTGTTCTTTACCACTGAGCCACCTGGGAAGCCCTCATGCTAATAGTACACAGTCTTAATTACTACAACGTTATAATACATTTTGGAAATTAATAGGGAAAGCCCTCCTACCTTGTCTAGGCTATTCTGAACCTTTACATTGCCATATAAAGTGGAATTTTGATTACGATTGCAATAAACTTATAAATCAACTTGTAAAATGAGACACTTATTAATAACTTGCATATAAGGTATCTACCTCTTCATTGAGGAATCATTTTCTGGGGGAAAAAAAATTGCCATCTGTTTAATCTTATACTTTAAAGACACTCCATCAAAATGATATATCAGTTTCCTTCTTGATATATTGCAAGTCGATGTTTTTAAGATTCATGATCCATCAAACAAACAGGTGGGAGTTTACACAGCTATTCTAATATTGGCACTTCAATATTCATCGTGTTTAAAATAAATTATTTTTAATGCAATAAGGCTTTAAGTAAAGTTTCCTTGATGGTTGATTTTGTGAAATGAAACCATTTGTGTGCCAAATTATGCAGAATAGGTTTAGTGCTCTGCTTCAGACATGTGTGTGTGTGTGTGTGTGTGTGTGTGTGCATGCTAACTCGCTTCAGTTGTGTGCAACTCTATGTGACCCTATGGACCAGTAGCCCACCAGGCTCCTCTGTCCATGGGATTCTCCAGGCAAGAATACTGGAGTGGGTTGCCATGCCCTTCTCCAGAGGATCCTCCCGACCCAGGGATCAAACCCGGGTCTTGTGCTGCTACCACATTGCAGGTAGGTTCTTTACCACTGAGACACCAGGGAAGCCCATACATCTATATATGTGTGTATTTGTGTATGTATATATATGTGTGTGTGTGTGTGTGTGTGTCTGTGTGTGTGTGCACATACATATATATACACACACGTATATATATATTAGTATTAATGAAAATGAAAATTGATAGGAATAGACACTTTGAAGGCTCAAAAAGCATATCTGAGCTAAGCATTAATATGGGAACCTATAAGCTTTGTTAATATTTAACTTTTTGTTATAACTATAACATGCTCATAATATATAATTTGGAAAGCATAGAGAAATAAGAACAAATCAAAAATGACTCAAAATGATTTCCACAAAACTGGCAACTTAATATTATTAGGAACTGAATTTCTTTCTTGATTTGACTTACAATCATATCTGTCTCCTACATGTCTATATACCTTAAAATCATATAAAACTGTCTCAATACAATCTGTCTTCTACATGTCTATATACCTTAAAATCATATAAAAAGAGTCATTTCAATATTGGCGCTGGAGATCCTTTAATCATCTTTAGGACAATTTATTTCATATTTTCAAAAAACAGGCAATTTCAATTCTGTATAATTTTCTTTGGTGCACAGGAAAAGATGAAAGACTATTCAATTCATTTTCTGAAACTACAAAAACCTTGAAGCCAAAATATGACAATCAGCAGAAATAAATAAAGACAAAACTCATTTAAGAATGTAGAAGGAAAATGTGTAAATAAAATACTAGAAAATAGATTTAAATGGCATATTAAAAGACCTATGTACCATGATCAAGTAAATTTCACCTCAGGGATGTGAGGATGGCTTAAAATTGGAAAACTTATATTTTCCAACACTACCAAGTCAAATGGGAAGGGAGGTCAGATATGCTACACTTGAGTTCTAAACTGGGCTTTGGAGTCACGAACAGAAAGTCAGCCCCTTGTTCCAGACATGTCAAGAAACAGCTGAGAAGTCACCAGACAAATGGATCTTCCTTGCTGAATTGCTTATGGCCCAGTCTCCTCTGCATTTCCTATATAGATTGCTTTATTTCAAGAGCTGAAAACATCAATGATTATAATGCATTCTGAACAAAGAGAGAATGCAAAGAAAAATATTTTTAGGTAAATACCATATATAATTACCTCTTCTTATTTAAGAAGGGGTAAACAGAAAATACAAAATATTATACTCTGTGAACTCAGAGAAGGCAATGGCACCCCACTCTAGTTCTCTTGCCTGGAAAATCCCATGGACGGAGGAGCCTGGTGGGCTGCAGTCCATGGGGTCACTAGGAGTCGGACATGACTGAGAGACTTCACTTTCACTTTTCACTTTCATGCATTGGAGAAGGAAATGGCAACCCACTCCAGTGTTCTTGCCTGGAGAATCCCAGGGACGGGGGAGCCTGGTGGGCAGCCGTCTATGGGGTCACACAGAGTCGGACACAACTGAAGCGATTTAGCATATATAGCATATACTCTGTGAAAAGAAATAAATGCATCAAGCATTAGAGGAAGAACATAGTTGTAGAGTTTCAGAAAATACAAACTGTACGAAATAAGGGGTCACAATAATGTTACAAGGTAAAAGTGAAATAAAAACTAAAGCTGGGAGAAATGCCACATGGAGAGAACAAGATGGCAGCGGAGTCGGTGGATGTGGAGTACATTGCTCTCCATGGATACATCAGGAATACACCTTCAGATACAGAAGTGCATGCAGAACACCAGCTGAAAGCAGGCAAGAGTACCTGACCAGTAGAAAAGAATGTATACAACCACACAAAAGTCAGTAGGATGAAGGAACTATGGGGGAAAACAGGAGTGTTAGCTGGACTGGGCTTGCCCTTGGCGGGTGGGGGAACTGAAGCAGGGGTCTGATCCTCACAGCGGGTAATTGTCTGAGTCAGAGGAGGAATATTTAAGGCTGAGAGTGAAACAGCTGATCTGCGGCAGCCTAAATGGAATGAGAATCAGACAGTCCTTGCTGCAGCCACACATATGCCAGAAAGGAACGCTGGTCCCCTGGAAGGGGCAGCAGCTGGGAGCTGGAGTTAAGGGACTGTGGAGCAACCCCAGGGTGAGGGCTGCTGTTGACTGTGGAGAGACGGATAGAAGGGATGTGTGGGAAATGCCGGTGGAGTAAAGCCGGGCAGCCAAGGAAGCAAGGGGATACTGCTGAGTCACGCGGGGTCGGGGGCGGGGGGACACGTGGAACCATCACCATAGCCTCTCTCTCTCCACATGCCAGCATGGGCAACTGAACAATAGAGAGGCTGGCCCATCAAATGCCTGACACACTGAACTACAGAGTAGGACCCCACTCAGGGTGCCCCTTTAAGTACCTAACATGCAGATCTACAGAGTAGGACCCAGGTCAGGGGCTGCCTCTAAGTGCCTGAATGGGCAGAGCTATGGAGAAAGACTAGCCAAAGAGGCCTTCTGATGGCCAGCTACAAGAGGCTTGGAAAAAAAGACTGATAGGGCCATAACTCCTGCGGTGGAGGCATTCCCTGTCCTTGCGCACTTGGCGCCATCATGGTCCCCGAAAGCCAAGCAGCTGCACCACGTTCATGGTCAGCTCTCACTGGGGCAGAGCTGCCACAGGCAAAACAAGTCTTGGGTCTATGCCCATAGGGTCACTTCAGTCACATCCAACTCTTTGCGACCCTGTAGACTGTGGCCTGCCAGGCTTCTCTGTCAGAGAGGCAGTTCTCCAAGAAAGAATACTGGAGCATATTGGCCAATACTGGTTGTCATACCCTTCTACAGCACTATATTTCTAGTTACCCTAGCTGCCAACCCTCCTGAGTACCTGGTGCTACCAGAACCCCTGGTCCTCACAGGGGCAAACCCAAGCCCTCCAGGGCAGCCTCAGGAGCTAAACCCCAGTAGACAGCCCACATGTAGAGGTGGAAATAAAACCACAGTTGAAACCCTGGGGCAGTGTGGCTAAGGGAAAAGACCCAAAACCTCCCCACGAGCCGTACAAGCTGCAGATTAAATCAACATGATCAACTAAGCAGACTCTGTCTATGGACTATATGAAAGGACGTTGAGAGCCCCCACAGAAGAAAACGCACTGGCTCTGATAGCTGTGGACACTGGAGGCAAGAACACACAGGAATAGAACCAGATTAGAATCTGAGCTGCCCCCACAGCAGGTCCAGAGATCAGCACAGTGTTGGAGGGCATCCTAGGGAGGTAAGGTGGACTTTGACTCCCAGCGAGGGGAAGGACTCTGACAGCAGTGACTCAAGAAAAACATTTATTATTCTTATTTTCTGACTTGTTCTGTAGATTCTTTTGGAATTTTTTTTCTTTTTTTTCCTTTTTCCCCCCTCTGTTCTAGCTGTTGATTTTATTGGCCCTAAGAAATCCAATTAAGCTTTTGAGCTTTTCTTTTTCCTCAGTCACATTTTTTATTGTTGTCACTAACCTCTGCCTCTACATTGGCTTTTGCACTTCTATGGAGTTTTCCTTTTTTTTTTTTTTCTATTTTTTTAACTTTAATTTTTAAGTTTATTATTGTTTTTTCCACATTTATTCCTTTGTTTTCTTTTCCTACTGTTCTTTTCCCCTTGCACTTAATCTTCAACTTATATAAATCTTCTTTATCTACCACTATTTAAGTTTTCATATCTGTTCTTTCTTTCTTTTCTTTCTCTCCTTTCCTCTCAACAGATCTGTTAGTTTTATTTTTATTGCTTTATTCCCCAATTGGCATCTTGCTTTAGTCTTGTTTTCCAGTTTGTGCTTGAATTAGTTTTGTTCTGGTAGATATAATTTTTGGTTTCCTGTGTTTGCCAGGTCAATCTATTGTACTTTATTTTTGTTGGACTGTTTTGATTTTGCTTATGGGTATATATGCGTATATTCAGTTACACTTTATACTGTTACAAACTCCTGCCTACATTGGGCTTTTGCAGTTCTGTGGATATTTTTTTTTTCTTTTTTCCTTTCTTCCGTTGGTTTTTTTTTTTCTGTTTTATAATTCTAATGTTTTTAAATCAATTATATTTTTTCTACATTTATTCTTTTGTTTGTGTTTCCTACTGTTCTTTCCCCCTTACAGTTAATCTTTCATATTTATAAATCTTCATCTACCTCTATTTAACTTTGCATATCTATTCCTTCTTACCTTTCCTCTCAACATATTTGTTTTGTTTTCATTGCTTTATTCCCCATTTGTAACCTTACTTTAGTTTTGTTTTCCAGTTTGTGTTTAAGTTAGTTTTGTTCTTAACTGGTAAATATAAGTTTTTACTTCATTTGTTCACCGGATCAGTCTACTATATTTTATTTTTGTTGGACTGTTTTGACTTTGCTCATGGATGTATATGTATATGTTTATATTCCATTATTTTAATTATTATTTGCCAGAACAACAGACTGGTTCCAAATAGGAAAAGGAGTATGTCAAGGCTGTTTATTGTTACCCTGCTTATTTAACTTCTATGCAGAGTACATCATGAGAAACCCTGGGCTGGAAGAAACACAAGCTGGAATCAAGATTGCTGGAAGAAATATCAATAACCTCAGATATGCAGATGACACCACCCTTATGGCAGAAAGTGAAGAGGAACTCAAAAGCCTCTTGATGAAAGTGAAAGTGGAGAGTGAAAAAGTTGGCTTAAAGCTCAATATTCAGAAAACAAATATCATGGTATCTGCTTCCATCACTTCATGGGAAATAGATGGGAAAACAGTGGAAACAGTGTCAGACTTTATTTTTGGGGGCTCCAAAATCACTGCAGATGGTGACTGCAGCCATGAAATTAAAAGACGCTTATTCCTTGGAAGGAAAGTTATGACCAACCTAGACAGCATATTGAAAAGCAGAGACATTACTTTGCCAACAAAGGTCCATCTAGTCAAGGCTATGGTTTTTCCTGTGGTCATGTATGGATGTGAGAGTTGGACGGTGAAGAAGGCTGAGCGCCGAAGAATTGATGATTTTGAACTGTGGTGTTGGAGAAGACTCTTGAGAGTCCCTTGCACTGCAAGGAGAGCCAACCAGTCCATTCTAAAGGAGATCAGTCCTGGGTGTTCATTGGAAGGTCTGATGCTTAAGCTGAAACTCCAGTACTTTGGCCACCTCATGCAAAGAGTTGACTCATTGGCAAAGACCCTGATGCTGGGAGGGATTGGGGGCAGGAGGAGAAGGGGACGACAGAGGATGAGATGGCTGGATAGCATCACCGACTCAAATGGACATGAGTTGGGTGAACTCCTGGAGTTGGTGTTGGACAGGGAGGCCTGGCGTGCTGCAATTCATGGGGTCGCAAAGAGTCAGACACGACTGAGTGACTGAACTGAACTGCCTGATTTTGTAACTGCCATTTGTCTGGGGTTCGTTTTTGGTTTCTCTTTGTTGGATATTTGTTTTAATCTCACTTAATGCCATAACAAACCACTTGTAGAATCTTCATTCCTGAACAGAGTTCAAGCTCTGAGGCTTTGGAGTGGGAGCACTGATTCAAAGAACCTAGACTACCAGAGAACTAACCCTAAAGGATATCAAATAGCGAGAACTCACATAAAGGAAACCACTTGAATACAAGACCCCACATCACCCAACCACCAGTAGCACCCTGTGCAAAATGCCTCATCTAAACAACAAACAAAACAAAAATACAAGCCCAGTCATCAGCAGACAGGATTACCACCTCACTGAGCCTTGCTCATCAGAGGAAAAATAAACAAAAACTCAACATAAATCTTATCCTATAGGAAGCTCACACAAACCGCTGGACCAAACTTAGGAGGGCAAAAACCAAAAGGAAGAAAGAATTCAACCTTCTTCAAGGAAAGAGTTCAACTTTCCTTGAAGCCTGGGAAAAAGAGACCTCAAACACAACAACTTAAAAAAATAATAATGAAAAGGCAGAGAAATACTACACAAATGAAGGAACAAACTAGAAACACAGAAGTCCAAATAAATGAAGAGGAAATAGGCAATTCTGAATAATTATCAGAGAAAGACTTCAGAATAATGATATTAAGATGACCAAAAACCTTTAAAACAAAATGGAGAAAATGCAAGAATCAATTAACAAAGACCTAAAAGAATTAAAGAACAAACATACAGAGACAAACAAAACAATTTCTGAAATTAAAAATACTCTAGAAGGAATCAATAGCAGAATATCTGAAGCAGAAGAACAAATCAGTGAGCTGGAAGATAAAATGGTGGAAATAACTTCTGAAAAGCAGAATAAAGTAAAAAGAATTAAGAGAACTGAAGACAGTCTCAGAGACCTCTGGGACCATATCAAATGCACCAACATTCGAATTCTAGGAGTTCAAGAAGAAGAAGAGAAAAAGAAAGGGTATGAGAAAATTTTTGAAGAAATTATAGTTGAAAATTTCCCCAACATGGAAAACGAAATAGTCAATCAATTCCAAGAGGCACAAAGATTTACATACAGGATAAAACCATGGAGAAACACCCAGACACATACTAATCAAACTAACAAAGACTAAACACGAAAAAAGAATATTAAAAGCAGCAAGGGAAAAGTAACAAGTAACATACAAGAGAAACCCCATACGCTTAACTCTTGATCTTTCAGAAGAAACTCTGCAGGCCAGAAGGGAATGGCAGGATACATTTCAAGTACTGAAAGGGAAAAATCTACAACCAAAATTACTGTACCTGGAAAGGATCTCATTCAAAATTGATGCAGAAATAAAAAGCTTTTCAGACAAGCAAAAGTTAAGAGAATTCAGTGCCACGAAACCAGTTTTATAACAAATGTTAAATGGACTTATATAGTCAAGAAATACAAGAGGAGAAAAAAGACCTACAAAATCAACCCCAAACAATTAGAAAATGGCAACAGGAGCATATGTATCAATAATTACTTTATTTTTTTAATTTTATTTTATTTTTAAACTTTACAATATTGTATTGGTTTTGCCAAATATCGAAATGAATCCACCACAGGTATACATGTGTTCCCCATCCTGAACCCTCCTCCCTCCTCCCTCCCACCAAAAGACACAGACTGGCTGAATGAATACGAAAACAAGACCCATACATATGCTGTCTACAAGAAACCCACTTCAGACCTCAACACACGTATAGACTAAAAGTGAGAGGATGGAAAAAATATATTCCATGCAAATGGGAAGCAAAAGAAAGCTGGAGTAGCAATCCTCATTTCAGACAAAATAGACCTTAAAATAAAGAAGATTACAAGAGATAAGGAAGGACACTACATAATGATCAAGGGATCAATCCAAGAGGAAGACATAACAATTTTAAGTATCTATGCACCCAACATAGAAGCACCTCAATACATAAGACAAACACTAACAGATATAAAGGAGAAATTGAAAGTAACACAATAATAGTAGGAGACTTTAACACCCCACTCACACCAATGGACGGATCATCAAGGCAGAAAATTAATAAGGAAATACAAATCTTAAATGATACATTAGATGAGATGGATCTCATTGATATCTTCAGGACATTCCATGCAAATGCAGGAGAATACACCTTCTTCTCAAGCGACCTGAAACATTCTCCAAGATAGACCACATCTTGGGTCACAAATCAAACATCAATAAATTTAAGAAAATTGAAATCATAAAAGCATCTTTTCCAACCACAATGCTACGAGACTAGATATCAATTATAAGAAAAAACTGTAAGAAACACAAACACATGGAGATTAAATAGCACATTTCTAAATAACCAACAGGTTACTGAAGAAATTCAAAGGGAAATCAAAAAATTTCTAGAAACTAATGACAATGAAAACATGACAACTCAAAACCTATGGGATGCAGCAAAAGCAGTTCTAAGAGGGAGGTTTATAGCAACCCTATCTCAAGAAACAAACAAACAAAAAAAACATTGAATAGACAATCTAACTTTACACCTAAAACAACTGAAAAAAGAATAAAACAACAACTACAAAAAAAAATTAGTAGAAAGAAATCATAAAGGTCCAAGCAGAAATATATGAAAAAGAAAGAAAAGAAACAATAGTAAAGATGAATAACACAAAAACTGGTTCGTTGAGAAGATAAACAAAATTTACAAACTGTTAGCCAGACTCATCAAGGAAAAAAGAGAGAAGAATCAAATCAACAAAATTAAAAATGAAAAAGGAGAGGTTACAACAGACAATGCAGAAATACAAAGAATTGTAAGAGACTATTATGAACAACTATATGAAGAAAGCTGAGTGCCGAAGAATTGAAGCTTTTGAACTGTGGTGTTGGAGAAGATTCTTGAGAGTCCCTTGGACTGCAAGGAGATCCAACCAGTCCATTCTGAAGGAGATCAGTCCTGGGTGTTCATTGGAAGGTCTGATGCTAAAGCTGAAACTCCAGTACTTTGGCCACCTCATGCGAAGAGCTGATCATTGGAAAAGACCCTGATGCTGGGAGGGATTGGGGGCAGGAGGAGAAAGGGACGACAGAGGATGAGATGGCTGGATGGCTACACTGACTCAATGGATGTGAGCTTGAGTGAACTCCGGGAGTTGGTGATGGATAGGGAGGCCTGGCGTGCTGCAGTTCATGGGGTCGCAAAGAGTCGGACATGACTGAGCGACTGAACTGAACTGAACTGATATGGCAATAAAATGGATAACCTGGAAGAAATGGACAGATTCTTAGAAAGTTCAATCTTCCAAGACTGAACCAGGAAGAAATATAAAAAATGAACAACCCAAATAATGAAGCACTGAGTTTGTTTTGAAACAACCCAAAGCACTGAAGTTGAAGCTGTGATCAAAAATCTCCCCAACAACAAAAGCCCAGGACCAGACGGCTTCACAGGAGAATTCTATCAAACATTAAGAGAAGAGCTATTACCTGCTGCTGCTGCTGCTAAGTCGCTTCAATCGTGTCCGACTCTGTGCGACCCCAGAGGTGGCAGCCCAGCAGGCTCCCCCATACCCGGGATTCTCCAGGCAAGAACACTGAAGTGAGTTGCCATTTCCTCCTCCAATGCATGAAAGTGAAAAGTGAAAGTGAAGTCGCTCAGTCTTGTCCAACTCTTCGAGAATCCATGGACTGCAGCCTACCAGGCTCCTCTGTCCATGGGATTTGCCAGGCAAGAGTACTGGAGTGGGCTGCTTTTTCTAAAACTCTTTCAAAAAATTTCAGAGGAAGAAACACTTCCAAGTCCATTCTATGAGGCCACCATCACCCTGATACCAAAACCAGACAAAGGCAACACATAAAAAGAAAACTACAAGCCAATATCACTGATGAACATAGATGCAAAAATCTTCAACAAAATTTTAGCAACAGAATTCAGCAACACATCAAAAAGCTCATACACCATGATCAAGTTGGGTTTATTCCAGATTGCAAGGATTCTTCAATATATGCAAATCAATCAATGTAATACACTATATTAACAAATTGAAAGGTAAAAACCATATGATGGATGGATTTTACCACCTATCACAGATTCAGAAAAAGCAATAGATGCAGAAAAGCCTTTCAGAAAATTCAGCACCCATTTATAATTAAAACTCTTCAAAAATGGGCATAGAAGGAACCTACCTAAACATAGTAAAGGCCATATATGATAAGCCTACAGCAAACATTATTCTCAATGGTGAATAACTGAAAGCATTCTGCCTATGATCAGGAACAAGATAAGGGTGTCCATTTTCACCACTATTATTCAATATAGTTCTGGAAGTCCTAGCTACAGCAATCAGAGAAGAAAAAGAAATAAAAGGAATCCAGATCAGAAAAGAAGTAAAGCTCTCACTGTTTGCAGATGACATGATACTGTACATTGAAAACCCTAAAGATAGTATCAGAAAATTACTAGAGCTAGTCAGTGAATTTAGCAAAGTAGCAGGATACAAAATCAATGCACAGTAAACACTTGCATTTCTATACTAACAATGAAAAATCAGAAAGAGAAATTAATGAATCAATCCCATTCACCACTGCAATGAAAAAAATTAAATATCTAGGAATAAACTTACCTAAGGGGAGAAAAGAACTGTACACAGAAAATTATAAGACACTGATGAAAGAAATCAAAGATTACATAAACAGAGAGATATTCCATGTTCTTGGGTAGGAAGAATCAATATTGTGAAAATGACTATATTACCAAACACAATCTACAATTTCAATGCAATCCCTATCAAATTACCAGTAGCATTTTTCACAGAACTAGAGCAAAAATTTCACAATTCATATGGAAATACAAAAGACCCTGAATAGCCAAATCAGTCTTGAGAAAGAAGAATGAGCTGGAGGAATCAACTTTCCTGACTTCAGATTATACTACAATGCTACAGTCATCAAGACAGTATGGTACTGGCACAAAACCAGAAATATAGATCAATGGAGCAAGATAGAAAGCCCATAAATAATCCCATGAACCTATGGGTACCTTATTTTTGACAAAGGAGGCAAGAATATATAAAGAGGCAAAAACAGCCTCTTCAATAAATGGTGCTGTGAAAACTGGACAGCTACATGAAAAAGAGTGAAATTAGAACACTTCCCAACACCATATACGAAAATAAACTCAAAATGGTAAAGACCTAAATGTTAGACCAGAAACTATGAAAGTATTAGAGGAAAACATAGGCAGAACACTCAAGGACATAAATTAAATCTACGATAAATAAATCTATGATGACCCACCTTGTAGAGTAATGGAAATAAAAACAAAAGTAAACAAGTGGGACCTGGTTAAACTTAAAGAATTTTGCACAGCAAAGAAAACTATAAGCATGGTGAAAAGACAACCCTCAGAATGGAAGAAACTAATAGCAAATGAAATAACTGACAAAGGAGTAACTTCCAAAATATACAAGCAACTCATATAACTCATTGCCAGAAAAGCCAACAACACAATCAAAAAGTGGGAAAAAGACCTAGACAGACATTTCTCAAAAGAAGACATACAGATGGCTAACAAACACATGAAAAGATGTTCAACATCACCCATTATTAGAGAAATGCAAATCAAAACCACAATGAGATATCACCTCACACAGGCCAGAATGGCCATCATCAAAAAGTCTACAAACAATAAATGCTGGACATGGTGTGGAGAAAAGGGAATGCTCTTGCACTGCTGGTGGGAAGGTAAATTGATACAGCCGCTATGGAAGATGATATGGAGATTCCTTAAAAAACTAGGAATAAAACCACCATATGATCCAGCAATTCACTCTCCTAGGCTAGATAGCATATTGAAAAGCAGAGACATTACTTTGCCAACAAAGTCAGTCTAGTCAAGGCTATGGTTCTTCCTGTGGTCATGTATGGATGTGAGAGTTGGACTGTGAAGAAGGCTGAGTGCCGAAGAATTGATGCTTTTGAACTGTGGTGTTGGAGAAGACTCTTGAGAGTCCCTTGGACTGCAAGGAGATCCAACCAGTCCTTGGAAAAGACTCTGATGCTGGAAGGGATTGGGGGCAAGAGGAGAAGGGGATGACAGAGGATGAGATGGCTGGATAGCATCACTGACTCAATGGACATGAGTCTGAGTGAACTCCGGGAGTTGGTGATGGACAGGGAGGCCTGGCGTGCTGCAATTCATAGGGTCGCAAAGAGTTGGACACGACTGAGCAACTGATATGATCTGATCTGAGGCATATACCCTGCTGCTGCTGCTGCTGCTGCTAAGTCACTTCAGTCACGTCTGACGCTGTGCGACCCCAGAGATGGCAGCCCACCAGGCTCCCCCGTCCCTGGGATTCTCCAGGCAAGAACACTGGAGTGGGTTGCCATTTCCTTCTCCAATGCATGAAGTGAAAAGTGAAAGTGAAGTCGCTCAGTCATGTCCGACTCCTAGCGACCCCATGGACTGCAGCCTACCAGGCTCCTCTATCCATGAAATTTTCCAGGCAAGAGTACTGGAGTGGGGTGCCATTGCCTTCTCCGGCATATACCCTGCTGCTGCTGCTGCTAAGTCACTTCAGTCGTGTCCGACTCTGTGCAACCCCAGAGACAGCAGCCCACCAGGCTCCCCTATCCCTGGGATTCTCCAGGCAAGAGTACTGGAGTGGGTTGCCATTTCCTTCTCCAATGCATGAAAATGAAAAGTGAAAGTGAAATCGCTCAATCGTGTCCGACCCTCAGTGACCCCATGGACTGCAGCCTTCTAGGCTCCTCTGTCCTTGGGATTTTCCAGGCAAGAGTACTGGAGTGGGGTGACATACCCTGAGGAGATCATAATTGAAAGAGACACATATATCCCATTGTTCATTGCAGCACTATTTACAGTAGCTAAAACAGGGAAGCAACCTAGACATCCATCAACAGATGAATAAAGAAGTTGTGGTACATATACACATGGAATATTACTCAGCACACATTTGAGTCAGTTCTGATGAGGTGGATAAACCTAGAACCTATTACAGAGTGTGAAGTGAGTCAAAAAGAGAAAGGTAAATATCATATTCTAATGCATATATACAGAATCTAGAAAAATGGTACTGAAGAATTTATTTACAGGGCAACAATGGAGAAACAGACATAGAGAATAGACTTATGGACATGGGGAGAGGGGAGGATAGGGTGAGATGTATGGAAAGAGTAACATGGAAACTTATATTACCATATGTAAAATAGATAGCCAATGGGAATTTGCTGTATGGCTCAGGAAACTCAAACAGGTGCTCTGTATCAACCTAGAGGGGTGGGATGGAGAGGGAGATGGGAGGGATTTTCAAAAGGGAGGAGATATATGTATACCTATGGCTGATTCATGTTGAGGTTTGACAGAAAACAGCAAAATTCTGTAAAGCAATTATCCCTCAATAAAAAATAAATTAAAAAAAACTAAAGTTGGTTTACAGGAGAATATAAATTTTAAAAGAGGTTAGATAAATATTAGTTCGAGTAACTCTTTAAGTTGTAAAAGTAACTTAGAACAGTATGAAGAAGAAAAGGAAAAACTGAAAGCCAAGTTAAATTTTATTTATGAGATAATCATGTTTTGGTATATGATATAATACTTTTAATTATTATAAAATATAATATATTTTATTATTATATGATAAAGTATTATTAAATATAATAATATTTAATATTGGCATCTAGTCCCACCATTTCATGGGAAATAGATGGGGAAACAGTGGAAACAGTGTCAGACTTTATTTTTCTGGGCTCCAAAATCACTACAGATGGTGACTGCAGCCATGAAATTAAAAGATGCTTACTCCTTGGAAGGAAAGTTATGACCAACCTAGATAGCATATTCAAAAGCAGAGACATTACTTTGCCAACAAAGGTTCGTCTAGTCAAGGCTATGGTTTTTCCTGTGGTCATGTATGGATGTGAGAGTTGGACTGTGAAGAAGGCTGAGCACCGAATAATTGATGCTTTTGAACTGTGGTGTTGGAGAAGACCCGAGAGTGCCCTGGACTGCAAGGAGATCCAACCAATCCATTCTGAAGGAAATCAGCCCTGGGATTTCTTTGGAAGGAATGATGCTAAAGCTGAAACTCCAGTACTTTGTCCACCTCATGCGAAGAGCTGACTCATTGGAAAAGACTCTGATGCTGAGAGGGATTGGGGGTAAGAGGAGAAAGGGACGACAGAGGATGAGATGGCTGGATGGCATCACTGACTCGATGGACATAAGTCTGAGTGAGCTCCGGGAGTTGGTGATAGACAGGGAGGCCTGGCGTGCTGCAATTCATGGGGTCGCAAAGAGTCGGACACGACTGAGCAACTGATCTGATCTGATCTGATCTGATAATATTTTAGCTATGCAGGTGTGAAGAAAGTATATCTGTATATGGAATGAATATAACATAATATATATCATAATTTCTTAATTCTCACATCTATTTCCAATATGTCATTTTATGTAACACCACTTAAAAATTCAACAAAAGTTTTTTGAGAAACAAGAAACTTTATATTTAATTCAGAGAAAATATTTTTGCTCAGAAAAACATTCACATTAATACATATTATAACATTTTCTTCTTTTATATCACAAAGTTTGAATCTAAACCTCCTTTACCCTCAGAGACTAAACTGTGTGAATCACTTTGGCCACAGACCTTGATGTAAGTATTTTGAAAGCACACTGCTTTTCCTAATTCTGAGTCCGGTGTTTGACCTTTGGAGGCCCTTTATGATCACAAATCAAATCGCAAGAGAAATCAAAGGACATTGGAGTTTCAACTCTGTTTTCAAATTCATTAAAGGCCCGGTTTTACTTTATTTTATTTAAATTGAATAAGTAGAATGTTAAAAAAAAAGACTTTCCTTGCAAGTCTGATGGAAGATTTTCACAGATGATGTTTGGCACCTGAATGACATCCTTGAAATTTCTAAGATCCTTCTTTTCCCTCGCTTTACTGAGGTAGAGTTAACAAAACTGAATATAAAGTCTGCAAAGTGACTATTTGATAAACATAAACATCGGGAAATGATTACAACAATCAGAATCAGGTTAACTAGCTTCACCTCACATAGTTACCTTTCTGTGTGTCTGTGTGTGTGTGTGGGTGTGTGTATCTGTGCATGGACATGTATGTGGTAACACCTAAGATAAACTCTTTTTTAGCATATTTCAAAGATCATTTTTGAAGTGGTGGTTTCTGTCTTTAATCACATGACTTTGTGCATGACAGGTTGTCTGCTGTATGAAAAATAATTATTAACTTCAACATTTTATCTTATTGTAATATTTTGGAACTTATTTTTTAACAATAATTAACACCCCATATTTAACGTATAAATACTTGAGATGCTACCAATGAACATAACTGAAGTGATAATCAATCAACAAGCACCCCCTATACACTATGAGGCTCTGTTTGAGCAAATAATGATAACCATGCCTGAACATTCTCCTTTGCTTCGGTTCGGTTCAGTCGCTCAGTCATGTCCAACTCTTTGCAATCCCATGAATTGCAGCACGCCAGGCTGCCCTGTCCATCACCATCTCCCAGTGTTTCCTCAAACTCACGTCCATCAAGTTGGTGACACCATCCAGCCATCTCATCCTCTGTCTTCCCCTTTTCCTCCTGCCCCCAATCCCTCCCAGCATCAGTCTTTTCCAATGAGTCACCTCTTCGCGTGAGGTGGCCAAAGTACTGGAGTTTCAGCTTTAGCACCATTCCTTCCAAAGAACACCCAGGACCGATCTCCTTTACAATGGACTGGTTGGATCCCCTTGCAGTCCAAGGAACTCTCAAGAGTCTTCTCCAACACCACTGTTCAAAAGTATCAATTCTTTGGTGCTCAGCTTTCTTTACAGTCCAACTCTTACATCCATACATGACCACTGGAAAAACCACAGCCTTGACTAGACGGACTTCTTTGGCAAAGTAATGTCTCTGCTTCTGAATATGCTAAGTTGGTCATAACTTTCCTTCCAAGGAGTAAGCATCTTTTAATTTCATGGCTGCAGTCACCATCTGCAGTGATTTTGGAGCCCCCCAAAATAAAGTCTGACACTGTTTCCACTGTTTCCTCATCTATCTCCCATGAAGTGAGGGGACCAGATGCCATGATCTTCATTTTCTGAATGTTGAGCTTTAAGCCAACTTTTTCACTCTCCACTTTCACTCTCATCAAGAGGCTTTTGAGTTCCTTTTCACTTTCTGCCATAAGGGTGGTGTCATCTGCATATCTGAGGTTATTGATATTTCTCCTGGCAATCTTGATTCCAGCTTGTGCTTCTTCCAGCCCAGCATTTCTCATGATGTACTCTGCATATAAGTTATAAGCAGAGTGACAATATACAACCTTGACATACTCCTTTTCCTATTTGGAACCAGTCTGTTGTTCCATGTCCAGTTCTAATTGTTGCTTCCTGACCTGCATATGGGTTTCTCAAGAGGCAGGTCAGGTGGTCTGGTATTCCCATCTCTTGAAGAATTTTCCACAGTTTATTGTGATCCTCACAGTCAAAGGCTTTGGCGTAGTCAATAAAGCAGATGTAGATGTTTTTCTGGAACTCTCTTGCTTTATCCATGATCCAGCAGATGTTGGCAATTTGATCTCTGGTTCCTCTGCCTTTTCTAAAACCACCTTCAACATCTGGAAGGTCATGGTTCACATATTGCTGAAGCATAGCTTGGAGAATTTTGAGCATTACTTTACTAGTGTGTGTGATGAGTGCAATTGTGAGGTGGTTTGAGCATTCTTTGGCATTGCCTTTCTTTGGGATTGGAATGAAAACTGACCTTTTCCAGTCCTGTGGCCACTGTTGAGTTTTCCAAATTTGCTGGCAAATTGAGTGCAGCACTTTCACAGCATCATCTTTCAGGATTTGAAATAGCTCAACTGGAATTCCATCACCTCCACTAGCTTTGTTTATAGTTATGCTTTCTAAGGCCCACTTGATTTCACATTCCAGGATGTCTGGCTCTAGGTGAGTGATCACACCATCGTGTGGCTGGCAAAAAATATATTAATATCAATTGTAAGACACAACGTGATTTCAGAAATTTGGACAAATCATGCAATTTTGAATGGAGAGTTTTCAGAGTATATATGTACTATATAATTTTTTTTAAAAAGGAATATTAAAATAGGACATGCTTTTTCACTTTAAGGCTATTTATTGGGAGTGTTTTTCCATGCTAGTATCTATTCTTTATAAGCATCATTGAAAATAATAGAATAATATACATTTTATGGTGATGTCATATTAAACACATTTTGGGTCATATTACTTAATTATAATTCTATGCTACTATAAATAACAGTGAAGTATAGCTAAATCTTTGTGAATATCCAAGACTATTTCCTCAGTATAAATTCCTTAAGGCACAGTTTCTGTGTCAAAAGATATGCATATCCTTGTAAAGGATCTGAATCCATCAGACCTAAGTGCCCCATGGAGTATACATCCCCTATGTTCAAACTGGTTTTAGTAAAGGCAGAGGAACCAGAGATCAAATTGCCAACATCTGCTGGATCATCAAAAGAGCAAGAGAGTTCCAGAAAAACATCTATTTCTGCTTTATTGACTATGCCAAAGCCTTTGACTGTGTGGATCACAATAAACTGTGGAAAATTCTTCAAGAGATGGGAATACCAGACCACCTGATCTGCCTCTTGAGAAATTTGTATGCAGGTCAGGAAGCAACAGTTAGAACTGGACATGGAACAACAGACTGGTTCCAAATAGGAAAAGGAGTTTGTCAAGGCTGTATATTGTCACCCTGTTTATTTAACTTATATGCAGAGTACATCATGAGAAACGCTGGACTGGAAGAAGCACAAGCTGGAATCAAGATTGCCAGGAGAAATATCAATAATCTCAGATATGCAGATGACACCACCCTTATGGCAGAAAGTGAAAAGGAACTCAAAAGCCTCTTGATGAAAGTGAAAGTGGAGAGTGAAAAAGTTGGCTTAAAGCTCAACATTCAGAAAACAAAGATCATGGGAGATAGATGGGGAAACAGTGGAAACAGTGTCAGACTTTATTTTGGGGGGCTCCAAAATCACTGCAGATGGTGACTGCAGCCATGAAATTAAAAGATGCTTACTCCTTGGAAGGAAAGTTATGACCAACCTAGATAGCATATTCAAAAGCAGAGACATTACTTTGCCAACAAAGGTTCGTCTAGTCAAGGCTATGGTTTTTTTCTGTGGTCATGTATGGATGTGAGAGTTGGACTGTGAAGAAGGCTGAGCGCCGAAGAATTGATGCTTTTGAACTGTGGTATTGGAGAAGACTCTTGAGAGTCCCTTGGACTGCAAGGAGATCCAACCAGTCCATTCTGAAGGAGATCAGCCCTTGATTTCTTTGGAAGGAATGATGCTAAAGCTGTAACTCCAGTACTTTGTCCACCTCATGTGAAGAGTTGACTCATTAGAACAGACTCTGATGCTGGGAGGGATTGGGGGCAGGAGGAGAAGGGGACGGCAGAGGATGAGATGGCTGGATGGCATCACTGACTCGATGGACGTGAGTCTCAGTGAACTCCGGGAGTTGGTGATGGACAGGGAGGCCTGGCATGCTGCGATTCATGGGGTCGCAAAGAGTTGGACAGGACTGAGCGACTGATCTGATCTGATCTTCCCATTTCTGTCTCCCTCTTCCTCCCTCTCCCTCTTCCCTAGCCATGCCTTCTTCCTTCTTCATAAGTAGCCTTCCTTCTGTTCCCCCAATACTTGTGATCCTACTTCTGCTCTTCTGTGTTGTAATTTTTTTTCTCACTGTGTATATGTATGTGTTTATAATCTCCCTCATCCTAAACAAAGTTTGAGGCTACATTTTATGTCAAATTACTAGTTTACAGTTATGCATCTTTATCTGGACTCTGAGTTCCTACCTAACAAGATCCTTGTATCATTCATCTTTGTATCCCTAGCACCTAATACACTAAATTTTCAGTAAACACTTTTGAATTGTTTCAGGAGGGAACAAATGTCTGCTCTTGTTTTTCAGCTATCATGTAGTTTTTGGTTTTGTTTTCAAGTTTCTTGGGATTTTAACTGACCTAAGTACATTAATTTCAAAAACAAAAGAAAATACTTATATAGCTTCAAGTTTATAAACTCAGGTGCCCTCAATTCAATACTGAAATATGCTTTAATATTAATTTAGCAACTACTGTCTAATTCAAGCAATGAGAAAGGAAAAACACAGAGCTTATACATGCTTTATTCTGAGAAATTTTAATGTTTATTCTCAAGGAAGATAATATTTTCCCCAAACATGGACCATGTATAGGAAATGCACACAGGATGGAAACTCACATGCCTAGCCCTTCTGATACAAAGCAGAATTAGTCATCACACTTAAAGTGTTAAAAAATAAGAATACAATAGCTCTGTAGAAGAGAGAAGCACTTTTCTTCCTTGTGTGGTCATGAACATGCCAGATTGCTGGCCCATTATTTTGGCAGGTGTCTCTTGGAATGAACTGTGGAGAGGCCTGGCATGATTTGACAGCACTATGACAAGGCACTGCCTCCTACATGCACTTCCTGAGCAAATTGACTTCAGAATCTCCTTCATGAATTCCAAGCCAGAGCAATCTGAGGCAGGCATGTCAGTTTGAATTACTCTCCTCCAGCATCCAAAGACAACACGGGTTTTCTGTCAGTTGGCTTCAGACAGGCGGTACCATCAGCCTCAAGTTTAAAAAAAGTGAAGGAAGTGAATTTACTAAATTTCCAAAAGGGAAAGAGTTTTGTAAGCTTTCCTCATGGGAGCATCAGGAAATCCAACCTTTCCAGGTACTAGCTAACTAAAACAGTGCATTTATGTCTACAGTTCTCTATTTGAAAATGGGCATGATAATAAGAGCTACCTCTTAGACTTGATTGTGGCTGCAATGTGATAACTCATGTGATGTTCTTAGGATATTGCCTGGTCTTAACTCTTTGGCTCAGAAATGTGAAATTTACTATTCCAAAGATGACATCTTTTTTTATTTTTTAATTGAAGTATAGTTGGACCATAAAGAAGGCTGAGCACCAACGAATTGATGCCTTCAAATTGTGGTGCTGGAGAAGACGCTTGAGAGGCCCCCAGACAGCAAGGAGATCAAACCAGTCAATCCTAAAGGAAATCGACCCTGAATATTCACTGGAAGGACAGATGCTGAAGTTGAGGCTCCAATATTTTGGCCATCTAATGCAAAGAGCCAACTCGTTGGAAAAGACCCTGATGCTGGGAAAGATTGAGAGCAGGAGGAGAAGGGAGGAACAGAGGTTGCGATGGTTGGATGGCATCATCGACTCAATGGACTTCTGCTTGAACAAACTCTGGGAAACAGTGAGAACAGGAAAGCCTGGCATGCTGCAGTCCATGGGGTCTCAGAGAATTGGAAACAACTTAGTGACTGAACAATAGTTGCTTTATAATGTTGTGTAAATGCTGCTGTACAACAAAGTGAATCAGCTACACATATCTATATACCCCCTCTTCCCTGGATTTCTTTCCCATTTAGGTCACCATAGAGCACTGAGTAGTTTCCTGTGCTATACGAAGATGACTTTACCTTGTGGCAATTAGGTATAATGACCCATATTGGCACTTAGACATAAAACATAATGTGTTCACCTCTTAGCAGAAACCTAGGCAATCCTCAGAGTAAAAACAAATGTGCATTGAAATTCTGTCCACCTTACCATCTCTGTTTTATTTTGTTATACATTCATATTTGTAGAACTATATTTTTATGGGCTTCCCAAGTGGCACTTGTGGTAAAGAATCTGCTGGCCAATGCAGGAGACATAAGAGATGTGGGTTTGATCCCTGGGTCGGGAAGATCCCCTGGAGGAGGAAATGGCACACCACTCCAGTATTCTTGTTTGGAAAACTCCATGAGTAGAAGTGGTGGGCTACTGTCCATATCCTTTTATTACCCAAGTAAAATATATTCATTATGAAAATCTGGAAGATACACATAACTTTGAGTGTGCATACAATCAGGAGTAATCTCATGATCTAGATGGAAACACAGATAACATGAAGATAAATGGAAGATCCTCTAGTCTTTTATGAATCCATATAATATATGGAAATAAATTATAATTAAGAATATGCTATTTTTATTTTTATTTCTCATTGTCAGGAAGCATTTAACAGGAGGCTTCCTGTGTGCTGTTTTGGATCTGTCAGGAATCCTCTGTTCCTTATTAATTCCTGAATATTCAGGAATTAAGAGGAGAGGCAAGCCTCTCGGGGCTGAGGAATCCAGGCATTTCCTTCGTTAGTTTTTCAATATGGTGATAAGTACCCTCTTCCTTCTTGTGAACCATATGGTTAAAGTGATTGTTTACAACTCTCTCTCTGTTTAATATGGATCACCTATGTTTTGTAAGTCTGGAATTTTAATCTTTATCTTTGCTGAAAATAACTACAGTATATATGCCCACACCATGTTGATTAAAACACCTTTGCTCCATCAGAGCTTTGGTCCCCGTGTCTTGCTTTCTCTCTCTCTCTCTCTTGCTCTCTCACTCTCTCGCTCTCTCAGGCTATTTCTTTGGAGCACAGAGGCTCTCTGAGTTCACTTTCCTGCCTGGGCTTCTAAGACCCTCTCGAGAAGGCACTCTGCGCCTTCACCCCATCGAGAGGGTGCCTGATGCCTCCGTGAACAGAGCAAGCCCCGTGCAGGGACTTTATTAGCTTTTTGCATAAACCAAGGAATATCAGCCTCTTTCTCTCTCCTTTACTTTCTTATTGGTCGACTCCAGACCACCAGGTTCCAGTCCATTAAAGGACTGCAACATTTCTCCTTTAATATTACCTTGTGAAGATATTTAAACATCTTTAAATATCCTTCTAAACTATTGACTACACAGGAGTTTGTTCATATAATTTGTTTGACATTTAAGTTCTTCCAAAATTTAATCATTTATAAATTATCTTCTGCTGAATATGTTTTCATTGAGATCTTTATAAAATAAATGGAATTAATGGTTCCTAAAAGTACATCATGAGAAACACTGGGCTGGAAGAAGCACAAGCTGGAATCAAGATTGCCAGGAGAAATATCAATAACCTCAGATATGTAGATGACACCACCCTTAAGGCAGAAGTGAAGAAGAACTCAAAAGCCTCTTGATGAAAGTGAAAGTAGAGAGTGAAAAAGTTGGCTTAAAGTTCAACATTCAGAAAATGAAGATCATGGCATCTGGTCCCATCACTTCATGGCAAATAGATGGGGAAACAGTGGAAACAATGTCAGACTTTATTTTTCTGGACTCCAAAATCACTACAGATGGTGACTGCAGCCATGAAATTAAAAGACGCTTACTCCTTGGAAGGAAAGTTATGACCAACCTAGATGGCATATTGAAAAGCAGAGACATTACTTTGCCAACAAAGGTCCATCTAGTCAAGGCTATGGTTTTTCCTGTGGTCATGTATGGATGTAAGAGTTGGACTGTGAAGAAAGCTGAGCGCCGAAGAATTGATGCTTTTGAACTGTGGTGTTGGAGAAGACTCTTGAGAGTCCCTTAGACTGCAAGGAGATCCAACCAGTCCATTCTGAAGGAGATCAGACTCTTTGCGACCCCATGAATCACAGCACACCAGGCCTCCCTGTCCATCACCAACTCCCGGAGTTTACCCAAACTCACAATCATCAAGTCGGTGATGCCATCCAGCCATCTCATCCTCTGTCGTCCCCCTTCTCCTCCTGCCCCAAATCCTTCCCATCATCAGGGTCTTTTCCAATGAGTCAACTCTTTGCATGAGGTGGCCAAAGTATTGGAGTTTCAGCTTCAGCATCAGTCTTTCCAATGATCTCCTTTAAGATAGTCTGGTTGGATCTCCTTGCAGTTCAAGGAACTCTCAAGAGTCTTCTCCAACACCATCATTCAAAAGCATCAATTCTTCGGTGCTCAGCTTTCTTCACAGTCCAACTCTCTATATGCAAATTTATCTCTATAGTATTTCTAATAGATTATATTCTCAATAGTAAACTCTGAGGATATCAGATTTTTCCCTCTTTTGCTCACACTGGATATTAACATGTGAACTTTTTTGTTTTGACATACCAAAAAGGCAAAACTTTATTTACTGCTTTATTCTGCATTTTATAGATCTACTGTCAGTATATAATTCATTTATAATTTTTTCACTTAAAATATTTATTTAATGCCTATTTTGTGCTAAATTTACTATCAATAAAATATTTCATTTGTGCATCCATTTATTTAATAACATTATTGAGAGTCTGTTATTTAACTGTTACTTGTATTTTTCCTGTTGTGATTTCCAATTTTTATTACAAAATTCTCTTACTAATGTGTTTGTTTTTCCCTGAATGCTTTGTAAAATTCATAATGTAGAACACCAGCCATAACCCATCATGTAGCCTGCCATTATTTTTTCAATTTTTGTGCCTTGTAAGAATATTTACTTATACATTAGTACTTTATTTTACAAAGAAAATACACACACCTATTTATGAAGTTAACATAATAAATTGTCTGAAGATTACCTGGTATTTCTCCTCTAATAAATCTTTCAGGGTGTGAGGGGAGAACAGAGGGCTGAGTACTACTGCATATTCATAAGTTTAGGGTTTTTTAAAGAAAATAATAATTATTATTTTTTCAGCATACATGCAGGTATCAGCCTTGTTTCTTTAACTTTGCTGGGTACACTGTAAGTCACTTTGATTTTAAAAATTTTATCTTCACATCAAAGACTTCCCAAACCTCTGTTCAGTGTCTTGGTGTCTAGATTTGTCACTTAAAAATTGGCAGATTTTGTAAAGGAAAACAGGTAAATATCAGTTCCTCACCCTAAAGATTTTACTTGAGATTAGTTCAATTAATTAAATATTAGCTTGTTGTCTTTCTATATAAGGCACTCCACAGTAGAAATCCAGGACTCATTTTGTTTGTTCAGATTGCTGATTTGAAATCTGCCACATTTATCTCTCTACAGCTCCGGATGGCAGTGTGATATAAGGCCAAATAGCAATTAAATGGCAATATTCTTATTTTGCATTTATTCTGGTCTTTGAGCTCAAACTTATAGCAAGGCACCATTATTTTCTGTGCCTGCACGAAGCAAGACTTGCTCCTGCCAGGCCCTAAAGTTGTTAAGAATAATTTATGTTATCAGAAAATAGAAAAATTTAAATGACTGTGCTTTTCCATTAAATAATACATATTTGACTAAGGCTGTTTTTTTCAACTGTGGTTTTCCCAGCACCTACTACAGAACTGATATAGAGAGTCTATCAATAAACAGGTGTTGAGTGAATAAATGAATAATAATTGAATGTGATAAACTATTGCTACAGTATGCTAATTTACTCTGCCCATAAAATATTCATTAATTAGTTTTTACAGTGATGGTTACTCCTACAGTAGAAAAATGTGGCGTCACTTTCATCACTTTCCACTTGGGAACACTATCAAAATAGGAATGCCATTGACAGAGTGTGGTGTACTTTAGCAGGGGTTTTATGTGAAACTTTGCTCCATGTTAAAATGCTGATCAGTTTTTGTTATAGAATAATTCCTCTACTCAACTCCACAGGGAATAACTCCCTCCTATTTGGAATTCTACTTAATCAAATGTCAAGCAATGAATGGTTCAGTGAACAGGAATGAAGGGAGCTGGTTTGATTCTCGGCACTGTTATTTACAGGCTGAGTCACAGAAGAACATGACTTACCTCTCTGTTCTGTTATTTCCACTTTGGGCAACATACAAGAATGGAATTGTGATAATTCACTAAGATTAGAATGTAATCATTCTTTTCCGAGAGTGTGTCACATCACAGATCAGATCAGATCAGTCACTCAGTCGTGTCCGACTCTTTGCAACCCCATGAATCGCAGCATGCCAGGCCTCCCTGTCCATCACCAACTCCTAGAGTTCACTCAGACTCACGTCCATCGAGTCAGCGATGCCACCCAGCCATATCATCCTGTCGTCCCCTTCTCCTCTTGCCCCCAATCCCTCCCAGCATCAGAGTATTTTCCAATGAGTCAACTCTTCGCATGAGGTGGCCAAAGTACTGGAGTTTCAGCTTTAGCACCATTCCTTCCAAAGAAATCCCAGGGCTGATCTCCTTTAGGATGGACTGGTTGGATCTCCTTGCAGTGCAAGGGACTCTCAAGAGTCTTCTCCAACACCACAGTTCAAAAGCATCAATTCTTCAGTGCTCAGCTTTCTTCACAGTCCAACTCTCACATCCATACATGACCACAGGAAAAACCAAAGCCTTGACTAGACGCACCTTTATTGGCAAAGTAATGTCTCTGCTCTTGAATATGCTATCTAGGTTGGTCATAACTTTCCTTCCAAGGAGTAAGTGTCTTTTAATTTCATGGCTGCAGTCACCATCTGTAGTGATTTTGGAGCCCAGAAAAATAAAGTCTGACACTGTTTCCACTGTTTCCCCATCTATTTCCCATGAAGTGATGGGACCGGATGCCATGATCTTCATTTTGTGAATGTTGAGTTTTAAGCCAACTTTTTCACTCTCCACTTTCACTTTCATCAAGAGGCTTTTTAGTTCCTCTTCACTTTCTGCCATAAGGGTGGTGTCATCTGCATATCTGAGATTATTGATATTTCTCCCGGCAATCTTGATTCCAGCTTGTGTTTCTTCCAGTCCAGCATTTCTCATGATGTACTAGCACAGAAGTTAAATAAACAGGGTGACAATATACAGCCTTGATGAACTCCTTTTCCTATTTGGAACCAGTCTGTTGTTCCATGTCCAGTTCTAACTGTTGCTTCCTGACCTGCATACAAATTTCTCAAGAGGCAGATCAGGTGGTCTGGTATTCCCATCTCTTTCAGAATTTTCCACAGTTTATTGTGATCCACACAGTCAAAGGCTTTGGCATAGACAATAAAGCAGAAATAGATGCTTTTCTGGAACTCTCTTGCTTTTTCCATGATCTAGGCATGTTGGCAACTCGATCTCTGGTTCCTCTGCCCTTTCTAAAACCAGCTTGAACATCAGGAAGTTCACGGTTCACATATTGCTGAAGCCTGGCTTGGAGAATTTTGAGCATTTTTTTACTAGTGTGTGAAATGAGTGCAATTGTGCGGTAGTTTGAGCATTCTTTGGCATTGCCTTTCTTTGGGATTGGAATGAAAACTGACCTTTTCCAGTCATGTGGCCACTGCTGAGTTTTCCAGCTTTGCTGGAATATTGACTGCAGCACTTTCACAGCATCGTCTTTCAGGATTTGGATTAGCTCAACTGGAATTCCAACACCTCCACTAGCTTTGTTCGTAGTAATGCTTTCTAAGGCCCACTTGACTTCACATTCCAGGATGTCTGGCTCTAGGTCAGTGATCACACCATCGTGATTATCTGGGTCATGAAGACCTTTTTTGTACAGTTCTTCTGTGTATTCTTGCCGTCTCTTCTTAATAGCTTCTGCTTCTGTTAGGTCCATATCATTTCTGTCCTTTATCGAGCCCATCTTTGCATGAAATGTTCCTTTGGTATCTCTGATTTTCTTGAAGAGATCTCTAGTCTTTCCCATTCTGTTGTTTTCCTATTTCTTTGCATTGATTGCTGAAGAAGGCTTTATCTCTTCTTGCTATTCTTTGGAACTCTGCATTCAGATGTTTATATCTTTCCTTTTCTCCTTTGCTTTCGCTTCTCTTCTTTTCACAGCTATTTGCAAGGCCTCCCCAGACAGCCATTTTGCTTTTTTGCATTTTTTTTCCCATGAGAATGGTCTTGATCCCTGTCTCCTGTACAATGTCACGAACCTCATTCCATAGTTCATCAGGCACTCTATCAGATCTAGGCCCTTAAATCTATTTCTCACTTCCACTGTATAATCATAAGGGATTTGATTTAGGTCATACCTGAATGGTCTAGTGGTTTTCCCTGCTTTCTTCAATTTAAGTCTGAATTTGGCAATAAGGAGTTCATGGTCTGAGCCACCGTCAGCTCCTGGTCTTGTTTTTGCTGAGTGTATAGAGCTTCTCCATCTTTAGCTGCAAAGAATATAATCAATCTGATTTCGATGTTGACCATCTGGTGATGTCCATGTTTAGAGTCCTCTCTTGTTTTGTTGGAAGAGGGTGTTTGTTATGACCAGTGCATTTTCTTGGCAAAACTCTTAGTCTTTGCCCTGCTTCATTCTGTACTCCAAGGCCAAATTTGCCTGTTACTCCAGGTGTTTCTTGACTTCCTACTTTTGCATTCCAGTCCCCTACAATGACAAGGACATCTTTTTTGGGTGTTAGTTCTAAAACGTCTTGTTGGTCTTCATAGAACCGTTCAACTTCATCTTCTTCAGCATTACTGGTTGGGGCATAGACTTGGATTACTGTGATATTGAATGGTTTGCCGTGGAAACGAACAGAGATCATTCTGTTGTTTTTGAGATTGCATCCAAGTACTGCATTTCGGACTCTTTTGTTGACCATGATGGCTACTCCATTTCTTCTGAGGGATTCCTGCCCGCAGTAGTAGATATAATGGTCATCTGAGTTAAATTCACCCATTCCAGTCCATTTCAGTTCGCTGATTCCTAGAATGTCGACATTCACTCTTGCCATCTCTTGTTTGACCACTTCCAATTTGCCTTGATTCATGGACCTGACATTCCAGGTTCCTATGCAATATTGCTCTTTACAGCATCGGACTTTGCTTCTATCACCAGTCTCATCCACAGCTGGGTATTCTTTTTGCTTTGGCTCCATCCCTTCATTCTTTCTGGAGTTATTTCTCCACTGATCTCCAGTAGCATATTGGGCACCTACTGACCTGGGGAGTTCCTCTTTCAGTATCCTATCATTTTGCCTTTTCATACTGTTCATGGGGTTCTCAAGGCAAGAATACTGAAGTTGTTTGCCATTCCCTTCTCCAGTGGACCACATTCTGTCAGATCTCTCCACCATGACCCGCCCGTCTTGGGTTGCCCCATGGGCATGGCTTAGTTTCATTGAGTTAGACAAGGCTGTGGTCCTAGTGTGATTAGATTGACTAGTTTTCTGTGAGTATGGTTTCAGTGTGTTTGCCCTCTGATGCTGTCTTGCAACACCTACCGTCTTACTTGGGTTTCTCTTACCTTGGGCATGGGTTATCTCTTCACGGCTGCTCCAGCAAAGCGCAGCCATTGCTCCTTACCTTGAACGAGGGGTATCTCTCACCACCGCCCTTCCTGACCTTCAACGTGGGATAGCTCCTCTAGGCCCTCCTGCACCCGTGCAGCCACGGCTCCGTCCAAGGAGCCGTGCAGAGGGCAAACACACTGAAACCATACTCACAGAAAACTAGTCAATCTAATCACACTAGGACCACAGCCTTGTCTAACTCAATGAAACTAAGCCATGCCCATGGGGAAACCCAAGACGGGCGGGTCATGGTGGAGAGATCGGACAGAATGTGGTCCACTGGAGAAGGGAATGGCCAACCACTATGTGTCACATCACAGGTACTCATCAAACATTCATTCTCTTTCTTAGTGCAAGGAAAGGAATTTTTTAGACTTTATTTTTTTAATGTGGCTTGAGCAAATTAATCTATGTTAGGCTGGGTATGGAGTGAAGCTCTATGAAAGAAAACAGGGATGGATTACCCTTAACATAGAAAAGCATGTATTTAATTCTTTAAATATCCATAGATGTACTTTCTCCACTTATAAGATATCTTAATGAGATCCCAGCCTGTTTCACAGTCTCTTACATTATAGACTATACTCTTATTTGTTCCAGAAATTCCATCATGTTGCCACCATCAATAGACATGTTCTTTTACCCTATAAGAAAAGTGAACTGTCCCCTTTCCCAAAGGAAAAAAAAAATCTCCATGAAAACAAACCATTTGCAGATAGGGGATTCTTGTCAGGTCTCAGGGCTTCCCATGCAGCCCAGTGGTAAAGAATCCACCTGCCAATGCAGGAGACTTAGGAGACGCAGGTTCAATCCCTGGGTTTGGAGGATCCCCTGAAGGAAGAACCTGCCCCAGTGGCAACCTGCTCCAGTACTCTTGCCTGGAAAACTTCATGGACAGAGGAACCTAGTGGGCTACAGTCTATGGGGTCGCAAAGAATCGGACATGACTGAGAGACTGATCACATTGGGTCTAGATATGAGCAGTTGTTCTGCAAACAGCTCCAGAACTTGAGGAGGTTACCCACATCCCCAGCCCTGAGCAGGGCACTGACACTGCCAATGATTTTACCTTCCCTTGGCAACATGCACAGTTGTCACTTCCATCCCCTCTCCCAAATCCCACCGTTCACCTCACTCTTCCAAAGGCAATCACTCTACATCAGAAAAGGATGAAACATGACAGAATCTGCTCAACTTTATCAGTGTCCTAATTAAATTCTGCTACATCCTGCAGAGCTTTCTCTTTTTCCATACATCCTTTCTCACCATTCTCTATAAATTCTTAATATTTAATATTCGATCCTTAATGTACATAATATATGTGTGACCTTGAAAAAGGATGTTGCTAGAATGATAGTGAGCTGGCCAGTGTTTTGGGATGGACTCCAAAACTCCAAATGAATGTTGATTTAGGGCACGTTCTCCAAATGTCAGGATCCTTAGGTACAAGCACCCAAACAAGGCCCTACAGTATTGGACCTACTTCTTCCCTGTTCAGTCATAAGTCATTCACTATTTGAGGTAGGGAAATATTTTAGATTACAAGGAATTGGTTTTTAACATTTCATACAAGGACTCATATGAAACTCTAAAGATATTTGTAACTGATAATAAGGAAATTAGACATTCAAAATTTTACAATCTAGAGCTAAATAAACATTTCTCCAAAGAATACATACAGATGGTCAACAAACACATGAACAGATGCTCAACATCACTAATTATTAGAGAACTGCAAATCAAAACTACAGTGAGGTACCACCTCACACCAGCAGAATGTGTGTTGTGTGTTAAGTCCACCAGGCTTCCCTGTCCATGGATTCTCCAGGCAAGAATACTGGAGTGGGTTGCTATGCCCTTCTCCAGGGGATCTTCCCTACCCAGGGATCGAATCCATGTCTCTTATGTCTCCTGGATTGGCAGGTGGGTTCTTTACCACTAGCGCCACCTGGGAAGCCCTCCAGTCAGAATGGCCATCATTAAAAAATTTACAAATAACAAATACTGGAAAGGGTGTGGAGAAAAGAGAACCCTCCTACACTGTTAGTGAGAATGAGAACTTGTAGAGCCAATATGGAGAACAGAATGAATATTCCTTAAAAAAAAAAAAAAAGAAATAGAGTTGCCATGTGATAGAACAATCCCACAGCTGGGCATACACCCAGATAAGACTAAAATTCTAAAATATACATGCACTCCTATGCTCATAACAGCACTGCTTACAATATCCAAGACATGGAAACAATCTAAATGTCCATCAGCAGATGAATGGATAATGAAGATGTGGTATATAGGCAGAATGGAATACTACTCAGCCATAAAAAAGAATGGAATAACGCCATTTGCAGTAATATGAATGGACCCAGAGATTATCATACTAAGTGAAGTAGTTCAGAAAGAGAAAGACAAATACCATACATATCATATCACTTAATATGGAATCTAAACTATGACACAAATGAACCCATTTAAGAAACAGAAATAGGCTGTCAGACATAGAGCACAAACTTGTGGTTGCCAAAGGGGTAGGGGTGGAGGAGCAGGGATGGATCATGAGTCTGGGGTTAGCAAATGCAAACCATTATACATAGGATGGATAAATAGCTAGGTCCTACTGAATAGCACAAGGAACTACATTCAATATCCTCTGATAACAACATGGCAAAGAACATGAAAAAGAATATGTATTATATATGTATATAGATATAACTTAATAGCTTTACTGTACAGCAGAAACATTAATGCAACATTGTCTATCAACTATATTTCAATAAAACAATTTACATTCTACATCAAGGATTATAGTTTCTCATCTGTGATACTAAAAGGAGTATAAAGAAAAAGGGAGAGGTAGGACTGTTAGGGCAAGAGCTGTGGCAGACTCAGTTGCCACTTCATAACTTTCCTTTCCTTTTTTTTTTTTTTTTGCCCCACTGCACAGCTTGCAGGATCTTAGTTCCCTGACCAGGGATTGAAACCAGGCCCCAGCAATGAAAGTGCCAAATCCTAACCACTGAACCGCCAGAGAATTCCCCGTAACTTTCTTTTTGGAAATTAGCTTACAAGAGCCAGAGAAAGATCCCAGGAGGCAGCATGGTCTAGAGGACTGAACATCAGCTCAGAAGTGAAATAAACAAGGATTCAGTTTCTAGAATAGTAACTTTTGAACTGAGCAACTTTTTGTGACCTTTTTTTTTTTTTTTTTTTTTTTAACAAATGGATGGAGAAGACTGAGGTCAGAACAAGCATTTAGAAGACTCACATCTGAGTAAAGTTAAGTCCAGGACTCTGGAGTAAGAAGCCCCAGGAGGACATTTAGAGCAAATAATTCTTTTCCAACCAGATGAAAAAATGTTAGGCTTACATTAAATAATAGTTGATCAGAGTATTCTGATGTTATTTCTTTAAATATGTCTCTATCAATACAAATCACTATATTTTATACTGAATGAATGTTGATACTTTTCTGATTCAGCCAGGCAGTCTGCTTGTTAAAAAAAGTTATCTTAAAATTATCTAATAAAAAATCAGGCAACTATATTTCTTATATATAAAATATTACTTTTGGTTCCATTCAGTTCAGGCACTCAGTCGTGTCCAACTTTGCGACCCCATGAATCGCAGCACGCCAGGCCTCCCTGTCCATCACCAACTCCCGGAGTTCACTCAGACTCACGTCCATCGAGTCAGTGATGCCATCCAACCATCTCATCCTCTGTTGTCCCCTTCTCCTCCTGCCCCCAATCCCTCCCAGCATCAGAGTCTTTGCCAATGAGTCAACTCTTCACATGAGGTGGCCAAAGTACTGGAGTTTCAGCTTCAGCATCATTCCTTCCAAAGAAATCCCAGGGCTGATCTCCTTTAGGATGGACTGGTTGGATCTCCTTGCAGTCCAAGGGACTCTCAAGAGTCTTCTCCAACACCACAGTTCAAAAGTATCAATTCTTCGGCGCTCAGCTTTCTTCACAGTCCAACTCTCACATCCATACATGACCACTGGAAAAACCATAGCCTTGACTAGATGGACGTTTAGTTATGACCAAAGGAAAAAAAATGGGCTTCTGTATTTCTGAAGAATAAATGCTAAATTTAGCACTCCAAGTTTAGGCCCAAACTCCCTTAATTATTAGTTGGGTGGCCTTGAGCCATGTAACTGAACCATGCTTCAACTTCCTCAAGTATAAATAACGATGATACCATTTCCCTCACATAATATTTATTTGGCAATTAGCTGCAGTAATGTAAAAGGGTAATGGATGAATTGGAGAAGGAAAATTATGCTAGAGATTTCTACATATGGAAGTCAAATTGAATGTCAACTTGCAGCCCATATCCAATGTCTTAGTAAAGCAGTACTTTCACTACCTCTTGTCAAGTAGATATCTAGGAAGGAGGGACACCATTTGCATTTGGTCCCCAGGAGAACCTGGAAGGGAGGACACTGAGATCCTAAGATTCAAAGTTAAGAAAACCATATTGGAGGATATCAGGATGATGCGAACCAGTATTCAGGGGCAGGTCAGTGTCATGGGGGCCCTGAACTAAAATGACATCAGCATCAAAAGAGAAAGACTGCAGGCTGGCTCCAGCACTCAATCTGAGAGGGGGCAGGGGTACTGAAAGGAGAGAGGAAAAGGGAGGCCACCCAATCCAGCCCCCTGAGGATGGACTTGCACTTGGAGGAAGTGACTGTGTGAGTGACTGTAACTTTAACTCCAGAGACCCAGCCATCTTGGCAGTGATTTTCTCTGCTGATGATCAGACTGTCCTCTCCCTAAGAGGCCCTGTGTCGGGACAGAAATGTAGACTAGCCCTGTGTAGGGGAAGGACAGGGAGCTCAGTTTCTAATACAGTCAGACCTCCACAGCCACTGGTTCTACATCCAGACTCAACCAACCTACCGAGCATCTGTGGGTTCTGGTATTGTGGTGGGCCCTGGAACCAATACCCTGCAGATATTGGCAGATGACTGTATATGACTTTGAGTATGACCCTAACCCTTGGGAATGATATTTCCTCCTGGTAACATTCCTCTGCCACAGATGATTATGCAGATAACACTTTTTCAATATAGAGAAAAATCCCAGTCAGAAGATGATTTAAATAAAGAACCCACCTGCTAATACAGGAGGCGTAAGAGATACGGGTTTGATCCCTGAGTTGGGAAGATCCCCTGGAGGAGGAAATGACAACCCACTCCAGTATTCTTGCCCAGAAAAGGAGCCTGAGGGAAGGGCGCTACAGTCCATAATGTCACAAAGAGTCAGACACAGCTGAAGGGACTTTGTATGCATACACACATAGCCATCAAGAGAACCCTGGTCTTCCCGAGTGGCACTAGTGGTAAAGAATCTGCCTGCCACTGCAGGAGATGCAAGAGACTCAGGTTTGATCCCTGGGTCAGGAAGATCCCCTGGAATAGGAAGTGGCAACCTGCTCCAGTATTCTTGCCTGGAAAATTTCATGGACAAAGGAGCCTGGAAGGCTGGAGTCCATGAGGTTGCAAAGAGTCAGACATGACTGAGCATACATACACATAGCCTTCAACAGAACCCTGGTAGTTTAATCACGACAACAACCCTTTGCGGCAGGAATATCTACTAAGCACAGCACTTATCTATGTTTTTCTTCTTTCATTTTTAATTATGAGATTATGAGACTGGCACTAGTATTCCCATTTTACCTATGAGAACACTGAGACACAGCAAAGTTAAAAAAATGATAAGTGATGATTCCCAGATTGGAAACTGGGCTGTCCCATTGCAAGCCTCATGCTTAACCCTCATACTGCTACTTCAAAAATCATTTCTATACATAGATTTCGACTTTCCCACAGGTCAACATGTGGTCTGCAGCTATTCCTATGGAAGATTTCTGCCATGGAAAATTTGTTGTGACAGGCAAGTAGCAGAACTCCCATCCCTAAAGGGTTGAGCCTCAAATTATATTCCAGGTTCTCCAAGACTATTAGGTTTAAAAATAGCCTGGGCTTTTTCTCCCATCCATGCATAGGATAGCATACATTAACTGAAGACTCTAACACATTTGCAAATGCAGTCACCCAGAAAGTAAAGCACTGGAGCAGCCTACATAGGCAGCTATGCAAATGAAAAATAACTTTGCTTTTACATGACTAACAGACCTGGAATGACTTGTATCAAATAAGCATTGATATGCCCATGGGCTTTTCTAGAAAGATCCCAACAGTCCAGAACTGTAAAACTAAACTTTAAGTCTTCGGTTGTAGCATAAATAGAGTATGGTGATTATAATCAGTGTAGATTTATTTGGCTGCCTCATACCTAATTTGTAAATTTTTCTTCATGCTAAAGAGCAAAATAAGATGTGTCTTGTAACATCATTTGAATTCAACTTGGTTGAACCCTGTCCTTTCAAGCCTAGCTGGCCTCTCTTCAAAAGATGCACACGCATACAAACTATCTAAGTCTTTGTAACAACTCCTGGGAGCTACTTTATTTTGAGCAAATATGAATTTTGCAACAAGTGAGAGATTCTGTCTCAATGGATTATACTGTGAAAATCCAAAGAGATAAACCATTGTATTTTAAGTACTAGATTACGAATTTTACTTTACTTGAACTTTACTTAAACTCCTAGAGAGTGAGACCTTTTGAATTCTTTAGTTAAGAAGACTGCTAGAGAAATAGAGACATAGATGTAGAGAACAGACTTATAGACACAGCGGGGGAAGGAAGGGTGGGATGAATTGAGAGAGTAGCATTGACATATACATGCTGTCATGTGTAAAACAGATAGCTAGTAGGAAGATGCTGTATAGCACAGAGAGCTCAGGTCAGAGCTCTGTGATAACCTAGAGGGGTAGGATGGGAGTGAGGCTCGTGAAGGAGGGAATATACATATACAGATAGCTGATCACGTTCTGCACAGCAGAAACCAACTCAACATTATAAAGCAGTTCTCTTCCAACTAAAAATAAAAACAAGAAGACTGTTAGAGCATTTTGCAGATACCAAAAAAGAAAGGTGTTTGCTATTTAAGATATATTAGTATAACTAATGCAACATCTTTTAAAGTGTTATCTACAGAAAGCAAACATCAGAATAGAAAGCAAGAATGAGTACCATATACTGTAATCATCTGTATCCACCCGTATTCAGGGAGGGAACATTTGAAGAAGGTAGGAAGGCTGCCCTAGTGACCTTAATGATCTGTAACAGGGCGCCCTCCATTTCTCTGAGAACTGTTCACCACAGGTATATTTGAATGCAATAACTTTTAACACAGCAGTCATTCTGACCCCCACAGGATTCACAGAAGTAAACCACAGAGTGAGTGGTCAGTCAGAAAAAAGTCTGAAAACAGTCAGAAAAAAACCAAAGAAGGTCCTTTGAGATGAAAACTTCTTTGAGGATAAACTTCTACAAGTACAGTGGAAACAAAAACAAGTCTAAAAGATTGGTGAGTAGAACAAGAGAGCGAGGCATTAAAGATTCCAGAAATACCTTCACTGCAATGGTCTCTGGGAATTGAGTATTCTTATTTTGAAAGTGTTAGTCACTCAGTCATTTCTGACTCTTTGTGACCGCATGGACTGTAGCCCACCAGGCTTCTCTGTACATGGAATTCTCTAGGCAAGAATTCTAGCATAAGTCGCCATTCCCTTCTCCTGAGGAACTTCCCAACTCAGGGATCAAACCCTGGTCTCCTGAATTGCAAGTGGATTCTTTACAGTGTGAGTCACCAGGGAAGCCCAAATATCAGAAAAGTATTTTAAATAATGCTATTTATTCTTATTTTACTTGAATATAAATCTTTATATGTTGAAAGAGAAAAGTATTTTAATTAATGCTATTTATCACTGATAGAAGCATCTGTAACTCTGTGGTACTATGAATGATTGAGGTGTCTTTGTAAATGATTACCATTAAACAGGTTTTCTAATATAAACTAAAGAGGCAGAAAGTTTTCATAAGAAATGTAGTCAGCACTTTTTGACATGAGTCAACATAGTCTTTCAACCTGGGACAGAATTTTTGAGGAAGCGTCCCTGACTAGTAAAGGTGAATTTGAAACTCCCAGAGAAGAGTATGTGGGACCCTTTACAGGCATCTCTACCTTCTCGTTCTTTTCCTAGGCAGGCAAAACATTTAGAGGTGTACCTAGAGACAAAAAGAAAAATTAAAATGAGGTAGAGATTGGGATCATTTCCCTTGTGAGATTTAATGTAACCCTTTCTGACAGTTAGCTGCCCTGGTGGCTCAGATGGTGAAGTGTGTGCCCGCAATACGGGAGACCTGGATTCAATCTCTGGGTCAGGAAGATCCCCTGGAGAAGGAAATGGCAACCCACTCCAGTACTCTTGCCTGGAAAATTCCATGGACGGAGGAGCCCGGTAGGCTACAGTCCATGGGGTTGCAAAGAGTTGGACATGACTGAGCGACTTCACTTCACTTTCACTTTCTGACAGTTGGTCCGTCGTCAAACGGACAAGAGTGAGGTAGTGGGAAGTGCTGGGAGGCTCCTGCCACAGTTCAGGCAAGAGATAGTGGAGCTTTGAACTATGATTTTAGTAGCAGCTATAGGAGATATGGTCAGTTTTGGGATATTGTGTTTCAAGAACTAAGAGGATTTACTGATTGAATAAATAGGAGAATGAGCAGAAGAGCAAGGTGGTGAGAAGGTTGTGGGAAAATTTTCAAGAGAAAGTCAATGGCACTGTTTTGACCGGGTTCGGTATTATTCATCTTAGTGGATGACTGTCATCCTATTCAGCTGCCCAGTCTTGTTTTGGTTACACTGGGTCTTCGTTGCCGTGTGCAGACTTTCTCTAGTTGTGGTGAATGGGGGCTACTCTTCACTGCGGTGCGTGGGCTTCTCATTGCAGTGGCTCCTCTTGCTGCAAAGCACAGGCTCTAGGCACGTGGGCTTCAGTAATTGTGGTTTGTGGGCCCTAGAGCTTCAGGCTCAGGAGCTGTGGCATGCAAGCTCTAGAGCTCCTGGGCTCAGAAGTGGTGGCACATGGGCTTAGTTGCTCCTTGGCATGTGGAATCTTCCCAGGCCAGGGACTGAACCTATGTCCCCTCTCTTGGCAGGTGGATTCTTATCCACAGGGAAGTCCCAAGACAGCCAGTCTAGAATCTTTTCTCATGTTTCTGTGTTCTTATCTTCTTAGAGTCACATCTTCAAAAGTTGAAACCAGACAACTCCCTTTCCCAGGCTCCTTTGTAGCTAAGGTCAGGCATGTGTTGACTAAGTTGCTTCAGTTGTATCCAACTCTTTGCAATCCTATGGACTGTAGCCCACCAGGCTCTTCAGTTCATGGGATCCTCTAGGCAAGAATACTTGAGTGGATTGCCATGCTCTCCTCCAGGAAATCTTCCCAGGTCAGGCATTTGACCTTGAATCTGGCCACCACATGTACTCATCAAGATTTTGATGAGGAATTCAGCTACTTGAGGAAGCAAAGGACAAGTGGAATCCATTTGTCTGTATCTCTCTTTGTGAAGGAGCAATATTAGCTATTCTGGAGTCCAGTGTCCAGCCTCAGTAGAATGAGCTTACAAGCCTGCACTCAATTATAGTGCAGTCTTTGGAGCAGCCCCAGGGCAGTGCAATTCTGGTATTATTGCAGGATAAAATGCCCCAGACCCGACTTTCTACTGTTCCCAGAAAGTCTGTGAGCTACCTGATATCCTCTACTTAATCAGGTAGAGTAGGCTCTGTTGTTTGCAGCAAGAACACACACATACATACACATCTGGAAACAGCCACCCAGAGATGTCAAGCAGGAGTATGAAACTCAGAGGAGATGGCAAGTCTGGGGAAATAAACTTGAAGGCCACCAGTATATATACAATATTTAGAGTGGCAACCCACTCCAGTGTTCTTGCCTGGAGAATCCCAGGGACAGGGGAGCCTGGTGGACTGCCATCTATGGGGTCGCACAGAGTTGGACAAGACTGAAGTGACTTAGCAGCAGAGTCTTCAAGTTAGAACAACTCACCAAGTGAGAGACCATATTTAAAGAAAATGAGAGGTATGTAGAGGTCAGAGAGCTCAGAAGAGGAGGAGTCAGGAAAGGATACTTTGAAGGAGCCACTGAGACAGAAAACAAAACAAAACTGAGTATTGAGACATCCAAAGAAGTATTTTAAGAAGGACTGTCATGATTCTGAGCCTATGAGGTCAGAAGGAAGAACTCCTGATGAATAAAGAGAGAGTGATGGTCCCTAAAAAAATGTATGTTCTGCACAATAGCCTTGTGTTTGAATGGCTAAGAATGAAGGGTCTAGGGACAAAACTGTTGAGGCATGGTGTCACATCTTAGGGACAATGACTGATAGTATGTAAATGAACTAAAAGAGCTAGGACTGTGAAGCTCATATCTGTGGTTCTAATGGGGTATTGATATGGATCTGAACTTCATGGCATCAAGGGACATATATGTTCTGTCCTGTCCTTCAACAGTGTTTAGTAGCAATGCTGGTAGGTGTGATGAAAACCATCGCGTAGGTACCTAACCAGACTTCCCAGTTCACCTCCTGTTAGTACAAGCAGGACCGACCCCTTTAAATGAGGTAGCCCCAGAAGATTCTTGATGTAAATAAGGAGATGGAGGTTCTTACAGTCTTAAGAAGGAGATGCTGAATGTTCTGACAATTAGGGCAGAAGGGAATTGGCAAATAATGTAAAATAGCAATATCATTACTTAACAATAGTAAAAATAGCAATTAGTTTAAAAACAATTGTAGATTATAAGAGGTATCATCATATTTATATCCCAAGTTGGTGAATTGAATGAAATTTGTTTTATTCAGTTTGAAACTTCATAAGAAAAAATTTGAAAAGTAAATGGTTACTAAGATCAAAATGGAAAAGCACTAGTATTTTATCTGCCTCTTTCATGTCTTAAATTCAACATTTAAAAAACTAAGATCATGGCATCCAGTCCCATCACTTAATGGCAAATAGATGGGGAAACAATGGAAACAATGACAGACTTTATTTTCTTGAGCTCCAGAATCACTCCAGATGGTGATTGCAGCCATGAAATTAAAAGACACTTACTCTCTGACAAACCTAGACAGCATTTTAAAAAGCAGAGACACTACTTTACCAACAAAGGTCTGTCTAGTCAAAGCTATGGTTTTTCTAGTAATCATGCATGGATGTGAGAGCTGGACCATAAAGAAAGCTGAGTGCTGAAGAACTGATGCTTTTGAAATGTGGTATTGGAGAAGGCTCTTGAGAGTCTCTTGGACTGCAAGGAGATCAAACCAGTCAATCCTAAAGGATATCAGTCCAAATATTCATTGGAAGAACTGATGCTGAAGCTGAAGCTCCAATACTTTGGCCACCTGATGTGAAGAACTGATTCATTGGAAAAGACCCTGATGCTGGGAAAGATTGAAGGCAGGAGAAGAAGAGGATAAAAGAGGATGAGAAGGCTGGATGGCATCACCAACTCAATGGACATGAGTTTGAACAAGCTCCAGGAGTTGGTGATGGACAGGGAAACCTGGTGTGCTGCAGTCCATGGGGTCCCAGAGTCGGACCTGACTGAGCAACTGAACTGAACTGTCATGTCTTAAATACAGTCTGTTTTTGCTCAAAGAAAATGTACTTGTTTTATAACTATAATCAAGTATGCAAATACTACCAAGGAATTCATATACATTTATGTATCAATGTAGTATCTGGCTTGCTGCTGCTAAGTCACGTCAGTCATATCAGACTCTGTGTGACCCCATAGATGGCAGCCCACCATGCTCCCATCTCTGGGATTCTCCAGGCAAGAACATTGGAGTGGGTTGCCATTTCCCTCTCCAGTGCATGAAAGTGAAAGTGAAGTTGCTCAGTCGTGTCCGCCTCTTCATGACCCCATGGACTGTAGCCCACCAGACTCCTCCATCCATAGGATTTCCCAGGCAAGAGTACTGGAGTGGGTTACCATTGCCTTCTCCGAGTATCCAGCTTAAAGAGACCTAATTTCTTGCCATTATAAGAAGTTGAGGTTCCTCATTGCTTTAATCTTAGGAGAAATTTCAATGTATCCTCAAGATACGGTAATGATCAAGTTATTGTGCTTCCCAGATGAAAAAAATATTTCAGTATACCCCACTTTGTTTGGAAAGGCAACTTTCTGCTGCCTCTCAGAGTGGAAAATGTATTTAAAATTCTCTGTTACAAACTGTATATAGAATCTCTGCTTATTAGTAGTAGTTTAAACCATACAAAATTGCTATGCTATAGGGTCAAGAAAGGGTTGAATATCAGCAATTCATCTGGTTTAATGAAATGCTCTTTCTACATATGGCATTGATTGCACACTTCATTCATCTCTAACATAGCTCCTGGGACATTTGATAACCTGTGCTCCTGCATGAAATAGAAATAGAATTGACAAGAAACATCAGCATGTACACCCTAAAACATACAGGTGCTCTTAGTTCACATATGCATATTCCCGGCAGTAGCATCAATCATTCCATAAATTCTGCTGTTATATCATCACTAGCATGGAAGCCCAAATATTTAATTCAATAATTATCTTATTAGATATATTCAAGTTCTGATTCCAAAAGAAATTCAATTTGTGTCTATAATAATGAATTTCCTTTAATGAAAGGTGGTGAGACCAACTCACTGGGGCCAACCTACAAATCAAAAGAGTGACAGGACATCTTATATTCACTTCTACTATAAAGTTACAGAGCAAGCTTGTTACTTTTTAATAGGTGTGTAATTGAATAGTAACAGTAGGTGTCACCTACCTCCAAATAAGGTGTTAAAATACCCATGAAGGACTTGCAAAGGGATAAAATAGCATTTATTTGTCCTTAGCCTAACAAGTGACTTGGAAGTAAGTAGCAAGGGTGAGATTTTAAGAGGAGAGTAATTTCTCTATAAAATTTGTTTGCATGATATATATTACTTTTTTGTCTATGAAGGCTTTGCATGTTTTTCTTTCTCTCTGAAATTATTTCTTACTACTCCAAGCCACGTTGCTCACACCCTAACTTAGTACTATAACTAGATTACTTGTTTTATAAGAGCTTTGTGATAGCTGCTGCTGCTGCTAAGTCGCTTCAGTCGTGTTCGACTCTGTGAGACCCCGTAGACATCAGCCCATGAGGCTCCCCCATCCCTGGGATTCCCCAGACAAGAACACTGGAGTGGGTTGCCATTTCCTTCTCCAATGCATGAAAGTGAAAAGTGAAAGTGAAGTTGCTCAGTCATGTCCCACTCTTAGTGCTTATCTCAATTTATTATCATTAAATGTATTTATTTCCTCTAGTAGGACAAGCTCCATGAGGTCAGAAACTTTCTTATCCACCAAGCATCAATCCACCATGATTCTTCTGCACTGAGCACCATATACAAGGCACCAATAGGCAGCAGGTATGAGCCAATGGCTCAAAATGACGAAATCTATAAAGTCAAATCTGTTGAGTCAGTCCACATAATCATCTTGATCAATAAAATTGGCAGTTCACATGTGAGAAATACAAAAGGACTATAAAGAAATGAAAGGAGTCAAACTCATTAGCAGGTGACACAAATTTAATTATCACTCATCAAGTAGAAAAAAAAAAGATTTTTGTTTTTTGGATAAGTATTGGCTAGGGTGTAGAGAAATTTCTTCCTTGTCTTTTAAAAATCTGTCCTTGATCTTAATTTTTCTACACTGGTCAAATATAATGGTCAAACATAATCTCTTCAATATAAATGAAGCTATTTTTGAAATGATGACCAAATAATACTGGTATCAAACTTTTGTAAAGTTCCAAATATCTGAATCTGTCCATTAAGTTTTCATTTAAATGTTTATAGGTATGCACCCTCCATATCCATGAAGTAGTAGACAGGGTCATACAATTTTAGAATTTGCACGTGTACTTTCTCCTCTCTCCGCTGCTTCATCCCTGCTCTGAACCTCATCATTTTTTCTAACTTTATGATTTTCTTTGACCTTTTAATTTCTTATCTTGTTAGAGTTCTTAGATAATCATATGGCTAAAACCTTGATAGAGAGTAGCATGGAAGCATATACACTACCATATGTAAAATAGATTGCCATAGGAAATTTGGCAATTTCCCTGGTATGACTCAGGGAATTCAAACTGGAGCTGTGTAACAACCTAGAGGGGTGAGAAAGTGTGGGATGTGGGAGGGAGGTTCAAGAGGGAAAGGACATATGTATACCTATGGCTGATTCATGTTGATGTATGTCAGAAATGAAACCAATATTATAAAGCAATTATCCTTCAATTAAAAATAAATAATTTTTTAAAAAAGAGTTTGTCTTTTTGGATGATTGAATTTTCCAAAAGTTAAAAAAAGGAGGGAGGTCATTTAATACCTTTTCTTTTTTCTTTTTCTTATTGTGAAATAGTAAGCATATGAACATGCTCCTGCCTGTGAGAGGCACAGGTAGAGATATGGAGTGTGAATCTGATCAGGAAGATCGGTTCTAGCTCTTTGTTTCACCTTTCTTTTACCAAATTTATCATCTTTCTCAGTGCAGGTAGCGTGTGACCCAAGAGGACAGAGAACATCCCCTTCTGCTAGAAGGCTTTCAGCTGCTGCATCCACATTTCTGTGAGTTATTGGTTCACAGCCAAAAAACTCCCACTTTCATGTTTGGCCATTTTTTCCCCTGAGTTACCAGAAACAGGAAAGCTCCTTATGGGAAGAATTATTTCTGCTGGCCGGGCTCAAACTTCAGCATACTCTAGACTTTCAGTAAGTCTTACACTAAACTCATATATCTGTTCAACTTCTCCCCCAGTTAAAAACAGCCTTTAACCCTGTTCAGCAGGCTGAGATATCATGTCCAAAAGAGAAAATTCAAGTTCCCTTATCAGGTAATTTTAACTGCTTCCTCATGTAACAACACAGCAGGAATGTCAATACTGAGGAAAATTACAAGCGATGCTCAGTACAGGTCACAGAGTGGACCCTCCATACAGATGGTTTTAAAAAACCAAGGACTACATGCATAAGACTATTACCTTCATAAAACACATACAAAAAGGTAACAACTATGAGTGCACAGCACCCCCAAGGAGATTTCTATAGGAAACTGCTGATTTAGAGCCTTGGTTCAGGAGTGAGGTAAACCTGAGATAGAAGTCAACAACATGACCCTAGTTAGCTGCTATCTTTCTCTAACACTCAATTCCCACATATTTAAAATAGACTCAGGAACTTCTCTGGTGGTCCAGTGGGTTTGATCCCTAAAGCCTTTGACTGTGTGGATCACAATAAACTGTGGAAAATTCTGAAAGAGATGGGAATACCAGAACACCTGATCTGCCTCTTGAGAAATTTGTATGCAGATCAGGAAGCAACAATTAGAACTGGACATGGAACAACAGACTGGTTCCAAATAGGAAAAGGAGTTTGTCAAGGCTGTTATTGTCACCCTGTTTATTTAACTTATATGCAGAGTACATCATGAGAAACGCTGGACTGGAAGAAACACAAACTGGAATCAAGATTGCACAAGCTGGAATAAGATTGTTGGGAGAAATATCAATAACCTCAGATATGCAGATGACACCACCCTTATGGCAGAAAGTGAAGAGGAACTCAAAAGCCTCTTGATGAAAGTGAAAGTGGAGAGTGAAAAAGTTGGCTTAAAGCTCAACATTCAGAAAACGAAGATCATGGCATCCAGTCCCACCACTTCATGGGAAATAGATGAGGAAACAGTGGAAACAGTGTCAGACTTTATTTTTCTGGGCTCCAAAATCACTGCAGATGGTGACTGCAGCCATGAAATTAAAAGATGCTTACTCCTTGGAAGGAAAGTTATGACCAACCTAGATAGCATATTCAAGAGCAGAGACATTACTTTGCCAACAAAGGTCCGTCTAGTCAAGGCTATGGTTTTTTCCTGTGGTCATGTATGGATGTGAGAGTTGGACTGTGAAGAAGGCTGAGCGCCGAAGAATTGATGCTTTTGAACTGTGGTGTTGGAGAAGACTCTTGAGAGTCCCTTGGACTGCAAGGAGATCCAACCAGTCCATTCTGAAGGAGATCAGCCCTGGGATTTCTTTGGAAGGAATGATGCTGAAGCTGAAACTCCAGTACTTTGGCCACCTCATGCAAAGAGTTGACTCACTGGCAAGGACTCTGATGCTGGGAGGGATTGGGGGCAGGAGGAGAAGGGGATGACAGAGGATGAGATGGCTGGATGGCATCACTGACTCGATGGACGTGAGTCTCAGTGAACTCCAGGAGTTGGTGATGGACAGGGAGGCCTAGTGTGCTGTGATTCATGGGGTTGCACAGAGTCAGACACGACTGAGCGACTGATCTGATCTGATCTGATCTGAGGAACTAAGATACTACATGCTGCAGGGCAACTAAGCCCATGCTCCACAACTAAAGAAAGTCCCGTGAACCACAATGAAGACCTAGAGCATCCCAAATTAAAAAAAAAAAAAAAGACTAAAAATTAATAGCCATTAAAAAAGTAATTAAATAGACTTATAGGGTTTTTGTAGATTTAAATGGAATAATGAGCTAACCTCAGCATAATACCAGATTTACAGCATACATTCAGTAAATTATAAGTGTCTTTGCTTAAATAATTAAATCTTTTATAAACTTTCCAATGATTTATTGATGGCTTATGAGTGATATAATCAATTAAATCAGGAAGAATACAGAAACACTTGGGGACATTTTCTCTCAAAACTATAACCATGTTAGTAACAGAATCCTGCCCTCTTACTTTCACCTGCAGACTCCTGGTACAAAGTTAACAGATTTTCTGAACTGCAATAAGATGACTAGTGGGGGGAGTGGATAAAATAAGTTCATTTGAATTCTGTGTAATGATATGCAAATTAGTTATCTGAGCCTGGTAGCTGCATTGAAGCTTGATGTTACTGAAGAATATTATGAAACATGATTTGTAACCAGCCTTTTGGCCTCTGCTGTATAAGGTGGTCATGATTGTAATTAAAGTTAATCACCAGTTATACTGCAGAGCAGAAAATATTGTGATAGAGATGGACTGAGAGAGGAATGCCAGGATTTAATCCCTGGATGCTAAAGGATCTGTATCAGAGAATGGAGAAAGCTAGATACAAAGCAAGTGAAAATTAAGGGATTACATGAGTCAAACTCCTAGAAGAAGAAATATATAATGAATTTTGCTTATATGTATAAGTGGAAATTAAGCTGAATAGTATCCATCAGTGGATAAAAAGTGGCATTATCTCAGGAAGAGATTTATACAAAATAAATACTCATCAAAATATCATGGTAGAAGAAAACTAGACACATCTAACAATCTAAAAATAACAAAATGGTTAATGAAGTCAGGTATAACCTCACCTGGCAAATTATTCAATCATAAACTGATGCTCTTAGAGTCTTAGGTACATGAGTAAGTACTTATGTTTAAATTTCAGATGAAAATCATAATTAGTTTTGCAGATACAGACCTTCCTCAGCTCACATTGGGGTTATATTCCAATAAACTCACTGTAAATTGAAAATATAAGTCAAAATGCATTTAATACACCTCACCTACTGAACATTAATAGCTTAGCCTAGCCTACCTCAAATGTGCCCATTACAGTTACATTAGCCTACAGATGGGCAGAACCATCTCACACAATGTCTATTTTATAACAAAGTGCTGAATATTTTAAGTAATCTATTGAATACTGTACTCACAGTGAAAACCAGAATGGCTATATGGGGAAAGAATGAATGTACTTGTATTGGTTGTTTATCGTAGTGATTGCATGGCTGACTGGGAACTGAGGCTCTCTGCCCCTGCCTAGCATCACAAGACAGGATTACACCACTTGTTGCTAGTCCAGGAAAAGATCAAAATTTGAAGTACATTTCCTACTGAATGCATATCACTTTTGCAGCATCCTGAAGTCAAAAACTCTAAGTTGAGCCATCATAAGTCAGAGTCTGTCTGTACTATGATTATACTTCTATAAATAATTCATATCTAAGAAATTAAAAATATGTTAGTATATTTAGTATACCTTCTTTGAGTCAGGACTCAGAGTAATATTTTCTCCTTAATTATTTGTATTTCATATTTTTAATAAGCACATACTACTTGATTCACTCTTTATAAATGCAGAATTTTAAGTCCTCCATCTAATGTAGTGGGAAATGTTCTTCATTGTGGAATTCAATTGAATGCTTCTTTCTAGAGTATCAACTAGAGCTCTCTGGTGTGGAAAAAAAAATAATTCAACACAGAAAATATTCAATTTACAAAGAAAGATTAATTTGGCCATGTGGACCATGAAAATTGAATTAAGCATTCATATGATACATCTGAGAGTTGTCTCAAATTATTTATACAAAATGATTAATTCTTTAAAGCTGTTTCATTTTTATATTCTTAAAAGAAAATCATAGAAATTCACTTAACATATGTGAGACCAAAGTAGGACTCATAGAGCAAGTGTTATATTTTATTTGTAAATGAAATCAAATACTAGAAACAAAACATTACTATATGAAAAGATAACTGTTGCATTTTAATTAGACTGAGATGATATCTTTGGGTTATATTTAATGCTTTCAAGGATTGTTATCAATTAATTATGCCTATGCCCTGGTGATCAAAGATTTAACAGTTGAATCTGATTACTCTCAAGTGAACTAGGCTAGGCTTTCCTCTGAAAAATTACAATTTTAAAAGTACGTGAATTTCATGTGGTATAAGAAGTTGGAACTTATTTCCCTTTTGCCGGTGATTGTAAGGAAGGGTAAGGAGGGGTGGGAAGGGACCTGGCTGGAACATGTAACTACAAATAGGCTGTCAGCTGGGATTAGTACTATTCTGTATGAAGTGAAAAGTGAAAGTGTCAGTTGCCCAGTTGCCTCTGACTCTTTGAGATCCCATGGATTGCAGCCAGCAAGGTTCCTCTGTCCATGTCTCCAGGCAAAAATACTGGAGTGGGTAGTCATTCCCCTCTTCAGGGGCTTTTCCTGACCCAGAGATCAAACCCAGATCTCCCACATTGCAGGTGGATTCTTTACCATAGAGCCACCAGGGAAGCCACTATTCTGTATAGGTAAAGCAAAATATGAGGTACCTAAAGACAAGTCGTTGCAGAAAACAAAAATGTAACTCTACATAAATAAAGCAATGCAGTGCTCCTAATTCATCATTCAGAAATGGAATACTGAGACCAAGAAGAAGTCAAATTTATGACCACCACTAAAAAGTCTACAAACAATAAATGTTGGAGAAGGTATGGGAGTCCTTGCATGAGGCCATCTCTCCAGTACCTTAATTCTCTGACTTGAATGGCTATCCACTCCAGTAGTCTTGCCTAGAGAATTCCATGGACAGAGGAGCCTAATGGGGTACAGTCTAGGGGTCGCAAAGAGTCTGACACAACTGGGTGACTAACACTTTCACATTTTCTCTTCTGGATCAATGCAGAAAATGTGGTGTTATCAGGTTGAGTGATTAGATGAGGCCTGACCATCCCCATGGAAAAGAAATGCAAAAAAGCAAAATGGCTGTCTGAGGAGGCTTACAAATAGCTATGAAAAGAAGAGAAGTGAAAAACAAAGGAGAAAAGGAAAGATATAAGCATCTGAATGCAGAGTTCCAAAGAATAGCAAGGAGAGATAAGAAAGCCTTCCTCAGCGATCAATGCAAAGAAATAGAGGAAAACAACAGAATGGTAAAGATGAAATCACTTCGAGAAAATTAGAGATACCAAGGGAACATTTCGTGCAAAGATGGGCTCAATAAAGGACAGAAATGGTATGGACCTAACAGAAGCAGAAGATATTAAGAAGAGGTGGCAAGAATACACAGAAGAACTGTACAAAAAAGAGCTTCACGACCCAGATAATCATGATGGTGTGGTCACTGACCTAGAGCCAGACATCCTGGAATGTGAAGTCAAGTGGGCCTTAGAAAGCATCACTAGGAACAAAGCTAGTGGAGGTGATGGAATTCCAGTTGAGCTATTCCAAATCCTGAAAGATGATGCTGTGAAAGTGCTGCACTCAATATGCCAGAAAATTTGAAAAACTCAGCAGTGGTCACAGTACTGTTTGAAAAGGTCAGTTTTCATTCCAATCCCAAAGAAAGGCAATGCCAAAGAATGCTCAAATTACTGCACAATTGCACTCATCTCACACGCTAGGAAAGTACTGCTCAAAATTATCCAAGCCAGGCTTCAGCAATACGTGAACCGTGAACTTCCAGATGTTCAAGCCGGTTTTAGAAAAGGCAGAGGAACCAGAGATCAAATTGCCAACATCTACTGGATTATGTAAAGATGAAGAGAGTTCCAGAAAAACATCTATTTCTGCTTTATTGACTATGCCAAAGCCTTTGACTGTGCGGATCACAACAAACTGTGGGAAATTCTGAAAGAGATGGGAATCCCAGACCACCTTACCTGCCTCTTGAGAAACCTATATGCAGGTCAGGAAGCAACAGTTAGAACTGGACATGGAAAAACAGACTGGTTCCAAGTAGGAAAATGAGTACATCAAGGCTGAATATTGTCACCCTGCTTATTTAACTTCAATGCAGAGTACATCATGAGAAACGCTGGGCTGGAAGAAGCACAAGCTGGAATAAGATTGTTGGGAGAAATACCAATAACCTCAGATATGCAGATGACACCACCCTTATGGCAGAAAGTGAAGAGGAACTAAAAAGCCCCTTGATGAAAGTGGAAGAGGAGAGTGAAAAAGTTGGCTTAAAGCTCAACATTCAGAAAACGAAGATCATGGCATCTGGTCCCACCACTTCACGGGAAATAGATGGAGAAACAGTGGAAACAGTGTCAGACTTTATTTTTCTGGGCTCCAAAATCACTGCAGATGATTATTGCAGCCATGAAACTAAAAGAGGCTTACTCCTTGGAAGGAAAGTTATGACCAACCTAGATAGCATATTGAAAAGCAGAGACATTACTTTGTCAACAAAGGTCTGTCTAGTCAAGGCTATGGTTTTTCCAGTGGTCATGTATGGATGTGAGAGTTGGACTGTGAAGAAGGCTGAGCGCCGAAGAATTGATGCTTTTGAACTATGGTGTTGGAGAAGACTCTTGAGAGTCCCTTGGACTGCAAGGAGATCCAACCAGTCCATCCTAAAGGAAATCAGTCCTGGGTGTTCATTGGAAGGACTGATGCTGAAGCTGAAACCCCAATACTTTGGCCACCTCATGCAAAGAGTTGACTCATTGGAAAAGACCCTGATGCTTGGAGGGATTGGGGGCAGGAGGAGAAGGGGACGACAGAGGATGAGATGGCTGGATGGTATCACTGACTCGATGGACATGAGTTTGGGTAAACTCTGGGAGTTGGTGATGGACAGGGAGGCCTGGCATGCTGTGATTCATGGGTCACAAAGAGTTGGATACGACTGAGCGTTGAACTGAACTGCCCTGATAATCTCCCTTTTGACCAACTCTAAATCAACTGATTCCCAACTCTAACTCAACTGATTTCTAACCATAATGATCTTTTTGAAATCCCTTTTGCTCTATGAGGTAACAGAATAACAATTGTGATTTCTCATCATAGTCACAGTTCCAGGTATGAAGTTGGGAAAAATTTGAGGAACATTTAGAACTCTGTCTACCACCCTCAGTAGATGTTGGTTTCTTTGTCTTCCCCTGTGGCTATTTCCAAGAGAAGCAGAGCCCTGTGCTAATTTTTTTCATCTAAATTTTATTCATTAAAATAACCACTCTCCACATAGTTTCTTTAAGTTCTGGGAAATTAAGAGCTGGTATCCCAAAAATTCAGGCTGCAGAGTCAAGTGACAGGAATACAAAACCAACAAGGGCCACTCACAGAGTGATATCAGAAATTCTGAAAAATCTCTAAAATACCTGGTGTAGTCTCTTCAGTTAAATCCACTCACAGGTGTTCACTACTGAGCTGAAACCTAAACAAGCCAGTGTCTACATGAGCAAAATATAAAATGCAAAGAAGATAAGGAGTCCAAACAACATAGACACTCCCTAAAAACCACCCTTATTTCTATTCACAGATGAAATTCATACTCAAAACCATTTACCTCAGATTGGGCTTCTCTGGTGGCTCAGATGATAAAGAATCTGCTTGCAATTTGGGAAACCTGGCTTCGATCCCTGGGTTGGGAAGATCCCCTAAAGAAAAAAATGGGTTACCCACTCCAGTATTCTTGCCTGGAGAATTCTCATGGCAGAGGAGCCTGGCGGGCTACAGTCCATGGGGTTGCAAAGAGTCAGACATGACTGAACGACTAACATACACACACATATACCAGGACTCAAACATGCAAAATCCTGATTGTGACTTGAACCCACAGTCCTCCAGCTAGGATCACACACCTCATCTTGGGACTTAATTAAGCTTAGGTTCTTGATGTCTCATCTCAGAAAGAATTCAACGAGAGACAGAGTGATAGGTAAAAGTGGAAAAAGTCAGAGAGAAACACACTCCTCAGACAGAGTGTAGGCCATCTCAGAAGGTAAGAATGGACTCGAAATGTGGTGTGGGTGGGCTGGGTAATGTCATAGGCTAATAAGTGGAAATACACATGAGTCTGAGCAAGCTCCAGGAGTTGGTGATAGACAGGGAAGCCTGGCATGTTGCAGGCCATGGGTTGCAAAGATTTGGAGACGACTGAGTGTCTGAACTGAACTGACTGAATGAGTGGAAGGATTATTCCAACTATCTAGGGGAAGGGGCAGAGATTTCCAGGAACTGGGCCACTGTTCACTTTTTGGTCTCTGATGGTCAGCCTTGGAACTGTCATGGTGCCTGTAGATGTGTTTTTTAGCTTATTGATGTGTTACAGTGAGCTATAGAGAGGCTCAGGATCTAGTGGAAGTTGACTTGTCTGACATCTTAGACTCATTTAGTTCTAATCTGTTTATGCTGTGTCCTCAGGCTATGTCATTCTTTCAGAGGTTGTGCCCTATCCTCTTACTTTGTGTTTTATAAGTAATAATTGCTTTGGGATTAGTTGAAGTATTAACTCAAGTGTCAAAGATAGAATAGTTAGTGGAATTAGGGATGCAGACCTCCACTAAGTCAAGAGACCAAATTAAACTGCACTCTTGTAACTATGAGAAATCAATAAAGGGAATAGGAACCCCTCTTCCAACCAAGGTGCTCTAAATGTGGAAGGTCAGAACCACTAGTAGTGGCTTCAGTGGCTCAGTGGTAAAGAATCTGCCTGTCGATGCAGGAGACATGAGTTTGATCCTTGGTCGAGGAGGATCCCATATGCTGCAGAGCAACTAACCCTGTGTGTCACAACTACTAAGCCTGTGCTCTAGAGCCCAGAAACCACCACTACTGAGCCCACGTGCTGTGACCACTGAAGCCTGTGTGCCCTGGAGCCCTCGCTCCACAGCAAGAGAAGCCACCACCATGAGAAGCCCACGCACTGCAACTGTAGGCCCCACTCTCTGCAACTAGAGAAAAGAAGATCTGGGATGGCTTAAAATAAATAATAAATAAATAAATTATTTAACGAAAAATCACTGGTAGCCATCTTTCCTACCACATAGAGGAGCCTCACGATATGAATTGACACATGCTTTACATAGACTTTATTAATGCTACTCATCTTCATATTAAATCTGGGAATATAATTAGAAATTTTTTCTAATATCTTTCTAATAATACTTGGAATATCTTCAAAGATCTGCTTTTTCTTCAGCTTTTACAGACTACTCTCCAGATAGTCACCAGATTATTGACTTAAACTATAGAAGCCTTTAAACTTACTACTGTAAACAATCTTTTCATGGTGGTATAACTGTTGGTTTATGTTTTGAATCTGTGCTTAATTCTTTGCTGTGATTAGAGAGTAAGTCATCTGGGTACATCTGATGGTTGGTTGCTTTCCTTGTAGCTCAATCGGTAAAGAATCTGCCTGCAATGCAGGAGACCCGGGTTCAATTCCTGGGTTAGGAAGATCCCCTGCAGAAGGAAACGGCAACCCACTCCAGTATTCTTGCCTGGAGAATCCCAAGGACAGAGGAGCCTGACAGGCTACAGTCCATGGGGTCCAAGAGTTGGACATGACTTAGCAACCACTACCACCAATCATTTAAGACTTCTTTTAAGATTGAATCCTTCTGAATCCTTTTAAGAATATCTTGTCAGGGTGATGTCTTGTGGCAGGTAAAGCAGCCTTTTCTAGAAAAGGATGAGGTGCCTTTAGGTGATCCACCAGCTGCCATAATAAATTTCTCCATCTTTTGCCCTTACCTTTTGGCCTCCAAAACCACTGACGTTACAGGACACAGCACCTGATAGGGATGTCCACTCAGTGCTGCCTTCCAGGTCAAGTGGTGAAAGAAGCGATCTGGATTAAGTTTTCATGCTTGTATTAAAGTAAAAGCATGCAGTGTCCTTACCATTAGGCACCATCAGAGGTAAGAGAACCAGAAACAGCTTTGTAATTAGAGGAAGTCAGAAGGAACACAAGGGTTCAACAAGATATATCCTCAGAAAAGCTCACACAGAAACAAAGACCCAGGATGGTTAAAAATAAAAAATAAATAACTATGCCAAAGCCTTTGACTGCATGGATCACAAGAAACTGTGGAAAATTCTTCAAGAGATGGGAATACCAAAACACCTGACCTGTCTCTTGAGAAACCTATATGCAGGTCAGGAAACAACAGTTAGAACTGGACATGGAAAAACAGACTGGTTCCAAATAGGAAAAGGAGTACGTCAAGGCTGAATATTGTCACCCTGCTTATTTAACTTCTATGCAGAGTACATCATGAGAAACGCTGGGCTGGAAGAAGCACAAGCTGGAATCAAAATTGCTGGAAGAAATATCAATAATCTCAGATATCCAGATGATACCACCCTTATGGCAGAAAGCGAAGAGGAACTAAAAAGCCTCTTGATGAAAGTGAAAGTGGAGAGTGAAAAAGTTGGCTTAAAGCTCAACATTCAGAAAACGAAGATCATGGCATCTGGTCCCATCACTTCATGGGAAATAGATGGGGAAACAGTGGAAACAGTGTCAGACTTTATTTTGGGGGGCTCCAAAATCACTGCAGATGGTGACCACAGCCATGAAACTAAAAGATGCTTACTTCTTGAAAGAAAAGTTATGACCAACCTAGATAGCATATTCAAAAGCAGAGACATTACTTTGCCAACAAAGGTCCATCTAGTCAAGGCTATGGTTTTTCCTGTGGTCATGTATGGATGTGAGAGTTGGACTGTGAAGAAACTGAGCACCGAAGAATTGATGCCTTGGAACTGTGGTGTTGGAGAAGACTCTTGAGAGTCCCTTGGACTGCAAGGAGATCCAACTAGTCCATTCTAAAGGAAATCAGCCCTGGGATTTCTTTGGAAGGAATGATGCTAAAGCTGAAACTCCAGTACTTTGGCCACCTCATGCGAAGAGTTGACTCATTGGCAAAGACTCTGATGCTGGGAGGGATTGGGGCAGGAGAAGGGGACGACAGAGGATGAGATGGCTGGATGACATCACTGACTCGATGGACGTGAGTTTGAGTGAACTCTGGGAGTTGGTGATGGACAGGGAGGCCTGGCATGCTGCGATTCATGGGGTCGCAAAGATCGGACATGACTGAGTGACTGAGCTGAACTGAACTGAATAAATAAATATATTTTTTTTTTAAATCACTGGTAGCCAAATTACTTCCTAACTCAAAAGTGAGTAAGTTTCTGAACACAATCAGATAATGTCCCAACACTTCAGTGTTGGAACACAGAGAAGAAAGAAGCAAGCAGGAAACAGAGGAGCTGGCCAGCAACAAAGAGAATCTACTGGAGTAAACAATGATTAGCAAGTTGCGCTTACAGAGCATATTAGGTGATGGGGAGAATCTCTTTAGAAATATTATTAGTAAGGTCTCCATATTTAAAGTGCTGTTAGGATAGTTACAGATTCTTGAGGCTGAGAAAACTCCAAAGTCTGATTAGGGACATGTCATAAAAATGACCTCCTGTAACAGACCGGTGTGTGGCAAGAACACCTAGGTGCCCACAAAAGGACGGGAGAACTGGGCAACAGAAGCAGGGGGTTCAAAGTCAAAGATGACCATCCTCAAAGCCACACTTGACTCCAAGTCCTCAGTGCCCACTTACAGAGGAGTAATTTGTATTTCATACGAGGTATGCTACAAGTCATGTGCAACTTGTTTTTAATTATGCTTATTAACCACATAATAAACACTACGTGATTCACATTCTACAGCTAGTGTCTGTCATTTCTAAAAATCCTCAGGAGATCTTGCCAAAGACAAATGACCTGGAAGGATTTTATCTGACTACTATGGGCAAAATTTTGTGCCCAGAGACATAAACAGATTCCTCCTGGAATGTTACTTCTACCTTCCCCATTTCTGTAGTTAAGCACAGCACAATATTCTTGATCAACAGATCCTCTAATTTATGTATTAAACTGGGCACCACTGTGTTGGTCTATGAAAGCACAATTGCAGAACTGAGTTATTGAAAATTACCTTTGGATCAGTTGGTCTCTGAAAGTAGAACAGAAATTGATCGAACAACTACTGAAAATGGCTAGTGGGGAAAATGGGTGCTCCAAGAATCCTACTCCCCAAGGAAAACACTGCAAATAATTGCACTTCAGTGATTTTCAGACCCCAAAACTCAGGGAGGAAGAAATCTCAACCACATAAAAGTGCAGCAGTTTCCAGAACTGTGGTGAAGTAAGTAGCTGTTTTTCCCCTTTTCTGTTTGTCTATTTCCGTTCCCCTCAAACCTTAATCGGAGAAGGCAATGGCACCCCACTCCAGTACTCTTGCCTGGAGAATCCCATGGGTGGAGGAGCCTGGTAGGGTGCAGTCCATGGGGTCACTAAGAGTCAGACACGACTTAGCAACTCCACTTTCACTTTTCATTTTCATGCATTGGAGAAGGAAATGGCAACCCACTCCAGTGTTCTTGCCTGGAGAATCCCAGGGACGGGGGAGCCTGGTGGGCTGCCGTCTATGGGGTCGCACAGAGTCAGACATGCCTGAAGTGACTTAGCAGCAGCAGCAGCAAACCTTGATTATAAAAAATGAGATCACAAGATAGGTTCATATTATAAAGTAAATCTAATAATATATCAAAATAAAAATATGTAATGTTATTCAGGAAATATAAGGATGGTTCATTATCATACAATAAATCAAGTAGGTGATTAAATAAGAAAAAGCTTATTAACCTAAGCTTATTAACCTATAAAACATTAACCTAACTCCTGACTAAATGCACCCAATACTTTGCCTCTCCTGTTGGTTCTTTTCTTAGATTAAAAGAAGTAGGAATGAAGAATCATGTAATTAAAGAATGACTAGCTCTCTACACCCATCCAATCTCCTTAGCAATTATGCAGCAGACCAAAGGGTAAGAAAACATCTAGAGAAAGATCATAAAGAGTCAGACAGCCTGCATGCAATGGAAAATGATGGAGAATCTGTCTCAGTGATTAATTGAGATTACTTCCCCATTTTCCCCTTTAAAAACTGTCATGGCTGAGGAAAATCTTTGGAGTTTGTCTCAGGACATGAGTCCACCTTCATCCCAGAGTGCTGGCTCTTCTGATTAAAGCAACTTTCCTTTCTACCAACACTTACCTCTTGATTATTGGCTTTTGAGCAGCAAGTAGCCAAACCTGAGTTCAGTAACAGCAAGAAAATGTAATCTTTAAAAGATGAGATAAAGACATATTTATAGTCTCCTATCCCTAGTGTTTTACTAAACTGTAGAATAAACTGAAACTACCAAGGAAAAAAATGCAATGAAATTCTAAATGTATCCTTGACAAGCTCTAGGTTAGTAATCTAGGTTTGGGTACAAATAATCTACACTGTATTAAGATAACTTTCTTGTGAACTATTTAATTAAAGCTTTTTTGGGAGATGGGGGGATGCCAAATAAATTTTATAAGATGATATTCAGGATATATGAATATAATCATAAGCTTTTTCTTATTTAATCCACCTACTTGATTTATTGTATGATAATGAACCATCCTAATATTTCTGAATAACCTTACATATATTTCTTTTGATATATTACTAGACCTACTTTCTAATATGAAAATAAATTTAATTGGGATATTTGTATTCTTTTTTTAAAGTAGCTATTCACTTAAAAGAAAAACAGGTTCTGGCATTAGAATTATGCTGGCCCCATGAATAAGTAAGGATCTTCTATTATTTCTAGTCAGGCATAATTTAAACATAATGAAATTATCTGTTATATGTCTGTGAATTCATTGATTACTGGGGCTTTTTAAAGGGAAAGTCTAGAGATCGCATTTCTCTTAATTTTTGGTATATTGACTAAAGGTTTTCATTTTTACATAGGTTAATTTTAGTAAATAATTTTCTCCTACATTATCAAATTTGCTATCTAATGTCACATGTGATGTTTTCTTATTGTCATCTTACTTTTTTTTACATCTATGGTTTCCTTTCTCATTTTTAATCTTATATGGGTTTGACCTTTCATTTTTCTTAATCATGCTCACAGCAGTTTTTTCTATTTTATATCTTTTCAAAAGAGTTTTATAGTATATCATTTCTACTATTTTTATTTCCTTTCCATTAATTTTAGGTTTTACCATTATCCTTTCTCTCTTCTAGATTTCGTTTATCTTTTTGTTCTTTTATTAACTTTAAAATGACTGCTAATTTTCTTGTATTTTTCTTCTTTTATGTTTTAAACTATATATTTCTTCTGAATATAACTTTTGCTATATCTGTCCCTATGTATTTTTAAATTTCCTCTTTGTTTCATGAATATTGAAGAATGTTAACGATTTTAGGAATTTAGAAATTTATTTGTTTTAATTCAATTATTATCAAAGAATAAGACCTATACAATCTCTACTTTTTAAATATAAAGTATTCTTTTCAAGGAAATACATTATATTCTTTTTAAATGGACATAAGAAAAGTGGGTAATATATATACAGTGGGCAAAGAAAGTTGCCTTCTATATCAGTAAGTAAAGTATGTTGCAGCCATTAAGCCACCAGACATTTCAGCTGCCACAGTGATGCACCCTGAGGGTTTAGGATGAAGAAAACAGGATACTGGCCCTAGATAAAATACACATCAAAGGAATAGTTTCAGTGAGCCCAGACTCTTGCATTTTCCCATACATAGAAGAGCACTAAATTCCTTAACTTAAGGTATCTAATTTTCTTTAATTAACAGTAATTTTGGGATGTTCCAACTATCTGGTTTTTTGTTTTTTGGGTTTTTTTGCAAAAACTTCTGTATTTTCTGGCTCCTCTTGTACCTCTTCAGAACTGTCCCTCAGTTACCTGTGAGATTATTTTTTGGACTTAAGTCCTCAATATGTCCACTGAATAAAACATAATTCTCAACCTTCAGGTTCTCTATTTTTTTCAGTTGACAATGAGTATGTGTTTATGAATGCACAACCACACACACGCTATATCATTCATCAATGTTGCTTAGTTTTTCAATTTCCTTATCTGTTTTGACTTTTAACCCTCAAGTAATTTTACTTAATTTATACTACAAATTGATTTTTTATCACTGTCTCTTTACATTTTTAATATATCTTCCTCATACATACTTCCTTTGCTACTAGATGCATACTGGGTTATGACTGTTACATCAATAAGAATTGTGCCTATTATAATTTTAAAACATGTTAGTGCTTTTAAACTTATAGCTAAATTTTCTGATGGAATATTGACATTCTTGTCTTTTCTAATACTTACATTTGGTTTGTATCTCGATTAATCTCATTATTTTTCAAATTCTTTATCGCTTGGTCTTACAGGGGAGCAGAATTTGCTATGCCAAATCTTGTCTCTTTGGCATATTGATTATCTTGGACTGAGTATTTTTAAGAAACTGCATACATAGGAGAAACTTTGAGCACTGAGTAGAAGTTACCCTGCAAAGGAAATTTACTTGTATAAGAGAAATCTCCGTTTGTAGGGTGTCTTCCTGCTACACTGTGAAGACGGAGATGACCTTATCTCTAGAGACTATTATCAATGGAGAAGGCAATGACTTAAATTTGCTTAGAGATCTTATCTTGATTTACTGTGCTTTTCTCTGTAATGTCCTATAACTGACAACCCACTCCCAACATCATTTTTTGTCTTAGTTGAAGATAGTATTTAAGGTGAGGGCTTCCATTTTATTTGAGAGTTACTCAGTTTTCCCTGATTTCTCCCATGCATCTGTTAGATGAACCACTGACCAAAACTACCTGCCCTGGCCAGACATGATACTAACTGCTTGCATGAGTTATCTTACAACAGGAGGTTCTGATAAGGAACTTGGAACTAACAAGCTACCACCCACTGGACAAATTCAGTTCAGTTCAGTTCAGTCGATCAGTCATGTCCAGCTCTTTGCGACCCCATGAATCGCAGCACGCCAGGCCTCCCTGTCCATCACCAACTCCCGGAGTTCACTCAAACTCACGTCCATCGAGTCAGTGATGCCATCAAGCCATCTCATCCTCTGTCATCCCCTTCTCCTCCTGCCCCCAATCCCTCCCAGCATCAGAGCCTTTCCCAATGAGTCAACTCTTCACATGAGGTGGCCAAAGTACTGGAGTTTCAGTTTTAGCATCATTCCTTCCAAAGAAATCCCAGGGCTGATCTCCTTCAGAATGGACTGGTTGGATCTCCTTGCAGTCCAAGGGACTCTCAAGAGTCTTCTCAAACACCACAGTTCAAAGGCATCAATTCTTCGGTGCTCAGCTTTCTTCACAGTCCAACTCTCACATCTATACATGACCACTGGAAAAACCATAGCCTTGACTAGATGGACTTTGGTTGGCAAAGTAATGTCTCTGCTTTTGAATATGCTATCTAGGTTGGTCATAACTTTCCTTCCAAGGAGTAAGTGTCTTTTAATTTCATGGCTGCAGTCACCATCTGCAGTGATTTTGGAGCCCAAAAAAATAAAGTCTGACACTGTTTCCACTGTTTCCCATCTATTTCCCATGAAGTGACAGGACCAGATGCCATGATCTTCATTTTCTGAATGTTGAGTTTTAAGCCAACTTTTTCACTCTCCTCTTTCAACTTCATCAAGAGGCTTTTTAGTTCCTCTTCACTTTCTGCCATAAGGGTGGTGTCATCTGCATATCTGAGGTTATTGATATTTCTCCCGGCAATCTTGATTACAGCTTGTGTTTCTTCCAGCCTAGCATTTCTCATGATGTACTCGGCATAGAAATTAAATAAGCAGGGTGACAATATTCAGCCTTGACGCACTCCTTTTCCTATTTGGAACCATCTGTTGTTCCATGTCCAGTTCTAACTGTTGCTTCCTGACCTGCATATAGGTTTCTCAAGAGGCAGGTCATGTGGTCTGGTATTCCCATCTCTTTCAGAATTTTCCACAGTTTATTGTGATCCACACAGTCAAAGGATTTGGCATAGTCAATGAAGCAGAAAGAGATGTTTTTCTGGAACTCTCTTGCTTTTTCTATGATCCAGCGGATGTTGGCAATTTGATCTCTGGTTCCTCTGCCTTTTCTAAAACCACCTTCAACATCTGGAAGGTCATGGTTCATGTATTGCTGAAGCCTGGCTTGGAGAATTTTGAGCATTACTTTACTAGCGTGTGAGATGCGTGCAGTTGTGCGGTAGTTTGAGCATTCCTTGGCATTGCCTTTCTTTGGGGTTGGAATGAAAACTGACCTTTTCCAGGCCTGTGGCCACTGCTGAGTTTTCCAAATTTTCTGGCATATTGAGTGAAGCACTTTCACAGCATCATCCTTCACGATTTGGAGTAGCTCAACTGGAATTCCATCACCTCCACTAGCTTTGTTCATAGTGACGCTTTCTAAGGCCCACTTAACTTCACATTCCAGGATGTCTGGCTCTAGGTCAGTGATCACACCATCGTGATTATCTGGGTCGTGAAGATCGTTTTTGTACAGTTCTTCTATGTATTCTTGCCACCTCTTCTTAATATCTTCTGCTTCTGTTAGGTCCATACCATTTCTGTCCTTTATCGAGCCCATCTTTGCATGAAACATTCCCTTGGTATCTTTAATTTTATTGAAGAGATCTCTAGTCTTTCCCATTCTGTTGTTTTCCTCTATTTCTTTGCATTGATCGCTGAAGAAGGCTTTCTTATCTCTTCTTGCTATTCTTTGGAACTCTGCATTTATATGCTTATATCTTTCCTTTTTTCCTTTTCTCCTTTGCTTTTTGCTTCTCTTCTTTTCACAGCAATTTGCAAGGCCTCCCCAGACAGCCATTTTGCTTTTTTGCATTTCTTTTCCATGGGGATGGTCTTGATCTCTGTCTCCTGTACAATGTCACGAACCTCAGTCCATAGTTCCTCAGGTAATCTATCAGATCTAGTCCCTTAAATCTATCTCTCACTTGCACTGTATAATCATAAGGGATTTGATTTAGGTCATACCTCAATGGTCTAGTGGTTTTCCCTACTTTCTAGGGGTTCATGGTCTGAGCCACAGTCAGCTCCTGGTCTTGTTTTTTGTTGACTGTATAGAGCTTCTCCATCTTTGGCTGCAAAGAATATAATCAATCTGATTTTGGTGTTGACCATCTGGTGAAGTCCATGTGTAGAGTCTTCTCTTGTGTTGTTGGAAGAGGGTATTTGCTCTGACCAGTGCATTTTCTTGGCAAAACTCTATTAGTCTTTGCCCTGCTTCATTCCATATTCCAAGGCCAAATTTGCCTGTTACTCCAGGTGTTTCTTGACTTCCTACTTTAGCATTCCAGTCCCCTATAATGAAAAAGACATCTTTTTTGGGTGTTAGTTCTAAAAGGTCTTGTAGGTCTTCATAGAACCATTCAACTTCAGCTTATTCAGCATTACTGGTTGGGGCATAGACTTGGATTACTGTGATATTGAATGGTTTGCCTTGGAAACAAAGAGAGATCATTCTGTCGTTTTTGAGATTGCATCAAAGTACTGCGTTTCGGACTCTTTTGTTGACCATGATGGCTACTCCATTTCTTCTGAGGGATTCCTGCCTGCAGTAGTAGATATAATGGTCATCTGAGTTAAATTCACCCATTCCAGTCCATTTTAGTTCTCTGATTCCTAGAATGTCGACATTCACTCTTTCCATCTCCTGTTTGCCACTTCCAATTTGCCTTGATTCATGGACCTGACATTCCAGGTTCCTATGCAATATTGCTCTTTACAGCATCGGACCTTGCTTTTATCACCAGTCACATCCACAGCTGGGTATTATTTTTGCTTTGGCTCCATCCCTTCATTCTTTCTGGAGTTATTTCTCCATTGATCTCCAATAGCATATTGGGCACCTACTGACCTAGGGAGTTCCTCTTTCAGTGTCCTATCATTTTGCCTTTTCATACTGTTCATGGGGTTCTCAAGGCAAGAATACTGAAGTGGTTTGCCATTCCCTTCTCCAGTGGACCACATTCTATCAGACCTCTCCACCATGACTCGCCCATCTTGGGTGGCCCCATGGGCATGGCTTAGTTTCACTGAATTAGACAAGGCTGTGGTCCTAGTGTGATTAAATTGACTAGTTTTCTGTGAGTATGGTTTCAGTGTGTCTGCCTCTGATGCCCTCTCGCAATTACTACCGTCTTAGGTTTCTCTTACTTTGGACGTTGGGTATCTCTTCACGGCTGCTCCAGAAAAGTGCAGCCACTGCTCCTTACCTTGGATGACGGGTATCTCCTCACCGTGACCCCTTCTGACCTTGAATGTGGAATAGCTCCTCTAGGCCCTCCTTCGCCCGCACAGCCACCGCTCCTTGGAGGTGGGGTCGCTGCTCCCGGCCAATGCCCTTGGCCTCCGGCGTGGGGCAGGTCCTCCCAGCTGCTGCCCATGGCCTTGGGCATGGGGTAGGTCCTCCCGGCCGCCACCCCTGGCCTGGGACGAGGGTAGCTCCTCTTGGCCGCTGCCCCTAACCTCGGACATGGGGTAGATCCTCTCAGCTGCTGCCCCTGACCTTGGACGTGGGGCAGCCGCCCGCGCTAAATGCGCTGGTCGCAGCCGCCCAGAAGAGCAGACACTAGTTCATATATCCTATCAACCTCCAGAATCCTCCTCTCTAGAATACACCTCGGCTAAGTGATGCATGTGCCACCAGGAAGGACCCTGAATCAGAACAACTGGCCAGAGATACCCAGGAACTAACCTCTTTACCATAAAACCCAAGACTGCAGAAGTTCTCCTGGGTTCCCTCACCCTACTGCTCTCTGCCCTGGCACCCCTTTCCAACAGTCTCTTGCTTTGTCAGCACATGTGTCTCCTTGGAAAACTCATTTCCATGTGTTAGACAAGAGCCCACTCCTAGGTTCTAGAAAGGGTCCCCCTTCCTGCAACATATACCTGTTATTAGACTTTTGTTTGTCTTTCTTCTATTAATCTGTTTTGTGTCAACTAAATTATTAAGCCAGTCAAAGAACTAGGTTGGAGAAGAATATTTTCCTTTCCTACAACCTGAACCAAGTTTCCTGTGAACAACACATCGCCTGATTTTGTTTTCTAAACTAATATGACAGCCTTTGTCTTTTTATGGAAGAATTTAGTCAGAGAAGTCAGTTTTCAAGATGAACCAGGGCACAGGAGGGAGACTTCCTTTGCATATTTAAGTAGACTGTGTTCCAAAGATATAGAAATTGTTGAGGCTGGAGAATCACCTTCTTATATAAAAAGGTGCTTCTATAGGGAATGCTCCATGAATTCCAATTGCTTTGCAGACTGTCTTAGAGTCACCATGATTCCCTGGTAACACTTCTCATCAAAGACTGTTCTATGGGGAAGAAATTAAATGCTGAACAGTCTAAGAAGCTGAGAAAAAAAGGCAGAAGAAAAAAGAAAGTAAGGGATCAGATAATATAAGTCACCACTGAGCCAATTAAGGAGAAAGGGATGCAGCAGGCTGTCCCAGACAAAACCTATTGGAGGTCAAGTGTAGACAACTAGTACAAGTTCTTGCACAGCTAATGTATCCCCAAGCATGAAGTGAGGAACATGAAGAGAGGCAGCCTCCTACCGTGCACTTGCCAGTTAACAAGGCAGGAACAGTGCAGGCTGCAAAAAAAACAGGTGATGCCAAGAGCAGGGGTTGACACAGGTTGTGTGAGGCCTGCCTAAAGCTTCAACTCTTTGGAGAAGGGGGATACTTTAAGCACAAGAACACAAAATTAGGTACAAATGAATATTTATTGAGATAAGAAAAGGAATAATAAGAAATGACTGGGTTCTAAGAGATCCAGGTCTTTCCTCTTAGGTCTTTTTGGAAAAGTAGCCAGAAATTCTTCTGTAGATGCTGCCTGGTTATATTCAAGTGTTCCTTCTTCAGGTAGGACACTTAAACTCTCAGCCCTGGCTGGGACTATGTAAGGGAGAGACCCAAACTTTAGCTCAACTAGTCTCCAGGTAAATCCACTTCTAGCCAAAGTGTTGACTTCTATAAGGAATAAAGGATGTATCCATTCAAAACAGGCTAACCCCGGCAGCCAAGCCCAGAGATATATGAGGCAATCCTAAAACAAAGGGCTACTAACAGGATGTAAACTTAATTTACCCATCCAAAAGTTCAGGTGATTTGAGGACTCAGGTGTCAATGCACAATTTCTGAATTTTTAAAGATGGTTAAGGCACACCCTCAGAGAAGGCAATGGCACCCCACTCCAGTACTCTTGCCTGGAAAATCCCATGGGTGGAGGAGCCAGGAAGGCTGCAGTCCACGGAGTCGCTGAGGGTCGGACACGACTGAGCGACTTCACTTTCACTTTTCACTTTCATGCACTAGAGAAGGAAATGGCAACCCACTCCACTGTTCTTGCCTGAAGAATCCCAGGGACGAGGGAGTCTGGTGGGCTGCTGTCTATGGGGTCACACAGAGTCGGACATGACTGAAGTGACTCAGCAGTAGCAGCAAGGCACACCCTACTGATCAGAGAAACACAGTGGAAGAAGCTGAATTCCTTGGGAAAATACATTGGGGAGCAAGATTTTGTAAATGCTGAGCATTTGGCAGCACCACTCACTTTCCCCCCAAAAAAAGATGGGACTAGATTCCATAAAGTAGGAGGAGCTGAATTAAAAGACAATTGGTGGATGTGCAGTAGAGCAAATATAAACTTAAGCAACTATATGTATTTTTTAAATTTGTATTTTATATTAGAGCATAGTAGATTCAGTTCAGTTCAGTCGCTCAGTAGTGTCCAACTCTTTGCGACCCACTGAACTGCAGCACTCCAGACCTCCCTGTCCATCACCAATTCCCGGAGTTCACTCCAACTCTCATCAAGTCAGTGATGCCATCAAGCCATCTCATCCTCTGTCGTCCCCTTCTCCTCCTGCCCCCAATCCCTGTCAGCATCAGAGTCTTTTCCAGTGAGTCAACTCTTCACATGAGGTGGCCAAAGTACTGGAGTTTCAGCTTTAGCATCATTCCTTCCAAAGAAATCCCAGGACTGGTCTCCTTTAGAATGGACTGGTTGGATCTCCTTGCAGTCCAAGAGACTCTCAAGAGTCTTCTCCAACACCCACAGTCCAACTCTCACATCCATATGTGACTACTGGAAAAACCATAGCCTTGACTAGACAGACCTTTGTTGGCAAAGTAATGTCTCTACTTTTCAATATGCTATCTAGGTTGGTCAAAACTTTCCTTCCAAGGAGTAAGCATCTTTTAATTTCATGGCTGCAGTCACCGTCCGCAGTGATTCTGGAGCCCCCAAAAATAAAGTCTGACACTGTTTCCACTGTTTCCCCATCTATTTCCCATGAAGTGATGGGACTGGATGCCATGATCTTTGTTTTCTGAATGTTGAGCTTTAAGCCCACTTTTTCACTCTCCACTTTCACTTTCATCAAGAGGCTTTTGAGTTCCTCTTCACTTTCTGCCATAAGGGTGATGTCATCTGCATATCTTAGGTTATTGATATTTTTCCCAGCAATTTTTATTCTAGCTAGTGCTTTCTCCAGCCCAGTGTTTCTCATGATGTTCTCTACATATAAGTTAAATAAGCAGGGTGACAATATTCAGCCTTGACGTACTCCTTTTCCTATTTGGAACCAGTCTGTTGTTCCATGTCCAGTTCTAACTGTTGCTTCCTGACCTGCATACAAATTTCTCAAGAGGCAGATTAGGTGGTCTGGTATTCCCATCTCTTTCAGAATTTTCCACAGTTTCTTGTGATCCACACAGTCAAACGCTTTGGCATAGTCAATAAAGCAGAAATAGATCTTTTTCTGGAACTCTCTTCCTCTTTCCATGATCCAGCGGACGTTGGCAATTTGATCTCTGGTTCCTCTGCCTTTTCTAAAACCAACTTGAACATCTGGAAGTTCACGGTTCATGTATTGCTGAAGCCTGGCTTGGAGAATTTTGAGCATTACTTTACTAGTGTGTGAGACGAGTGCATTTGTGAGGTACTTTGAGCCTTCTTTGGCATCACCTTTCTTTGGGATTGGAATGAAAACTGACCTTTTCAAACAGTCCTGTGGCCACTGCTGAGTTTTCCAAATTTGCTGGCAAATTGAGTGCAGCACTTTCACACATCATCTTTCAGGATTTGAAATAGCTCAACTGGAATTCCATCACCACCATTAGCTTTGTTCATAGTGATGCTTTCTAAGGCCCACTTGACTTCACATTCCAGGATGTCTGGCTCTAGGTCAGTGATCACACCATCGTCAGATTATTGGACCATAAAAAAAGCTGAGCACTGAAGAATTTATGCTTTTGAACTGTGGTGCTGGAGAAGATGCTTGAGAGTCCCTTAGACTGCAGGAGATCAAACCAGTCAATCCTAAAGGAAGTCAGTCCTGAATATTCATGGGAAGGACTGATGCTAAAGCTGAAACTCCAATACTTTGGCCATCTCATGTGAAGAACTGACTTATTGGAAAAGACCCTGATGATGCTGGGAAAGATTGAAAGCAGGAGGACAAAGGGACAACAGAGGATGAGATGGATGTATGGCATCACTGACTCAATGGACCTGAGTTTGAGTAAGCTCTGGGTATTGGTGATGGACAGGGGAAGCCTGGCATGCTGCAGTCCATGGGGTCACAAAGATTCGGACACAACTGAGCCACTGAACTGAACTGATAGTACATTAATAATGTTGTGTTAGTTTCAAGTGTACAGCAAAGTGATTCAGTTATACATATATATGTGTCTATTATTTTTCAAATTCTTTTCCCATTTAGGTGAAGTAATCAGATACATGGGCTTTCCTGGTGGCTCAGATGGTAAAGCATCTGTCTGCAATGCAGGAGACCCGGGTTCAATCCCTGGGTTGGGAAGGTCTCCTGGAGAAGGAAATGGCACCCCATTCCACTATTCTTGCCTGGAAAATCCCATGGACGGCGGAGATGGGTAGGCTACCATCCATGGTATCACAAAGAGTCAGACACAACTAAGTGATTTCACTTTCACTTTCAAGCAGATACATATTTTAAAATTTGTAGTTAATTAGCTATAAATTGATTGTCAAAGTTCGGAAGGAGACAGAGTGAATGACTGCAAGCCCCAGAGGAATGGACTAGCCACCAACCTCCTACCAATGAGGCTGGTATAAGGAGCATGGTCCATTTGGGAAAGCATATCAAGTTCTCCAAATTTCAGTGTTCAAGAGGATAATGTGAAGTCATCTTAAGGAAGCTAATTCAGTGAACTTTCTCATTCTGAAAGAGGTGGAGGAGTCAAAACTTTTGATGGATTTAATCTGGATTTAAGGCCATAAAACCAAACTTGGAATTTTCTGGTAAGGCAAACAAATATTCCCCACTCTTCAGGCTTGTCAGTCCTGCTGCTGAGAGCCCAGTACCTGTCAACCCCTTCCTCTAGTCAGTGGAGAGATTAGAGACCTTCACCTGCAGGTGTGTCCTGGATTAGCTCAGGGATGGGGTGAGTTTGAATGTGGTTATATATTAAGACCTTAACCTCTTCTTGGGTAGTGGTATAAATAATGGGATTTCCCAGTGACTCATTAGTAAAGAATCCACCTGCAATGCAGGAGACTCAGGTTCGATCTCTGGGTCAGGGAGATTCCCCTGGAGAAGGAAATGGCAACCCACTCCAGTATTCTTGCCTGGAGAATCCCATGGACAGAGGAGCCTGGTGGGCTACAAAGGACCACAAAAGAGTTGGACAAAATGGAAGGGACTTAGCACACACAAATGATGTCAGTTGTATTGGCAGGACCCAGAATTAGGCGCTTGACTTAAGTTCATATCCTGTGTATCTGGCATGTGTCCTTTGGAAGCTTATCGTATGTATGCATAATCTCTTCCACACATGCCTAATCTATATATAAATAAGGCTCTCCCTCCACTCATCATTTACAGCAGATCATCCACTAGGATAATCTCGAATCTTACTTGGGCAAGGAATTGACAACTCATTGAGTCTGCCAGAACCTTCTTTCTATAGAATAGATCTCATGTCCTTCAGTTTTATCTTTGTCCTGGTTCATACTCAATGGACCCCGTGTTCCAAAGAGACCACTATACCTCTTGAGAGAAGAGTTTAAAATTTTGCAAATACATGTTGAGCCCTGTTAGTATGCCAGCAATACTCTATCTCAAACCAAAAATTTTTTACTTAGGTCACATGGTTTGCAGCCACTTGTATAGAAACAGACTTGCTAACATTTTATAAAGGAAGCATCAGGTACGGGTAACTTAAAGCAGTTGAAAGAATATTATGTTTTAGGTTCAACATAATATTCCCAGATAAAATCCTCAACATAGCCTTTTATGTATCCCACTGAAATGGGATGGTCAATGATAAATGGACTAATGTTTAAGACAGTCTGAGGGAATGCAGATAATGATGCCCTCATTTTACTGTATCCCAAGTTCAATTTGACTTTGGTTTTAGGGACTTAACTAAGTCTGACGCGTATGAATCATTCTATCAGCACTTTTGTCTATGGGTTTTGTGGGAATAGAGCATCTAATAAATTTTTCATTAGTTTTTGTGCCCATTGACATTAATCATAAACTTTCTGTGTAAGAATCTCACGTTAACAAAACTTGCCTTTGATTTAACATTTACTTAGTGGAGAATGTAAAACGAAAATGCTAAGGCAAAACTGTACTCTAAAACATGGTTCACCATACACATTTCCTTGAAAATAAAAAATTTATTTACTCATGTGATATAGCTGTAGTATATTTAACTGGTGACTTTCTGCAAGTTTTTATTTTTATTTATGGGATACAGCTACCAAATTGTAGTTATAGAGAATATTTGGGATTGATACAGCATTTACCACATTTGTAAATGTGGAGGAAATATTTACTGGGATGAAAAACGTAATCCCAGACTTTCAAATGAAGATTAAGAGCTTAATCTAAGTACAGGAATGTCAAACAAGTGCCAAAAGTATTTAAGAGTATAATATAAAACCACATTCAATTCTAACTGTAACTGTCAGCCTAACTGTAAATTGGAGAAGGCAATGGCACTCCACTCCAGTACTCTTGCCTGGAAAATCCCATGGATGGAGGAGCCTGCGACTTTAGGGCTTTTCACATCATGCATTGGAGGAGGAAATGGCAACCCACTCCAGTGTTCTTGCCTGGAGAATCCCAGGGACGGCGGGGCCTAGTGGGCTGCTGTCTATGGGGTCGCACAGAGTTGGACACGACTGAAGCGACTTAGCAGCAGCAGCAGCAACTGTAAGTTATATTGTTAACAGTATAATAAATACAGTTTATTCAGTGTTTACTATTCTTCAGGCAGTTTTAAGCATTTTGCATGAACTAATCAAGGAAATGTTATAGCAATCCTATAAGGTAGGTACTATTATTAACTGTATTTTCCAATAACACTTTAAATATAAAATTAATAGGCAAAGCCAATTTAGTTTCAACTGTACTTTGAATCTCAGCTGTAAATATTACATTTTGAGGATAGTATTTGTCAAAATTATTTGTGATAAACTACATTATTGATTTAACTGATTATTTTTTATAATCACTGCTATAAAAAGATATCAAATGAAGTAGACATTGAGGTATTTTCCTGTGTTTGCTTTTGTCATGGTTACTTGTAAAAGAAAATAAATTGACAATTTTATAAGTTTGTCATCACATTTTAAATTGTGTCACTTTTGCCTGGAAATTTATTTTAACAATTTAAGTAATGTATGAGATATGATGTGTATATGAATGTGATGATCAAAATTTATACATGCTCGGGCACTACTGATATCATAGACAGAGTACTGTCCTAAATTAATGAAGTGGGTGTAGGATCTAATACTCATTTATGCCCAATGGATGCATCAGAGGAAAAAAAATGTATCTCCAAGCCAAATATGTACACCAACATCCACATACTTCAGTGAACACTATATCCAAACTCTGATTATAGGGACATTTTTAAAAGAACATTTTCTCCTCCATTAATTATGTCAGTTGCTTCCCCAGCAATTTACACTCATGAACCTTGGTTTCCAAGACATTTTATAATGACAACATAAATGAATGAACAGAGACTTTTCAGCCTTCCCTTTATATGAAAATGGCTAAGGGCACCTTTTAAGTGTTCCCATTGTTCTATCACTGTGTACTTCCTCTGAGAATAATTGCATTACCTTTGCCTACTCTGAGATATCCTTGAAAATAAAAACCAAGGTTTTATCTCAGAGGTAAATGTTCTGCAAACCAGAGACACTCGTTGCTGTACTTCCTAATTCCCTTGCTGAAGCCCATGACCTTCACTGTCATCAGTCCTGGAGAACAGCTTTCAAGCAGTTGCATTTTGGTGACTGAAAGTGAAATGCTTTGTTCAAACCACCACAAACAAGTCACAGAGCAAGTCTATTTACATGTTAATGGAATAGCAGAACAGAGATGCTTACAGCAACCCAGAAGTTACCATCAAGATCCCTCACAGAGACTGTATAACTTTAGGTGGTATTTTACAGATGGCTCTTAAAATAACCAAAAGATGCCCTATTTTAACCTTACCTAATTCACTTATATAATGCAGATACAAGAATATTACACATCGGCCCTGCTCCCTGGTCCTGGCCCAGAATTCTTTCACAGTCAGGACATTCTTCCCTTGGAATGAGGTAGAAGATGATGGATGTGATATAAATTACCACTCTCAGGCCATAAATTACTTAGGCTGGGTCCCTGCCAAGGCTCTTATCCAAGGAAACTCCAATGGGTCAGGTTGAGTACCAAGATACCCTTCAAACAGAAAGGATATGCAAATTTTAGCAATCATATCTATAACCATAATTCATTCCTTTCATGAATTCATTTTCACATTTCACATTTTCCATTAGAACAGAGCCACTTCCCCACAGGACCATCTCACCCAAAATAATGCATAAGATGTAAGGACTTATCTCTGACTAATTCATCCCTTGCACCTCCTTGGAGAACTAGGGGAGGGTGGTTTCCTCATTATTCTCCTAATTGCATTATCTAATTTGGACAGACACAGTTTAATACTGAGGATCAAGGCATTCTTTGGGCTTTATCAGTTCTAAGTTATCTCTGATTTATTTAAATAAAACAATACATTAAGCCTCTAGTTAAACATGCCATATTAAAAACCCTTGTTTATCACCTTTCTCTCCCAGGAACACATTAAATGATCTTACAGGAATGAAAACAAAGTTTTAAGTTAGTACAGACAAATATAGGAGGGGAAAAAAAAAAAAGATAGTAGCCATAGAATACTTTTACGGGGATGACACAGAGAGAAAGAACTGATTTATTAAGGAACCCAACCAAGGCACCTGTAGGGAGAAATGCTAATGATAAGTGACAATATGCACCCCTGGTCAATGTGCTTAGGACTTGGAGACACAAAGTTCTTCAGTGGGCAAGGATCAAACTGGTTAAATATAAATATAAATATAGGAAGCAATTAGAATCCATGATCCTCCCTCTTACTTCTGAAAACCAATTGTACCCCATTCTTAGGCAGGGGGGTCAAATTTTTACTCTCTGGAGAAATTGACCTAGAGAGGTTTTGGACAACCAACATCAAAGAGGCAGGAACAAACCCCCTTATCTTTTAAAAAAAAAAAAAAAAGAGAGAGAGAGAGAGAGACTATAACTATATAAAAGTTTGCAGGGCCACTGCATGATGCATAGTAGAATTCCAGGACATCTTCACACTAAATGGTGGGGCCTTCAACTACTCTCATCCACTCAGCTCACAGAAGACCAGAATATTTTACCACCACTTTCCCTCCATGCCTGAAGAGAAGAGTGGAAGGTTTAAAAGATTTTCACATATTTATGCTTGAAAGTCTGCCCAATGAACCAGCTAACTCAACTACTAATCACTCTATAATATTAATAAAACCATGTGAGGTAGGGGCCCAACTTTATTCTTTTGCATGTGGATATCCAGCTGCCAAACACCATTTGTTGAAAAGACTCATAATGCTGTTTGTTTCTCTTTATCTCCCTACTGCTTGGTTCTGGAGGCATATTCAGCTGTGGCAGTGCATGCAAAAAGAGAAACTAAAGCTCTAGGCTTTCGGCCATCAGACCTAGAAGAGGGCCCTTTGGGAATGAGAGAGTGTCAAAGATATTGAGGAGAGGGCTCGATGCGTATGAATCTGACATGAACAAATCCCAAAGCTTTGGTAACCAAAAATCACAGAGCAGAAATCTGTGTAATTTCCAAAGTGGGCAACCAAAGCAGGTCTAAAGAATAGAGCAAAGTGAGAAATGAATTGAGTTGGATCCACAGACCACAAGACATGGGTTAGAACTTGTGTTCTGAAGTTAATTTAGTTGTCTGCTAAAATAAAGGAAAATATACACAATGTCTCTAGGATTTAAATAAGATGTAAGAATCTATTAATATAATATTCAGAATCTCCAGGATATAATATAAAATTACTTGTTATATGAAGAATGAAGAAAATCTCAACAACTCACAAAGTAAGAGGCAAGCAACAGACACCAATCCAAAGGTGACACACATGTTGGAATTATGATGCAAAGACTTCCAAAGCAGCCATGATAACCAGGCTCTGAGACCTAAAGACCAACACTGAAAGGATGGATCATCTCAGCATGGAAATATAAGGTATAAATTGAATAAAATGGAAATTTTAGAGCTGAAAAACACAAAAACCAAAATTTAAAATACAGCTGATGAACCCAACAGCAGAATAGAGATGGCTAAAGAGTCAGTGAACTTAAACCTAGATAAACAGAAATGATTCAATTTGTACCAAAAAGGAAAAAAAAAAATTGAAATAAAATGATCATACCCTCTCCCATGGAACTGTGTAAAAATGCTACAAGGTTTAACTTTCATGTTACCAACATCTCAGAAGGGGAAAACAAGGAGGGTAGTTTAGAAAAAAAAAAACTAAAGAAGTAATATATAGAAACTTTGAAAAATATATAAACTTACAGGTTCATAAAGCTTAGTAAAACCCAAAGATGATAAACTCAAAGAAGTTCATGCCCAGACATGCTATAATCAAACTGATGAAAACCAAATTCTACCACCCCTTCCACATGCATGAAAGCAGTCAGAGGAAAAAAGCATATTATATATAGGGAATATATAATTGGAATGACAATCATCAGAAATCAAGGAGGCTGTTAAGCAGTAGGACAACACTTTTAGAGAGTCTACCAAAAATAGCTATTAACCTTGAATTCTATATCCAGTGAAAATATCCTTTAGGAATGAAGGTGAAATAAAGATGTTCTCAGATAAATAAAAACAGAGACTTCATCATTGGTACACCTGCTCTAGAACAAATGAAAGTATTTTAAATTGATCAAAATTGAAAGAACAGCATATCAAAATTTGTGGAATGCAGCTAAATAGTGCTTAGAGTAAAATATATAGCATTTAATGCTTATATTAGCAAATAAGAAAGGTCTCAAATCAATCACCCAACCTTCCACCCACAGAAACCAGAGAAAAAGAAGAGCAAAATAATCCCAAAGCAAGCAGAAAGGAGGAAATGGTAAGAGCAGATCAATGACACTAAGCACAGAAAAAAATAGAAAAAAATCTATGAACATAAGAGCTCACTAAAAAAAAATATATATATATATATATATCAATCTCCAGTAAAATTGACAGAAAAAAATGATGTACAAATGACCAGTTTGAGAAGCAAAATGGGAGATACCACTACATACCACACAAACAACCAATATAATATTGTAAAGTAAAAATAAATAAATAAATAAAAATAAAATAATTAAAAAAAAAAAAAAAGAGTAAGGTATTAGTACAAACAACTCTATCACATAATGTTGACAACTTTGATGAAATGAGCCAATTTCTCAAAAGCTACAATCTATCAAAACTCTCCAAGGTGAAATATAAAAATGACCAAAACTCTGGAAGGGGCAGATATTTCGAACAGACAAAACTGAAGCAAATAAACCAACTTTTTGTGCTTGTTGAAGATACTGTGCACATGAAGTCTTTAAGATGAACAAAAGTTTTCCTAACCAGGGAACCAAGTTATTTAGTATGGAGCTTGAAAGGAAGGCTTAACAACTTTGGAATCATTGGAGATAACTTTAAATTTTAGATTTTTTGCATGTGTACATAGAGCATTCCCTGAAATTAGAAAGATATTCTAATTATATATAATCTAGTATCTGGGCTTCCCTGGTAGCTCTGATGGTAAAGAGTCTGCCTGCAATTCAAGAGACCCAGGTTCAGTCCTTGGGTTGGGAAGATCCCCTGGAGAAGGGAATGGCAACCCATTCCAGTATTCTTGCCTGGAGAACGCTATGGACAAAGGAGCCTGGTGGCCTACAGTCCATGGGGTTGCAAACAGCTGGACATGACTGAGCAATTGACATGGTATTATCTATATAATAAAAATAATAATATGTAATAATAAAATTATGCATTAATATTAATATATAGACAATCAATATGAATATATAACTGATATTGTTAATTATTAATATCAATATACTGTATAATATCTAATGCAAACATTAGATTATATAATTAGAATATCTTTCTAACCCATGACATGGGTAAACCCAAGGGATCTAAACCTCTGCTCAGAGACATGCTTGGTATTTGAATGCGGGTAGATGAGAAGTTCCTGCCAACCCATCACACTGCTATACTGATGCACCCTGAGATATCACAGGACACTCAACACTAATCCTCCCCACGTGCATATCCCAGTCTCCACAGGGGAGGAGGATGCTGGAGGGACATGAGACTTCTCTCCCCAGTTCAACCTGATCACCACTCCAGATGGAAGATGGCAGAGGTCTAGAGCAGAGCTGGGGTAAGGGAGGCCAAGCAAAGCCTGGGGCATCAGGGATTGATAGCAGGGGGCAATCGTCTATCCTAGGGAGGTAAGGAGGCTGCAGGAGGCAAGTCCACGCAAGCTCTCCCTCTACATGTGCTCCATTGTCCCACTGGACTTTAATTCTAAATCATAAATTTAAGATAAAATAATTACAAATTTCAAGATGTCAACCATAGAACATTAGCCCCCAATCATGGGACCCTTCTGAACATGGAGCCTTAATGCAGCTGCACAAGTGGCACATCCTAAATGCAAAGGCGGAAAGTTTCCACAACACAGGAGATGTTGTGTAAGGAAAACAGCAGTGGGCTGAGGGATGAGGAGGCCTTTGATCTACTGTTGGTTTGACTGCTATTTTGCTATGTGTCACTATATTTCTTTGAGCCTCAGTTTGCACATCCATAAAATAAGAAACTTCACAAGGTCTATTGTACTAAGTATGACTCTCTAGAAGTGAGACCATAGAATATGTATCTTTATGCAGGCCTCTAGGCTTTTGCTATCAAAGTATGGTGTACAGACCAGCAACTGAGTATTATCTGAGAATGTGTTACAAATGCAGAATATCAGGCCCCACCCCAGACCTGCTGAATCAGGATACTTATTTTTATCAAGATCCACAGGTAACAGGAACATTAAAGTTTGAAAGCATTACTGTAGATGATTTCACAATAAGCCAAGTAATAGGGACCACCGACGCAGAGTACCACAAAGGCCTCATTCAGCAACCAACATCACAACTTTATGCAACAGCTAAATGCCAACAGTGGTTAATGCACACATTAGAAAATTTGGTAAATTCATTAAGCAAGGACTTGCTTTCACTTATGTTTTAAGTAAAAAATGTGTGTTTAAAAGGTTTCATTCCATCTTCATTCTGTTCTCATTTCATGTTTCTTCGTAATAGCCTGTTCATAAAATAAATTGATTTAATTTTCCACTATGTTTAGGAAAAAGAGGAAGAGGTCTTACATTAGTATTTTCACCAACCAGTCTCTGAAACTTAAATATATAGCTTCCCTTAAAGTAGACTTGTTTACTAAAATACTTATTACTAATGATGATTTTATGATAGCTTTTTTCTAACTTCAGCTTTATTTTCTCTTTAGCTTCAACATCTATATTACATTTCTAAAAGCAAAGGGATTGCGCTAGATTAAATTCATCCTGAAATTTTATCCAGTATTGTTAGGGAAAGCACATAGACTGAAACCGCCACCTTGGCCAGGAACCATAGTAACCATTTGTGTGAGTTATTTTATGACAGGAGGTCATGGTAAGGAACACCGAATGAATAAGCTACCACTCACCAGAAGAGTTTGGGAAAGGTCAAAAGGAGACACCACGTGTCTAACCACTTCCCAGAATCCTTGCTGGCATCCAACTTGGCTGAGGAATGCATACACTGCCAGGTAGGACTCTGAGTCAGAATGATTAGCCAAAGACAACTCAGAAACCAATCCCATTCCATAAAACCCAAGCCCATGAGCCACGTGGCAGAGCAGTTCTCCTGGGTTCCCTTACCTCCTGGTTCCGCCTGGGCGTCCTTTCCAATAAAATCTCTTGCTTTGTCAGCATGTGTGTCTCCTCAGACAACTCATTTCTGAGTGTTAGCCAAGAGTGCACTTTCGGGCCCTGGAAGGGGTCCCCCTTCCTGCAACAGTATCATTGTTTAGGTAAATATGCTAATTTCCACAGAAACTAGAGATAGGTCTTTGATCAATTTCCCATATTATGTGCTTCATACTCAATAGTCTCTTCAGACTGCTAATAAGTACTGACTACAGGAATCTACACATTCTTCCTGGCAGAGCCTGCACTCCATATGTTTCAACATGAAGAACATCAGGAAGTAATTTTTTCTCTCAAATAATTTATGTTGATATACATTGATAAAAGGCATAAGGTGATGACTTTTCAGTCAGCTCAGTCCTAGAGTCTTAATTCTTTAATTCTGAAGCTTCTTGGGGCCTAGCACATTTCTTATGATGGATGTAAAGGGAAGGGCATAGAACAGTTTGGTAAGTAGCATCATGAGTTATTGGCCCAGATTCCAGGGAGAACATTGGTGGGCTAGCTTATAGTGAAGTGGGTTTTTGCTCTTTCTTGGTCCATTTTTTCAAGCATTTGCTGAGAGGATTTCAGACTGGCCTCGTAGCTAATGTAGACCAGAATTCTTTTGAAAATTTGAGAGTATGTCAAATGAGTTGAACTGATATGTTTTTCACTTGCTTTCTCTTTCTTTACCTCAATTCCCGAGTACAGAGGAGTAGTAGGTGAAGATTAGAGAGAAGGTTAGAAAGATCCTCAACCACTGCTTTCTGAGATGAATGAAAAGAGTGCTGACCTATGAACAGGTAATGAATGATTGGTTATTTCAAGTTATGGGAACCACTTCTGTCCCTGCTACTACAAATTACAAGTGTGAGCAGAACCATCCTTATACCCAACATCAGGGGCCTCTACCCCTCCTCACCCCCCCTCTGATTGTGCCCCTCCTTGTGGATTAAGAAATCCACAGGAGCAAATGCATGTAGCTAATACAGAGTGCACACCCCCAGACCCCCTACTTCTAGACCAGACTTGGGATACGAGGGAAACTGAAATTTCCACCCAGACTGTCCTGCACACACTTGCAGAGCCTGTGTGGGTCTGCTTTTTTGAGGTGGACTTCAGGGCGCATGTGTGTGTCTCCAGGCCAAAGGGAAGCCAGCTGTTGGCGGAGAGGTGATGGATAGGGTGTGGCTACAGGGCCTGGAGTATCTACACAGTTACACGTAAGGCCCTTCAGGGCACAAGACATAGCCTAGGGTGCGAAGAGAAGGGAGCTGGGATATGAGTCACATCTTGGAAATACAAGGAGACCAAGAGTTCTCAATTCAAAGCTGGCCTTATTCATCACTACCATTTTTCCAGATTCCGTAAATAGGCATTAGTATATGAGTTTTTTTTCTCTTTCTAACTTACTTCACTCTGTATAACAGGCCCTAGGTTTGTCCACCTCAGTTCAACTGACTCAAATTCATTCCTTTTCATGGCCATGTAATATCCCATTGTATATACGTACCCCAACTTCTTTATCCATTCATCTGTCCATGGGAATAGAGATGCAAATGTAGAGAAGAGACTTGTGGACACAGTGGGGGAAGGAGAGGGTGGGATGAATTCAGAGAGTCGCACTGAAATGCACACATGTGTATATGTGTAAAACATATAGCTAGTGGGAACTTGCTATATGACACAAGAACCTCAGTCTGGTGTTCTGTGTTAACCTAGAGGGGTGGGATGAAGGGGTGGGGTTGGAGGAAAACTCAAGAGGGAGGGGATATATGTATACATAAGGCTGATTCATGTCATTGTACAACAGAAACTCACACAACATTGTAAAGTAATTATCATTCAATTAAATTTTAAAAAAAATTTGCTTGATAAAGGTAGATTTCTCAGGATACAAGGATAAAAATATAGTTTAACAGTTTGTTGCTGTTGCTAAGTTGCTTCAGTCGTGTCCAACTCTGTGCAACCCCATAGACAGCAGCCCACCAGGCTCCCCCGTCCCTGGAATTCTCCAGGCAAGAACACTGGAGTGGGTTGCCATTGCCTTCTCCAATGCATGAAGGTGAAAAGTGAAAGTGAAGTCACTCAGTCGTGTCCAACTCTTCGCGACCCCATGGACTGCAGCCCACCAGGCTTCTCCGTACATGGGATTTTCCAGGCAAGAGTACTGGAGTAGGGTGCCATAACACTTAGATCTATGGACCTACATTGATATCTGTGTCCTAAGACCCACAAGCATTAAAACCAGGCATGATTATGAGACATATTTGCCAAAGGGCACATATTTTCATTAGTCCAGGTTTACACTATAGCTAAAGCACAAGGCAATGGCACCCCACTCCAGTACTCTTGCCTGGAGAATCCCAGGGACAGGGAGCCTGGATGGAGCTGATGGGGCCTGGTGGGCTTCACTTTCACTTTTCATCATTGGAGGAGGAAATGGCAACCCACTCCAGTGTTCTTGCCTGGAGAATCCCACGGGGAGTCAGACATCGACAGAGTCAGACACGACTGAAGCGACTTAGCAGCAGCAGCAGCAAAGCACAAGGAACATGAAAACATTGCCCCTCTTTGAATTTCAGTTCTGCAACTTACTAGCTGAATGACTCTGTTCTTGTTCTTAAACCTCTCTAAATCTGTTGCCTCATTTCTAAAATGAAAATAGTAATGCTGAATACAACAGATTTTATTTTGAATGACAGATAAATCAGTAAGAGGTTTTAAATATAAAAATACATACTGGATGTTCTACCATGGACTCTATCTTTGCTGTCTAGAGAGAAAAAGATATGAGTCTCAAGAGAGTACAGGTAATATTATTAAGACATATATCCTGTGCCAGCAGCTAATTTTTCCCTTTAAGAATTTTCTTGTGGAGTTTATCTATGCAGAGGCACAAAGTTTCTCCTGACTAATGCATATTAACTCTTCATAAATTTCAGTTTTAGCATGCTGAACTCATTCTATGACACATGAAGAAGAAGTCACTGATAGATGCAGAAAGTCTTCTGGCTCAGATGTCAGAAAATTTTTGAAGTAGAAGAACATTTATAGTTCCTTCATTCCTTTCTTCACCTTTGTCCCCTCAAATTTTTACTTTTCTTTAAGTAACTTATTCATGAGAGAAATAAATCTTAGAATATAAAATTTTTTAAGCTTTAGAACATCAAGTAACTGCTCCCATTTTAGTGGTCATGGGAATCTATCTTTCCTCTCTTGAGCATATTCTGTGATGGGTTTTACATACTTGTTTAAACTGCTTATTGCTGCTTCATAGAGAAATCCTAAGTAACATTTACACAGATTTTCACATCTTCTCTTAGCATAAATTATAACACTTTTCCTTTAATGCAAATAGAAAAACCATACCTTTTAAAAAATATATTGAAATATTAACTAGAAATTTTATTGAATACTTACATGACAGAACATTAACTTTATTTAATGTTCTCATCTTTTCTCCCCTCCTCTCTGTCATATGAATCATCTATATTTTCAATATTACTTATAGCCCTACCTATTTCTGCTCCACACTCTTTAAAGACTGAGCAAATTCTATCTCCCCTTCTTCATTAATTACCCTCTCAAATCATTGATCTTAAGAGGCATATACTTTTCTAGCCAGACATTTTTCTACAAACTTCACTCTGTCTTTCAGGTTAGTTGAAGTATACTGAGACCTACATTTCAGAATCCCATCACCATCTGGTTCGGTTAGAGCTGGCCAAAAGAGGAACCTATCAGAGGCTTAGAAGGTAGAAATTCTAAATGATAACAAAATAATGGGAATCATTGTTATTACTACCAATTTGTATTACTGATACAGATGGTCCAAACAACCCAATGGATTTAATAGGGAGGGTGTTTGAATGTCTACAATATCTACATTTAATGCAAGAATAAATCAGAGTTCTCAGAGGATATGATTTTCCCAAATCATATGTTTACCAAGTAGAAGTTACCAGCTATTATACAGTCTCCACCACTTTATGGTCCATCTAGGATTCTATAGAAATAGCTGACATGCATCTATTTAGGGAAGTAGAAGAGATGGAAATAGTGCATATACTAAAGGCAGTCTTAGTAGAAAGCTTCCAATTCGTGCTTTAGTGAAAGGCAAATACCAGAGATGTCTGCATATGTTTATGCCTCTAATATATGAGTAGGCATTAAAAATCATCTTGATTACTTAAACTATTAAGGCTGAAAGAGTTGTCAACTATTCTCAATGCTACATAAGCAAAATCAAATAACCTTATATGAAATTAAGTGTACTGAATATTAGTACATCTTTGCCTGACCTGGATCCTGTTGTTTACAGAGATAAGAATGAAAAGGTCTCCATATTAATGTCTGGTTATTAAAATTGCCTGTTAAAATAAGACAACTTTCCACATTAATAAATACCATCACTTTATGCTGTAAACTTACAATTGTCTGTAGAAGGCCCCTGAGAGTAAATTAATTAAACCTCTGTTCCATTATGGTGTCAGTTAATTTGGAAACTCATTATTTATTTGGCACTAATTTAGCCTAGCAAATTAATTAGGAAGAGCATGGGAAAATAGATGATTCAACATAAAGTCCAAATCAAGACAAAGAGGCAAGATCAAGGGAACTTACTGAGAGACAAGGGACAGTTTCACCATCTTCAGGAGGGCCTTCTGTTTTCCCAAAGACAGCCAACACAGTGCAGAGAAGCTGTTCAGAAATGGAATTAGGAAACCAGAATCAGGAATGGTCTTGAAGAAAAACATTTCCTCCTGTACAGGGGGCTGTTACAAAAGGCTGCATTCCATAGTGTGTTCACAGAGCTCTTCCTGACTTCATCCTTCTTCACAATCAGACTAAGACCCAAGGTACAGCTGGCCACTGATCAACAGTCTCTGACCTCGGGCATGTTGGGATATTGGGAATATAGTCTCTGCAAGGGTTTGAAAAGAAAGAACCTATTTGTGGCTGAGAAGAGAAGTTACTCTTGCAGATACCAAAAGAAGTGATCTGGTGGTACCTGATGGCTACCTGTATTCCCAGATGGTGTCACCTGAAGAAAATAACGCTTGAGGCAAAGACTTTTTCTGCCTTCCTCAAAGGTTCAGGGGAGTCCAGGAAAATTAAAGAAAAAGTTTTTCAGTTCATCTTGATCACTAGAATTCGGAATCTTGTCTTCTCATTGATGAAGTTTGCCAGACTTTACCTTGGTAAGGGTCTTCATGAGAAAGGGGAGGTGCACACTGGTAATATGTGGCATGATCATCTGAACGTCTATTAATTAAAGGTTTATTCCATCAAAAAGGACATGTTCATGATCCAGAAGAATACATGCACCCCAATGTTCACTGCAGCACTGTTTACAATAATAGCCAGGACATGGAAGCAAATTTAATGTCCATTGACAGAGGAATGAATAAAGATGTGTTATATATATACAATGGACTATTACTCAGTCATTACAAAGAATTAAATAATACCATCTGCAGCAACACAGATTGATCTAGAGATTGTCATACTGAATGAAGTAAGTCAGACAGAGAAGGAGAAATATTGCATGATATCCCTTATATGTGAAATCCAAAAAGAAATTATACAAATGAAATTACTTACAAAACAAAAGAAGACTCCTAGATTTAGAGAACAAATTTATGGTTGCTGGGTATGAGATAGGGAGTTTGGGATGGACATGAACACACTGCTGTATTTAAAGTAGATAACCAACAAGGACCTACTGTATAGCACATGAAACTCTGCTCAGTGTTATGTGGCAGCCTGAATGGGAAGGGAATTTGAGGGAGAATAGATCATGTATATTTATGGCTGAGTCCCCTCGCTATTCACCTGAAGCTATCACAACACTGTTAATTAACTATACCCCAATACAAAATAAAAAGTTTAAAAAAAGGGACAGGCCCACTATTTAATAGACATCAGTCACTGGCCTGCATACTCCTCTCACTCAATGGAGAACCTGGTAAACAGCTTCCTTTTCTTCAGGGAGCTTTCGATCTGGAGGGGAAACACAATTAAATGCATAAGTGAATGTATAATTACAAAGTTTGAGAAACAGTATAAAGGAACCTAAAGATATGGAAAAACTTGGGGGACCTAATTTAGATTGAGGGATCAGGGAATCCTTCTCTCAAGAAGTTCCATTTAAGCTGAGACTTGAAGAACAAATAAGAATCATCCCACATTGTAGAAGATAGAGAAGAGACTGTTGAGTTAGAATGAGAACTGGAACTGGAGCCATGAATCAGGTTGGATCAGGCAGGGTTGGGACCATGTTAACATTTTCTATGTGTCCTCAGGGCAATGGAAAATGATTAATGAAATGGCATGATATTAACTGGCCTATAAGGTCATAATGGCTTTTGCTGAGTGAAAAAAAAAAAAAGTAGAGGAAAGGCAAATAGAAGCTTTCAATTCAATAGTCACCTCAGGCCTCAGGCAGTCATGATCAGCTTTTCTGTCAGAGGCTTTTCTTGGTATTTATATTTCAATTTTCTTCATATTTTTACATATTTTTAAAATTTGTGATGCAAGGTTTTTTATAGTAAGAAATTATCTCAAAAAGCTATTCTGCTGTAGCTAATACACCTAAGTCTTGGTGATTCCATAAGCACCCCATGCATGTGAAGAAGTATTTCAAGGGAAAAGCTGTATTTTTTTCTCTGACAGAACAAAGACCTATTGACAACATGCTGTGCAGCTTTGCCTGTTCTCTCTCCGTGATGAAACACCATAGCAAGCACATAAATCAGATATTAATAGGTCAGATTTATATCAAGAAAATAACTTTTTATTCTATTGAAAAAATAATGCAGCAAAGTGTTGGAGTCCAAGAAATAATTTCCTGTAGTGACGGATTACCTTTTACTAGTCACTGTGATCCTAAGATCTACTCAAATGTTTGCATATAATTGAGGAAATTAATGAGAAATTTTTATGTTTTCACTGAATTGAAACCATACCACCTGAATTTTCTACTGAAATTTCTTTCATGAGGAACTTAGTTTTGTTTTTTGTTTGTTTGTTTTTAACTAAAACTCAAATGCAGGTTATGTAAAGAATTTTAATAATTGCTTTAAATAAAGGAAGGAGGGATTAAATTCTTTTGTAAGAATGCACTTAGATTAACAACTTTAAATTGTCTCTTTACTGTTCGTTGATGCCCATAGTTTTTCATTTAATCATATCTATGATCCCTTAATAAGGGGTCAATAATAACCCCTGATTAATGAGAACTTAATTAGTCATCATTAAGAATGTGAATGTAGGCTTCCCTGGTAGCTCAGATGGCAAAGAATGTGAATGCAGGAAGCAAAAATTATATAATTTTCAATAGACGAGACTGCTTTTCTCCCTTTTCTCTTATAACTCTCTCTCTCTTATATGGTCAATAGTGACTAACATGATAGAATACTGAGATATTTATTGGCTTATTTCCCAGAGACTTTTGGGCACTGATGCTTTTTCTTCTGATTAATTTGAGAAAAAATATCTGATACTAGTACTATATAGAATCTGTTTTTTTTTTTTCTTTTTTTTTTTTTTTCAGAAGAGAAACATGGGACAGAAGAAAGAGTGAGATACACCTGCAATCTGAATTTGGGTCTGGTGGTAAAATGTAGTCAAGAAGCGTGATTCAAATACCAAATATGAGTGGTCTTGGCGATGGAAGTTTTGTGTGCTCATTTTATGTGTTGTGCTCACCAAACTAGTATTTACTTAGTGCTACAACTGTGATAGATACAGTGGGAGGCAGAAAGATAAATTACATATAGATCCTACCGTCATGAAGCTTACACTCTAATAAGAGATTTAATACATGGTAAAAGAGGCCATGGGCTTCCCTGGTGGCTCAGTGGTAAAGAGTCCTCCTGCCAATGCAGGAAACCTAGGTTTGATCCCTGGGCCAGGAAGATCCTTTGGAGAAGGGAAAGGCTAGAGTCAGACACAATTTAGTGACTAAACGACCACAAAAAGAAGCCATAATAAGTTGTAATAAATGACACTGTACAAATAAGGTGCTAACAGGATTTAAGAGAAGGGAAGTAGTTGCTACTGGCTTAGGCAAACAGGTGAACATAAATAAAACGTTTGAATAAAATGTAAGATTTCAATCACCTGGTTGTTCTAGCATACTAGTTCTCAGTTTTTAGTTTTTGTTCTTGTTCTAAGAACTGTTTTACACTCTTAAAAATTATTGAGGACCCCCAAAAGGAGTTTTTATATAGGCTATACCTACTGATGCTTTCTGTATTCAAGACTGAAACAGATAGACTGCTTGTATGCTAATATAAATAATAAGTTATTGAAAATATATCTTCTGAAACAAAAAATTTCAAGGAGAAGCATGTCTTCATTTTACCTCTTTTGCAAATCTTTTTCATATCTGACTTGAGAAAAAATAGCTGAATTGTTATATATATCCTGCCTTCAATCTGTGATGATGCATTGATTTTGTTAAGTAAATGATTTTTAAAAATTCAGCTTCAAAAATATAAGTGATTTGCAAAGGGAGGAATATTTGTATACAGTTTTGTGTGTTCTTCTTTAATACCACACAAAACCTCAACAAGTGACTATGGATATGTAAATTATACAAACATCACTTATGTCCCAGTCACAGGAGATTATTAGGTATGCCTAGCATGAAAGAGAGGCAATGGCACCCCACTCCAGTACTCTTGCCTGGAAAATCCCATGGACGGAGGAGCCTGGTAGACTCTGTCCATGGGGTCTCGAAGAGTTGGACACGACTGAGAGACTTCACTTTCACTTTTCACTTTCATACATTGGAGAAGGAAATGGCAACCCACTCCAGTGTTCTTGCCTGGAGAATCCCAGGGACGGTGGAGCCTGGTGGGCTGCCGTCTATGGGGTTGCACAGAGTCAGACATGACTAAAGTGACTTAGCAGCAGCAGCATGAAAGAGAATGCAGGATGTTACTCGATGGTATGCTCAGAGAGAAAACAAGAGAGGTGGAACACTGGCCATAAATGACTAGAGGTGATCACAAGGGAGTCTGCCTCAGAGTTGAGTGCCCAGTCAACTTCACTTCCATGGTATATAAATATCCTTCTCCTTTTAGCTTACTACATCATGAAATATTGATATAATTAAATGTAATCAGGTGATAACTCTGCCTAAAACTCTTAAAGGTCCAGCCGTGGCTTCAGTAAAATTCACTTAAAAGATAAAGGCTACTTATCTCAACATGAAATGCAAGTCAGATTGTTGCCTAAATTCTTCCTCTTTCTGCATATTTGTCTCCCAACACCCTTGGCCTTGCAACATATGTAATAGCAAACTCTTTCCAGGGCCTCTTCTCCTCTCCATTCAAATACCATGCTTTTTCTCAACTACGTATTGGCTCATGCCATCGGGAAGATCCCTTGGACAAGGGCATGACAACCCACTCCAGTATTCTTGCCTGAAGAATCCCATGGACAGAGGAGCCTGGCGGGCTACAGTCCATGCTGTCACACAGAGTTGGACATGATTGAGGTGATCTGGCATGCATCCTCACATCTCTCCTATGTATAGAGGTAATTCTTAATCAACCTTTAATATTCAAGGGACACTGTCTGCCATGGTTCTTCACATTTGTGTTAAGATTCACTCCTCTGAGCTCCCATCTTATTCAATCTGTCATCTGTCATTAAACTTCCTATTTACCATCTTGCCTTCCAATTCATCATTAATTTGGCTGTGACTGCAGCACAAATGTCTTCATGACAGGGCATGTGTGATATGAAAGTCTGTATTCTGATGCCTAGAACAAAGTTAGGCACACAGTGGACACCCAAAATGTTTGTGGACATAATGCTCAATTTTCCATTTTAAAATTTACTTTCAGTGCCCATATTTGATTGACTTATGTACTCCCCTTCTAACATGATAGGTTTTTTTTCCCAAACAGGACCCAAATAATTCCAGAAGCAAATCACCTAATGTGGCTAGCTGCAAATTAAAAGCACTTGTCAGTTGGTGCCATGGCACTGTGCAGGTTGTTTTTCTTCCAGGGCTGACTTTCTGACACTAAATGATCAATATCTCAGTCTGAAGCTTCTTGCAGTCCAGAAGCAAATGATTCATACTTCTTGTTATTATATTAATGCATGAGGAACACAATAAAACTTCCAAGAAGCCATAATACATCCACAACATCATAACTTTCTCTCATCACCTAGAGTCAATGGATCATTACTCCTGATATGTATTGATTCAGGCTGTCAGCAGTGGAGTTTACATTCACTGTCACTCATGGTCTTTAGGGCAATAACTGTCATACTCACCTTACTGCTTTCACATATGAAACTACACTTGACTCCATGCAAACACTGCATATTCTTCTCCCTGATGATAAGAACTTACTCTGTCCAGGGTGCTGAGGATGGGAAGAAAAGAGGCTCTTGTCTAAGGTCCAACAGTTTTCCCCAACTGTGCTAAGACCTTTACACTTAAACATGCTGTTGTTTAATCTTAACAGCAAAAATGTGAGGGACTTGCTGTTATTATCTTCATTTTATAGATAAGAAAATCAAGGCTCTGTATGACTGATGATGAACACTACTTCTGTGTTGAGGACACAAATGTCCCTAATTTGAATCTCAACCCTTATCTGCCCCTGCTTGTCCCTTGGAGACCACTCCTGACCTTCTGCCACCTGTCAATCCCTTTGCAGATTCCCCAGCACTACTGCTGTGCTGCCAGAGAACTGCCTGATCCCCTGTTCTCATCTGTGAGCTGTCTAGTAAGAGTTCAGCAGAACCATCACCAAGCTTCTGTGCTGGTGCTACAGGTAGAATGCTTCCATTTACTCACTTCGTTTTTTAGTATATGTCAGGGACTAAAGACAAGCAAAGCACCTGCCCCCCATAGAGTTTTCATTCTAATAGACACAGCTCTGACCTTGGTCCTCAGCTGGTTGGCTCTGGAGCTTCCGGACCTAAATGGGCCCTAGGAAAGAGACTGGGCCCACCTCCTCCCTTACTAGGTATACAACCCAGACTCCTGATAGCATTGTCTAGAGCAGGGGTCCCCAGCCTCCAAAATCTAATGCCTGATGATCTAAGGTAGAGCTGATACAATAATAATAGAAATAAAAATAAATAAATAAAGTTTAAATAATAATAGAAACACAATTAATGTAATGTGCATTCTGAAATCATCCCCTCCATATTGGTCCATGGAAAAATTGTCCTCCACAAAATTGGTCCCTGGTGCCAAAAAGGTTGGGGACCTCTGGTCAAGAGGACTTTTCTACTGGCCTGGTCTTAGGAATTTTTGTCAATAATTCTCTGTGTTCCTGGGTCCACAGAGTTGGCCAGAGGGACTTTGAGCACAGTAGTGGGACTGAAGGGGGATGGTTTGTTCAACCTCAATTAGGAACATTCACTGCTGTACTTTTAAGTGCAGTTTTGACCCTAGAACTCTCTAAATCCTTTTTAATTGGGTTGTCTCCAGATGCTGAAGAGCCAGCATGCAAACAGTCCCATGAGTGTTCAGGATATCCAGATATATGTAAGGGTTCTGGACTAAACATGCATGAAAATAATGCAATACCTCCTTAAGGACTGAAGGTGCTTAAGCTGAGGTAGAGGCCATAGGATGTGAATTAAAAACTTAGTTATTCCTTCCTTCTCTGTAAACAATGTCTTCTTTCCAAGGCCAGTTTTCCTGTGCTCATGGCTGTCACACTTAGCCACCTTACTGTACCACTAACTCAAGATAGGGGTCAGGCTCTCATTACTGTTCATTTCCATGTAGCGTTCAATATCCTCTCATCTACAAAATGAAAGAAATCCCCTCTTGACACTTTTAGCCATTCAAATTCCTTATTCCCTTCACAGCCATGCTTCTTTTAAGATTTGCCTGAACTCGATGTCTCCAGCTCTCACCCAGCTTGCAAATCATAAAAGTCTGTTCCTGCTCCACCCTGCCCTGACTCTGCTCTTAAGGTCCCCAATCACCCGTGGCTGATGAATGAAAGGATTCTGGTAGGTCTTTATTTTTCTTGTATCTTATGCAGCCCTGACACTGCTGATCAATTTTTTATTGAAACACTCTCTTCGTCTGGTTCCTCATCCCATTCACAATCTCTTGCCAACAGGCTTGTTCATACTCTTGTCATTTGCTAGGGGACTGTGCAGCTTAACATTCTGAACATGTGTATATTCTTTTATTAAAATTGATGTATAATTGATTTACAATGTTGTACCAATCTCTACTGTACAGCAAAGTGACTCAGTTTTACACATATGTACATTCTTTTAAAATATTCTTTTCCATTATGGTTTATCTAAGGAGACTGGATAGAGTTCCCTGTGCTATACAGTAGGACCTTGTATATACATTCTAAATGTGATAGCTTGCATCTACTGCTGCTGCTGCTGCTAAGTTGCTTCAGTCTTGTCCGGCTTGCATCTACCACCTTTAAATTTCCAGTCCACCCCTCTCCCCCTGCCTCTCCCTTGGCAGCCACAAGTCTGAGCTCTGTGTCTGTGAGTCTGTTTCTCTTTTGTAGATACATTTATTTGCACCATATTTTAGATTCCACATATAAACAGTATCATATATGCTGCTGCTGCTAAGTCGCTTCAGTCATGTCTGACTCTGTGTGACCCCAGAGACGGCAGCCCACCAGGCTCCCCCATCCCTGGGATTCTCCAGGCAAGAGCACTGGAGTGGGTTGCCATTTCCTTCTCCAATGCATGAAAGTGAAAAGTGAAAGTGAAGTCGGTCAGTCATATCCGACTCTTCGCTACCCCATGAACTGCAGCCCACCAGGCTCCTCCGTCCATGGGATTCTCCAGGCAAGAGTAGTACTGGAGTGGGGTGCCATTGAGCATATATATATATATATATATATATATATATATATCTTTCTCTTTCTGACTTACTTTATTTCATATGATAATCTCTAGCTGAATCCATGATGCTGCATATGGCAACATTTTGTTCTTTTTTATAGCTGGGTCGTATTCCATTGAACATGATGTGTGTTCTATCCTGTCTCTTCTTCCAGCCTCTTCTCCCATGTCTTTGCTAGGCTGACTCTCTTCCTGTTTTTCATCCTCTGGACAATTCATTTCCCCTAAGAACATCTACTTATCTGGGCTTTACCTAGTCATCCCTCGTGCATCTCTGAAAGTTCCCAGGTATTACATGCCTGGCATTCCCTCTCCTCTCTTTGTTCATTCAATAGCAATTTCTCTTCTCCAAGAAAACTTTCCATAGTAACTGGAGAGAGATGGATTTCCCATAATACTGCCAAGATTTACCATGTTTAACCTTCTTTAGTTAATACTCCTCAGTATATATTGACTCTTTGTCCTATACAGATTACTATGTTAACGTTATTTCAAGTATCATTATTTGCTATCTGGGTTGAACCACACATTTCCAGCAGTGGTTTTTAAGATTTGGTGTGATTTCAGCATTTTCAAAAAATGCATCGGTGTGAAACTAGAAATGTTTTTTGATAACATTTATTATGAATAACCAAATATGTTGTTAAGTGACCAGCAGATTGTTTATATATAATTCCCACTTGATTATGGGCCCAATTTTTCAGTCATTGTCATAACTTAAAGTACTCTTTTAAAGAAGAATAGGGACATTGATACATTTTTTACACCTTCACTTTTTAATTCATGATGGAAATAGCAAAGATGACCCATACTTGCTGGCTTTAGAAACATTCATGAATTTACCAACTAAAACTAAACCATGAAGAAAATGGTCTCTTATTTCCCATTTATATTCGACTTCTCTTTTCTTCCCTACCCTTTTATTCCCACTCTTCTTGGAGGAAATTTTTGTTTTTGTTTTAATTTTACTTAATTTTCTTTAAAAACTTGATTTTAAAACTTAACTTTAAAATTTTAAATTAAACTTTTTAAATTTAAACACTTTAATTTTTAGTTTAACTTTAAATTTTAAAACTTGACTTTAAAAACTTAATTTTCTTTAAAACACAACTTCTGTTTGCTATATTTATGTAGCTCAGAATTAAAACAAAACAAAAAACAACCAGAATACAGTCAAAACTCCTCTTCTTCCTGGAGGAGATATCACCCAGTCTCCCTCCCCAGAGATAAACAATCCTACTAGTCTCTGAATGCTGGGCTGGAAGAAGCACAAGCTGGAATCAAGATTGCCGGGAGAAATATCAATAACCTCAGATATGCAGATGACACCACCCTTTATGGCAGAAAGTGAAGAGGAACTAAAAAGCCTCTTGATGAAGGTGAAAGAGGAGAGTGAAAAGGTTGGCTTAAAGCTCAACATTCAGAAAACAAAGATCATGGCATCTGGTCCCATCACTTCATGGGAAATAGATGCGGAAACAGTGGAAACAGTGGAAACAGTGTCAGACTTTATTTTTGGGGGCTCCAAAATCACTGAAGATGGTGATTGCAGCCATGAAATTAAAAGACGCCTACTCCTTAGAAGGAAAGTTATAACCAACCTGGATAGCATATTGAAAAGCAGAGATATTACTTTGCCAACAAAGGTCCATCTAGTCAAGGCTATGGTTTTTCCAGTGGTCATGTATGGATGTGAGAGTTGGACTGTGAAGAAAGCTGAGCACCAAAGAATTGATGCTTTTGAACTGTGGTGCTGGAAAAGACTCTTGGAGTCACTTGGACTGCAAGGAGATCCAACCAGTCCATTCTAAAGGATATCAGTCCTGGGTGTTCATTGGAAGGAATGATGCTAAAGCTGAAACTCAGTACTTTGGCCACCTCATGTGAAGAGTTGACTCATTGGCAAAGACTCTGATGCTGGGAGGGATTGGGGGCAGGGGGAGAAGGGGACGACTGAGGATGAGATAGCTGGATGGCATCACCGACTTGATGGACATGAATCTGAGTGAACTCTGGGAGTTGGTGATGGACATGGAGGCCTGGCGTGCTGCAATTCATGGGGTCGAAAAGAGTCGGACATGACCGAGCAACTGAATTGAACTGAACTGAACTAGTCTCTAGGTCTCTTCCTAGACATTTTATGCACATGCAAATGGTCGATCTCCCTGATGTCTTTCCAGACAGGGTCTCTCTGTAAGCCACTGATCTTCGTTCTCTTTACACATGTAAGTGTTCTGTGCTCTTCTTAGCCTCTCCCTTCAGCCCTAATGGGACACACATGAAGGCACCCTCCATCTCTCTTTGGAATTCCCTCCAGACTCTGTCTCTTAAATGTCTGGTCCTATCTGCTTAGCCTTGGTGACTTCAGTTTTCCTTCCTCTGAGTTCAGCCCCTTTAGAGAAATGCTTACTCTGAATCTGGGGGTTGACTGTTGATTTTGGCTTTGATCCCTTGGTTTCAGCCTTTTGCATCTCTCTTGGATTCAGGCTCTGCAGTTCACAGGCAGATCTGACCCCTGAAACCCCCTCCAAATCTGAAAAGTGTGAAAGTATTAGTCACTCAGTCATGTCTTACTCTTTGCAGCCCCATGGACTATAGCCTGCCAGGCTCCTTTGTCCACGGAATTCTCCAGGAAAGAACACTGGAGTGAGTAGCCATTCCCTTCTCCAGGGGATGTTGGGAACCATCACACACCCTCACCTTTCTTTTCTTGCATTTCAGAGAACATAGGCTGTTTGGTTTTCCCCTCATGCCTTTGTTTCATCTTGTTTCCTTTTTTTTTTTTTTCTTGCTTGTAAATGGCCAGTCATTATCAGAAATTTCAATGCATCTAGACTAATGAACTTGGTGCCCTTTACATGTTCAGAGATAATAAAGCAAAGACCATGGTCTTCACGTTATAGCTCCTTCCCTCTGTGAGAAGGAACCTCTATCTCTTTACCCAGTCATTGGCTAGCATACCCCTGTGACCTCTATCAGAATCAGAAGCGTCTCCAGTTACATCAACAGTCTGCCATGTCAGGAGCACTTAGCTACAACTCAGATTCTTTTCCTGTTGGTATCTGGGAGAAAAAAAATACACCAAGGACCACATTTCTCCAAGTGGCTGATGAAACATGCAGAGCCACACTAACAGAAATCTGGTTTTGTAAACAATAAACTCTGGCTATAGCCTTTCAGGTTGAACTCATTTGTGCCAGCCAAAAGAGTCTGTGGTGTACCAGGGTTTTCATAAGATAGGATCACAAACTCACACAGTTGGAGATTTTCCCAATATAAAAAAATTGATGATAGTAAAGCAGTGCCCTCCAAGCAATAATGAATTTCAAGAAGGTGATTAGAAAATAAAACTGATTGTGTCCTCTTTATGAAGTAAATTAAGCTGACTAAAGTAAAATACCCTTAGAATATAATCAGACATTATTATTTGTCTTTCTACTTCTCTCTGGCAAAAATATAATTCACTTTTATAAGTCAGTCACTAAAATACCCTTCTTTGGGGACTTCCCTGGCAGCCTGGTAGGTAAGACCCCACACTTTCAATGCAAGGGGTGCCTGTTCAATCCCTGGTCAAGGAACTAAGATGCCACATGCCATGCGGCCGAAAACTAAAAATTAAAAAAATAAATTTCTGATTACTCTTAGCCTTAACTTACTTTTTAAAAAATTATCCTTCTTTTATCTGTTAGGACAGAAGCATGGGTGCTTTGAATTTTCCCGTTCCTATTGCCATAGACTATGGAGACCCCAGGCTTCCCCGGTGGCCCTAGTGGTAAAGAACCCGTCTGCCAATGCAGGAGACATAGAGATGTGGGTTCGATTCCTGGGTCAGGAAGATCCCATAAAGGAGGACATGGCAACCCACTCCAGTATGCTTGCCTGGAGAATCCCATGGACAGAGGAGCCTGGTGGGCTATGATACATAGGGTCACAAGGAGTCAGACACGACTGAAGCGACTTAGCATGCATGGACACATGGAGCACCTTGGAAGTATGATGTCCATCCATTAAACTATGTAATATCATTAGAAAATGGCTTCATCTTAATTAGTAGGACGATGGAACCAGTAACTTGTATTTATGAGTTAATTCTGAAGGCTTATTAGGAAGCTAAAACTGGACCAATGAACTTATTATTATATGCACATGATATCTGGACTTTATGACTGAGAAAAGCTTGTGATTCTACAGTATACATTCTATAGTATAAATTTTGTCTGTGACCTGAGTTTTCAAGATAATTGCCAATGATAACTCAAAGTATATGAGTTTATTCAAAGCAATACATTCATTATATTTTGCACACTTATCGTTTTTTGTTGAAACCATCCTAGAGCCTCTGGCATTAATATTTTCATGTACAGAGATCTTGGGATGTAAAATTAATCTCTTATAAGCTGTTATGTATGAATCTATGACTAAAGCTGCATCTAGGTGGATTGGCACTAGTTTGAAATGTCTAATCCTGTCTGTTATGATTTACTCACTAACTTCAGGATAAAAGTTTTTGGCCAGGAGTCAAACAAGATAACAGGAAACAAAGCAAGAGGTCAGCTCGACAGGGTGCTTCACTTTCTGTCTCCTTCATTCCTACCCAGTCTCATGTTTGTCTCGTCTCATACTTGACTAATCTTCTAACAAATAAAAACTTGTAGATAAAGGGTAAGAATGGCTGTCACTTGGAAAGGGAGAAGCCAGGGCAATGATTGCACACGTCCTTCTCACTTTCAGCTCTATAAGAAGCCCTGGCGCATTTAGCTTGTATTGGCCACATTCTCAAATCCTCAAATGCTCTCCATTTTCAAAGTTAAGTTTAAGGTCAAAGGTAGTCATTTCTTTACCTAGCAAACTAAAACCAATAAGGAAAATATTAAACTAAACTGGGCCACGAACCATCAGATCCCTTTCAGTTTTAGTAGGAAAAACATCAGGATCAGTTCCAGTGCTAGACTGAGAATGAGTACAGCTAAAAGGAAAGAAAGGGATAAAGTTAGACAAGTTATGCACTAAGGTTCTCTTTATAAATTATTACCAATATTAAATCCTAGAAAATATTCAGCCTCAGTTAATATCTATCCCTTAATATATAAATATTTTGGTAATTCTTTCAACATACTGACATATATAATGAAGACATTATCTGTATTAAATGCCTGATAAATTGCAAATAAAAGTCTTCTTGCAAAGGGTTTGATCTTGCAAAGGGTTTGATCGATCAAACCAAATAGGAAGGAAGGTCATCAGAATAACTGTCATCAGAAAATCCCTACTGAATACCCTCAATGTAAGTCACTCCAGTAGACACCAAATAGGAAGGAAGGTCATCAGAATAACTGTCATCAGAAAATCCCTACTGAATACCCTCAATGTAAGTCACTCCAGTAGACACTAACAGTGAAAAATACACGAGGCGATCTTTGCACTAAAAATCTTGAAATCTAGCTGGAGACATCAGATGTGACATCCCATAGCCCCTGACAGCTTCTTACCTCCTAAAGTAGAGATTGACCAGAAACATGACAACTGCAGGATGGTCTTGAGGTCTCAGTTGAGGTTAAAAACCTGAAATTGGTATATGGCATACTGTTTGGTAATCCTGTCTAGACTCACTCAGCAGCCCAAGTGTCAGAGTATAGACATCAAGGTCCACATATATCCATAAAAAAGAAAACTGAATTTGCTATATAAGTAGCTTGATCTTATAAATATATCTTTGTTATCAGCTTATAAAAATTTCTATGGCTGTAGGAACACAATAATATCCTAATAAAGCAGCGGCTAGAATTTTGGAATAAAACATACAAACAATGGTTATTCTTCCTTCTCTTCCATTTGACTGACATGTGATTTAAACTCAAGTTTCTCAGCACAACCTATTTCCTCATCTGTAAAATGGGAATTATCTTTGCTTGCCTCTTCAGAACACAGTGGTGGAAACAGCTGAGAAAAATATTTGAAGATATCCTGTTACCTTCAGGGAGGTTTTCCTTGTGCTCATCTTTCTATGCAGCATAAAGTTCTTTGAGTTTACTCCTTTATAAAAATATTCAAGCCATATTAATATGGTCTAAAGGTGCACATAAATTCCACTTCTAGGTATATATGCAAGAAAAACACACACACACACACACACCAAGAAAATGTCTGCAAATGATCATAGCATCATTATTTATAACAGTGCAACAAACACTCTTTCCTTCAGTTGAAGAACAGATCAACAAAATATGGCATATCCATGTAATGAATGGCTACCCAGCTATAACAAGGAATGAAATCTTAATACATGATACAACATGGAGAAACCTCGAGAACAGTATGCTAAGTTAAAGAAAGCAGCTATAAAGACCACATATTATGTTGTTCCATTTATATACAAATCTAGAGTAGACAGATTCTTAGAGACAGAGAGGTGAGAGATTGCCTAGGATTGAGGAGGCGGTGAAGGAAAGGAGAGGCAAAGGGAGGGACTGTTAATGTGAAATGTCTTCTTGGGGTGATGGAAATATTCTGGAATTAGTGGTGATGGTTGCACAAGTTTGTTAAAATACTAAAATCCATTGAAATATACACTCTAAATCTAGACTGCATTTTATGATATATAAATTGTTTCTCAATAAAGTTCTTAAAATGCATACAAACCACCCTCTCAAAAGAAAAACCCACAAAAAGAGCACTTGTCGTTTCAGTAACCTGAAGGATAATGCTTTCAGCAATGTACCCAAAAGTATTTTATCTAAGCAAGTTTAGCTCCTACATATGCATTTGAATTGTAATACCCATCATCTCAGATGCAGCAGCAAGCCTAGAGAACTCAAATAAATTTGCTCTGACATTAGGTGACACAGAAGAAACCATTCCTGCTCTACTGAATCCACATTTTCTTAATCTAACCTTCCCTGTCATTCTGAGAATTCCTTACTTTCACATACAATCTCTGATGTTGAATAGCCTCTAAAGATCCACATAACCCCAGTTTGCTTGCTACCAAGGGCTGATTTTGACAGGACCAAAGTTTAGTTGCTTTGGTACAAAGTTCAAAATAGTTTAAACCATTTCAATAGAGACAATATAATATATAGAATGAGATGCTCACACGGACAGGATAAGTTCTTGTGAATGCGACAACTAGAATAATGGGTACTTCCAGCATGCCAGGGGTTCTTCTAAGTGTTTTCCTTAAAGTAATTCATTTAATCTTCATAAAAGCTCAACAAGACAGATAATTATTTTATACCCATTTATAAAAATCAGGGCATCAAAGCAAAGAGAAAATAAATGTCTTGTCCAAGTTTCTGCATCTAGTAAGTGACTGGGCTGGGCTTCAAGTTCAGGCAGCTTGACCCTAGAAATCTGAACTCTAGATCTTCACTCAACATGCCTCTGAAATATAGTAGAGTATGTAGAATAGAGGACAGTTCCTGCCCTCAAATAACTCCTATTTACTTAAGGACAGATAACGTATCTATTAGGAGAGAGCAGAAGAATTCAAAGAGCCAAATTAGGAGTTTAAGTGACCAACTTCTTAGCACACCCAGACAAAAGGACATGTGAGGGTGCAGTGAGAAGGTAACCATCTGCATGCCAAGGAGAGAAGCCTTAGGAGAATCCAGTTCTGCCAACCTTGATCTTGAACTTCCAACTTTCAGAACCATGAGAAAGTAAATTTCTGTTGTTAAGTTCTGCGGTGTTTTGTTATGGCAGCCCTGGCAGACTAATACATAATCCTCCCCGTCTCTTCTCACAGCATGCTCTAATTCTTCCAGTAGAATTTCCATCACATAACATTATAATGATCTGTTTTATTTTCTACATCTCCTTTCAGCGTAGAATATACCCCAAGAGTGGACTTCCCTGATAGCTCAGCTAATAAAGAATCTGCCTGCAATACAGGAGACCCCAGTTCGATTCCTGGGTTTGGAAGATGCCTTGGAGAAGGGATGGGCTACCCACTCCAGTATTTTGGGGCTACCCTGGTCTCTCAGATGGTAAAAAATCCACCTGCAATGCACGAGACCTGGGTTCAAACCCTGGGTTGGGAAGATCCCCTGGAGAAGGGAATGGCAACCCATTCCAGTATTCTTGCCTGGAGAATCCCCCTGGACAGAGAAGCCTGGTGGGCCACAGTCCATAGGGTTACAAAGAATTGGACACCACTGAGCGACTAAGCACAAAATAGCATAACCCAAGAGCAAGGATTTATATTTCTTGTTCACCACAGTAGCCCTAGCTTCTCAGATAGTAGCTAGTGCCTTGTGGGCACTCAATAAATACTTTTGAATGAATAAATTAATAAATTAACATTTTAAAGATGACCAACATCTTAAAAGCCTTTTTATTCATCCCTTTTGAAGGGCTTACAGATAGATGGCCTTATTTTATGTATTTTAAGGTTTTTTCTACAAGTTCTGAGAGGACTTAAGATTCATTCACTGCCACAAAACAGTTAACCTCTGCAACACTAAATAGCATGATCAGTGTCTTTATCTTAACATCATGCTCCTTGGGGATATGAGCACACATTACTGAAAATGGCATAAGGGAGTTTTACTCCAGCTTGCATTTCAGTTCTCAGAATTCTGAGCACTCCACCTGCACCGTCACCCACATACGGAATTGGGGGCAGCTGCAAATATCTTGGGAGTGAGGTATTGTGAGCTTCGGAAGAGTAAGTAAATAAAGTAGTTGAGCGGAGAACCAAAGTAAGAAGAGAGTATGTCTAATATGACTCTAGTAAATCTCACAGGTGTTGTTTATCCTTTCTGAGCCTCAGTTTCCTCAGTTTTAAGATAGGCAGAATAATTCATCATTTACATGGAGTTGTTGTAAGTACCTATGGTAGTTTCTGGTACAAGTAACACTCAATTAATGATAGCTGCTGTAATATTAATGTAACTAAGTCAGTGCTTCGGTGATTTATTCAAGCAAGCTTTTTATCCAGGTAGTAGATACCAGAAGAAAGTTTTAAATATAGTTAAGCTCTACTTATTACTGCATATATAATCTATTATTTTAGGTCATTTTAGTTCAGCAAGCAATTAAATGATCATTTCTTACATGTCAGCCCTATGGTACCATAGATGGATCTGTTCATTTGTACATATGGTACAAATGGAAACAAAATAACTGTTTCAGGTATAGAAAACAAACTTATGGTTACAGAGGGGGAAATGGAAGAGGGATAAATTGGGAGATTAGGACTGAAATATACACACTCCTGTATATAAAACAGATAACCAATAAGAACTTACTCGGTAGCAGAGGGAACTCTGCTCAATATTCTGTAATGACCTATATGGAAGAAGAATTGAAAAAAAAGAAAGAGTTGAATACAGGGTATATGTATAATTGGTTCACTTTGCTGTACAACTGAAACTAACACAATATTGTAAATCAACTATACTCCAATAAAAATTAATTTGAAAAAATAAAGTAACTGTGTCATCATAGACTAGCAAACAGGGCATAGGCACAAACTAATAAATCTATATTATACATACAATCCTGAGAAAGACAGATGGGCAAACTCATTTGCTCACTAGCTCAGAGGACAGTGGAGAAAGGACAAGGTATTATGAAAAACCATAGAAAAAAGGTGCCATCTGAGCTGGGCCTTAAAAGAAGAGTTAGGGAATTCCCTGGTGGTGCAGTGGTTAGGACTATGCTCTCTCACTGCCAAAGGCCCCAGGTTCAAACCTGGTTGGGAAGTAAGATCCTACAAGTCACACGGTATGGCCAAAGTGTGACCATGGCTGGGGAGGCAGGAGCAGTAGGGCTTTCTTGCTAGATAACACTCTTCTTCACTTACTGTTCATGGAAAACAGGCCTCAACAGGCCCAGTGACAGCATGGCTTCAGTCCTTCCAACTTGCTAATTAAAAGCCTATCTTGGGTTCATATTACAGGTATGCCGACAGGAAGAGAACAGGCAAGAAAGGGCCTAAACACCCAGGGTATTCACAGGTGGAGGAGAGCAAAAATTTTACCTTTTATCTGGTTCAAGCTGTTGGGCTCAAGCACCTGTAAGGTTGAATTTGTGTTGAGATACGGACAACAAGGGCCCAAATTGCCAGCAGTCTCTGATATTCCCCTTCATGGACACAGGGAGTGACATCAGGTTGCCGCATTGGGAAAGACCCACATAAAAGCATAAGGTCTTATTAAGCTTCCCCAGAAGACAGTTTGAAACAGTCTAATGCCTCTGGAACAGAAAAGAATGAAAATAAAGAGTGCTGTAATTTAGATGTTAATATCTCATCAAGTTTTATGTGTTGGGAAAGGGAGGAGTGGTGGGGACAGCTTTTGTAGTCTCTTTTTCAGAAGCAGATAATGTGGCAATAAATGGTTGGCTGCCCTCAAATCAGATGTTTTACGCTACCTTTGTGATCCATATTCCCCACTATATGGTAACATCAAATCAGAAGAGGTAGATATGAGGGCTCTTTATTCTGAGGCCAGATCACAGCATGTGAAGAAACATGGTTGCATAAGGAAAGGAGTGCTTCTCCCGTGCCCTGGGCTGCAGGACGGACACCCAGGCACTTCCTAGCGACACAGAACACAATGAAGCTGTTACTCAGGAGAGAACCAGTCCCATGCCTAAACTTTCAGGCAACTAAAGCAAACCTAGAGGCACAAGGATGTGCTTCTCATAGAGCATTTTAAAGAGAATCATTGATAATAGAACTATTAGAATGCTATTGTGCAGGTAGAAAGTACTAAACTTCCATCAGAGTTTGACCACACCGTATCAGAACCACTAGTAGGATGTCACTCGTGTTATGAAGTGTGTGTCAAACGTGAAGGAGCAGGGGATTACTCCTATTGTTACTGTGGTGTGTGTGCAATGGCACTTTATTAGCATGACTAGTGCTGTCCCCAGATTACTATTTAATCCTTTAGTTCAGTTCAGCTCAGTTGCTCAGTCATGTCCGACTCTTTGCAACCCCATGGACTGCAGCACCGCAGGCCTCCCTGTCCATCACCAACTCCTGGAGTTTACTCAAACTCATGCCCATTGAGTCGGTGATGCCATCCAACCATCTCATCCTCTGTTGTCCCCTTCTCCTCTTGCCTTCCATCTTTCCCAGCATCAGGGTCTTTTCAAATGAGTCAGTTCTTCACATCAGGAGGCCAAAGTATTGGAGTTTCAGCTTCAGCATCAGTCCTCTAAATGAATATTCAGGACTGATTTCCTTTAGGATGTATTGGTTGGATCTCCTTGCTGTCCAAGGAACTCTCAAGAGTCTTCTCCAACACCACAGTTCAAAAGCATCAATTCTTTGGCATTCAGCTTTCTTTATAGTCCAACTCTCACATCCATACATGACTACTGGAAAACCATAGCTTTGCTAGATGGACTTTTGTTGGCAAAGTAATGTCTCTGCTTTTTAATATGCTATCTAGGTTGGTCATAACTTTTCTTCTAAGGAGCAAGCATCTTTTAATTTTATGGCTGCAGTCATCATCTGCAGTGATTTTGGAGCCCCTAAAAATAAAGTCTGTCAGGAATTCTGGAAATCTCCATGCCAGAATACTGGAGTGGGTAGCCTTTTCCTTCTCCAGGGTATCTTTCCAACCCAGGGATGGAACCCAGGTCTCCCACATTTCAGGTGGATTCTTTACCAGCTGAACTATCAAGGAAGCATTTAATCCTTGGTAAGGGCATATTGCTCGCCAGAAATGCTGCATTTTACATGGATGACATCACTGCATCTGCACAGGATGGAAACGTAGACCATTTGTATATGTTGTGTATATACACTACACTTTTCTGATGAGGAAACTAAGCCACAAAGATGTTAAGAAGGCCCTAGGTCACACAAATAATTAACAACAGAGTTGGAATTTCAACCTAGGCCATCCGGCTTCCTGTCTAAGCTGTTACTACTACTCATCTCTGTGTCCTTGCCCCCAGGCAGGAGAGCAGGGGGCCAAGGGCCAAGGGCATCAAGACAGAAATGTCTACCCTCATAGTGCTTCTAAATATTTCCCAAAACGTATGTCCTATCTAATTTCTAATGTAAAATTTCTGACATTAATGCGGCTTTGGTAAGGGACAAAATCTTGCATTTCCTAAGGGTAACTAAACCTCAAGGCACATTTACATAATGACTAAGTTTAAACTAATGTGTCAACAACCAGTGGAGAATTGGATATTTGAGAGGCTTTCCCTGGATATTACAAGGCCAGTATTGGTAAAATAACAGACAAAATGGCTAGAGTTAGCAAAAATACCCTCATTGCTTAATTCACAATATTGTCAGGGGTCACTGGAACACACTCTTTTTTTTTTTTTTTTTTAAACTTTACATAATTGTATTAGTTTTGCCAAATATCAAAATGAATCCGCCACAGGTATACATGTGTTCCCACTCTTAAAATCTCCTGCTCTTTTTATGTTTTCATAGTTTATACTATGAAACAAAGGTTCAGATATGTATTCACACCAAGCAGTTTAGGCAGAAAGTGCTGCATTTTTTTCCAAATGTGGATTATTAAAGCAGGCAATATGACTCTTTTTGATTTTAGGGAGAAATGTCTAATAGTCCAGCCTAAATTACCTTTAGAGCTATATCAGTCTCCTCTGTTTCTGAGTTCTTGTTATATGTATTTGGTGGTGTTGTTCAGTTGCTCAGTCATGTCCAGCTCTTTGCAACCCCATGGACCACAGCACACCAGGCTTCCCTGTCCCTTCACTATCTCCTTCACATGTCCATTGAGTTGGTCCAAACTCATGTCCATTGAGTCAAAGCCATCCAACCATCTCATCCTCTGTCACCCCCTTCTCCTCTTGCCTTCAGTCTTTCCCAGCATCATGCCTTTTCCAATGAGTTGGCTCTTCACATCAGGTAGCCAAAGTATTGGAGCTTTAGTTTAAGCATCAGTCCTTCCAGTGAATATTCAGGGTTGATTTCCTTGTGGATTGACTAGTTTGATCTCCTTGCTGCCCAGGGGACTCTCAAGAGTCTTCTCCAGCACCACATTTCAAAAGCATCAATTCTTCACAAGCATCAATGAATCATGTTGGTGTTTAATTATTTACTGTTTTGAACTACAATATTATTTTTTAATAATACTACAACTGTGTCTTCCCATCTGGGAGGCCTGAGTGTTGATTATACTTTTTACTCTCTCTTTTAGCAAAATTCTGTAGTCAATATCATTACTCAATAAATATTTGTTAAGATGATATTACAAATTCTCTTATTTAATCTATTGAGGTAGTCTGCTTTATTAGATTTCCACATATTGGACTCTTCTGGCATACTCAAAATCATATTTTCTGGAAAAGCTAAGAGGAAAGGGGATGTTTCCCCCAAAATTTTAAAAAACTCACCAACAAATCTACATATTTCAAGTATTTTGGAGTCAAGGGAGTAGACTTCAAAGAATATTTTTATTTTCCTTCAAAATGATAAATCTACTGAGATTTTCTACTTCTTAAGTTAATGTGGTACTTTATATTTTTGTGTTATCTAGGCTTTCAAATTTATGAAACTACATTTTTAATTTTATACATTTGTGTTTGTCTCTTATTAGCCAAAATTTCAGAAATGGAAACCTGATAGAAATAAAGAGGCATTTACTTGGGATTCACTAGAACTGAACTTATTTGCAAAGCAGAAACAGAGACACAGATGTAGAGAACAAACTTATGGTTACCAAGTGGGAAAGGGGAAGTGGTAGGATGAACTGGGAGATTGGGACGGACATACATATACTAATATGTATAGAATAAGTAACTAATGACAACCCACTGTAGAGCATAGAGAATGCCACTCAGTGCTGTGGGGGGACCAAGAGGGAAGGAAATCCAAAGAACAAGAGATGTATGTATACATATAGCTGGTTCGCTTTGCTGTACGGCAGAAACTAACACAACATTGTAAAGCAACTATACTCCAGCAAAAAAAAAAAAAAAAAAAAAAAGACTGCAGCCAGAGAGACACAGTGTCAAGAAGAACTTGAATTGTGTTCCACCAGATGCCAGAGGATGAGATGGCTGGATGGTATCACTGACTCGATGGACGTGAGTCTGAGTGAACTCCGGTAGTTGGTGATGGACAGGGAGGCCTGGCGTGCTGCGATTCATGGGGTCGCAAAGAGTCGGACACGAAAGAGCGACTGAACTGAACTGAACTGAGACGACAAAGTAGAGGAAGCTTATAAAGGCAAAAGCTACAAGGCCACAGCTAGTTACCCAAGTTGTGTGTCAAAAATTATAACTGGAGCTGGCAAGATGTGACGGTGTTAATCAAACAAGGATTGGTTGGGGTCTGAAGTGGTTACATAGTTACCAGGGAGATCTTGAGACCCTGAAGTTGCAGATGGCAGGTGTGGTTTCCTCGAGACTGGTATAGCTCAAAGCTCAAGTCCTCAGTGGTACAGGGAGGTGTCTGAGATCAGATCCTCAATGGCCACCTGATTTCCCTTGTGTGTGCCTGAGCTGTGATTACTCCATTATAATTTCAACTTGTCACTACCTTCTATGGATTCAGTGATTTTTTAAAACATTGATCTTTGCTTCACCCACATTCTTAATAACTTTCAGGAATATACTGGGCTGTTTGAGACTAACTAAATACACCCAGTGCACAGATAGGCATCTCTTCAGTATCTCCAGAACTGCTAGTAATGAATATCAGCAACCTGTTAGAAGCCTGGCAGGCTACAGCTCATGGGGTTGCAAAGAGTCAGATATGACTGAGTGACTGAGCACGCACACACACCACCTTTTATCATGACAAGAGCAAGTCTCTCACACCTGGCAGATCCCTCACTCCCTGCAGACCATGGAGCAGCAGCTGTTAGGGAGTGGAGAACAATTAGCAGCCCTAAGAATCCTGGAAGTATTGTACACTGTATTGCATTTTTCTTTATGAAATTCTTTCTGCCAGTTTCCATATCCTATGTTTTTACAGAAACTTTACACCTTTTAACGACTTTTTGCAACTAACCCTGGAGAAGGAAATGGCAACCCATTCCAGTGTTCTTGCCTACAGAGTCCTGTGGACGGAGGAGCCTGGTGGGCTGCTGTCTATGGGGTTGCACAGAGTCGGACACGACTGAAGTGACTTAGCATGCATGCATGCATTGGAGAAGGAAATGACAACCCACTCCAGTGTTCTTGCCTGGAGAATCCCAGGGACGGAGGAGTCTGGTGGGCTGCCATCTATGGGGTTGCACAGAGTCAGACACAACTGAAGCGACTTAGCAGCAGCAGCAGCAACTAAACCACCACCACTGGCATCTTTTTGTCAATCAAATCATAGTTGTATAGAGCTCAGTATCCCAGGCACTCATTTTTGCTCACTCTTTCTAGTGTGCGTGCACACACACACACACACACACACACACACACACACACACACACGTTGTATTAGCTCAGGTTGCTTCATCAGCATACCACAGACCGGGTAGCTTAAAAACAGAAATTACTTTTCTCACAGTCTGGAGGCTAGAAGTCCAAGCTCAGGTGTCAGCAGTGTGGGCTTCTAGTGAGAGCTCTCTTTCAGCTCACAGATGAGGCCTCTCATAGTGCCCTTATTATCTTATGGCCTTTATTTCTGTGTGCATGTGGGTCTCTGGTGTCTCCTCCTCTTCTCTAAGGGCACCAGTCCCATCAGGTTAGAGATATAACTTTATGGCTTAATTAAACTTAATTACCTCCTTAAAAATCTCATCTCCAAATACAGCCACATTGGGGATTAGGCTTCAGCATTTGCATATTGGCAGGGACATGAGCCAGTCCATATCACACTTCCATACACACACACAAAGTACCTTGGTGTGCTGTGGTGCGAAATCACCATTGACTCCAGCCACGGCAGAGAGGTCAGTGAAGCCCCGGTGCTCCAGGAATACATTTCAATATGATCTCCCTGCATAAATTACCAAAGATTTCCTTTCAGAACTAGAAAGAGACATATCTTGAAATCCCTGGATCACACAATATTCATGAACCACCTATTTACTTTTAAAGAGGATTTCTGAATGTTGCTTTGGCTCATGATTGTATGAAAGCTTTCTTAAGACAACTTGGGGGCTTTCATGTGTAACTGTTACTACCACAAATTGCCACTTAAGGTCTTAACTTGTATCATCTGTTCCTTAGGAATTACTTTCATCATAATTATAATATCTACATAGAGCCAATGCAAAATAAATTGTACTGACTCTCAGGGGTTTGGGGTCAAAATCAATGCAATTTTATCTTGCTATTGACTAATTAAAAAGAGGATTGAAGGGTTAATGCCTTTAAAGAATTCAGTTTAATAATTTTCCAGTGTGGAACCATGAGAATATGTGCCTAGCGAACCAACATCTGAGCACAGCATGAGATAAAGAATTTAAGCAAGGAGGAGATAAGTTTTATCAATCTAATGTTACAAGCCTTCTGGATGAAAATGCCCTTTTGACATAATAACATCTCCCCAGATGAAAATTTCTTCTCAGACAGAAAAATGAATGCTATTTCATTAAAAGTGGCATGTCTGACTCGGAGATTTATGTAAACTGCATTGGAAATGAGCTGTACCCCTATTTCTGAGATATATTAATTGTGACAAATACAAAACGGTCATTTATGGCTTTTAACCAGCTAAAATGAGAAAAAGGAAAACTGTGGAATATTTGCAAATCACTTCAAACTCACTTGTGAAATGAGTCATTCAAATATTCAGCTTATCAGTGAAAGTCCTGAAGTTGATGGCATTTGGCTCACTGAATGTGGTAAACAAAGACATTTTAACATGTTGCTGAAGTACACTTTTTCTCTGACTCAGTTAATCTTTTAGAGTTAACAATTATAAAATATAAACAAGACTATCTCTGCAGGTAAATTATTTTGTAAACTATGTATGCATAAACAAAATTCCACAATCCTTATAATCCACCCATCTATTCATTTACTCGCCTCTCATATAACTTTGAGTATTTTAATAATTTTGATAATTCAAAAAAAAATTTCTCCCATCAGATAATTTAACTTGAAGCAAAGATATAATGGATAGTCGGCAAGAGAGAAAATAAAAAGATAAGCAAAGGCAAGATTTACCATGCTCTCCAGTATTCTTGCCTGGAAAATTCCATGGACAGAGGAGCCCAGCAGGCTACAGTCCTCGGGGTCACAAAGAGTCAGACACAACTGAGCCTGCACGCATACACTAAATAACCAAGTTGTTTAGACATTACCCCAAGGGCAGTGGGAAGCCACTGAAATACATTAAGCAACAGGGAGCTACAATCAGAAATCACACTTATGAAAACTCACCCTGGGTGCTCTGTGGACTGGGAGGGAGCAAGAGTGGAATGGCAGACCACACAGGTCCACTGTCGTCTGATACAGCTGGGATAAGTGTGACAGGAGATAGGAAGAGAATTGGACAGAATTTAGAAGCAGAATCCAGAGGACTCGGTAGGGGTTAAATGCATTGGGTGACTCAGAAGAGTCAAAAGTAGATTAAAGTGAATACTTTTGACTCAGAGTCAAAAGTAGATTAAATCGGGAAAAAAATGCACTTCCTCCATTTTAGCAGGAAAAAAGTAGGAAAAAGTCATGACGGAGGTGGTTACTTTGTAGTTATGGTACAAAATCGTGAGACCTCTCTTGGTTACTTCAGATACATTTATCTGAGGGAGGCAAGATCTTCTCTGAGGAGAGACGAGAGGGAGAGAGGTTGGAAGTTTAGGATGGAGAATCAAGGAGATTCAAATCACAGAAAACTAGAATGAGTGCTAGGTAGACGCAAGGGTCCAACGAAGTTAAAGATGAGACTAAAACACTCAAAATAAAATAGAGGGACTTCCCTGGTGGCCCAGTGATTAAGACTCTACCTGTCAAGGTAGGTGACACAGGTTCAATCCCTAGTCTGAGAAGATCCTTGTGCCACAGGGCAACTAAGCCCATATACTGCACCCACTGAAACCCAGCCCTAGAGCCATCACAGCGGGAAGCCAGAGCACCCGAACTAGAGAACAGCCCCCACTTATCACAACTAGAGAAAGCCCAGCAGAGCAACAAAGGCCCAAGACAGCCATTAATTAATTGAATGAATAGTTTATAGAGGTAAAAGGTAAAATAAGTAGGGTCAATATATGTAATGTGAATACAAAAAAAAGGAGGTGAGGAAGAAAATAGCCCCATCACCTGTGCACAGCCCAACACCCAAAAATCCTGGACAATGGTCGGATGTGCATTTCAAGTTAAATCCCCACCTTTTATGACACAATAGAAAACATGGAAAAGATAATAAATCAAGCAGTAACAGTAGAATTGCATTATTTAATAAATGGAGGCAACTGGAAATTTTAAAACTGAAGCCATCAAAGGGTATTTCTGTGGAGATTAGAAGTGGAGAGGATGTATGTGTTACAACCCTTTAAAAAGTTTTTTTTTTATCATATATTTGTTTTACTTTGATAAAAATAACAAAGCAACCAAAAGCTAAAAGTAAGAATGAAGTGGGGATGTAAACTGATACAACCACTATGGAAAACAATACGGAGGTTTCTCAAAAACTAAAACAGAGCCCCCACGTGACCCAACAATCCAACTACTGGGCATATACCTTGCTGCTGCTGCTGCTGCTGCTAAGTCGCTTCAGTCGTGTCCGACTCTGTGCGATCCCATAGACGGCAGCCCACCAGGCTCCCACATCCCTGGGACTCTCCAGGCAAGAACACTGGAGTGGGTTGCCATTTCCTCCTCCAATACATGAGGAAACCATAATTCAAAATGACACATGTATCCCAATGTTAACTGCAGCACTATTTACACTAGCAAGGACATGGAAACAGCCTAAATATCCATCAACAGATGAATGCATAAAGAAGTTGTGAGATATATATACACACACAATGGAATATTACTCAGCCATAAAAAGGAATGAAATTGGGTCATTTGCAGTGATGTGGATGAACCAGAGTCTCTCATACAAATGAAGTCCAAAAGAGAAAAACAAATATCATATATTAACACGTGTGTGTATGTGATATATATATGGAATCTTCCCTGGCGGCTTAGTCCATAAAGAGTCCACCTGCAATGCAGGAGATCTGGGTTCGATCCCTGGGCTGAGAAGATAACCTGGAAGAGGGCATGGCAACGCACTCCAGTATTCTTGCCTGGAGAATCCCATGGACGGAGAAGCCTGGCAGGCAGCAGTCCATAGGGTCACAAAGAGTCAGACACGACTGGGCAAATAAGCACAGCATACAGCACATGGAATCTAAAAAAAAGGTACTGATGAGCCTATTTGCAGGGCAGGAATAGAGATGAAGACTTGTGGACACAATGTGAGGGGTGGGAAGGAAAGGGTGGGGCAAACTGAGAGGGTAGTATCGCTATACCTACACTACCATGCATAAAACTGATAGGTGGTGGGAAGGTGCTACATAGCACCGGAGCTCAGCCTGGTGGTCTGTGATGACCTAGAGGGGTAGGATGGGAGGGCGAGAGGGAGGCTAAGAGGGAGGAGATATATGTATACATACAGCTGATTTACATTATTGTACAGCAGAAAATAACACATTGTAAAGCAATTATACTGCAATTTAAAAATATTTTTTTAATGAGAGAGAAAAAAAAAAAAGAACAAGCAAATGTCTGAGCACTTATCACTCAGCTTCCAAACTGTGCTTTCTAGGAACAACAAGAAGCTTATCAATTTTTCTCAAGAAGATTAGGACCACTTATTACATAATGAGAAAATAAAATAATATTATGAACTTAATAGTGAGTTCTAACATTAGTAACCTCAGGCTCTCATGTTTTGAAAAGCCTATATGATGATTTTGTGTTTTCTTCTCTAGGTCATGGACTCATTTATACTTATTAAAACAAAAAGATAAATGGGAATTGGAATTGGGAAGCATGGATCATTAGAGACTGCCAAGAAAAATCCAAATGCTAATGTAGGAGAGAAAGTCATATTAAAGAGAGAAAGAATATGCCATACAAATGACTATGAAAAATGACATTTAAGAAATTATTGTTCTTAGGAAAAAAAACATTTTAGTATTTTTGCCAGTTAAACCTGTCTTTTTTCCTGCAACTGTGTAGCCAATGATTTATAACAATGACTTAGGGTCACTGATAATGGTCTTTATATTATGAACCATGTATTACTTTCCTGTGGAAGAGTAACAAATTACCGCAAACTGGGTGGCTTAAAACAAAGATTCTTCTCCCACAGTTCTCGGGAGGATTGTCAGAAACCAAGGCGTCAGGAGGGTGGTGCTCCCTCTGGAGGCTGTAGGGGATCATCTGCTCACGTTTGCCTGTTCCAGCTTCTGCTGGTTGCCAGCACTGCTTGGCTTGTGTCTGCATCACTCTAATCTATCGCCACGGTTATACTGCCTTCTCTTCTGAGGCTTGGCTTGTGTCTGGATCACTCTAATCTCTGTCTCTATGATTATACTGCCTTCTCTTCTGGTGCTTGGCTTGTATCTGCCTCACCCTAATCTCTGTCTCTCCATGGTTACACTGCCTTCTATTCTGGGTGAATGTCAATGCTCTCCCTGCCTTTCTCTTACAAGGACATGGGAACTATTGATCCAGCGTATATCCAATGGCATTTAAGGCCTACCTGGATAATCAAGCTAGATTTAGAAAAGGTGGAGGAACCAGAGATCAAATTCCCAACATCCGTTGGATCATTGAAAAAGCAAGAGAGTTCCAGAAATACATCTATTTCTGCTTTATTGACTATGCCAAAGCCTTTGACTGTGTGGATCACAACAAATGTGTGGAAAATTCTTCAAGAGATGGGAATACCAGACCACCTGAGCTGCCTCTTGAGAAATCTGTATGCAGGTCAGGAAGCAACAGTTAGAACAGGACATGGAACAACAGACTGGTTCCAAATAGGGAAAGGAGTACATCAAGGCTATATATCGTCACCTAGCTTATTTAACTTATATGCAGAGTACATCATGAGAAATGCTGGGCTGGAGGAAGCACAAGCTGGAATCAAGATTGCCAGGAGAAATATCAATAACCTCAGACATGCAGATGACACCACCCTTATGGCAAAAAGCGAAGAAGAACTAAAGAGCCTCTTGATGAAAGTGAAAGAGGAGAGTGAAAAAGTTGGCTTGAGGCTCAACATTCAGAAAACTAAGATCATGGCATCTGGTCCCAGCACTTTATGGAAAATAAATGGGGAAACAGTGGAAACAGTGACAGACTTTATTGTCTTGGGCTCCAAAATCACTGCAGATGGTGACTGCAGCCATGAAATTAAAAGATGCTTGCTCCTTGGACAAAAAGTTATGAACAGCCTAGACAGCATATTAAAAAACAGACATTACTTTGCCAACAAAGGTCTGTCTAGTCAAAGCTATGGTTTTTCCAGTAGTCACATATGGATGTGAGAGTTGGACTATAAAGAAAGCTAAGTGCCGAAGAACTGATGCTTTTAAACTGTGGTGTTGGAGAAGACTCTTGAGAGTCCCTTGGACTGCAAGGAGATCCAACCAGTCTATATAAAGAAAATCAGCCCTGAATATTCATTGGAAGGACTGATGCTGAAGCTGAAACTCCAATATTTTGGCCACCTGATGGGAACTGACACATTTGAAAAGACCCTGATGCTGGGAAAGATTGAAATGGGAGGAGAAGGGGACGAAAGAGGATGAGACAGTTGTGTGGCATCACCGACTCAATGGACATGAGTTTGCATAAACTCCGAGAGTTGGTGATAGACAGAGAAGCCTGGCATGCTGCAGTCCATGGGGTCGCAAAGAGTCAGACACAACTGAGTGACTGAACTGAACTGAACTGAACTGGATAATCAAGGATAACTTTCCCATCTCAAGATCCTTAGTTTAGTCACATCTGCAAAAAAAAGAAAAAAACCTTTTTCCAAATTAGGTAATATTTATCCGTTACAGGAATTAGGACCACCATTCAACCCACTACCAAATAATTAAACAAATTTATTCACAATGATACATTTGCTGGCTTATATTTAAAATGTATAATAAAAATCCAGCTTTACCCCAATGCCAATGAACTATAAGTAGCTGTTTCTTTAGAATTTTTTCTCCTAATGCATACATTAAAGAATTGAGCTGTATTTGTTTTGATGGCAGAAGTAAAGGCAGATTTGCTGTAATAACTCATACTACAACAAATACTGAATAAGAGGCTTTTGCCTGGAATTTAATATCCACATCATTTGTTGCTCTGGTTAATTTCAAAACTGCTGAATAAACTGAATTAATGCAGAAATGGACCATCTTATTTGGATGCTATTCCTGATGCGCAAGGAACTCCTTATATTTTAGGCAGTTGTGGGCACTTTTTTATTACAGAATATTTAATCATAATGTTGATCCTCTTCAATACATAATTATAAATGAGATGAAATTTACTGAAAATGTATTTTGGAAAGAATTGAGTGTTCTCATGATGCAAAGAAATCAAGAAAAATTATATATATAAGGTAGAACCAAGACTCAAAGAAAACATACTTGCAAATGTTAAATTTTGAGAAAGCAGATATACACTATTAGAGATGCTGTTATGCTGAATAATTATGATATTGATTTTCCTACATTTTAAAAATAATCTTTATATACAAAAAATCATATATAACATTGCTGAAATATGGAAAACAATAAAGAGAACGTACTGTCTAATTGCCTGTTACCTTAGCACATAAACATTTCACCATTTTTATGCATGCACATAAAATTTAAATAGCATTGGGTTATGCTATGAACACTTCTGTTCTCTAACAAGTTTGCATCGTGTGACATTCTGTGCTGAGAATTTCTTCATAACGCTAACTATACAGCATGGTTCACAGTTTGGATATGCAAAATTAAGTCTCCTCTTTTACTGTACTTTTTGAAAATTTGAAATTTGTTTTGCTATTCAAAAATGATCTTCAGTGGTCATTCTTGCATGACAATTCCTGTGCCTGTTTATTATTATTTCCTAGATTAAAAGGCCCAATTACGAGGCCAAAAGTGAGGGATGTTTTTGTATTAATTGCCAAACCACATTCTAGAAAAGTTGTACCCATTAATGCTTTCATATGAAGTCTATGACAACAGTTTACAGCAAAAAGGTAAAGCTTGATACTATTTCTATTTTTAATCTTTACAAATTTTAGAAGTGAAATGACATCTTAATTTATATTTATTTACTAATGATGTGGAACATTTGTTTTATATTTATTTCTTGGCCATTGATATTCCATTTTTATTAATTGTATTAATATTATTATGATTTGAAATAATTTTCTTCTAAGTTGTTCAGGTATTTTTTTTTAACTTTACAATATTGTATTGGTTTTGCCATATATCAACATGAATCTGCCACATGTATACACGTGTTCCCCATCCTGAACCCTCCATTTTGTATCAGGGCTCACCAAGTGGATAGGGCTTCCTCTGCCTGAAAATGCAGGAGATGGAGGAGACACAAATCTGACCCCTGTGTCCAGAAGATCTCCGGGAGGAGGAAATGGCAATCCATCCCAGTATTCTTGCCTGGAGGATCCCATAGACAGAGGAGCTCGTGGGCTACAGTCCATGGGGTCACAAAGAATCAGATATGACTGAGCAACTGAGTATACACACACACATCAGCTGGAAGAATATCTTCCACTTTACTAGATAGTGTCAAACTCTTTTGTTTTCTTTTTTTTGTTTAAATTTATTTATTTTAATTAGAGGCTAATTACTTTACAATATTGTATTGGTTTTGCCATACATCAACATGATTCCACCATGGGTGTACACGTGTTCCCAATCCTGAACCCCCTCCCACCTCCCTCCCCATACCATCCCTCTGGATCATCTCAGTGCACCAGCCCCAAGCTTCCTGTATCCTGCATTGAACCTGGACTGGCGATTCATTTCTTATATGATATTATACACGTTTCAATGCCATTCTCCCAAATCATCCCCCACCTCACTCTCCCACAGAGTCCAAAGACTGTTCTTTTGTTTTCTAAAAAGTTTCATATTCTCACCCAAACTTGATGTTTTCAGACTTTTCTATTGGATTGGCTCTCTTTTTCTCATTTTTTATATTTATATTATTAGATTTACATGTTATTTATCCAATGGGTAACTTTATATTTTTAAGATACTTCCTTTATTGCTGGTATGTGGAAATACAATTGGTTATTTTACACTTAGTTTATATCTCTAATTTTGTCAAAGTCCCTTATTAATTCAAATAATGCTTCTGATATTTTGAATTGTCTACATACACAAGAGTGACTTTAATTCTTCTCTCCAGTCTTTCAATCTCTCAAGTATTTATTCATCCATTCATTCTTTATTTCTTTCTCTGACCACATAATCCTGGTTAGGATGTCCAGGTAAATGAAGAAAAGTGGCATTACTGGGTACCCTTGACTATTTTCAGCATCTGAGAAAAGTCTTAACTGTTTCATCCTTAATAATGATGTTCCCTTAAAGTCCTTTGTGCTACAATCTGAACACGTTTTTTCAGACTTAAACTGTAGTTCACTAATTCCCTCTTTCGTTGTGTCTACTCTGATGCTTAACCCCTGCTGAGTTTCTAAATCCAAATATATATTTTTTTTTATTTCTAAAAGATTAGTTGTGTTCATTAAAATATTCTTGGTTACTTTTGAATGGTCTCTTTTTCCTTACATATATTCTTGGTTCCATTTATTTTTTCTTCTTTAAATACACCAAATATACTAATCTAAAATCCTATACGTGATACTTAGTACCACCAGTCTCTGTGGATAAATCAGGTATTTGTTGTTTCCAATGCTCTCATGCATGGTGACTTACTTTCTCATATATTTTAAGATGTCTGATTGTAAGTTGATTTTCCTCTGGAAAATTTTGTGGAATTCTTTGATGCCTAAATTTAAAGCTTTCCTCCAGATGATGTATACATCTGTTTTTATCAGATGTCTTCAGCACTACCAATGAAATCCAAATTTAAACATTTTCAGGCTTCCTTCTTCAGGTTTTCTTTGGGCTAAGATAATTGTAAGAGTTTTATTCCCACTCATATGACAACTGCCTTGAGATTATAAAGAATCAAGAGATACATGTTTATGTACAACTGAATCATTTAGCTGTACACCTAAAACAGACACAACTTGGCTAATCAACTATAGTCCAATATAAAATAAACATTAAATTTTTTTAAAAAAAATTTTTTAAAGAATCAGGAAAGTCTTTTTCACTTTCTTCCAAAAAACAAAGTTGAAGAAAGCAAATGTTTTATATGTTTTTCTTTTATAATTTTTCCCCTTCGGGGTTTCATCTCTTGAATTTCTGGCTTTATATATTTGTTATCATCATTAAAATCATTATATATGATTCTCAGAGTTCTTACTAATCAAAATAAGGTTGCCTTCAGCAAAGTTTGTTGTTCAGACTTCTCTTCACTGAGTTTGATAAAACTATTCACACGTAGTGTCCCAAACAATGCATTTTACTATAAAGGACTGATTATTTGATTTAATTATTTTTAGAATTTTAATAGTTTTATACTTAGAATTTTAAGAATTTAGTATTAGTTTTGTAGAACTTTAAGATCTTGAAAAGCTTTATAACAAGGAATAATAACAGATAAATGAATATGGTTGCATAGTAATAGATATTTTGAATTAATGTATCTTAGATGATGTATCCTATATACAAAATTTTCTATTCTAATTCTCCATGTAAATAAATCATTCATGAGAGTATAAATCATCATATAAGGAGGATTACAATTATCTTCTTGTCTTAAAAGACACTTATGAGCCAATTGATGCCACCAATGTTACTAAATTGCATAATGATTATTTGGAGCTTCCCGGGTGGCTCTAGTCATAAAGAACCCACCCGCCTGCTGATGCAGGACACATAAGAGACACTGGCTTGATCTCTAGGTTAAGGAGGAAATGGCAACCCACTCCAGTATTCTTGCCTGGAGAATCCCACGGACAGAGAAGCCTGGTGGGCTACAGCCCATAGGGTTGCACAGAGTTGGATGCAACTGAAGTGACTTAGCACACACGCATAATAATTATCGTAATTATTATACATTAAAAACTTAGAAAAATTATATTTTTCATATTAGATATGTTATTAGACTATGTAATCTTCTCTAATAATTCCTGTCTTCAACTATTAAGCCTCAACACTTCCATAATTTACCAAATACTTTTAAAAGGAACACTAACAGATGAACTTAGTTCTCAGCATTAAGAACAAGATAAAGATTCATAATAAACGGATGAATAAATAACCTTAGATTAAAATGCTCTAATGATTGTCATCCAATATTAAGCTTACTAAGTTCAATTGAAATGGGAAACAAATGGATCCTGATATAGATATTATTTTAATACACTTTATATTTTCTTTTATCTCAAAGTCAGTCAGAAAAATCATCACCTTTGGTTGCTGCTCACATTATTTTTGTCTACCACGAACACTGACATAGTGTAGTTCTACAAATAGAAATGCCTCAGATTTTTCATGTTACAATACATATTTAAATTAATATTTTTCTTTAACTTACAATAAATGTTATTCAATAAAATATGAGGCATCCAGCATTATACTTTACACTAGGCGATGCTTTCTCATACTTAATAACCATACATACAAGCAAGATAATCCAATAAATAAGACATAATAATTCAAATATGAAAAAATATGCCATCCTCTCACATAATTAATATTGCTGGATGGCTCTTTCTTGAGATTTTAGTAGAAAGGACAATGACATGATTCACATATTTAAGAGGGTAATTAAACTGCCACATGTTCAAATCAAATTTAAGACAAAACTGATTAAAAGTGATAATTTCCAGCAAAGCTGACTGATTGGCTTAATGCCGAATGCACTGAAATACTCAGAAAGGCAAGGAAAAGGATGGTGCATTTTTTCCCTATTGCTACTGCAGCACTTTATCACTGTAAGCCATTATCATGGCTTAAAACAATCCAAAATTGTTGTCTTATGACTTTGGAGTTCAGAAATCTGGCATAGGTCTGACAAGGCTACAGTTAAATTGTTTTGTTTATTTCTGTCTGCACAGTGCCCACCTCAGTTCATTGACCCTAAAAGGAGATGACTAAATGAAGGAACCAATGAACTATAAGCCTGGAAGATACTGTGAATCATGCGAAAACCAAGGATCAAAGGTTCTGATGCCATCTGTCTTGGCTAAAAAGCAGGCTGTTCTAGAAGAAACAAGAAACCAGAGAACGAACCATTTGAAATCAGAACTGAGAGACATGAGTTGAGTGATTTCACACACACATTCTCAGCAGCATTCCTGAGCCAGTCATAAGGCAGCTTCATCTAACAGGAGGCTAGGGAGCAGAAGGTTAACCACAAAATATCACAGAACGCTCTTTCAGACTCGTCAGGCTTGATAGGTGTTGCCCCCATGTGAATCCAGCCTCTTTGCTTGAGGCACATCTTGCTTCTTAGAATATCGAGATAGCCAAGGGTACACAGTACCCTTAACAAACGATGTCGTTTTCTCTTACGTGTGGAAACTCTGAAGCATTTCCAGACAGCTGGTGCTTTCTGCTAGGAAGCATGACTTTCTTGCCATGAAAATAGTAAAGCATTAGGACGGCATTTGGAGGGGTGACTAGACCAAAGCACTGACAGCTAATCAGTTAATAGACCAAATGACCAGGGTCCTGTATAGAAACGGCACTGTGGTGTCACGATTAAATTTAAAGATTAGTGTTGTCCGCACTTATTTTATTGGAAATAAATGAGGATGATATACTGTAGCAGAGGCTACAAAGAAATTTGTATGGGAAGTTGAAGTTGTGCTAGAGCTCTTTGGGTGGCAAGAATATCAATGCACTTACACTGTGCAGCCAGCAAGTGAACTGGATTATTTTCTTAGCAGAAGTTTTTAAAATCACACTTGATTTACTGTCATCTGAAGCAATATCTGGGTAAATGTAAGCATGATTTTACTGGATTTTTTTTTTCTCTTTAGGGAAGACACAGCAAGGACCTAACAGAAGCAGAAGAGATTAAGAAGAGGTGGCAAGAATACACAGAAGAACTGTACCAAAAAGGTCTTAATGACTCAAATGACCATGATAGTGTTATCACTCACCTAGAGCCAGACATCCTGGAATATGAAGTCAAGTGGGCCTCAGGAAGTATTACCACGAACAAAGCTAGTGGAGATGATAGAATTCCAGCTAAGGTATTTCAAATCCTAAAAGATAATGCTGTTAAAGTGCTGCACTCAATATGCCACCAAATTTGGAAACCTCAGCAGTGGCCACAGGACTGGAAAAGATCAGTTTTTATTCCAATTCCAAAGAAGGGCAGTGCCAGAGAATATTCAAACTACTGTACAATTGCACTCATTTCACATGCTAGCAAGTTGATACTCAAAATCCTTCAAGCTAGACTTCAGCAGTACATGAACTGAGAACTTCCAGATGTACAAGCTGGATTTAGAAAAGGCAGAGGAACCAGAGATCAAATTGCCAGCATTCACCGGATCATAGAGAAAGCAAGGGAATTCCAGAAAAACATCCACTTCTGCTTTGTTGACTATGCTAAAGCCTTTGACTATGTGGATCACAGCAAACTGAAAAACTCTTAAAGAGATGGGAATATCAGACCACCTTACCTGTCTCTTGAAAAACCTGTATGAAGGTCAAGAATAAACAGAACCAGACATGGAACAATGGACTGGTTCAAAGTTGGGTAAGTACACAAGGCTGTATATTGTCACCCTGCTTATTTAACCTATACATCATGCGAAATGCTGGGCTGGATGAAGCACAAGCTGGAGTCAAGATGGCTGGAAGAAATATCAACATCCTCAGATATGCAGATGATACCACTCTAATGGCAGAAAGTAAAGAGGAACTAAAGAGCCTCTTAATGAGGGTGGAAGAAGAGAGTGAATAGAAGGGGAAAAAGTGGAAAGAGTGACAGATTTTATTTTCATGGGCTCCAAAATCACTGCAAACAGCGACTGCAGCCACGAAATTAAAAGATGTTTGTTCCTTGGAAGGAAAGCTATCACAAACCTAGACAACGTATTAAAAAGCAGGAACATCACTTTTCCAACAAAGGTCTGTATAGTCAAAGCTAGTTTTTCCAGTGGTCATGCACAGATGTGAAAGTTAGACTATAAAGAAGGATGAGCACCGAAGAATTGACACTTTTCAGTTATGGTGTTGGAGAAGACTCTTGAGAGTCCCTTGGACTGCAAGGAGATCAAACCAGTCAATCCTATAGGAAATCAATCCTGAATATTCATTAGAAGGACTGATGCTGAAGCTGAAGCTCCAATACTTTGGCCACCTGATGCAAAGAGCTGACTCATTGGAAAAGATTCTGATGCTGAGAAAGATGAAGGCAAAAGGAGAAGGGGGCAGCAGAAAATGAGATGATTAGATAGTATCACTGATTCCATGGACATGAATCTGAGCAAACTCCAGGAGATAGTGGAGGACGAGGAGCCTGGCGTGCTACAGTCCATGGGGTCACAAAGTCTCAGACACTACTTAATGACTGAACAACAACAGCCACAAGGGAAGACAGGGTTAACAGAGCTACAGTAAAATTTTAGTGAACTCTCAATGCACGATGCTTGGTAGTAACAATAATCATCATTTTATATCTTCTTGGAAACATTTAAAAAGTTTTACACTAATAGGCCACTAAAAATTAATGGAGTATATCAGAACATATAAATACATCATTTTAACTAACAGTTGCTCCAAATTTTAGGATCAGCTTGAATAGTAGATTTTTTAAAATACACTCACATTTCACATGAATGTCAATGTATTATAGAAGAAAGAACGTGGTCTTTTGAAACAAATGGGCTTTGGCAAAGCCTCACTATTGCTGCTCTCCAGCTAGATGAGCTTAGGCGAGCATTTTGACATGTCTCGTTTCTAACTACATTGTTTGTAAAAGGGGAATATTATACCTGCCTTGTGAAATGTTTTGAGAATTACAAGATATAACAGATGGAAAGTACTAAACACAATGACTGGTCATAGCGGGTCCATTTTACATGTCAATTCCCTCTCATTTGAACAGGGACAGACATACCATCCTATGGCAGCATCTTCTCTCTGACTGTAAAGTGAAGTGAAATCGTTCAGTCATGTCCGACTCTTTGCGACCCCATGGACTGCAGCCTGCCAGGCTCCTCTGTCCATGGGATTTTCCAGGCAAGAACACTGGAGTGGGGTGCCATTTCCTTCTCCAGGGGATCTTCCCAACCCAAGGATCGAACCCGGGTCTCCCGCATTGTAGGCAGATGCTTTTACTGTCTGAGCCACCAGGGAAGTCTCTGACTGTACCCCTCCTCAAAGTCCATTTTCATCCCCTCATCCTAAGACCTTAATGACCCACCTTATCAGCAGTGGGTCATTCCTTTTATCTACATATTGTCTACCTCTCAACTGAAAATAACAATTAAGGGACAGAATACACGGACCCAGGCACCTCAGGATGACATGGGGGAGAACCAGAAAGGAAGAGCACAGAGAGGGATGAAGAGTCAGCAATGTCAAGGTCAAGTTGCTTCTCAATAGAAGTCTTCCCGATGCTATCCCACCAGTGAGTGAATCCTGCTGTTACCTCTCCATGGCAAAGGGAGTTTCTTCTTCAAACACTTTCTTCCTGGGACTTCCCTGGTGGCCCAGTGGATAAGAATCCACCTGACAATGCAGCGGACATGGGCTCAGTCCCTGGTGTGGGAAGATACCACATGCCGAGGAGCAACTAAGCCCGAGCACTTGAGGGCCCCTGGGCCATGACTCCTGAGCCTGTGTGCTGCAACTGCTGAAGCCCGCCTGCTCTACAGCCTGTGCCCCACAGCAAAAGAAGCTGCTGCAATGAGAATCCTGAGCACCGCAACTAGAGAGTTGCACTAGAGAAAGCAACTTGTACTAGAGAAAGCAACACCCCACTCGCCGCAGCTAGAGAAAGCCTGGACGCAGCAACAAAGACCAAGCACAGCCCAAAATAATTACTTACTTAGAATTTTTTATTCCTGAAATATAGGACTCTGCTATATGTTTCCTACAGGTCCATTTCCTCATGCTATACCCACAGGGTTCCCTTGGTTCTTCCCACCCACCCCTCACAATTCTGAATTCCAAAAGATTTCTTGATGTGTTTCTACATCACATTGAAATAGCAGTGTATTTTAGCACACTCCAAAGCAAATTTTGATTAACTGTTACAGCTGTTTTCTCCCAAACCACTCCTAGAAACCTTTAAACTTATGTCTTAGCCAATTTGCTTGTTGGCTGCTTCATTAAAAATGCTGAGGGCACCTACTGTGCTATCCCCATATTTCCCTATCTAGATGGATCTTTTCAACTCTTCACATCTCTGGGAAAGAAGCTGACTTACTTATGCTGCCTTTGAGTCCCAGCTCCTATTGTTTACACTATGTGATAGCCTCACAGCTATGATTATAATCACTTGCAGTGATTATAGCAAGTGCCAATAAAGGCTTGGTGCATGCATGAGTCAACACAAAAGGAGGTGTTACTACTGATTGATTGATCTGTTTATATTCCTTTTGTTGTGACTGACTTTCAAAGCAAGGATTAAAATAGAAAGACAGCTGAACCAAGGAGTGGGTATTTCTTCCTTACAGTTCATAGAGATAACCTTTGGGACTTTGAGGGATAAACAGTGCCCTACCAGACATTCTCAGTCTGAAAAATTCAGGCTTGGGATTGGATTGAAGGGAATTCTCCTTGGGTCCTGAATATCAGAAGTATGTTAGAGCCATAATCCTTGTAAAGAACCAACTACATTCTTCTTTGAAGAAAATTCCCAGAACTGTGCCATAGTTCAGTCATTTTCAATTCTGAGTTAAAGCTTAGAACTCTAGAAAACACAAGGGCCATGGGCCTTTTGCCAGGTAAAACCTAAAACCAGCAAGCAGAGTGAATGATCATGGAAGACATTTACATCTGTCTTCTTTGACCCAGAGGATCCGAATTTATTGTATGAAAGCCAGGGACATCTGAAGACAGAGCTTATTGGGAGGACCCAGGAGGTATGAAGTCCTTTAGAATCTGTATTCCCTGCCTAGCATGTGACTGCTTAACTCATCACCACCTACCACATCAACACAACTAAGGCACTTCCTGGAGCAGAAGGTTCCCATAGGAAGTGGGGAGTGGAGGCTGTCTTGCTGCATCAGTACCCATTTGGTGTGGTAAATGAACACACGCAAAGAGTCCACCAGTTTCTCCTCTAACAAGACAAACAGCACCAATTCTACTAGCATTCTGCTTTAAACTACATCAAACATGAAAACAGGGGAAACAATCCCCCCAAGTCAGGTTTTTTTTTTTTTTTTTTCAGATATCACACAACCTCCCATTTGTGTTTGCTCAAGACCTTGGAGAATTTATCATTTTGGAGGATTATAAATATATGTTTAGGGCTCAGTTGCTTTCCAACTTCACCAAAATTTCCAGTAATAAGTGATTAAACTGTACTAGTGATTTGAACTTTCTAGGGGAAAAGAGCTATATGTTTGCATTAAAACTACTAAACCATTGCTAATAGCAAACAAATCACTACTTTGGATGCAAGAAATATTACTACTGAGTTTATTCTCCAAACTACAAAGAAGAATAGATGTGTTAATTTTCCAAGGACTCCTCCTACAATAATAGGGACTGATAGATGGTTTTACCAATTCAGTGACTAATAGAATTCTGATTATCATTACTAAAATGACACATTTTTATTTACTCAATGTAGGACATGTTTCTCATCTCTTCTGAATTACTGATTTTCAAAGAGAAGTTTCTCATCTAACACTTGACTGTGCTGGGAATCCTTAAAAGCAAAAACAGGCAATGACTTTGTTATAAATTTGACTTATGAGCCTCTTAAAACACGGAGACGCTTATATGCAGACTTTTCCACTTACCATAACTTCAAATTGCAACCAAGTCGTTCTGGGACAATGGCTAATATTTCTCAACTACAATCTCATTTCTTCTCTAGGAAATTCTCTATAATCTATGATTACCTTGTTCTCCTGTCTTTCTACTCCTGGGTTGTCCCAAAATCTTAATGTGTCTATAATGCTTGAAATTTTCCATTAAAAAATTAATATGTAAAAAGTTGGGAAAAGTTATATTATTTTTAAAGTACCTTGAAAATATAAAAGATGCCTTATAGTTCCTGCAGCATAAAATCTTTAATGTTTTTTATCATAAAATTGTATGCAGTCTATAAATATGTTCTTTTTAGCTACATTTTTTTTTACCAGCTCAAGTATATTATTTAGACAGAAAGTACTTCTGATTTTAGTTTGTGAAAACAAGCTCTTTTCACTGAAGATTAGTTGTGTTATCACAATATATGATTATGAAAAAATGTTTAATCTCAGTATTTTTATAACCTTTAATCAAATTGTGTGTTATAAAGCTTGAACTCTTCCTGTTTTCTTGTCATTATGTATCTTGTCAAATGGTTTCATTTTTATACCTACAATAAAAAGAAGTACAAATTGTAAAATGCAACATCTATCTTGGTGAGCTGGAGGAAAATAGCTAGTAATTTGCTTGGTAAGTGAAGCAAAATATTAAACGATTTATTATCACATTTTATATTGTACTTAGAATCTGTGATATAAATCCTACTATATTTGAATAATAATGGTGGACAAATCACTTTCTATGACTTCTCTATCATAGTAAAGGAACCACGATTATCCTTCATTGATTCAAGAATGGTATCTATTTGTCACTTCTGACATGACAGAACTAAGTGATATGTGGATATAATAAGCTTCCTCTAACCATTTTCAATGTCTGTTTCAGGGAGGAGAAAAGGTGGGGGGAAAAAATGCCAACAAATAGTAAGAACAGCAAAGAGAAGTTTGAAGGACTTAAAAAAAAAAAAGAAGGGTAATGTACAAGGCACATGTATTTAAATGTGTATTTATAATATTCATGGGAAATGCCAAGGTTTTAGATAAAGAAACCTACAAACTCCAAAGTGTGAATAGATCACAGAGAAGACACACCTTGTTAGTGCCTGAGAAAGTCAAATATTGAAAATATGCCCATTTATGCCAAAACAGTTTAAAAGCTTAACTGGAAACTTACTTAACTTCTAAAATTTTCAAAATATTTTGGGAAAAGTAAACCTTTGGATTAGCTAAAATAATTTTGAAAAAAGTAATGAGTTGAATTTCTCTATCAGGTAATGAATATACTATAAAGCTTTAGTTATAATAACTAAGTTTGGAAATAAGGACAAAGAAACAGATCACTTGGGCAGAGTAAAAGAACTCCCATTTATCAAACCAGAATCTATCCATATCTATATCTTATATTTATATAAGAACTTGCTATCAATTTTATATAGAATGAAGGAAAGAATACCATGCCAAATATTTAGAATAAAGTATTATTCAGTAAGACTAATACTGATTAACTCTATAAAAGGAAAAATGTTTAGATCTTCATTAAAGAGTTATTTGTGGAAAAATAAGCCATAAGAATGGGTTTCCCAGGTAATGCTAGTGGCAAAGAATCTGCCTGCCAATGCAGGAGACACAAGAGAGGCAGGTTCAGTCCCTGGGTCGGGAAGATCCTCTGGCGGAGGAGAACGGCAACCCACCCCAATCTTCTTGCCTGAAAAATTCCATGGACAAGAGGAGCCTGGTGAGCTACCGTCCATGGGTTTGCAAAGAGTCGGACATGACTGAGTGACTGAACACACACACAAACCGTAAGGGTAGCGGAAGACACTATAGCTGGGAAGGAACAGAGAGGAAGTAAATGTGTAGAAGGAAAAGTGGGCCCTCTACAGGGAACTCTGCTCAATGTTAGGCGGCAGCCTGGATGGGAGGGGAGTTTGGTGGGGAATCGATGCATATAAGTGTGGATAAGTCCCTTTTCTGTCCACCTGAAACTATCACAACATTGTTAATCAACTAAGACTCTTGAGAGGCCCTTGGATGCAAGGACATCCAACCAGTCCATTCTGAAGGAGATCCGTCCTGGGTGTTCTTTGGAAGGACTGATGCTAAAGCTGAAACTCCAATACTTTGGCCACCGCATGTGAAGAGTTGACTCCTTGGAAAAGACTGATGCTGGGAGGGATTAGAGGCAGGAGGAGAAGGGAATGACAGGGGATGAGATGGCTGGATGGCATCACCAACTCGATGGACGTGAGTTTGGGTGAACTCCTGGAGTTGGTGATGGACAGGGAGGCCTGGCGTGCTGCGATTCATGGGGTCGCAAAGAGTCAAACACAACCGAGCAACTGAATTGAACTGAACTGATACTTCAACATAAAACAAAAAGTTAAGAAAAAAACAAAGTGGGTTCTTAATTGCCTCCTTTGCCACAATTCAGTGGGCTCTTAATGAACTGGTCTAGATAGAAGTTTTAGAAACTTCTTTGAAGACCTAAGCTAAAACTAGACATTCCTCTTTCTGTTTATACTTAGAATTTGAAACACGGGTCAGGGGTAAGGCACAATGAATTCTAATAAAGCCTTCAAGTTAAGCCTTTCCTCTAGTTACAGTGCCTTGAGGAAGGTAATGGCAACAATGTGATCCTTTGTTAATAGCCTATTTCACTACCTAATTAGAAAAGTCACATATAAAAATAGTCCTATCTCCATACTCTTTCAATTGCATGTGTATCACACTAATTCCATTTAATTTATTTAAATCCAAAATATCAAAGATCATAGAGCATTTTTTAATCTATCTTGCAGTTCAGCCATAAAATAAATTATTGAAAGGTCAGCCTGGTGCTAGGTTTCATTAATTTAATTAAGAATTGCTTTTCCATTTACTATTGAGTGACTGAAATAACGCAATACTGGGTGATGTTTTATAATAATGGAATGCATTATAAGAGCCATAATTCAGTAACTAATGCTTATTCTACTATTCTCATTCTGGCCAGCTTCATTTTACTCCAAAGCAATGAAAATAATACCTGGCATTATTTTCATGACCCTCCATATATCAGCAGGTACACAAAACACAAGAATGAGGGAAATTTTTTTATTACCTTGAAAATACGGTTAAACATATTTGACTCTCAAATCAAAAGTTGTCCAATTCTTCTGAATTATCTAACTACAATACCTACTTAGCCCAAAGACCCTATATAAGACAAGCTATTATAGCTATAATAGCTGTTCTCCTTAGAAATATAAGTATAAATGAGTATGCAAGTAATATAAGTACTTACAGGATTTAGAGAATTTTATCACTTTATGTTGATTCTATTTTTATGATTTCTTTAGGGTTGTTTCATCTCTCTGTCATTCAAAATGTATGACTGAAAAACGATTTGGGTTTCTGCTTAGTCATGCTGTCTTCCAGTTTAGAGGGACATTTGGGGAAGATTCTCTGCTCTTCTTCATCACAAATCTCAAAGCAGGAGTATATACTTTCTAACTCCAAGTCCTCTTCTTCCATACTCCCTTAAGCACTGTCCAATCAGGCTAATATGCCTATCATCTCCCAAAGCCACTCTTTTCGAGGTCATTAGTAAGATTTCTGTTGTTAATCTAACAATCACGTCTCAACAATTACTTGAAGCTTAACAACATTTAAGAGTTCTTCTCTTCTCCTCTGCAATCCAATTTCTTATGTGAACTGCAGTCCTCTTCAGTGCCCTATGAGGAACTCAGTGTGAAGACCAGCCCCAACCATGATGGAGATGCCAGAGGAAGGACACAGGCACACAGCACACATATTCAGCACACCTTATGGGCTCCACTGCTGGATCTCAGGACTTTGGCAGAATCTACACACCTTGGGTTGAATTTCCTTTCTACTCCTAGTCATCCTTCTTAAGAGCAGGATTCCAAAATCAAATTATTTATGCCAGGCTTCAACAGTACATGAACCATGAACTTCCAGATGTTCAAGCTGGACTTTGAAAAGGCAGAGGAACCAGAGATGAAATTGCCAACATCTGCTGGATCATTGAAAAAGCAAGAGAGTTCCAGAAAAACATCTATTTCTGCTTTATTGACTATGCCAAGGCATTTGACTGTGTGGATCACAACAAACTGTGGAAAATTCTTCAAGAGATGGGAATACCAAACCACCTTACCTGCATCCTGAGAAATCTATATGCAGGTCAAAAAGCAACAGTTAGAACTGGACATGGAACGGACTGGTTCCAAATTGGGAAAGGAGTACGTCAAGGCTATATATTGTCACCCTGCTTATTTAACTTACAGGCAGAGTACATCATGCAAAATGCTGGGTTAGATGAAGCATGAGCTGGAATCAAGATTTCCAAGAGAAATATTAATAACCTCCAGATACACAGATGCCACCGCCCTTATGATAGAAAGTGAAGAAGAACTAAAGAGCTTCTTGATGAAAATGAAAGAGGAGAGTGGAAAAGTTGGCTTAAAACTCAACATTCAAAAAATCAAGATCATGGCATCTGGTCCCATCACTTAATGGCAAATAGATGAGGAAACAATAAAAACAGTGACAGACTTAATTTGGGAATCACTGCAGATGGTGAAGCCATGAAATTAAGACACTTGCTCCTTGGGAGAAAAGCTATGACCAACATAGACATCATATTAAAAAGCAGAGACATTATTTTGCCAACAAAGGTCCATCTAGTCATGGCTATGGTTTTTCCAGTAGTCATGTATGGATGTGAGAGTTGGACTATAAAGAAAGCTGAGTGCTGAAGAATTGATGCTTTTAAACTGTGGTGTTGGAGAAGACTCTTGAGAGTCCCTTGGACTGCCACGAGATCCAACCAGTCAATCCTAAAGGACATCGGTCTTGAATATTCATTGGAAGGACTGATGCTGAAGCTGAAGCTCCAATACTTTGGCCACCTGATGCTAAGAACTGACTCATTTGAAAAGACCTTGATGCTGGGCAAGATTGAAGGCAGAAGGAGAAGAGGACAACACAGGATGAGATGGTTGGTTGGCATCACCGACTCGATGGACATGAGTCTGAGCAAGCTCCAAGAGTTGGTGATGGGACAGGGAAGCCTGGTATGCTGTAGTCCATGTGATCACAAAGAGTCGGACATGACTGAGCAATTGAATTGAACTGAACAGATAATGAATGTTCCCTCAATTGTGCAAATGAGATCCAGAAGGGAAACCCAGAGTGAAGGGGGGACGAGGAATAAACACAACACAAGAGACCTTGTACACCATCACAATGAGACTATTCCAATAACTGAGGAAAGTGAGTGGTTTCTCCTTGCGACTCAGATTCTCCAAGGGTTAAAAGACGTCATGTTTTCTCCAGAGATAAAGTGTTGGGATTTTTCAAAGACAAGAATGAAAGCCACCAACTACTGGTGTCAGAAAAGTCTTAGTGAAGGAGACAGGTACTTCATCAGGGCATCACAGTCATTCATGCCTTGAAAGCTTTGAGCAGAGGGACTACAAAAACAAGATATTGAAGATACAGAGAAAAAAAATAAAGACAAAACCCAGAGAAACAGAATGATAAGAAGCCATGAGAATTTTGCTTTCCATGAGTCATAGGGCCCATGGAAGTCATTATCTTACATAGCAGCCTCCTAAGTGATGCTGTTGGCTCCATCTTGTATCATTCCTCACACAAACTCTTTAAGAAAAAACATTGCATATGCTGCTTTTACTGTGTCCTCTTAAAACACTATACTCACCTTTCATGACTTATGCAATAAAATGCAAATATTCTGACACAGTATCTAGCATCCTCTAGAACCACATTTTTCCTTGTTTGTCACTGCAGGAAATATACCCATCCACTACTAGAGTATGGCAGGCATATTACGGCATAATATATTGCTGCATTATGACAAGCAATCTGTAAGTCACCAAAAATGAGTTAACCATGGACTTTGCTGGGGAGAGAGCTCTTCCACTACCCTCCTCACATAAGCTTGAAGCTCAAGCAAAATCTAAGGCAGCTTCTGATTAAATGCCAGTTATTGAGACTGCCAAGAGTAGCTATAGAAATTAAGCAAATGGATAACCAGTCTGTGTTCTAGGATAAAAGTGAAAATTCCTGAAGAAATAACTCGCTTTAACTTCATCATTTATAGTTAATAACAATTGATATGGTTTTCGTGAAGCCCAATGAGGAGCTCAGTTATTCCCCTTTGCTCATGAGCAAATGAGCAGTACTTCTTAGAAATTCACTTGATTTCTGTATAAATAGAAAACTAAGATACAAGGTTCTAATTCCTAGATGTTACAAATTCTCTGGGCCTTAGAGAATCCAACTAATTGTTGACTACTATTTAATTTCTGGTGATCATACAGAAGACATAATGATTTTTGTCTACTTGGCAAGTTTTATTAAGAAATTAAATCAAAACTTATACTCAACAGCACAGTTCTTTTTTTAAAAAAATAGCTATTTATATTAAAGATAAGAGTAGGTTTAAGTACCGAAAAAGTTTTAAAAATACATTTTATTTTCATTGATCAAAGTATAAATGTGCTCAATAGATAAAGAAACACTCCTGGTAATTCCCTAGTTCAAAGCCTTCCTTACACAACATAAAACATAGATAATTGACTTTGCAATGGTGGTTTGAATCCATGTTTTCAACCAATCTAAATTCCAATTTTCTACATTAAAGACCAAAGAAATATTCAAATATTTCAATGCTAAAAACCAAAATGTGCTATAAGTCCACAGTCTAGCCTTTGAGAAGAGTAAATATGCCCATAGAATCAAGAAGAATTCACCCTAAAACTTAGAAATATCAAAGAGGAAATCCCAAGCCTTTGGGTGACAAAGAGGCTGCTGGCACCATAGCAGCTTATAACTCCCAGCTGACGCTTAGAGGGCTCAGTAAGCTAAACAAAAGACAAAAGGGTCAGTGACAACAAACTCAGGTACATGCCAGATGGAGAAGGAGGGGAGGACTGCAACTAACTCTGGACTTTTCTAAAAACAGAGAAATACAAATTTCTTAGGCACAGTGGTACTTTTCCACGTGTTGTGACTGCTCTTTCTCTACTTAATGTAAGCCAGTGCATCTTTACAATGACAACCTAAAATGTATTCCCCATCTTTCTCCAAATTCACATGAACAGAGGAAATATTTATTTTATGAATACTAAGCCATGATGTACAAAACCAGCTTCCCTCGTGGATCAGACAGTAAAGAATCCACCTGCAATGCAGGAGACATGTGTTGGGTCCCTGGGTCAGGAAGATTCTCCGAAGGAGGAAATGGCAATCCACTCCAGTGTTCTTGCCTGGACAATCCCATGGACGGAGGGGCCTGGTGGGCTACAGCCCATGCGGTCGCAGAGAGTTGGACACGACTGAGAGACTAACACACATACACAAACACACACACATGTATAAAACCTAGTGGACCCTGATTTTCTCAATCATGTATAATTTAAGAATTTCAGCTAAGGCAGAAACAACCAGAATCCCGCTAATATTTTCTGCTTTTCTGAATTGTTGACAGAGAGAACATATTTATAACCCAGTTTGATATACTATGGAGAAGGAAATGGCAACCCACTCCAGTATTCTTGCCTGGAGAATCCCATGGATGGAGGAGCCTGGTGGGCTACAGTCTATGGGGTCGCACAGAGTTGGACACGACTGAGCGACTTCACTTCACTTGATATACTAAAGTTTTTTTGAAGAAGAAGACAATATTAGCTCTTGCCAATTGAACCTCTGCATGGGCAAAAATGTATGTATGTATCTCCCAGTGTAGGACTGCTCTTAAAACCCTGCAGTTAAAACACTAGATTAATTGACAATTGCACCCACTTGCCACTGTAGTTATAGACTTGCTCTTATTTATAGTGTTTTTGCAAGTGTCCTTAGGTATGTCCAAGCCAACTGAGGGTTAGGAATAATTTTTATAATTTTCTTCTGTTTATCTGTATAATCCAAACTTTCTAAAATAGATAATAATTTAGATTACTTCAAAAACATTTCTAGATATGTAAATACCAAAAAGAAGCTACTTATATGCAAAATTATGTTTCTTCGTATTTTAACAACCTTGAAAATGAGAATCAAATTTAGAAGGTTTATGTTACTGAGCTTCAAGACATGATAAAGTTAACAGAAATCATGACAGTGCGGTGTTGGCATAAGGATAGAAAAATAAATAAAACAAGCATGATAGAGAGTTCAAAAACAGGTACAACTTTATATGAATAATTGCTCCCCAGAAAAGGCAACATAGCAATAGAAAGAGGAAAGGAAAGTCTTTACAAGTAGGGAGGAACAACTGAAAACTCATATGGAAAAAAAAATGAATATTAACCTTGGCCTTATAGCATACATTATAATTATTCCAAGAAGGATCACAGACATGAATGTAAGAGCTTAAACTATGAAGCTTTTAGAAGAAATCATAGAAGAATACCTTTGTGACCATGGAAAGGAAAACATTTCTTACCCCACAGAAAAGCAAACACTAAAAATAATATTTTGATCAAAATTTAAAACTTTCATCAAACAAAAAGATTGTTTATAAATGGAAGATAAGACACATATTGGAGGGAAATGCTTGTGAAATATAAATTTGGCAAGTGACTTCTATCCTGAAGGTATAAATAACTCTTACAAATAAATAAGAACAATAATTCATTTTTAAAATGGGCAAAACACTAAACTATAAGTCCACATGTGAAGATATCTGAAGAGCCAATTAGGGACCAGAGAGGTGCATAACATTAGTCATATGGGCGCATGCTTGGTCACTTCAGTCAAGTTCAACTCTTTGCAACCCTATGGACAGCAGTCCTCAGGCTCCTCTGTTCATTCTCCAGGCGAGAATACTAGAGTGGGCTGCTTGTCTCCCTCCTGGGGATCTTCCCTACCCGGTGATCAAACCCCCATCTACTGTGTCTCTTGCATTGCTGGCAGATTCTTTACTGCTGAGCCACCTGGAGCGCCCTTAGTCATATGAAGGAAATGCAAATTCGAGTCATAACAAGATGCCCCTACACATCCCCTCGAATGGTTAAAATTAAATACATTGACCAAACTAAATATTGGCAAGGATGTAAGCCAGCGGAGCACCCATACACTTCTGTTGGGAATGTGAAACGGTACAACCACTTTTGGGCTTCCCTGATAGCTCAGTTGGTAAAGAATCCACCTGCAATCCAAGAGACCCTAGTTCGATTCCTGGGTTGGGAAGATCTGCTGGAGAAGGGATAGGCTACCCACTCCAATTCTTGGGCTTTCCTTGTGGCTCAGCTGGTAAAGAATCTGCCAGTAATGCAGGAGACCTGGGTTAAATCCCTGGGTTGGGAAGATCCCCTGCAGAAGGGAAAGGCTACCCACTCCAGTATTCTGGCCTGGAGAATTCAATGGACTGCATAGTCCATGGAGTAGCAAAGAGTCAGACACAAGTGAGCGACTTTCACTTCACTTCACTTTGCAACCACTTTTAGGAAAAGTCTGGCAATTTCCTATCCCATTAAACATGCTCTTACCTTTTGACCCTCAACTCTACTTCGGGCATATAAATAAAATAAATGAAAACATATGCTCATGAAAATGTTTATACAAGAGTGTTTATAGCAGATTAATTCATAACAGCCCAAACTGGAAATATCATTAGCGGAAGAGTGAATAAACAGTGGTATATTCTTACCATGTAATATCACTCAACTGAAAAAGCAACAAACCACCAAAGCACTCACAACACAGACGGATCTCGGAAGATACACGTCTGTACCTTTCAACGTATGTAAATTTTGCCTAAAAAAACTGTAAGACAAATATAGAGGCAAAAATGATAAGAGACAAAACAAGAAAGACCAAAGATCTAGATAATCCTTTAAATCAATCTTAGTTTTGATTTCTGTACTGAACTACCCTGAAACTTCGAAGAGTGTAATTAAACCTCCATTTACAGTTTCATGCACTTTTAAAAAAGGACAAAAACAAAACTCTAGATTCCTTATTTGGTCAAAACAGGAATAAACCACCTTAAAAATTTAAAATAGCAAAATCTGAACCATTGCTTCTGCATATAGAATTAAAAGTAGAGAAGGATGGCTAAGTAGGAGGGAATGAGTAATTTTCACAATGAAGACTTTCATATTGCTGCATATATTTTGTACTTAGGGATAAAGGAGGAAAAATGATAAAACAAAGCTGAAACAGAAGTATCATTTTCCTAACTTGAATTACCAGTCAATACACAGATAATTTCTATATTATGGCATCTGTAGCTTTATTTGGTCACCTGATAATTGTCATGAAACAGCCCTCCTTGCTTCACCTGGCACTCACATCCCAACCTCTTTTAATTATAACTGTATTTATGTATTAACATAAGGAATATTGAATTCATGGTATTCAAAGTTTTTCATATTCTAAAGTTCAAATCTGAAATCCTAGCATTATGGTTAGGAAATATTGTTTGCTGCAGTTCAAGTAGCATATTTCCATTATATTTCTTTTAATTTTTGCCATGTTTTAATCTGCTTCAGATTCATACCATGCCTTTCTTGTACATTTTTTATTGACCTCTACTCCCCATTCATTATTGATGATTGATATTTTTTGTTGTTATGGGGCAGAAGAATCACATGACTTCCCACCCTATCTCTGATGTCACCCAATCTCTTAATCATTTTGTTTTTCTGTACTAATTGAAACTTTTCCCTTCTTATTTGGAATAACACTTTGGAATACAATTTTTTTTTTTTTGTCCCTCCTGGAGGTTGTCATCCTATACTTCTTGCCCTCCATTTGTTTACTGCATTATCAAGATGTCAAATCTCTCAGTTGTCTCCTCCATAGTTAAAAACATCCCCCTCTCCCCGGCCCCAGAGGCCTCCACCCTCAGCTTCAGGCTGGGCTCCTAGGTCAGGTGCACAGCTGCTATTCTCAGGCTCCTTCTCAAACAGCTGTGTTTGGTTGATCCACTATTTACCATAGTTCATGTCTTTCTCATCTGGAGAGTCTTTCCTTATTTTCAGTTCAGTTCAGTTTAGTCACACAGTCGTGTTTGACTCTTTGCGACCCCATGGACTATGGCATGCCAGGCTTCCCATCCATCCCCAACTCCTGCAGCCTGCTCAGACTCATGTCCATCAAATTGGTGATGCCATCCAACCATCTTATCCTCTGCAGTCCCCTTCTCTTCCTGCCTTCAATCTTACCCTGAGGGTCTTTTCAGAAGAGTCAGTTCTTTGCATCAGGTGGCCATAGTATTGGAGTTTCAGCTTCAGCATCAGTCCTTCCAATGAATATTCAGGACTGATGTCCTTTAGGATTGACTGGTTGGATCTCCTTGCAGTCCAAGGGACTCTCAAGAGTCTTCTCCAACACCACAGTTCAAAAGCATCAATTCTTCAGCGCTCAGCTTTCACATCCATACATGACTACTGGAAAAACCATAGGTTTGACTAAATGGACCTTTGTTGGCAAAGTAATGTCTCTGCTTTTGAATATGCTGTCTAGGTTGGTCATAACTTTTCTTCCAAGCAGTAAGCGTCTTTTAATTTCATCGCTGCAGTCACCATCTGCAGTAATTTTGGAGCCCCCAAAAATAAAGTCTGTCACTGTTTCCATTGTTTCCCCGTCTATTTTCCATCTGATGGAACCAGATACCATGATCTTTGTTTTTTGAGAGCTGAATTTTAAGTCAACTTTTTCACTCTCCTCTTTCACTTTCAACAAAAGGCCCTTTAGTCCTTCTTCACTTTCTGCCATAAGGGTGTTGTTATCTGCATATCTGAGGTTATTGATATTTCTCCCGGCAATCTTGATTCCAGCTGTGCTTCTTCCAGCCCAGCGTTTCTCATGATGTACTCTGCATATAAGTTAAATAAGCAGGATGACAATATACAGCCCTGACTTACTCCTTTCCCAATATGGAACCAGTCTGTTGGTCCATGTCCAGTTCTAACTGTTGCTTCTTGACCTGCACACAGATTTCTCAGGGGGCAGGTCAGGTGATCAGGTATTCCCATCTCTTGAAGAATTTTCCACAGTCTGTTGTGATCCACACAGTCAAAGGCTTTGGCATAGTCAATAAAGCAGAAGTGGATGTTTTTCTGGAACTCTCTTGCTTTTTCTATGATCCAGTGATGATGGCAATTTGATCCTCTGCCTTTTCTAAATCCATCTTGAACATCTGGAAGTTCACGGTTCATGTATTGCTGAACCCTGACTTGGAGAATTTTGAGCTTTACTTTGCTAGCGTGTGAGATGAGTGCAATTGTGCGGTAGTTTGAGCATTCTTTGGCATTACCTTTCTTTGGGATTAGAATGAAAACTGACCTTTTCCAGTCCTGTGGCCACTGAAAAACTTTCCAAATTTGCTGGCATATAGAGTGCAGCACTTTCACAGCATCATCTTTCAGGATTTGAAATAGCTCCACTGGAATTCCATCACCTCCACTAGCTTTATTCGAAGTGATGCTTTCTAAGGCCCACTTGACTTCACATTCCAGGATGTCTGGCTCTAGTCCAGTGATCACACCACATGGCTATTTGAGTCATGAAGTTCTTTTTTGTACAGTTCTTCCGTGTATTCCTGCCACCTCTTCTTAATACCTCCTGCTTCTGTTAGGTCTGTACCATTTCTGTGGTTTATTGTGCCTCATTTTACTAAAACTCAAAACCCAAGGAAGAGTGTGTAGGAGGTAAACATTCTGAGTACTTTAACGCATGTGTATCTTTAATTTTACGTTCATTCATAACTAATAATTTGACTGGCCTAGGTACTCTGTGTTTAAAATTATTTAAACCTACATCTTTAAAAGTGTTTCTACTTCATCATCTGCTAGTGGTACTGATGACACGCCCAAACTAGATGTGTCTTCTTGTGTGTATTATTTTCTTTTATGAAAGCTTTTTAGCATTCTTGATTTCCTAAATTTAAATAGTTGATTTCCAAAAACTCCTCACAGATATCTATGTTTACCTCTTTTTTCATGAAGAGGCCTTCCCTCATGTAGAGAGAAACATGTGTTTCCCTCAGTTCTAGAAATTTAGTTTAAAATTCCATCCTCTGAGGCATGTTTCCACACCACTTTGTCAGCACTCTCCTGGAAATCTGATCAGTTGAAAGCTAAACAAAGTCCTGCTGACATCTTGATTTTGTCACGCTGAGATCCCTGTTGGATTTGTAACCACAGAACTGTAAGATAATACATTTATATTATTTTAAATCTCTAACTTTGTGGTCATTTGATACAGCAGTAGTCGAAAACTAAACAGATTTTAGTACTGAGAGTAGAGTGCTACTCTAATAAATACCTTAAAGTATGGAAGTGACTTTAGAATTGGGCAGTGGGCAGAGGCTAGAAGAATTTTGAGGAGCATGATAGGAAAAGTCTAGAGCATTTTGAATATACCAAGAGTACAAAAGTGGATAAAAAATGATGCTGCTACACTGAGAGTAGCACTAACATATATACACTACCATGTGTAAAATATATAGCTAGTGGGAAGCTGCCATAGAGCACAGGGAGCTCAGCTCGGTGCTCGGTGATGATCCAGACAGGAGGGATGGAGGCACAAGAGGGAGGAGATGTATATACATAACTCACTCACGCGCTGTACGGCAGAAACTAACACAACACTGACATAACTCACTCACGCGCTGAACAGCAGAAACTAAGACAACACTGAAAAGCATTTGAACTCCAATTTAAAAGAAAAATGGAAAAAAAAAAATGATGCTGCCAGTAAGGACTCAGCAGGAAGTGAGGAGTAGGGTAGAAGAAACATCCCTTCAGAGAACATGTAAATCATGAGCATACTGCCAGTAGAAATATTACAGATATTAAAGGTGCCTCTAGTGAGAACTTAGAAGGAAATTAGAATCATATCAATCAGTTCTTTTATTATTTCTTTTCATGAGTAGAATTTAATGCATACAATGGTATTCTATGGGTAGAATATTCATGCATTCCTGAATTCTTCTAAGTTATTAATTGAAAGGTATTAGGAGAAAGCCTTGAGGAGAGCATGGCAACCCGCTCCAGGAATCTTGCCTGGAGAAGCCCATGGAAAGAGGAACCTGGTGGGCTATAGTCAATGGGGTCACAAAGACTCAGACGTGACAGAGCATGAAGGGGAGAAAGAAATTTTTTTAAATTCTGCTTCCTCTAGGTCACTTTTTATGTTTACCTTGTTCTTCTATTATTTTGCCTACCTTCCTCAAATGTCTGGGAGAGGGAATTCTTGTTACATAGTGGCAGACAGTTTAGGAGAACTGTGTTCTATCATCATATAGAAAGCACAAGCTGTAAGTGATAAACTTAGGTATTTCACTGAGGAGATTCCAACCAAGGCGTTGAAGGTATGAATGGTTTTCTTCTTGCTGGTCCTCATAAAACGCGGGAGGAAGGATTTAAGTTCAAGGTAGAACTTTTAAACCAAAAGGACCAGGATTTTGATACTTTGGGAAATTATTATTCTATCTCAGATTGTAAAAGATGTGAAAGTAAAGAGATCATTCTCAGGAAATTATGCTCCAAAGAAGAAAGAAAAAAACCCTGAGGGTGTCACTGAATATCGTTTCACTAATAACTTAGAAAAAAATTAGTAAGTCAGGGTATTGAGACACTTAAAAGATTAAGCATGTGACTCATAGATGCCTTCAGCAAGCTAAGCAGAAGCCAGGAATAGAGACAGGAGATAACCAGGGGAGATGTGTGAAGCAGGAGGCTCTTGCCCAGTGAGGTGAATCCCAAGATATACATGAGACAGCTACAAAGTTCTTGAGAATGTTAACCATCATGACACTGCCAGCTTTGACTGAAAGGGTTAGATGCTTTTTAATAAATTAAATTTAATAAAAAAATTTTTAATAAAAAGGTGCTTTTTATTATCACTAAAAATAATACAGCGCCATTTGTTCCAAAACCTGTTTATTAATTGACCTATATCTTCAGATCCAGGTTCAGTATTTTTGGCACAGCTGCTCTCAAGGTGGTACTGTGTATTTCCATCATAACGAACATATCACTTAATTATCTCTTCTGTGTGTTACATCATTAGCAATTGACGATTTTTGCCTAATCCATTAATTCCGTAGGAGTTGCAAAGCAGTGTGACAATCCAAATCTATCATTTCTTCTTCACTTACTAGTTTTATTACTTATTGCTGCTAAAATATAACTTTCAAAAACATAAAATAATGACTCTCATCAAATTTAGCATAAACACACATCTAGGATTTTACTCAACTCATTAATGAGGAAAACAGTAAGATAAAAAGAGCCATTCAAAGTACACTTTTGAGGGGCTACAGATTCATTTTCAGTTTAATAAAGAAATGCTAGAGTCAGTTTGCTAGGTTATATCTAAACTGGTTGTATCTTACTTTAGGGGTTATCTTTTCCACTGGACAGAAACAATTTGTTTATCTACTAGACAAAAGTCTACAGAACAACATGTAACTTCAGTAAGCCTGGGATCTTTAATCAATAGCATTAGCATTGCTTAGCTTCATTTATCTTTTGGTAAGATAAACTTCCCCTCAGCAACTCTGGTCACTGAGAGATATGTGCGTGAGTGCATGCTAAGTCGCTTCAGTCATGTCTGACTCTTTGCGACCCATGGACTGTAGTCTGCCAGGCTCCTCTGTCCATGGGATTCTCTAGGCAAGACCACTGGAGTGAGTTGCTGTGCCCTCCTCCAGGGGATCTTTCTGACCCAGGGATTGAACCTTCATCTGTTATGTCTCTTGTATTGGTAGGAAGGTTCTTTACCCCTAGTGCCACTTAGGAAGCCCACCGAGAGATACACTATATTAACAGACAGGGCAAAACCTCGGTAATTTCCCTCTTTCACCTCTGTTCAGAACAATGAGCTTTTCAAAATATATATCATCATGAACTCATGGATTTTAGCATTTGACATGTTTCAGCCCATTGTAATTATTATCCTTTTTATTTTCTATTTTATGTTTTAATTGGTGGAAAATTGCTTTACAATTTTGTGTTGGTTTCTGCTATACAATGACATGAGAGAGTCATACACACACACACACACACACACACATATATCCCTTTCCACCTGAGCCTCCCTCTCCTCCCCCAACTCCACCCCTTTAGGTCATTACAGAGCACCAAGGTGGGCTCCCTGTGTTATTTAGCAAATTCCCACTGTTTTACATATGATAGAAAGGTGTTGCTATGAGCTGTGAAAGACACCAGGATTCTTGGCCTCTGGAGGACAGGATTTCAATCCGGGGCCAGTGATGAGGTTTGATAGCTCAGAGCTTTTGTGTAATAAAGTTTTATTAAAGTAAAAGAGATAGAGAAAGCTTCTGACATAGACATCAGAAGGGGGCAGAAAGAGTGCGCCCTTGCTAGTGAAAGGTTGTTGTTGAATCACGCGAAGACACCGGGATTCTTGGCCCCTGGAGGAGAAGAATTCAATCCAGAGCCAGAGACGAGGCTTGATCACTCAGAGCTTTTGTGTAATAAAGTTTTATTAAAGTATAAAGGAGATAGAGAAAGCTTCTGACATAGGCATCAGAAGGGGGCAGAAAGAGTACCCGCTTGCTAGTGTTAACAATGAAGTTATATAATCCAAAGAATGTCTGGAGGTTGTAAAGACCTCATCAGACCTACTCCCATAATTTACATTTTAAGATAACACTGTCCTCAGGCAGGATACATCCTTGTAAAGACCAGGTCTACTCCCATAATTTACATTTTAAGATAACAGAAGGTTTAATCCAGAGACTGTCTTTAGGCAGGATACATTATTGTTATATAATCCTAAGGAATGTGGAGAAAGAAAAAAAGTTTGTCCTTTCTTCCTCCTTGAGAATTCCAGACCCCTCTCTCCTTGGGGACCCCCAGACTCCTTATCAACCTACCTAGGAACTGACTCTCTCACTAGTTTTTAGCAATGAGTTCTATGCCTATTAGCAAGCTGCTAAACAGAGAAAAGAAACGCCTCAAAACTGAGAGTGGCAACAGACACCTCGCCCACAACACGCATCTTGAGATAGCATTGGCACAAGTGAGTCATTCCAGGCCATAAAACAATGGACATGAATCGAAGAAAGGCAGATTTCCAAGCAACATAGTTTCATTAATATAGCTTAAGAAAAACATTTCCATAAGAAAAATGCATTGGTTAGCTCAAGGTCTGAGAAAACTTACATTCAGGGGGAACCAGATGTCGTCATGGCAACACAGGATTTTAAAAGAAATCCCCTTTAAATTTTGTATAGAGAAGGAAAAAAAAAAAAATGGCTGACCCTTGCCGTCTATTTCCTCTGCTTGGGGGCCCCTAGCCTTCCTGCCTGTTACCCCCTCACTACTTCCCCAATTCGTCCCACCATCACCTTCCCTTAGAATGTCCACAAGTCCGCTCTTCACTAGGTTCATCAGGGTACCATTCTTCTGGATTCCATTTGTATGCATTAATATATGATATTTGTTTTTCTCTTCCTGACTTCATTCTGTAGAAGAGGTTCTAGGTTCATCCACCTCCCCCTACTTATTTAACTCTCTACCTTCTTAAATAAAGGGAAGCATGCTGAATATATTTTTGAAAGATTAAAAAAGAAAAATTTTGCTGGTAAGAGAGATCATCTAAATCTTTAGCATGCTTGTGAAAACCATAATTCTAGGGAGAAGTGAGTATCATGTAGAACATAAAGGTTTATGAAAAGAATAATCAGAAAATCTCAGGCCTCCTCTCAAATTTCACAGTAAAATGAAATGCAGTTCAAGTGTGGTCCTAGAAAATTGTATCCTTAATGCCTGAAATGAATTGAATCAAAAGTTTCACATAGGACTATTAATATCGATTTTTTGATTAGTCACCTTGGCATATGTGTACAAATTAAGACTGGTGTCATTCAGTAAATATAAATCTCCTTTTATATATTACATGATTCCTGTGAGCTTTCTGATTCAAATCCCTTTGGAAAGAAATTTGCTAATCTAGTATTGAATTAGGTTTTGAGGCCAATCTTTCACACAGCAATAGCTCATTCTGCAGAATAATTTAATTATAAAAGTGTGACACACGTAAGCATTTTTGTAATGATTAATGAGTAACCTCATAAAAAGTGAGATTTTTCCAATGAACTGAAATATTGGAATTATAATAATGTATCATATCAAAAAATAATGTATCAACTAAAACTCAAGAAAATAAGCTCATTGAATTATTTTTACTTAATCACTAAATTAATCACTAGCTATTTTTAAAGACAAAAGATATGGAGAGTTAAGAATTTTAAGACATAACAAAGTAGCCTATGGCTGCCCTCCTTACCTGAAGTTCTCCCTTAAATTATTTACGGTAGCCATAAATATGTTTCCCAACAGGTGAGCTCCAAGTTCTCCTTATTCTTCACTATTTAGGTTATTGAGGATGGGCTGAAAAGCAGCACCTCCTTCCCCTTCATACCATTAAATTCATGAACTTGTCCTGTAGAAGTCACTGAATATTGTGTTTTTCCCCCTAATTCAGATGCTTCTACTTCTTTAGGGTAAATAACTTTTTTAAAATTGGAGGATAATTGTTTTACAATGTTGTATTGGTTTCTGCCGTACAACAATGTGAATCAGCCATAGCATACATATATGTCCCCTCCCTCTCGAGATTTCCTCCCACTCCCAACCCCACTCCACCCCTCCAGGCTGTCTCAGGGCACTGGATTGAGCTCCCTGTGTTACATAGCAACTTTAGGGTAAATAACTTTTAACTTTCTGACACTAGAATCCATCAGGGCTTATCATATAGATGGACACTGTAGGATGCTAAGAAGTAGTCACATTTGTATCTTCACATCTTAAATACAAGCTGTCTTATGAAGCTGTCAGGACTAAACAAATATCTCTTTGTGCTATCTGTAACTTATGTATCAAAAATATTTACATATATATATACATGTACATATATTTTTAAATTTAATACTCCACACTGAAAGTCAGCCAGCATCAGTTTCTCAAAACCTTACAAGCAGTCTTTCTTACTCATTCTCATTGCATAGTTTCTTTACTTAGATTCCAGAATATAACAATCTTTCGGAATGCCTTTTACCTACTGTGTAATCGCATTTCACTCTCCTTTTCAGATTTTTCCTCATTTATTCTAAATATTAGGCTGCGCCAAGACCCAGATTCTTACTAGATCTCAGTCCCTTACTGATCTCACCCTATATCAAGGTGTAATAACCATCTCTCCACATACGACTTCCAGTTTTCTATCTCTAGTTCAGTTTTCTCCCTTGAACTTCAAGAGAGTATATCCAAAGTCAACTCCATTATTTGAGTCCCTCAGGCCAAAAATCTAGGCATTACCTAGATGTTTTTACACTTCACCCTACATTGCACTCATTAGTAAATCCAGGAGATTCTGATGTCTACACATCTCCATAATTCAACCACATTTCACCACCTTCACTGCTATCACCCTGGACCAAAGCACCATGCTATGTCCCCAGAGTATGGCATGTCCCCTATCTGGTGCATCAGGCAATTCCAGGCAGAAAACAGATGGCAAACATGAACAGTTAAGGAGGACATAACAAAGGAGCTATTTACAGAGGTATGAGCAGACACTGGGGCTTCCCTAATGGCTCAGTGGTGAAGAATCTGCCTGTAGTGCAGGAGATGCGGGTTCAATCCCTGGGCTGGAAAGATCCCCTGGAGGAGGAAATGATAACCCACTCCAGTATTCTCGCCTGGGAAATCCTATGGACAGAGGAGCCCGAAGGGCTACAGTCTATGAGGTTGCAAAGAGTCAGACATGACTAAAGTGACTGAGTACACACGCAGGCATGAGCAGATATTAGAACATCAACAAGGGATAACGTGATATCCCCATGTTAGCTCTGGCAGGAAGATATCACAACCTTCACGCTTAGAAGTTGTTACAGGAAGTCATAGATGTAGATAACACAGAGGACCACTGGCAAGAACCAGGCCCTGGGGGATGGACACAGACAACACTGGGGACCTGAAACAGCAGGAGAGGGGAGTAATAAGGATGTAAATTTTACTCACCTCCCATTCTCCCCTGTAGATGTCTCTCCTTAGTTGACCCCAATGCAAGACAGACTCAGAGAAGCCACTTAAGAGTTAGTATATGCCACACATGTCACTCTTGGGAGGCACAGAGTAGGAAGAGAGGGGAGCATGATTTCTAGCTTCATTACTCCTCACTCCTGCCCTTGTTCCATTACTGTTATTTTTCCCCCAAGAACACAGCTAGAGAACTTTTATTAAAATATACCACAGAGCTTGTCGGATGGCTGCCCCAAGGTCCCAGTGATTTTCTCTCTCCATCACATCATAAAAATCTACAAAGCCCCACCTCCAAAACTCCTACTTTGAAGGCCACCTCTTATTCTTCTCTGAGGCAATTTTCTTGAGCAATACCATTCTCCTGCTGGTTTCTTGCCTATTTCCAGCACACACATGCTTTAGGGACTTCGCTGTTTTCTTCCTTCTGCTTGAGCTCTTTTCCTTCAATATTCTGTGTGACTCACTTCGGGTTTTATGCACACGTCTCCCTCTTTGCAAGGTCTTTCCTGGCCATTTGTCTAACTTACACTGGCCATCTCAAGTCCCAGCTCACTTTTCTCCATACAAAAATTCTATTTTCTATTCCATTTCTACCTTTTAGAATATTTTATGTTACATGTAAACTTAAATATTTTATTTAATGTAAGATCCATGAGGATAGGGACTGTTTTCTTCTCTGCTTCCCTGATGTTTTCCCAGTGCCTAGGTCAGTGCTAACACAAAACAAATCCTCAATAAATACTAATTTAATGAACAAATAAAAACAATGAAGAATATAACCCTTATTTTCCCAAGTATTTTCTTATCATAAAATTTTTGAAATCCTGTGAATGCTGCAGGGTGTTCCATTTTCAATTGGTTTTATACCTGCACTTAAAAACTAACAACCCATGCATTCTCTACTCTACTTGGCTGTTTGTGATTACTAGGGAAGGCAGCGTACGCAACAGAGCAGCCTATTTCTTAATCATAGTCAGATATTTAAGTACAAAGTATCAAGAGAAGAAATAATCGCCCTCGCTTTACAGTTTCAATTAGTAGTCACGACATTTGTTGTACCCTTAGGCAGGGGAACAGTCCTATAGCTATTTAAATTCAGAGTATACAGCTAACAGTAAACTGCAGGAAAGCCTATTTGATGTGGGCGGTAATATAAAGAATTAATGGGGAAAAATGTGTTCTAGCACTTCAAACATTATCATATGCTCTGGGGACTTTCACACTCTTTCCGCAGCAAAATCAAAAGTAAATTGCAATGACTGGCACTTTGCTTTGTCTCTGTTTAGCAAACTGCTTTGCCTCTTCTTTAGAAGATGATCATGACATTTGTTTATCTTCAAAATGCTATATAATAAATTCTACTTAAAGTTATTTCAATTTAAAAATATAAGAGTGATGATGACCTAAACATGGTATTTAGGCAAAGATAAAATCCCTTCTGCTTTGCTTTTTCCATATGCATAATATTAAAAAAAAAAAAAAAACATGAAACGAGAGATCAGATTAGATATCCTCAAATACTATCAGGGTAGAAGAGTAGAATATTTTGGCAAATAATCTTATTTTGAAAATACTTCTAAATTTGAAAATATAATTGTAATTAAAAATAAAATGTGCTTAGATATTGAAAATAGCCAAGTTTTAAATATATGTGTCAATTATTAAAGCAAAAAGTTTAGAAGAGACATTTCATCTATGGAAGAAGCTACACAACTTAGTATTCCTTTATCAAGTAATCAGACATAGGCTTTTAAAACTAACAGGGTTTGTACTTACTTGTTTCTGATAAATCCATCTTAATTATTCATTTCCTATCTCCTCTCCTCCTGCTTATTAGTGTAGTCCACCTCTTTGATCTCTAAGTAGAGCTTCTTAAGTCCTAAAAGTGGAGAAGCAGAAAACACTCCATACATTTCTAAATCACTGAAGGTAAAAGTTGAAATGAAAAACTCTAAATGAATCTGCTATGTAACATAGAGAAAATACCAGGCAGTAGTTAAGATTAGACTACTTATTTGAGTATATACACTAATTAACTGAGAAACACCAAAGCTAAAGAACTTATCAGTCATTTCAAGGTCAAACACACAACACCTTAGAGAATGTAAAAACTGAAGATCTTCATGACAGCTAAATCACAACATCAGAGTATCAAAGTTTTATACGTTAAAATAAATTCAAGACATATGAACTTTAACCTGAGAAGAAAAAGCTGAATAAAGAAAATCTACTCAGAGTTCAAACGTTCGTTGACATTCAACTCTTCTTACGATTACTGTTGTCTTTCTCTTTTCCTGGGGTAGCTGTTCAGTTGTTAGAACTCTGCCCAAGTTCTTCTCCCACTTCACCTCACTAACTCCCAGCAGAGAGAAATCGATGTCATTTCAAGAATGTTCCCAAGTTTCTTCCTTTTTGGCTACTGATTCAAGTTGATCTTGACCTCTCTCTTAAGTGTTTCAGTGCAGTAACTTTAGGTTAGGAATGCTGGTTTGCACCCTGCTTTTACCACTTATATCTTCAGTACTGTTTCTTCATCTGACAGAAGAGAGCTGTTATCAGGTTTCAATGCAGAGCATGTGTACTGAATCTGACACGTAGTTTGTGCTCTTATCAGTTCAAAGATTTGAGCTGCGGAATGAGAACCCCATGAATCTCAGGTCTCAGCCAGCAGTCTTCACTCAAGATTAGTGAAGTACACATGTGACTTGCCTCTGGGCAACCTCAGGCAATGAGTTGCCACGTCCCACGAGTTCCGTTTTCACACTGGGACGTGCTTTAGATTCAGTTAACAGCTCAGCATTACCTATGTACACGATCAACTCAGCTCAGAGAAAACTGTCTAGTCTGGGAATTCATTAGGTTTTGTAGCAGGCTCATCACTCAGGTGACTTGCATTCTCCCGTCTGCTGTGTCCTGAAGGAAGGAGCTGCGACCCAGTGTGTACCCCTAGCTAGCCTCCTGGGTGCCCCCAGCTCTTCCTAGTGCCCCCGTCACCTGGGACTCTCTGTGTTTCTTTTCCTATCCAAGTTCCCAAACTCAATATCCACACCCAATGGCAGATCCTCTGATTATTGCCACCTCACCCACGGGGGAGAGGCCTGGAGGAGGTGTGGACCCATCGGATGTTCTACGGCAGGATAGCAGCCCAAAGGCACCAGTTCCAGGTTTCTGCCATCACCACATCTCAATCACTTGGGGATGGCGCCCACATTCTGAACCAGCCTTCCCCTTGCCACATATTCAGAGTTGTTTCCCTCTTCAAACAATGTCACGTGTGTTTCAGAAATTTCTCACAGCTTGATCACAATCAAAGGCAATCCTGATTTTTCAGTTTGATTATTTATTTATAGATACAGCGTTGGGCTGCACCCCACAGGCCTGTAAACCTTGGAACTGCTTCAGCCTGCAAGAATGAGTTGTGAGCCTGGAGATGGCGACAGACATCAACAGTTTATTGGAGAAGGAATTTCACTAGTCTTAAGCGAAGTACTGGCACAACATCCCACTAAGGATGGCAGTTGGCTCACAAGACACAATAGCAATCATTGCTCCTGGGGGAGAAGAAGGCTACCATTTATAGGGGAAATCAATGCCAGATTCTCTCATCAGTTACCAGGAAAACCAGGGGCTGGGGCAGGGGTCAAACATTTGTTGGTGGTGGAAGTTTTGTCACTAAGTCATCTCCAACTCTTTTGTGATGTCATGTAGCCTGCCAGGCTTCTCTGTTCATGGGATTCCCCAAGCAAGAATACTGGAGTGGGTTGCCATGCCCTTCTCCAAGGGATCTTCCCAACCAAGGGGTCAAACCTAGGTCTCTTGCATCACAGGCAGTCTCTTGCATTGCAGGCAGATTCTTTACCGACTGAGCCACCAAGAAATCATGAAGCATGTAGGTAGTTACTGATTAAGCCCTAAAATTAAAAGGGTTAGCCAGTCATGTGAATGAAGCAAGAACTACTCAAGCAGGTGATGTACAGAGAGCAAGAGAACAGCCATCTTGATTGGCCTGACCATACAGGCAAATACATATATAGATATAGGTGAGAGGGGAAAACATTTTTACTAGCTGGCAGGAAGACTATACTATAAAAATATTTGAATCTACTGGGCTTAACAAGATACCAAGCCTATGGAAAGATCTTATATATAGTTAACTGAAAATAAGGAAAATAATCTTAAATGTAACCCAATTAATAAAAAAGAAAATATTTTTAAGGGTGGTTTATAATATGGATTTTAATTTCAGTAGAATGTTAAATACTAATCAAAGCTCCTATATCTTTAGACTATAACCAGTTTTTTCTCAAAGCAGGATAGACTTTAAAGGGCCATGATAACACAAAGAATTTTTAGTGATGTATTGTGATAGAGAAATAATATCAGAGAAAGTAAGAATATCATTGGAAGCAATCTGACAGAGCACAGACATTTACAGGCATGGCTAATCCACTCTTTACACTCAATCATGAAACTTAGGCTGCATACTAAGATAGGCAGCAGAGAGTTCAAAACAAATATCCCTGTTTGACAATGCTCCAAATGCTGCATCACATTAATTGTTGCAGGTTTTTGAGATAGACAACTGATCAACACAAACCTGAGGGTACTCCTTTTTCTAAGAATATCATCTTAAAACAGACAAACATTGTCTTCTAGTTCACCTGAAAGCTTTAATCAAATTATTTTAAGGAACTCAAACAACTCAATAGCAAAAAACCCACAAAGGACTCTGTTTAAAAGTGGGCAAAGGAACAGACTTACAAACTTAGAAAACAAGTTTATAGTTACCAAAGGGGAAAAACGGAGAAGTGGATAAACTAGGAGTTTGAGACTGATCTATACACACTACTAAACTTAAAATAGATAATCAACAAGGACCTACTGTGTATCACAGGGAACTCTATTCAGCATTCTATGAAAACCTAAATGAGAAAAGAATTTGAAAAAGAATATATATATGTATATGTATAACTAAATCATTTTGCTACACATCTGAAACCAATACAACATTGGTAATCAACTATAATTCAATATAAAATAAAATTTTTAAAGGTAAAGAAAATAAAAATGGACAAAGGACATGAATAGACATTTTTCCAAAGAAGATATACTAATGGCCAATAGGTATATGAAAAAGTGTTGGACATCACTAATCATCAGTCAGTCAGTTCAGTCGCTCAGTCGTGTCCGACTATTTGCGAGCCCATGAATCGCAGCACGCCAGGCCTCCATGTCCATCACCAACTCCCAGAGTTCACCCAAACCCACGTCCATCGAGTCAGTGATGCCATCCAGCCATCTCATCCTCTGTCGTCCCCTTCTCCTCCTGCCCCCAATCCCTCCCAGCATCAGAGTCTTTTCCAATGAGTCAACTCTTCGCGTGAGGTGGCCAAAGTATTGGAGTTTCAGCTTTAGCATCAGTCCTTCCAAAGAACATCCAGGACTGATCTCCCTCAGAATGGACTGGTTGGATGTCCTTGCAGTCCAAGGGACTCTCAAGAGTCTTCTCCAACACCCTAGTTCAAAAGCATCAATTCTTCATCGCTCAGCTCTCTTCACAGTCCAACTCTCACATCCATACATGACCACTGGAAAAAACATAACCTGGACTAGATGGACCTTTGTTGGCAAAATAATGTCTCTGCTTTTGAATATGCTATCTAGGTTGGTCATAACTTTCCTTCCAAGAAGTAAGCATCTTTTAATTTCATGACAGCAATCACCATCTATCAATAACCTCATATGCAGATGACACCACCCTTATGGCAGAAAGTGAAGAGGAACTAAAAACCATCTTGATGAAAGTGAAAGAGGAGAGTGAAAAAGTTAACTTAAAGCTCAACATTCAGAAAACTAAGATCATGGCATCTAGTCCATCACTTCATGGGAAATAGATGTGGAAACAGTGGAAACAGTGTCAGACTTTATTTTTTGGGCTCCAAAATCACTAATCATCAGGGGAAGACAAATCAAAACCATGATCAGGTATCACCTCACACGTGTTAGACTGGCTAGTCTCAAAAATACAAAAGATAATAAGGGCTCATGAGGATGTGGAGAAAAGGGAACCCTTGTGCACTATTGGTGGCAATGTAAACTGCTAAGACACTATGGAAAACTGCATGAACATTAAATCGACTATACCTTAACAATAAAAATACCTGTGTATGTACTTGTCAAAAAAAAAGAAATTAAAAATAGAACTACCACATGAACCAGGAATGCCTCTTCTGGGTACATATCAAAAAGGAAACAAAACCATTGTATTGAAGAAGTATCTGTGTTCTCACATTCATGGCAACATTATACACAATAGCCAAGGAGTAGAAACAACCCAAATATCCACTGATGGGTGAATGGATCAAGAAAATGTGGCTATACACACACACACACACACATGAAATTCAACCCTAAAAAGAAGGAAATCCTGTGACTTGAAACAACTGGAACTTGGAGCAAATTATGCTAAGTGAAATAAGCCAGACAAAGACAAATACTGCATGGTACCACTTATACGAGGATTCTTTAAGAAAGTTGAATTCATGAACAGAGAGAGTAGAAAAGTGTTTGCCAGGAGTAAAGGAGGAATGTGGCTGGCAGGGGTGATGGGATAGTGGAACACAGAGAAACAGAGGTTGATAAAAGGATACAAAATTCTAGTTATTAGATAAATAAGGTCTGAAGATCTAAAACATAGTTGTATATAGCTTCAATTATTTGCCATTAATTTTTAATATACATAATTATAAGTTAGTCAAGTATAAGGCTTCTAATTTCTGTCCTCCAAAACAAAACACAGATATAGCACATGTTAATTATTCATACAGCATTCTTATTCCAATATAACTTATTCTTGTCCAGAGTTCCAGTTCTATCCATCTTAAGCTCTCAAAATTATTATTTACTTTTATAATTAATATTTACTATAATTAATTGATATTTTAAAAATAATTTTTGTGTTCAGGACTGATCTATATACCCCACACTCTTCTTCTCTCTCATATTTCTGCTAGTGAAAAACCTTTGAGTTATGGTAAGCTCTTAATTTTCAGATGTCTAGAAATGCCTCTATTTTAACTTAATTCTTAAATTCTAATTTATATAAATATAAAATGATAGACTGTTTGAGACATATTCAATGTGGTTCTCCATTTTCTTTTGACATTTATTTTGTTGAGACCTGTCCTAATTGTCATTTCTTTGTAGATAATCTGCCTTTTCTATGTGATATCTTTGAAGATTTCTTCTTAATCATCCTTAATACTAAATGTTGACTTTTATGTTCCAAGCATTTTTTGGAATTTTTATCTTAACCCATATAAGAAACCTCTGTACTTTTATGATATTCTGCAGCTGCATTAAAATCTGTTGAACATTTATTCTGCTTGTAACTTGAAGGGCACTTTTTCCCTAAGAACTTGGATCTTCCTTGAACTGTTGAAAAACCTCTTATTTTCTTCCCTTAATGTTTTCATTTTTACCAAACTTCTGCCATCACCTACTCTAAAATTCATGTGATTACACAAATTCTCCTGTAAGAAGCAGCAGTTGTCATCATTGCCCTCCCATATCCATCTTTTCAAACAAATCATCTTCCCCTCTTTTAGCACATCATTGTAACATTTTCCTCTATGTCTGTTAATATTGATAATTAATTTCTTTCATTTTAAGCATTATAGATATGGGCTTGTCACCATAGAGAGTGAGACACCTTTCTCCCTTTGCCTTCATCACATAACCATGCATATACTCTTTTGTGGCAGACACACCCTAAGTAACACCTTATGACTCTTAATATAATCCCCAAGTGCTGGCTGAATTTATGACTTGCTTCAAATCCAGAGGCCCTTGCAAAGGGGAAGGATTTTTATAATGTGATTAAGGGCCCAAATTAGTAGAATTTGAGTTGATCAAGGGGAAGAACATCCTGGATAGGCGTGACTTAACGGGGAAAAATCCCTCGAAAGAGGGACTGGGGCACTCCTGAAGGTCAGAAATGTTTTCTCATTGACCTTGAAGAAGCAAGCCACCATGAGATCTACAGGCACAAGAAATGAACTTTTCCAACAACCTGAGGGAGGTTAGACACCAGTATTTCCTCAGAAGCCAAACTTGACAGAAGCCTTGTGAAAGCCCAGTTGAAGAATGCAGCTAAGTTCTGCCTGTACTCCTGTAGCCTACTTTTTTCTTCCCTGGAAGTTAAGAAACTTCTCAGTCTAAAGTGTTTGGAATTTCAAATCGATGTGCCTTGAAAAGTTTATACCAAGATGATCTGTTTTTTCAAATTAGTCCATTCATGGTTGTTTCTAGTTTAATATTTTGTCTATCATTGTTATCTACATTCATCCCTCAGTATCCATGGGGGATTCATTTCAGGACCCACCATGGATACCAAAATCTGCAAATGTTCAAGTCCCAAAGTCAGCCCTCTGCATCTGCAGTTCTACAGCTGCAGATTCAACCAACCACAGATCATGAAGTACTACAGTATTTAATGAAAAAAAAATCTGACTATAAGAGGACTTGTGCTGTTCAAGGGTCAGCTTTAGTAGAAGGAGCTGCAGCAAAGTTTGAACTCACAGAACCATCTTAACTGAAATAAACTTTACAATCTCAAAAACATAAATAAAACACTAAATTAAATAATTTCCTATCTAAGTATTGAAGTATATTCTTTTAAGAAAGTTATACTGGGACAAATGAGACATAAAAACATCACACATTTACAATTGGAATTTGCACAAAATATTTTCTTTTTACACAAAAAATTTTGCTTACCTCCTACTGAAATTTATTTTTATTTGGATTTTCAATTTCTTTAAATATGAGTGAAGAATTGGACTATATATTGCTAACTTATTACCAGATGAGATCTAAAAGTACTTAATAGAATTTGGGGGATATAATTGAAGCATAGCTGATTTACAACGTTGTATTAGTTTCAAGTATACTGCAAAGTGATTCAATTATATACATATATCCAGTTTTTTATATATAGTAAATTATATATGGGCTTCCCTCATACCTCAGTTGGTAAAGAATCCACCTTCAATGAGGGTGATCTGGGTTCAATCCTTGGGTTAGGAAGATCCTCTGGAGAAGGGAAAGGTTAACCACTCTAGTATTCTTGCCTTGAGAATCCCATGAACAGTATAAAAAGGCAAAAAGATATGACACTGAAAGATGAACTCCCCAGGTTGGTAGGTGCACAATATGCTACTGGAGAAAAGTGGAGAAATAACTCCAGAAAGAATGAAAAGACAGAGCCAAAGGAAAACACTGCTCAGTTGTAGATGTGACTGGTAATGTAAATAAAGTCAGGTGCTGTAAAGAACAATATTGCATTGGAACCTGGAATGTTAGGTCCATGAATCAAGGTAAATTGGAAGTGGTCAAACAGAACATGGCAAGAATGAACATAAACATTTTAGGAATCAGTGAACTAAAATGGACTGGAATGTGCAAATTTAATTCAGATGACCATTATATCTACTACTGTGGGCAAGAATCCTTTAGAATAAATGGTGTAACTTATAGTAAAAAAAAAAAAACTAGTTCTAAATGCAGTACTTGGATACAATCTCAAAAACAACAGAATGATCTCTGTTCATTTCCAAGGCAAACCATTCAATATCACAGTAATCCAAGTCTATAATGCAGAAGAAGCTGAAGTTGAATGGTTCTATGAAGACCTACAAGACTTCTAACTAACACCAAAATAAGATGTCCTTTCATCGTGCAGGACTCGAATGCAAAAGTAGGAAGTCAAGAGATAGCAGGAGTAACAGGCAAATTTGGCCTTGGAGTACAAAATGAAGCAGGGCAAACGCTAACAGAGTTTTGCCAAGAGAATGCATTGGTCATAGAAAATACCCTCTTCCAACAACACGAGATACACATGGACATCACCAGATGGTCAATACCGAAATAGATTGGTTATATTCTTTGCCACAAAAGATGGAAAAGCTCTATACAGTTAGCAAAAACAAGACTGGGAGCTGACTGTGGCTCAGATTATGAACTCCTTATTGCCAAATTCAGACTTAAATTGAAGAAAGTAGGGAAAACCACTAGGCCATTCAGGTATGACCTAAATCAAATCCCTTACGATTATACAGTAGAAGTTACAAATAGATTCAATGGATTAGATCTGATAGACAGAGTGCCTGAAGAACTATGGACAGAGGTTTGTGACATTGCACATTGTACAAGAAATACTAATCAAGACCATCCCCAAGAAAAAGAAATGCAAAAAGGCAAAATTGTTGTCTAAGGAGGCCTTACAAACAGCTGAGAAAAGAAGAGAAGCTAAAGGCAAAGGATAAAAGGAAAGATATACCCATCTGAATGCAGAATTCCAAAGAATAGCAAGGAGAGATAAGAAAGCTTCCTCAGTGATCAATGCAAAGAAATAGAGGAAAACAATAGAATGGGAAAGACTAGAGATCTCTTCAAGAGATACCAAGGGGATATTTCATGCAAAGATGGGCACAATAAAGGACAGAAATGGCATGGACCTAACAGAAGCAGAAGACATTAAGAAGAGGTGGCAAGAATACACAGAAGAACTATCCACAACGATCTCCATGACCCAGATAACCATGAAGGTGTGATCACTCACCTCCAGCCAGATATCCTGGAATGTGAAGTCAAGTAGGCCTTAGGAAGCATCACTATGAACAAAGCTAGCAGAGGTGATGGAATTCCAGTTGAGCTAGTCCACATACTAAAAGATCCTGGTGTGAAAATACTGCATTCAATATGTCAGCAAATTTGGAAAACTCAGCAGTGGCCACAGGACTGGAAAATGTCAGTGTTCATTCCAATTCCAAAGAAAGGCGATGTCAAAAAATGCTTAAACTACCACACAACTGCACTCATCTCACACGCTAGCAAAGTGATGCTCAAAATTCTCCAAGTCAGGCTTCAACAGTATGTGAACCATGAACTTCCAGATGTTCAAGGTGGATTTAGAAAAGCCAGAGGAACAAGAGATCAAATTGCCAACATCCATTGGATCATAGAAAAAGTAAGAGAGTTCCAGAAATATGTCTACTTTTCTTTATTGACTATGCCAAAGCCTTTGACTCTCTGGAACACAACAAACTGTGGAAAATTCTTCAAGAGATGGGAATACCTGATCACCTGACCTGCCCCCTGAGAAATCTGTATGCAAGTCAGGAAGCAACAGTTAGAACTGGACATGGAATAACAGATTGGTTCCAAATAGGGAGAGGAATACATCAGGCTATATATTGTCACCCTGCTCATTTAACTTCTATGCAATGTACATCATGTGAAATGTCGGGCTGGATGAAGCACAGGCTGGAATCAAGATTGCCAGGAGAAATATCAATAACCTCAGATATGCAGGTGACACCACCCTTATGGCAGAAAGGGAAGAACTAAAGAGCCTTTTGATGAAAGTGAAAGAGGAGAGTGAAAAAGTTGGCTTAAATACCAACATTCACAAAATGAAGATCATGGCATCTGGTCCCATCACTTCATGGCGAATTGATGGGGAAACAATGGAAACGGTGACAGACTTTCTTTTATTGGGCTCCAAAATCACTGCAGATGGTGACTGCAGCCATGAAATTAAAAGACACTTGCTCCTTGGAAGAAAAACTATGACCAACCTAGACATCATATTAAAAAGCAGAGACATTTTTCTGACAAAGTTCCATCTAGTCAAAGCTATGGTTTTTCCACTAGTTATGTATGGATGTGAGAGTTGGACCATAAAGAAATCTGAGCACTGATGAATTGATGCTTTTGAACTGTGGTGTTGGAGAAGACTCTTGAGAGTCCCATGGACTGAAAGGAGATCCAACCAGTCCATCCTAAAGGAAATCAGTCCTGAATATTCATTGGAAGGAATGATGCTAAAGCTGAAACTCCAATACTTTGGCCACCTGATGTGAAGAACTGACTCCTTGGAAAAGACCCTGATGCTGGGAAAAATTGAAGGCAGAAGGAGAAGGGGACGACAGAGGGTGAGATGGTTGGATGGCATCACCAACTCAATGGACATGAGTTTGAGCAAGCTCTGAGAGTTGCTGATGGATAGGGAGGCCTGGCATTCTGCAGTCCATGGGGTTATAAAGAGTCGGACACAACTGAGCAACTGAACTGTACTAAAATATATATATATATATATATATATATATATATGTAGTATATGTATATAAATGTAAGATAGTGAGAGGAAAACTGTTATGCAGTTAATATCATCCTAAAAACAATGAGACTTAGTTAAGATATGAATGTTTAATATTTAGCCTCCCTCCAAAACAAAGCATTACAAAAGACAAAAAAGAACATGTTTTAATCCTAGTAGACAAAGAACAAAAGTATTATTCACTTATAATTAGAATAAGAATATTGTCAAAATGATGCCTGAAAGTATCATGGCTCCTTTCTGTTATTAATTCACACTTGTTAAATATTTTTATGTAAAACTATCTCTATGGATTTATAAATTATATCAAGGCCTGAAGACTGAATGGAAACTTTAAGAAACAAAAATAAACTGTTGGTACAATTTTTAACAATTAACTTTCTTTGAGGCATTAAATAATTTTGCTCAGAATGGCTTCAACTATTAAGGTTTACACTTATATCTATATCCATAATAGTTATCCAACTCTATAATTATTTCCAAAAATCAATACAAAAGCATTTTTGTGTCTGAAATAAAAAGGCAAGTAATATGTATTATTAAGTTTCTATTACTATGAGCCACACTTTTCATACTTCTAATTTTAGTTCATATTACAAATCTCTGTGATTTTTACAGAAAAATAAATGAAGGGTCTGGGAGGTTAAGTACATTGCTGAGGGCTATACAATTAGTATAGGGCTTCCCTGTGGCTCAGATGGTAAAGAATCCGCCCACAATGTGGGAAACCTGAGTTTGATCCCTGGGTCTAGAAGAACCCCTGGAGAAGGGAATGGCAACTCACTCCAATATTCTTGCCTGGAAAATCCCATGGACAGAGGAGCCCGGTGGGCTACAGTCCATGGATCACCAAGGCCGGACACAACTGAGCCACACACAGACATACATTTAGTATGTGGTAGATTAGAATTCCAACATAAGCCTGTCCAATATACGAGACCTTTTCTCTTACTGCACACATCTCAATTTCACTCAAATATCTTCATAGATTAATTTCAATAAAGAAATGGTCAATGCTATTGACAAAAGAGACAAAAGAATAATGGCTGCATGTGATTTATATGAATACGAAAGCTGACATAGAAAGCATACCCCATGCCTGGTCCCTCCCCAGGTTAAGGTTCAAGGATAGACAGGCGTTTCCTCTACCAAGTAAAACAGAGTTCCCACAGAGTTTTGCTTCTTTAGGAATTTACACAATCCTGCTAAGTATCAGTCTCTGTTATAAGAAGGAAAACCCAAGACGAGTGCTCTCAGAGGGCATGGATTTTCCTAAGTTTCTCCATCTCTATCTCAAAGGTAAGGGCAGAGCCCCCTTAGTATGACTGAGCAGTGGTCACGTGGGCATGTTCCTGGCCCTATTCTGTGTCCTTCCCTAAGACTTCTCCAGAATAAGTCACCTCATTCCCAGAAGTCACAGAGCTTTACCTTACAAAGCACTTGACTTGTCACTGTAAACTGAGGTTTGTATGACAATTTTAGGCAGTATTGTTAATTTTGTGCATGTATTAACTGCTTTACCTTTCAGAACCAAGTGAAACTGGAGCCTTACAGAGACATCAGTCTGTTTGCTTGTGCTTTTTTATCAAGTGATGATTAGCTGTTGCAAAAAAAAAAAAAAAAAAACCTTGTAAATTCTTAAAAGAATCACTATCCATTAGTTTAGAAAGGGAACAGAATAATGTGCTTTCTCTTTTAAACACAAAAGTGAAACGAGCCTTTTTGTCACTCTGTAGTAACATCAGTGTGAATGACGCAGCGTAAGACAGAGGACTCTGTCTTCTCTTCTCCTGTAAGCAGTCACAGAGAGGGGAAAGAGCAGCTCTTCAGGACGTGTTTCTGGTCCTGCAGACCCTTTCAGCCACCCATTCCAAAGCTCAACAGCTCTTCCCTTCAGAACACCTTCACTCATATGAAGTTAACCGCACTTTTTTGTTTCCTGTTTTATGTGTTTCGTGAAGAAGTCAAAGGTTGCTATTGCCTGTTTTATGTGTTTTGTGAAGAAGCCAAAAGTCAAATAGAATCTTTTCCTATTTAGGGAAAAATATTTTTAAAATATAAGAACATATTTTTAATATTATATTAAATACATATAATAAATATAAAACTAATACAATTATGTAAAGTTTAAAAATAAAATAAAATTAATTTTAAAAAATTTTAAAAAAATGAAGGAGAGATAAAATATCAGACAAACCAAAACTTAGAGAATTCTCTGCCCACAGATTTACACTATAAGGATATTAAAAAGAGTTTTCTAGAAAAAGGAAAACTATATCAGAAACTTGGGTTTATACAAAGCCATGAAGAGTGTTAGAAATGCAATAAACAAATATTGGATGCAAACACCTGCCCCAATCATCCCTAAATTGGCCATTTCCTTTTGGACACTAAGCAGCCTTAAAGGATGTACAGGGAAAAGATCAGTCCAACACCCAGGTTGGGAGTGCAGAAAAAGTGCACTAGTCCTATTGAGGCCAACTGCATCACACAACTCTAAATGCTCTTACAATAGTGCATGGAAGATTCAGGTTGAAGAAATTCAGACTTGAAAGTGTTGATAAGTAAGTACATTAGTTGTTGGGGCTACGGCTGCAACTAAAGAAATCTAGACTCTACCCAAGGACTCGAGCAACATTCCTCTGTCTGAAACAACAGAATAATAGACAAACAAGAAAGGAAAATTTCTATGAGAGGCGGAATTCATTTGAGGAATCTCAAACAACTTACAGAAACAAGAAATGAAAAAAAAGAGAAAGTAATGGACTTCACAATGGCAGCAGTTTCACTGTGTTAGCTTTTACAAGTGGCAGAAAACTTAGGCGTCTAATAGATTCATTTGGATCACACATCGTTTGGATTCTGTTGATGTCTAGCAAGCTTGAGGGGACAACATGGCTATGGCAGCCATGATCAGTGCTCCCCAACATCTAGTCCTCTTCTTTCTGGGCACACGGAAGACTGTCCCTCCAGGATCCCTGCAGTCACACACAGCCACCTGAAAACTTCCAGCCAGTGAAATGAGAGCAGACATGCTATATTTGTCACTTTCAGCCTGAAGCCATGAAAAACCTCTACACAACGCTAAGATTCTCTTTTCATCCAAGAACATGGAGGTCTTACATGGACTTCACAGACAAAAAGATTAAAGTGGTCTGAATTGCTGAGTCATCATGTGGATGACAGCTGCCTTGGAAAGTTGCCCAGTACCACAGAGGATTCATATAAATTTTTGTGTGCCAAGTAACTGAAAAAAAAAAAAACACCAAAAATTGACAACTTTCTAAAGCCTTCTTTTAGCTAAAGTCTCTTCACATTTTCAGAATATCTTCTCAGACACAAAAGGGGAAAAAAATCAGAAGGCAAAAATCAAAAAGAACAAAATGACCTTTAGGGAAAACATTTTAAAATTTTTGTTCAGTTGTTTTTACTTCAAATATGTCAGCAAGCATGAGGCCATCTCTGGTTCTGCTACAACTGGCATTGATCATGCTCATGACTGTAGTCATGATACCATGACCAATCTGTGCATCCTCACTTATTCTCCTGTGTCAGAGGACATGATAATGAAAAGCAAAGTCTCCGACGTGATGAAAATCTCTCCATTTCACAACCAGTTGAAAATGTTGTGGGCCCACTGCCAGATAGCGTTTTTATGCTGGATGTTTTTCTCAGCGCCCTAAATTAACCAACTAGAATTCCCTTTTAAGTGCCAACCTATTTGGTCTTTCAAAATGCAGAGGTTTTCTTTTTTTGTTTGAAGATCTGCCTCTCATCATGGAGATGGAACAATGCATTCTTGACTTCTTCTGAAAAGTAGACTCTATGGGTGCAACAAGCTCAGAGGAAAGTAAAGACAGATCCCAGAGCACTGTGTCAGGCAGAGTATACCGACACTGCTCATAGATCAAGGCAGGTTTTCAGAGCACTGATTGTCACCTCATGAAACTCTCCATGGTAATAGCCTAGCCAGCCTCATAAAGAATTCTTCAGGGTAAAATAGATCAAGAGAGAAAGAGCTATTCTAAATGAATTACTGAACTAACTAAATCTATTTGATAAAGAAGAGCACCATGGTAAAAAAAAAATATATATATATATATATTTAAATATATTAATATTTATTAAATATTTTAAATAAAATAAATATATTAATATTTATTAAATATATTTAACATTATATTATATATAATACAATTTTACTTATTATAATGTTCTCCTCTTTAAACTACATATGGTTAAAATCTACTTTTTATTCTAGGACCCAAAAGAGCATTAAATAGACTGGAGTGCCTAAAGCTTTCTAAAACATAAAGGTATTTTAAATATAGCCCCATCTCTCATCTCATATTCCCTTCTACATACCTTTGCCATTCATCCCATTGAAAAACACTTTCTATGTCTTCTACACTTGAATCTAGAAAACTTGTCACTGCTTTGACTTCTTATGTCATGTCATAAAATGTGTTGGGGCTTCTGTCTTATTCCCTCCGAGCTCACACTTAGAGCTCTCAGCCACCGTGAAAAGTGTGACTACCTTGAGCTGCCATACTGCAAGGAAGCCAAGCTATGCAGAGAGGCCAAGTGTAGACATTCATATTGGCAATACTAATCATCCCAGACCAAGAACTGTACAAGTGAGCGAATGAGCCTTCTGATGATTCCAGCCTCCAGCCTTTGAGACCCCAAGCATTATGGAGCAGAAAAAAGCTATCCCCTTGTGCCTGTCAAAATTTACATAATCTGTGAATAATAAAACGGTAATTGTCATACACTACTCGTTTTGGGAGTAATTTGTTACATAGAAATAGTAACCAGAATACTCTTTCCTCAACTAACACAACATGCAATTTTTCATTTTTTTTGTTCATTTTTGAATGCTTTTTGGTCTTATTGATTTCTGATTAAGTTACAACATAATAGAAATTTACTCCTGCATTTCCATACATTTTCCTTCTAAGTGCCATAATCCTTATAGAAATGTACATGACGGAAACAAGTGTCCTTAAAATTTCTAGAGAAAAATTATCTATTCAATTTTTTACTTTTCATAATCAACAAAACTCTTAAGTATACCAAGGTCCTTTCTCACAAAAAGTTTTTTTCCCAGCTCACAGAAAGGCTTAGAATATCACCTCCACGCAAAGGCTGGGTAATATTTGGCAAGTCAAGTTTTCTTGTTTGTATGATACATTCTCACCTTATCTCTCAATATAAGAATGTTTCCTCAGTCAACAAAGTAAGCTGTATTTCAAACGCTCGTTTTTTATTAATAGTTCATAGGAGAAATCACTAATTTAGCATACCTTCGAGTCATCTCGTTTCTTTCAATACTTTGGAAAACAGTTTATAACTTTAAAACACCTAAAAAGTCTGTCTAACAAGCTTTTTGGTTTCTGAATTAATTCAATTTTGTCTTTAAAATGTGAAACTCTCCTCACACAGTACTAGCTACTGCAGACTATGTCTCATGCTATATCAGTATTAACCAGGTGGCATTACTGGTAAAGAATCTGCCTGCCAATGCAGAAGACCTAAGAGATGCAAGTTCAGTCCCTGGATTGAGAGGATCCCCCTAGGAGGACATGGCAAGTCACTTCAGTTTCTTGCCTGGAGAATCCCATAGATAGAGGAGCCTGGTGGGCTACAGTTCACGGGGTCACAACTGAAGTGACTTAGCCCACAGCACACATGTCAGTACTAGTTCCACGGAAGTTTTTTGTTTGAGCATATCATTTATTTACTAGGGAGAAGGCAATGGCACCCCACTCCAGTACTCTTGCCTGGAAAATCCCATGAACGAAAGAGCCTGGAAGGCTGCAGTCCATGGGGTCGCTGAGGGTCAGACACAACTGAGTGACTTCACTTTCACGCATTGGAAAAGGAAATGGCAACCCACTCCAGTGTTCTTGCCTGGAGAATCCTAGGGACAGAGGAGCCTGGTGGGCTGCTATCTATGGGGTAGCACAGAGTCAGACACGACTGAAGTGAATTAGCAGCAGCAGCAATGTAATAAAAAAATTAGCAAATAGCAAAGAAAGCATTAAGTAACCTGTGAAAACAGAAGAAAATTAAGACAATCGTTTTACATAGTGGTTCAATAACTTGTCTTTGCAAAATTTGCTAATCAAAAATACAAGACGGAAAGCACCTATACTGTGTTTCAGTTCAGTTCAGTCACTCAGTCGTGTCCGACTCTTTGCGGCCCCATGAATTGCAGCACGCCAAGCCTCCCTGTCCATCACCAACTCCTGGAGTTCACCCAAACTCATGTCCATTGAGTCAGTGATGCCATCCAGCCATCTCATCCTCCGTCGTCCCCTTCTCCTCCTGCCCCCAATCCCTCCCAGCATCAGGTCTTTTCCAATGAGTCAACTCTTCACATGAGGTGGCCAAAGTACTGGAGTTTCAGCTTCAGCTTCAGTCCTTCACTGTGTTTAGGTCTGTGAAAACCACTGGAAGAAAAACATTAATTATTCAGAGTCACTGTATCCATACATACATTATAGGATAAAGAAATAACTTGTTTTTAATGGTGGAATATTTACATTATTTGGGTTTTGAAACAAGTATCCATAGGAATGATCAGCTTTAACAAAATATGCATATAGGTAGAAAACCTATTTGGTACATTTTCAAGTACCAAAGATGCAGATGACACCACCCTTATGGCACAAAGTGAAGAGGAACTAAAGAGCCTCTTGATGAAAGTGAAAGAGGAGAGTGAAAAAGCTGGCGCTAAACTCAACATTCAAAAAACTAAGACCAGGGTATTCAGTCCCATCACTTCATGGCAAATAGATGGGGAAACAGTAGAAACAATGACAGACTTCATTTTCTTGGGCTCCAAAATCACTGCAGATGGTGACTGCAGCCATGAAATTAAAAGATGCTTGCTCCTTGGAAGAAAAGCTATGACAAACCTAGAGAGCATATTCAAAAGCAGAGACATTACTTTGCCAACCAAGGTCCATCTAGTCAAAGCTATGGTTTTTCCAGTGGTCATGTATGGATTAGCTCATCAAGCAAGTGGTGGAGACCTCATGACAAAAACTCACCTAAGTATCTGACTCTAAAACCCTTTGTTTCCTCTCTGCATCACAGTGCCTGCCTATATTTTGGAAACACATAGTGCATCCCCTGATATTGCTAAGGATTTATCATCTCAAACAAACAAAAACAAAACAAAACATGCATGTATGCGTGCTATCGCTTCAGTCATGTCCAACTCTTTGCGACCCTATGGACTGTAGCCCATCAGGCTTCTCTGTCCATGCAGATCCTTTAGGCAAGAATTCTGGAGTGAGTTGCCATGCCCTACTTGAGGGGATCTTCCCAACCCAGGGATCGAAACCCCATCTCTTATGTCTCCTACATTGGCAGGCAGGTTCTTTACCACTAGTGCCACAAAACTAGTTGATTATTTCTTTATTAAGACAAAGGTATTTTTTCAGTAAGATATAACTTATTAAAGCAAAGCAAATGAATACCAAGTATATATATACCATAACTTGGAAAATTATTTAATTTTAGAGAACATGCAATAACACAGTGTTAAGATGACAAGGATATATATACATATACTTTTGTATAATTTTTTAACCATGAAGGAGAGAAATGAAGATACATTTCTTTTTCTTCACAATTTTGACATCTAACTGACCTAAGAAAGTGTTTGCAGGATTAGTTAATACTCATAACTGTGGACCAAAAGTCCACAGCTAACAGAAATTGGTATAGGAGAGAGCTATACCAATTGGTAAATTGGTAAGTTGCTAAGTTGGTATAGGAGAATTGGTATAGGAGAGAACATATTCTTTCCATATGTTTAATGATCTTAAGCCTAACCTCAAGGAACTGTTTATATTACTTAGACAGTGTTCATAAACAATCTTGAGATCTTTGAATAACAAATTTAATTTTGAATGTATGCTTCATGACATCAATGACTACATTGGTTTATATTTCATTATTTTCTATGTTAAAACATTGTTAGGGGCTTCTCTGGTGGCTCAGTAGTAGAGAATCTGCCTGCCAATGCAGGAGATAAGAGTTTGACCCCAGACTCAGGAAGAGCCCACATGCCACCAAGCAACTAAGCCCATGAACCAGAACTATGGAGCCTGTGCTCTAGAGCCCAGAAGCACAACCGCTGAGCCCATGTGCTGCAACTACAGAAGCCTGCGTGTCCTAAAGCCTGTGCTTCGCAACAAGAGAAGACACTGCAACGAGAAACCCGAGGATCAAAACTAGAGAGTAGCCCCTGCCTGCCACAAATAGAGAAATGCCTGTGCAGCCATGAAGATCTGGTACAGTGAAAAATAAATTTTTAAAAAATATTGTAACAAATTCAGTAAAGACTAAAAATGGCCCACATCAACAAAATTGTCCAAAAAGTCACTGTTTAGCATGTAATTGAAGCACAACTAATATTTCTGTGATAAATCACTTAGCAACATTAGTACATGACCTGATAGAGTTAACTTTCAAGTTTAGCTAGAATAACATCAAGACAAAGGTCATATAGGGAATTTTTTTTAACCAACTTCTACCTTACCTTAAAACTATTGTATGAAAAAATAGTATCTTTAACACAGAAAAACAAATATATTATAAAAATAGAAAACAAACAGCAAACTGAAAGAATGCTTGTAATAAAATGAGAAAGCTTATATATCAAAATAAAAGAACTATAAAAACAGCTATCCTAATATCAAAATGCACACAAACAAGGAACACATAATTCATAAAAGAAAAAATGAAACAATAAGAAAAATTGTTTAGAATTATTGGTAATCAAATAAATTCAATTTTAAAATATTATATATATATGTGTGTGTGTGTGTGTGTGTATATATATATATATATATACTAGCAAAGATGAAAAAAATCCCTAGAAGGCAGGTAGGAAAGAAGAGGCAACATTATGCACTGGTCTTAGGAGAATGAACTTGTATATGTCTGTGGATAAACTATGGGTAAATTTGGAAATAATTTTAAATACACAAAATAAGGAAGTTAATTAAGAAACTGGCTTAAAAATTAGTGACATAATGAAAAAAGTATCTCTATTTTTATTTCTTTTTTTCCCCTTTTTTGGCTGCACTACACAGCATGTGAGATCTTAGTTCTCTGACCAGGGATCAAACCCGTGACCCTTACATTGGAAGCACAGAGTCTTAACCACTGAACCACTAGGGCAGTCTCAAAGAAACCATTTTTAAATGATGACAAGAAAAAGAAAATCTTCAGAAAAAAATATGAAAGAAAGCTCAAAGATGAATCAAATGAAACATGATTTAGTGAATTGCAAGACTGTGTTTGACAATACTTCAAGATTCTTCTTTTGAGCTACTCAGGTTTTGTGGCTTATGATTATATTTTTTTCTCTGAGTCCAATCACAATATGAGTTTCTAATTGTGACTGATATTTACATAATTATATTTCTGTTCATTATTCATCAAATTTTAGATTAACTCTGAAGGCAAATCCTAGGAGGATTAATTACCATAATAGAACAGCATGTAAGAGTTATAAACTCTGATAGCAAAATAATGATATAGCTGAGAGAAATTGGCAGAGGAGAAGGCAGGAGAGTAATATGGGAACACTTTTTTTCTCATTTTGCAAATTGGGGTGTCAAGAATTATGGCTCAAAGTTGACAAAACAATTTATCAGCAGAAAGGTATTCAACTATAAGTTACAGGGAAGCAAGGATTAAGAGAAAAGAGAATACAGATAAGTCTACCTCAGGACTGGACTGGCGCATCTTACCAACAATCCCATCAAGACCTGGGACCTGTCTGTCTTTCTTCTCCAACAGGGTCACAGAATGACTGCCGCCCCTCCCATATTCCCATATTTATATTCATATTCCAGACAGGGTGAAGGCGATGCAGCCAAAGCTTAAGAGAAAGTGGGTATTGAGTGAGTCACTTAATAACATCTGCCACAATGAGGAAAGTAAGTTTTAGTACATAATATGAAGTCTCCAAAGTCGCATTACTAACAACACTCAGGAGGTGGGCGCACAGCTCAACTGAGCTAAAATTCTTCATTATTTAGAGGAAGAAGTCAAAATAATTCCCTAAGCTGATACATTGATAAATATATATAATAATCAGAAAAATTACAGTGTTAGAGGTAATTTTCCCTTAAGAATTGTGATTAAATATAGGTAAGTAGTAGGGTATTGGTTTTTACTCCATTTGTTTATTTCATAAACACGGCTTGACTTTTATGTCCAAGGAGTTTCTCTCACCTTTGGGTATGCACCAAGGGTAAGACAATAATGTCCTTCCCTTCCTTTGTATTCTAATAACAAGTAAGACAAAAAAAGACACACATATAGTCTTAGACAATGATATGTGATCAAAAGAAAGTGATGTGTTAAGGGCGATTTGAGATGGAGACAGGAAACGATAAGAATGAAGTACAGAAATTCACCCTGTGAAAAGACCCAATATAGGGAAAAGTTGACTACAGATCTACTGTATCTCCAAGCATGGGACAATAATTGCTGCTTTGAAAAGCTAGAGAAAAGATTCCCACCTCTCTTCCAGGCATTAATGGGGTTCTAGTTTTTCTGTTAAGTCTGTCAGAGTAGCACTGACCAACTTTATCAAAGGCCATGAAACAAAACTGGCCAAGCTAACCTTGAATGCATTGCATTTATGGGAATACAGTTGTTGAGGCCCTAAAGCAATGTCCATTCCCATGAGATATATTCTAGGCTACAGCAGCTAACAGAATCCAAAGTTTACTGAGGCGTAAAGAAACTCTAGCTAAGAATGAGCAGAATAACAGGCTAGAGAGAAGGATGTAGGATTTGCATCTAAGCTAAGAATTTTGGACTTTAGATTTACACTTGAGGGCAATACAATTTTATTGCAGATTTGATACTTTTGGAATTATAATCTTTGACCTTATTTATAAACGGATTCTATCTTTGAATTTTATTTTCTCCTAGAGAATTTAAGAAAAACAAAGGACCAGTCTGAGGCGACTGGGTGTTACTGGGATGTTGTTGGTGGGAGGTATTTATGTGTTTGTGAGTTTCATTACAGCACTCATTCTCACCGCAGAACTTCTTTATATTGGACAATGTGGCTACATAGACTTTGGATGAGATATAGAACAAGGTATGAAGTTTCAGCCTGTAAATCATGGAAATGATATAATAATATATCCTTCTGAACCACTGCAGAGAGTTTTGGGAGCCACTGCTGAGAGGCTGGAATCACTGCAGAGTATAATACTCAATGATCCCAGGAAGAATGATTCAAGGGAGGTTTGGTGGGTATTGAGGGAGCAATCTCTTAAAGGTGGAAGACGACTGTCCTAGGACTAAGGATTGCTCACCCCTGGGATGAAGTTTGTCCATGACTATACTCTGCTTAATCATATTGTTGGGTGATTAAGTCTAATAGATTAAGAGAATACCAAGTTGGGGAGTGTTGGAATAGAAATTTGTCGAGGGAGCAAAATTATGGTTACACTCCTGATCTCTTATTCCCCTCTATCTTAATTGGTAATAGTAACAAATAGAATAGATAAACTAGCCTCAGCATCTCTTTCATTTCCTGAGTTTCTTGCCAATAAAGAGGATTTCCACTCCACAATTCTGCCCATCACTATGGAAAAGGGTGCGTATTTCTGGGGAAACGGACAGTACAGACTGCTAGTTCAATAGCGTCTGAATCCATCAAACAACTTCTACCTTATCAGTTCTCTTGGAAACTGTCCCTCTGGCCTTCCAAACACCTTAATCCAGTGATTTTGTGATATGATTTTTATTTTGATCTGCAGCATTCAGTATTGATAAATAATTACAGTTGATAAATTTGATATTGATAAATTATTACAATGCTGAGTGCTCTACAACAATACCTATTGTTTAGACCTCAGAGATTAAGCAACTTTCCCAAGCTCACAAAGTGGTAGAGCAGAGATTTAAATCTGGATCTTTCACCTACTGCACTGACACAAAAAGACTCGGTTCTCCTGCAGGAATCTGAATGCCACTCCTTCCCACACAAGACATTTGATCCAGAATTCTCTTCTGCAATAATCTATCTACCACCAGTAGAACAAAGTTTTTATCTCCTGTTTTAAATTAGGAGTAGAATTCTCTTAAGCAATGTATATGAATTATCAAATCTACAAGAAAATCAGGGTGGGTTTGTATTAATAATTCTTGGGAATTCATAAGGAATTTTGCAGGGTTCTTAGGGTCAGATGCTAAGCTCAAATCCTGCAATATCATGTTGGCTCAGGGAGTACCTCTTTCTAAACCAACAGATGAGAGATAGACTAGGTTATCCAACATACATGCTTCCGTTGCTTCCCTGAGCTTTTGAGTTCCACACAAATGAACTCCTCTCTGCCCACGAAGAATAAGCAATATCCAGCTCCACCATGACCCTTACCCACTTTCATAAGGACATCCTCCATCCTCTGCTATATTTCAAAAATGCATACTTCAAATATATCACAATCTTAACTCCAGAAAAGTTTCTAGATATAACTGTACTCTTTTCCATAGTGCTTAAGAAGTAGGCATAAACTTCTGCAAAAATTCAATTTCAGTTAAATATTGTGATTCTATTTTGTGTACTTAAGCAGAAATCTGAAACTAGGTGTTTCAGAGAAGATGCATGGAAATACTTGAGATGAAATATATCTTTGACTCTTCAAGGAGCTTACTGCCTACAGGAAAGTTAGGTCAAGTCCAAAGTAAAATAAGTGGTAAAATTTATAAAATATTATGAAAAATATACAAATCAAAAGCTATAGGAAGTCAAAGGAGTAAAACTTATGTACTATTCAAGAATTAAAGATGTTTTTAGAGATGTGATATTTTTCATTGGCTTTCTTAGACAAATAAAATTTCAATAAGCAATAGTTGAAAATGAAAACACTAGGTGGAAAAAAGCACATACAAAAAAGTACACAATAGGAAAAGCAAGAGATGTGTAAAACATTCTTGAATTTAATATGGCTGAGATGTGTGTGCTTGTGTGTGTGTGTAAGAGCAATGCAAAATAAATTTGAAAGAATATATTTGGGTTTATTATGAAGAGTTTAAACACCAAGCTGCAGGATTATTAAATTGATTTATCATTAATGGAAAGTCTATAAGAAGATTACATATAGCAAAACAACATGATGATTCTGGCTGTAGTTTAAGGAGATATTGCCACACACCTAAAAGACAATATTTCCACCTTCTTTTGCAGCCAGATGTGACATGTGCCCAAGCTCTGGCCAAGGAAATTCAAGCAGAAATGTGAATATTTCCCAAGCATCTCCTTAAAAGGAAGAGAAGTCCTATCTCTTTCCCTTCTGTATGGTCAGGGCACTCGAGATGGCTGTTTTTGAATTTCCCTAGAGGTCCAGTGGTTAAGAATCCTCCGGCCAATGCAGTGGACACAGATTCGATCCCTAGTCTGGGAAGATTCCACATGCCACAGGCAACTAAGCCTGTGCACCACAGCTTCCAAAGCCCGCACACCTGAGGACCCACGCTCCACAACCGGAGAAGGCGCTGTAATGAGAAGCCTGTGCACCGCGACCAGAGAGGAGCTCAGCTCACTGCAGCTAGAGAAAGTCCGTGCCCGGCAGCGAAGACCCAGCACAGCCATAAATGAATTTTTTTTTTTTTTTAAGACTGATATTGAAGCTGAAACTCCAGTATTTTGGCCACCTGATGCAAAGAGCTGACTCTTTTGAAAAGACACTTACTGCCAAAGCTCCTACCTCACTTACTATTTCTGGTATTGCATCTCCACCTGTCTGAATAGAACATTCCAAGAAAGACTCACCAGAACCCATCCTGAACACATACACAGCTTCTCAAATGGGTACATCCCTTGTACCCACTATTTCAGGAAACAGCAGCAATATTTCTTTAGTCATTCAGGCTAAGGATGTTGTTATTTGAAAATCTTCAATAGTTTCCCATTGAAAACAAACAAAAAACATCTTGAGATACTTTTAAGGCCTTCCAATGTGTTCCCAGTTACACCAGTCTTATCTCTAATAAATGCTGTTAAAAGATTCCATGCATGATAAAACTGAATGCTGCTTCCCCTGGCACCCTCTGTTTGGTTTTCATTGTTCTCTCTACATGGAAGTTTCTCCACTTCCTCCCCACATGCCAAAACAGTAACTAGTATTCAGGTATTATGTCAAATGCCCCCTTTGCTGAATTTGCATGAACAGAAATAAAACTCTACTCATTCTTCTTTTATGGCACTTAACCCTTCTTTCCATAATCACATCTTAAGTACATGCTTTCTCTTTTCATTACATGACTGGTCAATAAGGTTCATGAGATTGGATTTATGTTTTATTAATGTTTGGTTCCTTTTCATATACAGCTCCTATTAAGGAGCCATACACATACCAATCAATCATCCTGTATTGAATGAGTAAGTTAGTGATTGAGTGAAGTGAACTAAACAACTTAGAAGGAAAACAGCATGAAATGTTCCAACGAAAGAGCTTGAAAATATTGTCTCATCCAATATGCATCAGACAAAAGATAAATGGAGAATCATGGGACTTATGTATCACTTATGTAGATGAGTATTTACTACATCATGAATCATACTGAAAACTTATTCCTAAAATATTTCTTAGAAACTAGATATTTCTCACTAAAGCTGACTTTCTACATTTTTATGTCTAAACAGTTCCAAGAAAATATAAATGTTTTTAGTATTGATATTATCATAAAGGCAAAAGATAGATAGCATACAATTAGGATCACAGCATGCAGCAAAACCACCCCATGGTTTAATGTAATTAGTTACTATCTCAGCCCCATGATGTCATAAAGCATGACTGTCTTCTTTACCAATGACTCTCATGGTACCCAACATAGTGCCTCACATACAGTAAAAGATAAATACATACACACCGTTTAGTATTATTTTAAGTAAAGAGTAGGTGGCCACTCTGATTCTCTACTCCTGCTCCACAACAAAACAACCATTATGACAATTTTCTTTAGCAATTCATCATATTTTGTAGGCTTACACACCTCACTTCCACATGCTTACTCTTTCTCTCTTTTCCTCTCTTTCATCCCATAGACATGTTTTATGTACAGAAAATAATGATATTAGGGTAGGAAATAAATGTTGAATAGAAGAATGAAATTATGTAAATTTGAGTCTGGCTTTCCTTTTTCATTAGACTGATCCATGTGAGATGAATTTTAACATTCTAATGTTTGCCTTTCCCCAAAAGACTTTGATTTCAAGTATTTCAATTAAATTTCTCTGGGGAAAACATATAGAATTCATTACATAAGCATGTAAAATGTAATAGACTTTCAAAATAGACTTTCAAATCTGTTCTCCAGTCATAGATATAAGCTCAGTTTCTACGAGTGTCACTCACTTGGGACTGAGTACGACAAAGGTTCTTATACTTCATTTCTTCATCTCCCTTACATTCCCCCCCTCAGAACAATTTTAATTATAGAAGCTGTGAGGCCTTCTCCGAGGAGAAATATAGGTTTCAAAATGTCAACTTCTTTAGCAGAAACATGGTTGTTTTCTCTGTTATCTCCTTTCTTCTTTGACACTTCTGGTTCCTTGCCATATCTTTTCAAAGAATTTGACAGTCTTATTACTTCTAGCTGATCTGCAGTGCTGCAGTTTATATTTCCTTTCAGTTCAGAATATCCAAGAATTCAGGGACAAACAATGGCTCTAATGTAGTAACTCCCTGTAGCAAACCAATTTAAAGGTTTTGCAATAGCAATATACTTTCACTTTCAATTTCCAGCTGGAATGATGATTTAAAATATCAGAATAAACTAAGAAAGTTGGCCATCCGTAAGATTTTATGTAACCTTCCTGCAGCAGGTACAAAATGGGGAAATGATAAATTCTTATGATGGTTAATTTTATGTGTCAGCTTTACTTGACGTGCGATACTCAGATAGCCATTCAAACATTTTCTTGGGTGTGTCTTTGAATGAGATTAATATTCTGAATCAATAGACTGAGTAAAGTAGATGGCCCTCCCTAATGTGAGGGGCCCTCATCACATTGATTGAAGGGCCAAATATTAATAGAAGAAAAGGGCAGCCTACCTCCTTCCACAGGTAAGAGAAATCCTTCTTGCCTGTCTGCTTCAGCTAGGGCACTGGCCTTTTCCTGCCTTTGGACTTGGTCTGAAATATTCACTCTTCTTGGATCTTGAGACTGTTGGCTTTTGGACTAGAACTACACCATTAGCTCTTCTCCAGCCTGCCAATTTCAAACCTTGGACTTCTCAGCCTCGGTAATTATATTAGACAATTCCTTATACTAAGTGCTTCTCTCTCTCCCATTGGTTCTGAAGCACTTGTGAAAAATAGTGAAGCCCAGCCCCCAGCTCCAGCGGTTTAATTGTTCTGCGACATGGCACAGTCACAGTTCCAGTGAGTCTAATGAACAAATCAGGTTGATAATTACTGATCTAAATGGCACCCGACTCCAGAACTCTCACCTGGAAAATCCCATGGACGGGGGAGCCTGGTAGGCTGTAGTTCATGGGGTCGCGAACAGTTGGACACAACTAAGCGACTTCACTTTCACTTTTCACTTTCATGCATTGGAGAAGGAAATGGCAACCCACTCCAGTGTACTTGCCTGGAGAATCCCAGGGACAGGGGAGCCTGGTGGGCTGCCATCTCTGGGTCGCACAGAGTCAGACATGACTGAAGCGACTTAGCAGCAGCAGTAGCAGTAAGGTACCTAGAAACAATATGCATATTACTACCAGGTAGATTATTTTTAAATGTGTTCTTTTAAATAGTAAAGGCAAAAAAAAAAAATAGTAGTCCAAGGAAGATAATTTTCTGAGAAGATCAAATTGACCGTCTGAATAGACATATATATATATATATATATATAATTTCTATTAATATAGAAGATTGACATGATCTGATCACCAGAGAGTGACAGGAATACAAACATTTTTTGAACAAGACAAATTTATTTAAGTTATTACACATAAAATGCCATTTTAATGACGATTCCTAAGAGAGGGAAAAGTTATCAGTTATAATTAACACCTGGTTCCTTTTAGCCCATGTCTAGTCAAGTAATAAGAGTAAATTAAAAATTCTTCTAGAAAATTCCCTGTATTCAACATGAAGATATTTTTAAATTTGTCTTCAACTCTCTCTGAGCTTCACAGCTCTGAAACTAAAAGGATAGGACACATCCAAGTTTAGAAAGATCATGAACAGAGCATAGAAACTCCTGCCACAAGAACATTAGCAATAGCCCTGATCATCCCTCCCATGTTTCTATAAGAATATTTCCCAAGTGAGAAGGCAAAGGATAAACCTGGTATGTAAACAGGGAAACAATAATAAAATAATACAAGGAAATGGACCTGAATTTGGATCTTTAGATAAAAAGAGCTCCTTCTGAGGACAGAACATGAATATTGATAGAAAATGGACACTTAGAGCCTAGGGGAAATTCTGAATTGCAACAGCAGAAGAAATCCCACAAGATTGCATAAAAAAATAGAACCAAAACAGGTTGTCTATGAAGGAAAGAAAATTAGACTGTATTTATGATCTTGTATATAAAATTAATGCTAGCAAACAATGGAGCAATGTTATGGAGTGCTGGATAAAAAGGACTGTGACTATCGGTTGTACCCAGACAGATTTATCCCCAGCCATGGGCACAAAAAAAGGTGTATTCAGACACATCAGCATTCAGAATATATATTTTCACTTCACTTTTTGAAAATATTTCTTAAAGAATTACCCTGGGCAAATAAATCAAAATATCAGCATGGTTCTCAGTAGAATATTTTAACACTCTTAGAAAAATAACTTAATTGATTGTAATGGGAAAAAGTCGAGTTTATTAAGAGACTGATATTAAAATGGAAAATCCATTATGATTCATTATGATAATACTTTGAGTAAGATATGGATATATAGATAGATTCTACCTGAATTCCAAAAAGCAGCATAATTAGTGCTTCCATTTTTTTAAAGGGAAAGAAAAATAATAGACAAAAATGCCTGACATTGGCAGATCCTTGCTTTATTTTTTAATCTGATTCATCCACTTCAGTTCAGTTACTCAGTGATGTCCGACTCTTTGCGACCCCATGAACTGCAGCACACCAGGCCTCCCTGTCCATCACCAATTCCTGGAGTAAACCCAAACCCATGCCCATTGAATCAGTGATGCCATCCAACCATCTCATCCTCTGCCGTCCCCTTCTCCTCCTGCCCTCAATCTTTCCCAGCATCAGGGTCTTTTCAAATAAGTCAACTCTTCACATCAGGTGGCCAAAGTATTGGAGTTTCAGCTTCAACATCAGTCCTTCCAATGAACATCCAGGACTGATCTCCTTTAGGATGGACTGGTTGGATATCTTTGAAGTCCAAGGGACTCTCAAGAGTCTTCTCCAACACCACAGTTCAAAAGCATCAATTCTTTAGCACTCAGCTTTCTTCACAGTCCAACTCTCACATCCATACATGACCACTGGAAAAACCAGAGCCTTGACTAGATGGACCTTTGTTGGCAAAGTAACGTCTCTGCTTTTGAATATGCTATCTAGGTTGGTCATAACTTTCCTCCCAAGGAGTAAGCATCTTTTAATTTCATGGCTGCAGTCACCATCTGCAGTGATTTTGGAGCCCAGAAAAATAAATTCAGCCAGTTTCCACTGTTTCTCCATCTATTTCCCATGAAGTGATGGGACCAGATGCCATGATCTTAGTTTTCCGAATGTTGAGCTTTAAGTCAACTTTTTCACTTTCCTGTTTCACTTTCATCAAGAGGCTCTTTAGTTCTTCTTCACTTTCTGCCAAAAGGGTGGTGTCATCTGCATATCTGAGCTTATTGATATTTCTCCCGGCAACTTTGATTCCAGCTTGTGCTTCCTCCAGCCCTGCATTTTTCATGATATACTCTGCATATTATTTAAATAAGCAGGGTGACAATATACAGCCTTGACGTACTCCTTTTCCTACTTGGAACCAGTCTGTTGTTCCATGTCCAGTTCTAACTGTTGCTTCCTGACCTGCATATAGGTTTCTCAAGAGGCAGGTCAGGTGGTCTGGTATTCCCATCTCTTTCAGAATTTTCCACAGTTTATTGTGATCCACACAGTCAAAGGCTTTGGCATAGTCAATAAAGCAGAAATAGATGTTTTTCTGGAACTCTCTTGCTTTTCCCATGATCCAGCGGATGTTGGCAATTTGATCCCTGGTTCCTCTGCCTTTTCTAAAACCAGCTTGAACATCTGGAAGTTCATAGTTCACATATTGCTGAAGCCTGGCTTGGAGAATTTTAAGCATTACTTTAGTAGTGTGTGAGATGAGTGCAATTGTGTGGTAGTTTGAGCATTCTTTGGCATTGCCTTTCTTTGGGATTGGAATGAAAACTGACCTTTTCCAGTCCTGTGGCCACTGCTGAGTTTTCCAAATTTGCTGGCATATTGAGTGCAGCACTTTCACAGCATCATCTTTCAGGATTTGAAATAGCTTAACTGGAATTCCATCATCTCCAGTAGCTTTGTTCATAATGATGCTTCCTAAGGCCCACTTGACTTCACATTCCAGGATGTCTGGCTCTAGGTGAGGGATCACACCATTGTGATTATCTGGGTCATGAAGATCTTTCTGTACATTTCTTCTGAGTATTCTTGCCACCTCTTCTTAATATCTTCTCTTCTGTTAGGTCCATTCCATTTCTGTCCTTTATTGAGCCCATCTTTGCATAAAATGTTCCCTTGGTATCTCTAATTTTCTTGAAGAGATCTCTAGTCTTTCCCATTCTATTGTTTTCCTCTATTTCTTTGCATTCATCGCTGAGGAAGGCTTTCTTATCTCTCCTTGATATTCTTTGGAACTCTGCATTCAAATTGGTATATCTTTCCTTTTCTCCTTTGCTTTTTGCTTCCCTTCTTTTCACAGTTATTTGTAAGGTCTCCTCAGACAGCCAATTTGCTTTTTTGTATTTCTTTTTCTTGGGGATGGTCTTGATTCCTGTCTCCTGTACAATGTCAGGAACCTCCATCCATAGATCATCAAGCACTCTGCCTATCAGATCTAGTCCCTTGAATCTATTTCTCACTTCCACTGTATAGTCATAAGGGATTTGATTTCAGAGTGTATCATGAGAAACGCTGGGCTGGAAGAAGCACAAGCTGGAATCAAGATTGCCGGGAGAAATATCAATAACCTCAGATATGCAGATGACACCACCCTTATGGCAGAAAATGAAGAGGAACTCAAAAGCCTCTTGATGAAAGTGAAACAGGAGAGTGAAAAAATTGGCTTAAAGCTCAACATTCAGAAAACGAAGATCATGGCATCCGGTCCCATCACTTCATGGGAAATAGATGGGGAAACAGTGGAAACTGGCTGAATTTATTTTTCTGGGCTCCAAAATCACTGCAGATGGTGACTGCAGCCATGAAATTAAAAGATGCTTACTCCTTGGGAGGAAAGTTATGACCAACCTAGATAGCATATTCAAAAGTAGAGACGTTACTTTGCCAACAAAGGTCCATCTAGTCAAGGCTCTGGTTTTTCCAGTGGTCATGTATGGATGTGAGAGTTGGACTGTGAAGAAAGCTGAGTGCTAAAGAATTGATGCTTTTGAACTGTGGTGTTGGAGAAGACTCTTGAGAGTCCCTTGGACTGCAAGGAGATCCAACCAGTCCATTCTGAAGGAGATCAGCCCTGGGTGTTCTTTGGAAGGAATGATGCTGAAGCTGAAACTCCAGTACTTTGGCCACCTCATGCGGACAGTTGACTCATTGAAAAAGACTCTGATGCTGGGAGGGATTGGGGTCAGGAGGAAAAGGGGACGACAGAGGATGAGATGTCTCGATGGCAACACCGACTCGATGGATGTGAGTTTGAGTGAACTTTGGGAGTTGGTGAAGGACAGGGAGGCCTGGCGTGTTGCAATTCATGGGGTCGCAAAGAGTCAGACACGACTGAGCGACTGAACTGAACTGAATAATAAATAGGACTTCATGTCTGCTCAGATTGGAGAAGCAGCTCTAAGATTTCTTATGGAGTTTAGATCAGGGAAGCCTTTTGCTGGCCCCAGCAGGATTATCAGAGCTCTGATTTGGGATTTAGAGACAAATCTCCTTCTGCACGCTGCTTTCTTTACACAACTCTTTTCCCCTCTTAGAGACCTTATGGGAAGAGTTTTTGTTGTTTAGTTGCTAAATCATGTCTGACTCTTTTTCAATGCTGTGGACTGTAGCTCACCAGGCTCCTCCTTCATGGGATTTCCCAGGCAAGAGTACTGGAGTGGGTTTACATTTCCTCCTCCAGGGGATCTTCCTGAACCAGGGATAGAACCTACATCTCCTACATTGGCAGGCAGATTCTTTATCACTGATCCACCTAGGAAGCCCTGTGGGAAGGGTAATTGACTATGAATAAAGTATTCAAGTCTCCAAACAACATTACAAAGTCATCCTGATGTCATTATAGAATGGCACTTTGAGCTGAACCAGGCATGCAGCCTGTTCTTCAGTCAAGACTGGTGGGAAAGATGTCTTAGCCTCCCTCAAGTTGTGTTCACCTTGATTTATATTCAAACCAGCACATACATGGTGAAAAAAATATATAATTTAAAGATACAAGTGAGAGAGTCTATGTAGATTTCTTGCCTTTGTGTTTTTTTCATGCAAAAAAGACTAAAGTTTGATGGCCAAAAGTGATTTTCATAGAGCTAGGAAACAGTCAGTCAGAGGCCTCACTGGATTTAACCTAAGCTGTTAAAGGCCTCCCTGGAGGCTCCCTGGTAAAGAATCTGCCTGCCAGTGCAGGAGACACAGAAGATGTGGATTTGACCCCTGAGTCGGAAGATCCCCTGGAGTAGGAAATGGCAACCCACTCAGTATTCTTGCCTGGAAAATCCCGTGGACAGAGAAGTCTGGTGGGCTGCAGTCCATGAAGTCACAGAAGAGTTGGACATGACTTGGCAAAACAACAACAGCAATAACTCTCAGAACTAAGAAAGAAATATTTAAAATCCATTCTTTAGAGAGATCACCTACAAGTAGAAGGCACCTCCAGACAACATATCTAGACTTAATACAGAAAAAGCAGGACTTAATTTCAGTTGAATGTTTTAAAATTAATTTAACAGAAGGAAAAGTATCTAAAGAAGGAAGAAATCAACAAAAAAGGATTTATTTGGTAAGAAGTCATGAGAAAATGAGATCAGTGGGGTAGAATTTGGTAATACCCATCCAGTACTGCCCTAGAGGAGAGAAACTATTCCAGCAAGGCGAAGAATGGTCCGCACACCAGGTCCAGCCCCACAGTGGAGGTAGGCACATTCAGTTATAATTACCTGGTGTCGTTAGCTACCACGGTTTTTAACTCATTGCCAAGAAGCAGCTGATTAGAGTCTTTGGAACCTTAATAAAGGCAGAAGTGTGCCCTTAAGGTTGTCATAAACATTCTGATCTAGATGGCTTTCTGTTAGTTTACACCGAGAAATAATGAATTAGCATTGTGCTCTATGTGACTGGTTGGTTACCAGAAGCCATCTACGAGGGACATAGGTCAGAAAATCTTGGAAGAAGTTATCATCAGTGATGTGCTTAGTCGCTCAGTCATGTTCAACTCTTTGCAACCCCATGGACTGCAGCCCGCCAGGCTTCTCTGTCCATGGGGATTCTCCAGGCAAGAATACTAGAATGGGTAGGCATGCCCTTCTCCAGGGGATCTTCCTGACCCAGGGACTGAACCCAGGTCTCCCGCAATGTAGGTGGATTCTTTACTGACTGAGCCACCAGGGAAGCCCTAACATCAGTGACAAACCTTTAAAGATAAATGAGCCTATGTTCTCCTCTAAGAGTTTTATAGTTTCTGGTTTATGTTTAGATCTTTAATCCATTTTGACATACATCACAGCAGGATCCTCTATGACCCACCTCCCAGAATATTGGAAATAAAAGCAAAAATAAACAAATGGGATCTAATTAAAATTAAAAGCTTCTGCACAACAAAAGAAACTATAAGCAAGGTGAAGAGACAGTCTTCAGAATGGGAGAAAATAATAGCGAATGAAGCAACTGACAAACAACTAATCTCAAAAATATACAAGCAACTCCTGCAGCTCAATTCCAGAAAAATAAACAACCCAATCAAAAAATGAGCCAAAGAACTAAACAGACATTTCTCCAAAGAAGACATATAGATGGCTAACAAACACATGAAAAGATGCTCAACATCACTCATTATCAGAGAAATGCAAATCAAAACCACAATGAGGTGCCATTTCACGCCAATCAGAATGGCTGCGATCCAAAAGTCTACAAGCAATAAATGCTGGAGAGGGTGTGGAGAAAAGGGAACCCTCTTACACTGTTGGTGGAAGTGCAAACTAGTACAGCCACTATGGAGAACAGTGTGGAGATTCCTTAAAAAACTGGAAATAGAACTGCCTTATGACCCAGCAATCCCATTGCTGGGCATACACACCAAGGAAACCAGAATTGAAAGAGACATGTGTACCCCAATGTTCATCACAACACTGTTTATCATAGCCAGGACATGGAAGCAACCTAGATGCCCATCAGCAGATGAATGGATAAGAAATCGGTGGTACACATACACAATGGAGTATTACTCAGCCATTAAAAAGAATACATTTGAATCAGTTCTAATGAGGTGGATGAAACTGGAGCCTATTATGCAGAGTGAAGTAAGCCAGAAAGAAAAACACCAATACAGTATACTAACGCATATATATGGAATTTAGAAAGATGGTTACAACAACCCTGTATGCGAGACAGCAAAAGAGACACAGATGTATAGAACAGTCTTTTGGACTCTGTGGGAGAGGGAGTGGGGGATGATTTGGGAGAATGGCATTAAAACATGTATAATATCATATAAGAAATGAATCACCAGTCCAGGTTCGATGCAAGATACGGGAAGCTTGGGGCTGGAGCACTGGGATGACCCAGAGGGATGGTATGGGGAGGGAGGTGGGAGGGGGGTTCAGGATGGGGAACACGTGTACACCCGTGGCAGATTCATGTTGATGTATGGCAAAACCAATACAATATTGTAAAGTAAAGTAAAAAAAAAAAAATTTTGAATAATTAAAAAAATAAAAATAAAGTAAAAATAAATAAAGATGAATGAGCTTTGGGTCTATTGACAGAAAACAGATTTTCATTTTCCTCAAGGCTTGGGATTCAAGTGATTGTAGGAAGAGTAGGTTCTAATTAAACGTGCAGTGAATTAGAGAAAGGACACTGTATGGCATTGCCACCATTACCACCACCACCCCATGCCTGGGAATCCAGTCTAAGCTGTAGAGACCAATGGGGTAAATTATGAAGTATGGCCACAGAAAGACACTTAAAAATATAAAGATAAAATTCCAAAACCTAAAGTGGGTTGCAATCTAATGTTTTGGAACCTCTAAATTAAAAGGAATATAATAAACTGCTCCTCTCAACCACAGCAAGCAAGAGTTACAATGATGTGCTTTGTACAAATTTTGGCAAATATCCCAGTGTAAGATGGGCCAGAAAGCAGCTTGATAATTTGAGAATTTTACACCCAACGAGGTGATGAAAAAGAGATACAATGTTGGTCTCTGGGGAGTTCTGGCTTACAAGTCAAGACAATCTTATCACTGTTAAAACTACTCTCATAAATAGTTCAGTCAATATATTTCTAAATAGAAATTAAAATATGCTTAGTTCATTAGAAGGAATATGTTATATAATGAATATTTTATGTTTTTTCTGGTAGCGCTTTTTTATTAGTATATTTTTTATTAAATATTGTTGGAAAGAATTAGAAAGTTTAAAAAAAGTTGTTAGCAGAAATAACTATTCTCCTTAACCATTTGAGAATAGATTAGTAAACTGATTCCCTGTTACCCCAAAAACTTTGATGGGTATTTCTCATAAATAAAGACATTCTTATTTATGCCAATAATGCAAGCAACAAAATCAGAAAAATTAATCTTAATACATTACTGCCATCAAATGCCACTCAAAGCTTGTCATGTTGAGATAAGATAGTTTTAATTGAGGTATAATTGACATATAATATTATATGAGTTTCAGGAATACAGCATAATGATTCATCAATATTTGTATATATTGCAAAATCATCTCCACAATAACTCTGGTTAACATCCGTCACCACAATAGCTACAGTATTTTTTCTTGTGATGAGAACTATTAATATCTAGCTGTTACCATATTTCAAATATATAGTACAGTATTATTAGCTATAGTCATCATGCATCATTACAACGTCAGGACATCTATTTTATGACTAAAGGTTTGTACATTTTGACCCTCTTCACCCATTTCACCTACCCCACCATCAGCAACCTCTGGCAACCACAAATCTGTTCTCTGTATCTCTGTATCTAGTTCATATTTTTGTTTCTTTGTTTATTGTTTTTTTAGATACCACATAAAACCGAGATCATTTGGTGTTCGTCTTTGTCTGACTTATGTCACTTAGCATAATGTCCTCAAGGTTATTCATGTGGTCACAAATGGCAATTTCCTTCTTTGGGGCCATATAATATTCACTGCATACTTAAACCACCTTTCCTATATCCATTCATCCATCAACTGGGCAGTCAGGTTGCTTCCATGTCTTGGCTATTTCAGATAATGCTGCACTGAACATGAGGGTGCATGTATCTTTTCCAGTTAATACTGTCCTTTCCAGTATTATATGTATATTCACCTGAGTATTTCAGGTAAATATTCAGAAGTGAAATTGCCAGATTATATGCTACTGCTATTTTTAATTTTTTGAGGAGCCTCTACAATATCTGCACCAGTGTGTACATTCCCACCAACAGTGCACAGGGGTTCTCTCCCCTTCACATCTTACTAAGGCACCTGCTAAGGAGCTTTATGAGTGAAACTCCCAGTAAGTGTTTCTATTTATGAGATCACTGAACTTCTAAAAATAAAGCTTTTACATAGAGTATTTTTAAATGCCAACCCTTGTTATTTTTTTATAACAGCCATTTTAACAGGTGTGAGGTGATAATGTTGTCCTTTTGAGTTGCATTTTCCTGATAATTAGTGATGTTGAATACCTTTTCATTTATCTGTTGGCTATCTGTACATCTTCTTTGGAAAAAATGTCTCTCCAGATCCTCTGCCCATTTTTTACTCAGGCTTTTTGTGTTTTGCTATTGAGCTCTAGATTATACATATTCTATATATTGAGCTAAACATAGAGCTCATGTAACTGCCAATTATACCCTCTAACTCATAACAGGAAGACTTAAACCTGAATTTAGGGCTTACATTGAAGTTATTCAGAATGTCAAGTTAGCAGAAGATAAATTACACACTATCAATTTCTTTGTTACAGATTTCATAAATAAATTACATGCCTCATCTACATGACATAAAATAATACTCCTAATTTTTTCCTTCATCTGACAAAATATATGCATATGTGCATATACATAGAGATATGCATATGAATATATACATATATGTATATGCATATATATTATACCATAAAGACTGAAGCATCCATTTATGGAATAAATTTCATAAATAACTCTTTTCTAATGTATTCTTCTTTCTCAGTGACTGAATGTACAAAAATCAATGTACTGAAATATATTTCACATTGAGAATATCTTGCTACTATGTGGCAACTAAGAGTTCACATGCCATGACTAAAGATCTCACATGCCCCAACTAAGACCCGGTGCAGCCAAAAAATCAATAAGTATTTTTTTATAAAAAGAATATCTTGCTACTAATTACATATTTCTGACACATAAGGCATGAGTTATCCCCCAGGCATGCATGCTCAGTCATTTGAGTCATGTCCGACTCTTTGCAACCCTACAGACCGTAGCCCGCCAGGCTCCTCTGTCCGTGAGATTCTCCAGGCAAGAATACTGGAGTGGGTTGCCGTGCCTCCTCCACGTGATCTTCCCGACCCAGGGCTCAAACCCGCATCTCCTGTATTGCAGCAGATTCTTTACCATCTTGAGCCACCAGGGAAGTCCCGAGTTCTCCCCAAGGTGTCTATAATTTTTAACTGCTTAACTGTAAGCAACAGGAAGATTTTGGTGTCTCAGTATGTAACATATCATAACTCACTTCTCTTGGCGTTTAACCAGTGCATAGTAAGAATTCAATAGACTCACGGTGATGCCATGAGCAGAGTATTTTTATAATTAAGTATGGATGTACATTGATATTTTAAAATACAGATATTTCTTACAATATATACAGAACTAATATTAATTCATCCCAAACAAAACTATATGTGAATTTTATCTCTCTTGAATAATTTTAAGTCTATTGGAAAAATTAGAATAGATGTTGTTTGCCAAGTATATGAAACAATGGGAACACTTATGCAGTGCTAATTAATGTGGAAATTGGTAAAAGCCAACTGAGAGGACAATTTGACTTTAAAGAGTAAAATTGAACAAGCATATACCCAGTGGCCCAGAAGTTCCACTCCTAGCTATTGAACACCCAGTTCTGGAAAACCCGTATGTATGTACCAGGAATGTGTATAAGATGGATCTTTGTGGTTACAGTCGCACTGTTCTAAATGTGGAAAATGAGAAATAACTCATGTGTAGCAACAGCAAAATGGGTAAATAAACTGCTGTCTATTCATATGATGAAATGTAATGGGATTTGAACAATTCACACAACAGATTTTGGTGCATTCATTTAATGAGTTGTAGTGAAATGAAATAAAATAAGCTACATACATCAGGATGGATAAATCTCAAAAATACAATATTGAATGGGAAAAAAAAGCAGACTGCTGTACACACGTTGTACACACATTCTTTTATAGTTCAAAAACATCAAACTTTAACAATATGTCCAGAGCTGTCCCATATTTCCAGAGAACAGATAAAGAAAAGGAAATGAATCCTAGGTGATAATTACTCAGAGAGCAGAGGTCGAGAGAGATGATGGAGGGCTTCAGGAGCACTGGGTGGTGCTTTCATGGGTCTTACCTGTCAGGATCATCCTTGACACTGCGCATATATATTGTATACACCCTCTCTATAGCTTATGTTTCCCAGTGGGAACAAAAATTCAAAAGATACGTATCATTCTATCTGATGTGACTTTGGATATTTTAGGAAAAGAAAGATTAAAAACAGTTTTTCTTCGACTTCTCTGAATTAACACTATTCAGACAAATAGATATTGTAAAAATACCTCAAGAATTCAAAGAAAGCCTCAATTTGCCCTTCTCTGAAAGGTCTTTGAATGATCCTAAGTTGTCATATTTCCATACTGTGCCTACAACACTAGCAGATGCCCTAAAGTCTTTTAAGACTCCCAAATGCCGGGGCAGCAGCTTGAGTGGTAACATGATCTGCACTAGGGAACAGATGTGTAGACTTTCATTGTAAACTATGCTTCTCTCAATCCAAGACAACCCAACCATAATAGGAATTGGTTGAAAATTACATAAGGGAAATACAGCATGGCATTACTTTGATAGTTCCTGTGCTTTTTAAAAAATAATAAATATCATACTTTTTTGTATCTATTGTACTAATTCTGCCTTCCAAATCCTTATCAGTATCCAGAAATGACCTCTGTAGAGAGGATAGCTAACTCCTACTACAAATATGGAACTAATACATATCTCTTTGTATTTTCTCTATTCTTGAAATTATGAAAATGTATATTAAAGGTGCCTTTTTTTCTGTAAGTCTATGATTTTAATAGAGTTTATATGTAGTACTGATGGGATAGATTTTATGAATCTGTAAATACTTTAACTTAAATGCTATAATTCTGAATTGTGCTTTATCCAGTTTCACATTAGGAGTTTTAAAAACCATCATTTTAAAACCTTACAAATCAGGACCAGTTTTTCTGTCATATTGAAAAGTTATAGTAAATAAAGCCAAAACTCAAAAATAACTTGCCTCCCTCTCAGTTGATATTAAAAGACATCACTGCTTTTAGTCAGGATGATTTTAGTGTCTTAATTACAGTAAATTAGAATAATTAGAAATTTTATGAACCCTACAATTCCCCCAAAGCCTTTATCCTGCCTTTTATTCTGATAATGAATGTCAACATAAATAATTGATACATTCTGAGTGCCCCCAAATCATCGCACCTTACATTTTTCTTTTTAATTTGGCTCCAGATAGATGGTGAACCATGTCAGACATTATTTCTTTGCTCTAAAAAGTGCTAATAAAGCTTTTGGTGAACCCGATCACAAATTTAGCAAAACAATTCCATAGCAACAGAAAGGCTAATGCATTTCTTTTTATCTTCCTAGATTCAAGTAAGAGCAAGTCTTTCCAACACATGTAGTTAAAGCTTTCTGATTCTGTTTGTTTCCACAAACATATTGCTTCACGCTTAAATTTTTTAGAAAATGCTTTGTTACACTTTAGACATGAAGGCACTGTCAGAATAACTGGAAATTATTAACATACTCAAGCAGGTAGAATGCCAGTGTTTAATATTGGCTTGTATATGTGCGAATACGATGCGCTAGGGTCTGTGCCGAGTACTAGAAAAATGGCGGCATTTTGTACACATCATATCACCTTTGCCAATGTAAATCCTATAAACAAGTGCAGGTGTGATGCACCTTACCAAAAAGGAGATACTGTGCTATAACCTGCTCAGTTGCTTCAGTCGTGTCTGACTCCTTGCGACCCTACGGTCAGTAGCACGCCAGGCTCCTCTTATCCATGGGATTCTCAAGGCAAGAATACTGGAGTGCGTTGCCCTGCCCTCCTCCAGCGGATCTTCCCGACCCAGGGATTGAACCCACGTCTCCTGTATCTCCTGCATTACAGGTGGTTTCTTTACTGCCGGGTCACCAGGGAAGCCCCATGTGCTATGAAGCAGGGTGAGACAAAAGGACTAACTCAGGCCTGAAAAGCCAGAGGAGACATTGCTGCAGAAGCAATAATGCAGGGATGGTCTGGCAGAAACAGGGGCTATGGTGGCAGAAGAAACATTCTCGTGAAGGGAGCACTGGGCATAATTCTCTGGAGCAGAAAGATCATGTGTGATTCTGGGAACAAAGAGACTTTTAATGTGGCTGGAACAGAGAGTGAGGGGTGTGTCTGGAGTGAGATCAGTCTGGAAGGGGAGAGGTGGGGCAGGTAAAGCCTTAGAGACCATATTATGCCTCTTAGGGGGAAAAAAATGCTCATTCTCAGGGCAATTAACAGAAATTCAAACATAAGAATGAAGTACCATTTTGCGCCTAGCTCACTTAGTTTTGATGGGAAGTGAAGTGAAAGCCTCTCAGTCAAGTCCAACTCTTCACAACCCCTTGGACTATACAGTCCATGGAATTCTCCAGGCCAGAATATTGGAGTGGGTACCCTTTCCCTCCTCCAGGGGATTTTCCCAACCCAGGGGTCGAACCCAGGTCTCCCACAATGCAGGCGGATTCTTTACCAGCTGAGCCACAAGAGAACCCCAAGAATACTGGAGTGGGTAGCCTATTCCTTCTCCTGGGTATCTTCCTGACCCAGGAATCAAACCAGGGTCTCCTGCATTACAGGAAGATTCTTTACCAACTGAGCTATTAGGGAAGCCCTTTGATGGAAAGAACCTTGGCAAATTATCTTCACACATGATAACTTATACTCTAGTACCCCTCCCCCCATCTTCTCTCCACCTGCAGGATCTAGGGTGATACAGTAAAGTGGCTCAGTTGTGTCTGACTCTTTGCGACCCCATGGACTGTAGCATCCATCCGTGGCTCCTCCGTCCATGGGATTTTCAAGGCAAGAGTACTGGAGTGGGTTGCCATTTCCTTCTCCAGGGGATCTTCCTAACCCAGGGATCAAACCCAGGTCTCCCGCATTGTAGGCAGATGCTCTTACTGTCTGAGCCACCAGGGAAGTCCAAATGGTAAAACACATGTTAAAATACCAACTCAATGTGTCTGGCCTTTGGAAATTATCTCACTTGTCTAAGCTTCAGTTTCCTCATCTGTAAATCTGACATGAACGTTATCTATCTCAGAGAGCTGTTGGGAAAACTGAATGAGGTAATGAATGTGAAAGACCAAGCCCAGGGTGAATCATTGGCACACAGTGTATTAGGCCCTCAGTGAAAGCTGTTTCCTCTCAGCTTCCCTCACACCCACTGCTACATGTGCAAGATGCCAGAGGTGTGTTGTGTGAGACCATGGTCACTTATCCTCCAGTCCAGACAGACAGGCAAAGCCTAGAGCAAACCAGCAGCCCTCTTGTCCGTCCCAGCCTCTCCCTAAAGCACTTAAGGCATCAGGGGACTCATAACATTAGCAGGGTGAGATACTGATCAGCCACTCCTGTTGCTAACACACCCACCCTCTCTATCATCAAAGGATAAGGTAGGAAGAATACAAGATCAATAAATCAGACATTCTTTTAGTTCTGAATCTGTAATTGGAATAACAATGTAATTAGGCTTCCTGGATGGCTTAGCGGTAAAGAATTCTCCTGCAATGCAGGAGATGAGGGTTCGATGGATCCCTGAGCCAGGAAGATCCCCTGGAGGAGGGTGTGGAAACCCACTCCAGTATTCTTGCCCTGGAGAATTCCATGGACAGAGGAACCTGGCGAGTTATGGTTCATAGGGTCGCACAAAGTCGGACAGAACTGAAGTGGCTTCGCACGCATGCAAGGTCCTACTATATAGCACAGGGAACTCTGTTCAATGTTACCTCACAGCCTGGATGGGGAGAAGAATTTGGGGGACAATGGATACATGTGTATTATGGCTGAGACCCTTTGCCATCCACATGAAACTGTCACAACATTGTTAATTGGCTATACTCCAATATAAAATAAAGTTAAAAAATAAATAATATATAAATATATATGTGCAAAATATATATGCAAAATTAAAAATATATAAATAATTAGTCCAGGACAATAGGGAAAGACTGGAGTAAATGGTCCTTGTAGCTATAACACACATCACAGATAACAAAAGAGGAGATAGTAAGGTCCACTCTGTACCAATCAATTGTAGCTGAGAGTGGAGAAGTGATTAAAATGCTAGTGAATTCTTGGTTTTCAGATTTTTCTCTTAATAGTGAGGGAACATAAAATTGAAGAATATCAGACCGATGCAAACCTAAAAATAATTTCTACCTTGGTCTCACACTTCTATCTGCTGCTAAGTCACTTCAGTCGTATCCGACTCTGTTCGACTCCATAGACGGCAGCCTACCAGGCTCCCCCGTCCCTGGGATTCTCCAAGCAAGAACACTGGAGTGGGTTACCATTTCCTTCTCCAATGCATGAAAGTGAAAAATGAAAGTGAAGTCGCTCAGTCATGTCCGACCCTCAGCGACCCCATGGACTGCAGCCTTCCAAGCTCTTCTGTCCATGGGATTTGCCAGGCAAGAGTACTGGAGTGGGGTGCCATTGCCTTCTCCCACACTTCTATCAGTCTGATCTAAAAGAAAACACTTTGCCTTAACTTGTGATTTTAGATTGACTTTGGTATCAAATATAAATCCTATGAGTCATTAAGTCCTAACAAGACATGTTAGTGAATATTATTATGGCTGCTGCCCTCTTAGCATTATTTGAAAAAGAATGCCTACTTCATGCTTATCTGCAGGATATTCACTTCTGTAAGATGTAGGATAAGTTTTGGTATTTTCTCATGTTCTTTTTAAATTATGCTGTTAAGTGGCAACTTCTTCAGGCAACAAATGTTTATGAAGAAACATAACAGATACTGTGCTAAGCACTGGGTGAGCAACAGACCCAGACCAGGTCCAGAGGAAAACTCTAACATCTCATGGCAAGCAGAAAAGTGACTAGGATCACAGCACACTTTGACAAGACTATAATGATGATAGTAGGAAAGTTCTAAGAATGTATTTGAGGAGTGGCTAACCCAGCGTCATAGTAATCAGGGCCATATGCTCTGACCCAAAGCATGAGTAAGATTTAGCTCTGAAAAATGGAGTACATGAAGATGATACTGAGAGTCAAAGAAGCAAGTGCACGGGTGTAGGGAGAGCATGAGATGTTAGGGGATGTTTTATCCAGGAAAAATCCACAGGTTCTAAATGATGCTGAGATTAGGCACTATTCCTTAAGCTAGAAAAAAGGGAGGAACTCAAGTCCAGATCAACCTCTCAACCAGACACCCTCACATCAGCAACCCAGAGTTTAAGGGACAATCCTAGTCTTTGCACAGAAACTCTGAAGCTCTACAATGAAAATGACACATTTTAAAGAAAATGCACAAAGCCTACCTACTTATTAGGGAAATTAGAAAAAGGTATAATCAAAATATCAATCAAAGACAACTTGGGAAACACCTGGAAAGAAACTGTCTTATCTAATTGACAATGTTAACTGTGAATTAATGAAAATAGAAATTATGACTAAAAGCCTTGATATGTATGATCTGGAAAAGTATTTGCATTCTAAAAATTTTATCTCTTGTGAAACACAGTTTATAAGGCATGATGCTTTGTTTTAGGTTAGAATACACAGAAGTCAATCTGTTCCCTAAATATATTGCGTTCTATGGAATAAATGTCAGGCTATAATAGGGAAAGCTTATACTGCAATTGCCTTTATCTTCCACAAAAATTCAAGTTGGGACCCAATAGATAAATTACCTAATAAATTTCATAAAAATATTTTTCATAGGAGAGGCTCAAGTAAGTCAGTGTCTCCCTTGTCTATAAAATGGGAAATTTAAATTTAACAATATTTATCTTCCTCCTACATTCAAAATTCTAAACTATAGGAGTTAATGGAGAAGAAACAGGAGGGAATTTTCTTTAATATTAGAAACAAATCTGAATTAAAACCTAAATTAATAGATAATAAGATAAAACTAGTAATTTGGATTCTGATGGATATTTTTATATCATATTTATTCATTTATATAACTATATATTTATTCATTTAACCTATTGAACACTTTTTATATGCCAGGCATTGTCTTGGCCACCAGAAATGTAAGGAAAACCCAAACAATCATACTCCTCTCCTTCACAGAGTATGCATTCTAGAGGGATGGGGGCATTTAAAATGAATAAACACAGAAATACATACAATCTGAGTTCTAATAAAAAAGTAAAGGTTACAGAGAGACTTTATTTATTTTGGTGGATGAGAAAGGAACAGAAGGTAGATTGTCCCAAGTATGAGTAGGCTCTCTGGAGCCAGAACAAGTCGGGAGTGTATGAAAAATGGGGAAAAGGTGTCTGTGGCTGGAGCAGCATTAGGAGGGGCTCTGTGAGATGAGGCTGGGGGGACTCCATCACCCAGGCCTGTGGATGCTGTGTCTTGAATGTGGTTTTCATCCTCAATGCAATGTGACATCAGTCAAGAGGGTTAAACAAAGGAATCCCACAATGCCCTTTGGCATTAAAATGATTACTTAGCCTCTAGAATGGAGAAAGGATTTAGGAGGGGGCAAACCACAAATGGACAAAATTTTTAAAAGATTCTACCAAGATCTCAAGTGGGAGCTGATGGTGGCTTACCAGAAGGGTGGCAGTGAAAGGTGGGGGGAAGTGGGAAGATTTGACAGGCAGAGCAAAAGGGAAATATAGGCAAGTCGTCAAACAAAATGACTTGGACCTTCCCTGGTAGTCCAGTGGTAAAGACTCCACGCTCCCAATGCAGGAGGCCCAGATTCCATCCCCGGTCAGGGAACTAGATTCCACATGCTGCAACTGAGAGCCCTCATGCTGCAGCTAACACCCAATGCAGTCAAATAACTTTTTTTAAATGACCTTCACTTTCAGTTCAGTTCAGTTCAGTCACTCAGTCGTGTCTGACTCTTTGCGACCCCATGGACTGCAGCACATCAGGCCTCCCTGTCCATTGCCAACTCCCAGAGCTTACTCAAATAAGCTTGGAATAAGAGGATGTATCTCACGCCACCTATTTTGCAGATATCTATTGTTAATACATCAAGGTCTATAATCATTTCTGACATTTTACTATCTCAAAGTTCATTACATCTGCACTATTCTTCTTAAATAATCAGGTGTTTAATCTTCAGATTATAACTGCAACTTGACCATATATTTTAATCTAATTTATTGCCTCACATTCAAAGACATTTTGTGTTTTATTTAAAGTTAAAATGGGAGGCAGCAAATATTTACTTTATGAATCCTCACTTTCAATTTGACCTTTCCTTTGAGAATATTAAACATAAATTCTGCCACCCTGTTATCTACAACCTAATGAGTATTTTAAATATTTCATTATTGTGTAAGAGACAAAGTGAACATATTTATATAATTACCATCAAGATCAAACAATGGAAAAGTAACAGACTTTATTCCTTGGGCTCCAAAGTCTCTGCAGATGGTGACTGCTGCTGCTGCTGCTGCTGCTAAGTCGCTTCAGTCGTGTCCGACTCTGTGCGACCCCATAGACGGCAGCCCACCAGGCTCCCCCGTCCCTGGGATTCTCCAAGCAAGAACACTGGAGTGGGTTGCCATTTCCTTCTCCAATGCATGAAAGTGAAAAGTGAAAGTGAAGTCACTCAGTCGTGTCCAACTCTTAGGGACCCCAAGGACTGCAGCCTGCCAGGCTCCTCCATCCATGGGATTTGCCAGGCAAGAGTACTGGAGTGGGGTGCCATTGCCTTCTCCGGATGGTGACTGCAGCCATGAAATTAAAAGATGCTTGCTTACTCCTTGGAAGAAAAGCTATCACCAATCTAGACAGCATATTAAAAAGCAGAAGCATTACTTGGCCAACAAAGGTCCATCTAGTCAAAGCTATGGTTTTTCCAGTAGTCATGTATGGATGTGAGAGTTGGACCATAAAGAAAGCTGAGCACCAAAGAATTGATGATTTTTAACTGTGGTGTTGGAGAAGACTCTTGAGAGTCCCTTTGACTGTAGGGAAATCAAACCAGTCAATCCTAAAAGAAATCAGTTCTGAATATTCATTGGAAGGACTGATGCTGAAGCTGAAACTCCAATACTTTGGCCACCTGATGTGAAGAACTGTCTCACTGGAAAAGATCCTGATGCTGGGAAAGATTGAAGGCAAGAGGAGAAGGGGACGACAGAGGATGAGATGATTGGATGACATCACCGACTCAATGGCCATGAGTTTGAGCAAGCTCCAGGAGTTGGTGATGGACAGGGAAGCCGGCATGCTGCGGTCCATGGGATTGCAAAGAGTCGGACGTGACTGAGCAACTGAACTGAACTGAACCACCAAGATCAAAACACTGAATATTACTAGCCACAAGAAGCCCACCTTCTTAGCATCCAAGTCATTAACAGTGCTACCAGAAATAATCATTATCTTGACTTCCAACATCATAGATTAATTTTGTGTATTATTAACTCCTTATAAATATCATTGTATAATATATCATATTCACTAGGTTTCTTCTTTCAACATTAATCTTGTGGAGTCAGTCATGTTATGCAGCAGTAACTCATTTGTTCTTAGCGCTATATATTATCCCATTGTATGATATAACAACTTTTACATGCATGTTTTGTTAAATGACCTTTAGGCATTACCAGCTTGAGGCTATTAATATGTGCTGCTTTGAAAATTCTTGTACACATTTTTGTCACACATTTCTGTGCATTTTTTCCTCTTGGGAGTATACCTAGGAGTGAAATTGTTGGATCAAATGCTGAATATATCCACTTTTATTAGATACTGCTAAAACAATTTTCCAAGTGGTTCTACCATCCTAAATCCCTACCAGCAGTGGATGAGAGCTCCAGTGGTTCTGCATCCCCACCAACTCTTGGGATGATCAGTCTTTATTTTAGGCATTCTTGTGTATTACAATAGTATCTAATTTTGACATTGAAGTTTTAACTCTCATTTCCCTGAGCAACAGAAAGATTGAGTACATTACTGTTTGTTCATTGACCATGTGGATATCTTTGTTGGGAGTGAGAGAGACAGCTCATTTTGTTAACTGGGTTGTCTGTCTTTTTTTTCCCATTGAGTTATGGCAATTATATATTCTGGATATAAGACATTCCTCAGATAGATTATTGCAAATGTCTTCTCCAAGCCTGTGCTTTGTATTTCTATATTCTTAACATCATCCTTAAATGAATAATAGTTTTTTACTTAGGTGAAATCTGATATTCATATTTTTTCCTTTATCATTAATGCTTTTAATATTCTACAAAGAAATTTTCATCTACCACAGGTAATAAACATATTCTTTCATCATCTGTTCTGCTTTTAGCAATTAGGCCTATAATCCAGCAGAAATATATCTTCATGTATTTTACAAAGCAAGGGCCCATTTTTCTTCAGATAAGAATTAAAAAACCCAGCACAGTTTATTGAAAAGGCTATCCTTTTCCCATCAAACTGAAGCGGCATTTCTTTAAATGTATATAATCTGATGTATTTGAACATATGCATATACTTATGAAACCATCACCATAATCATGGTAAAAACATATCCATTATTTTCTCAAAAAATTAAAAACAGTACTACCACATAACCCAGAAATCCCACTCCTGGGTAATATATCCAAAAAAAGCCAAAAACACTAATTTGAAAAGATACGTGCACCTTAATGTTCAGAGCAGTGTTATTTACAGTTGCCAAGATATAGAAGCAATTTAAGTGCCCACCAAGAGAGGAACTGATAAAGAAGATATGATATATATACATACATTGTGTTTAGTTGCTCAGTCGTGTCTGGCTCTTTGCAACTCCATGAACTATAGCCTGAAATGCTCCTCTGTCCATGGGGGTTCTCCAGGCAAGAATACTAGAGTGGGTTCCCATGCCCTCCTCCAGGGACCTTCCCAACCCAGTGATCAAACCCAGGTCTCCCACATTGCAGGCAGATTTTTACTCTCTCAGCCACCAGGAAAGCCAATATATATTATATATACATATATAAATTATATATGTGATCACAATAAACTGTGGAAAATTCTGAAAGAGATAGGAATACCAGACCACCTGACCTGCCTCTTGAGAAACCTGTATGCAGGTCAGGAAGCAGCAATTAGAACTGGACATGGAACAACAGACTGGTTCCAAATAGGAAAAGGGGTACGTCAAGGCTGTATATTGTTACCCTGTTTATTTAACTTATATGCAGAGTACATCATGAGAAACACTGGGCTGGAGGAAGCACAAGATGGAATCAAGATTGCTGGGAGAAATATCAATAACCTCAGATATGCAGATGACACCACTCTTATGGCAGAAAGTGAAGAGGAACTGAAAAGCCTCTTGATGAAAGTGAAAGTGGAGAGTGAAAAAGTTGGCTTAAAGCTCAACATTCAAAAAACGAAGATCATGGCATCCGGTCCCATCACTTCATGGGAAATAGATGGGGAAACAGTGGAAACAGCGGCAGACTTCATTTTTTGGGGCTCCGAAAACACTGCAGATGGTGATACCAGCTGTGAAATTAAAAGACGCTTACTCCTTGGAAGGAAAGTTATGACCAACCTAGACAGCATATTGAAAAGCAGAGACATTACTTTGCCAACAAAGGTCCATCTAGTCAAGGCTATGGTTTTCCAATGGTCATGTATGGATGTGAGAGTTGGAATATAAAGAAAGCTGAGTGCCAAAGAATTGATGCTTTTGAACTGTGGTGTTGGAGAAGACTCTTGAGAGTCCCTTGAACTGCAAGGGATCCAACCAGTCCATTCTAAAGGAGATCAGTCCTGGGTGTTCATTGGAAGGACTGATGCTGAGGCTGAGGCTCCAATACTTTGGCCACCTGATGCGAAGAGCTGACTCATTTGAAAAGACCCTGATGCTGGGAAAGATTGAGGGCAGGAGGAGAAGGGGACGACAGAAGATGAGATGGTTGGATGGCATCACTGACTCAATGGACATGAGTTTGGGTGAACTCCAGGAGTTGGTGATGGACAGGGAGGCCTGGCATGCTATGGTTCATGGGGTCACAAAGAGTCTTCTCCAACATCACAGTTCAAAAGCATCAATTCTTTGGTGTTCAGCTTTCTTTACGGTTCAACTCTCACATCCATACATGACTATTGGAAAAACCATAGCTTTGACTAGACAGACCTTTGTTGGCAAAGTAATGTCTCTGCTTTTTAATATGCTGTCTAGGTTGGTCATAGCTTTTCATCCAAGGAGCAAGCATCTTTTAATTTCATGGCTGCAATCACCATCTGCAGTGATTTTGGAGCCCCCCAAAATAGTCTCTGTTTCCATTGTTTCCCCATTTATTTGCCATGAATTAACGGGACTGGATGCCATGATCTTAGTTTTTTGAATGTTGAGTTTTAAGAAAAAAAAAGATATATAGATAGATAGGTATACCTAGATATAGATAAAGATATACAGAGATCTAAATAGAATATATCTAGAATAACTATAGATAAAGATATACAGATATATCTAAATAGAAAATCCCATGGATGGAGGAGAATAGGCTGCAGTTGGGGAGAAGGCAACTGGTGACTTTACTTTCACTTTTCACTTTTGCATTGGAGAAGGAAAATCCACCCAGTACTCTTGCCTGGAAAATCCCATGGGTGGAGGAGCCTGGTAGGCTGCAGTCCATGCGGTCGCTACGAGTCAGACACGACTGAGAGACTTCACTTTCACTTTTCACTTTCATGCATTGGAGAAGGAAATGGCAACCCACTCCAGTGTTCTTGCCTGGAGAATCCCAGGGATGGTGGAGCCTGGTGGGCTGCTGTCTATGGGGTCCCACAGAGTCGAACATGACTGAAGAGACTTAGCAGCAGCAGCAGCAGCAGCATTAGAGGATTGGGTTGGGAAGATCCCCTGGAGTAGGAAATGGCACCCCACTCCAGTATTCTTGCCTGGGTAATCCCATGAACAGAGGAGCCTGGTGGGCTACAGTCCATGGGGCCACAAAGAGTCAGACATGACTGAGTGAGCACATTAGTGGATGATATGAAATCATGTGTGTGAAACTAGAAAATATAAAGCACTGTAGAATTTAAAGAATCTCTCAGTCAATTAAAAAATAAAAACACCTATCCATTATCTCCAAGTTTCCTCCTGTCCCTTTTTATTGTAGTAAGAACACTTGAGATCTACTCTCTTAACAGATTTTTCAGAGTACAATGCAATACTGTTAACTATAGACATTATACTGTCCATCAGATCTCTAGAATTTATTCATCCTGCATAACTGAAACTTTAGACCCAATGAGTAATCACTACCTATTTCCCTCTTCCCCCAACCTTTGGGTTCCACCATTCTACTCTCTGCTTCTATGAGTTTGACGATTTTAGATACCTCTTGTAAATGGAATCATGCAGTATTTTTCCTTCCGGGACTGGTTTATTTCACTTAGCATAATGTCCTCCAGGCTCATGTCACAGTTAGCAGGATTTCCTTCTTTATTAAGGCTCAATAATATTCCATGATATGTATATCACATTTCTTTATGTTTCTGTATCTTGGCTATTGTTAATAATGATGCAATGAACATGAGAGTGTGAATATATCTTTGAGATATATTCTGGATATACATCCAGTATATATCCAGATATACTTCTGGATATACATCCAGAAGTAAGACTGCTGGATCATAAAGTAATTCTGTTTTTAATCTTTTGAAGAACTGCAGCCTGTTTTCCATAGGAGCTGCACCATTTTACATCCCCACCAGCAGTATATAAGAGTTCCAGTTTCTCCACATCCTGACAACACAGAATTTGCATTGTATATAGTTCTTCATACTTTTAGCTTTTCCTGTTTGCTCATATTTAAGTTATGTGTTTTGTAAGCAAACTTACAGGTATTTTTTTCCTTTTCATCCACTTGTAATCTTTGTCTTTCAACTAGAATATTTATCTTCTGGCATTTAACATAATTATCATAATATTTAGATTTAAATTTACCATGTGGTTATTTTACAGGTTGTTTCTTTTTACTCTTTTATTGTAATTTCTGAAAAGAATTGATTTTTGTATTCACATTTTCTCCTTGATTAGCTTCTTTATTTATTACTCTTTAAATAATGTCTTTGAGTTAAATTATAGTTCCTTGACTTATTATGATCTAATATACATATTCTTATATATATATACATTATTACTTATGTCATTTTCCTGATAGTGTTATGACCTTAGAATTACAACTCCATGTTTCTCATGTCTTGGATTATTGTTGTCATATATTTTATTCATTAATTTCTATTGGAATATAATTGCTTTACAATGTTGTTAGTTTCTGCTGTATAATGAAGTGAATCAGCCATAGGTACATATATATATGTGTGTGTGTGTGTGTGTGGTGTGTGTGCGCATATTCCCTCCCTCCCGGACCTCCCTCCCACCCCATCTCTCCCTCTAGATCATCACAAAGTAACAAGTTGAGCTTCCTGTGCTTTATAGCAGCTTCCTATTAGCTATCTATTTTATACATGGTGTGTGTATATATACATATATATCAATTCCAATCTCCCAATATGTCCTACCATCCCCTTCCCCACCATGTCCACATGCCCATTCGCTACATCTGCATTTCTATTTACGCCCTCCAAATAGGTTTATCTGTATCATTTTTCTAGATAACATCATATGTATTTATATATGATATTTGTTTTTCTCTTTCTGACTTACTTTACTCTGTATGACAGACTTTAGGTCCATAAATATCTTTACAAATTACCCAGTTTCATTTCTTTTTAAGACTGAGTAATATTCCATTATACACACGGACCACATCTTCTAATCCATTCATCTTTTGATAGACACATAGGTTGTTTTCATGTCTTAGCTATTGGAATGGTCCTGCAATGAACACTGGGGTACATGCGTCTTTTTAAATTATGGTTTTCTCAGGGAATATGCCCAGTAGTGGGATTGCTGGGTTATGTGATAGTTCTATTTTTTATTTTTTTAAGGAACCTCCAGATGGTTCTCCATAATTAAAAGTTAGTATGGAAACGCTAAACAAAAAGAAGCAGCAAACAAAGATCACGGCATCCAGTCCCATCAGTTCATGGCAAATAGATGGGGAAACAATGGAAACAGTGACAGACTTTATTTTCTTGGGCCCCAAAATCATTGCAGATGGTATAGATCTAACATAGCAGATCTACAAGTGGAAGATAGGTCTTGAGATTCAATTCCTCTGAGATTCATTTACTGTCTTTAATCCATTTTGAATTTAGTTTTTTTGTTTTGTTTTTGTTTTCTAAGCAGGACTCTAAGTAAAAGGGCTCCTGGGCAACTTTGGAAGCCACTTTTTTCTTATCCCCTCAAATTTTTTTTTTACAGGGTAAAATAGATCCTCAGTTTGCTTTAAATTTCTCAATGACCTTCCTGAATTTCCAAAGAGTGGATCCAGATAGTTGTTAATCAGGGAAGGGAAGGGATACAGAGACAAGGGAGGGGCAGCCAAGAAACAAGAGTACAACTTTGGCAAGGTTCTGGTTCTGCCTCAGGGGATACACATAACATTATCTTTGAGCTCCTTACAGACCTAAAATCCCCAATAAATGGAAGATGTCAGCATTCTACATTCTAGAGAAGACCTCCTGAGGCCAGGTTAAAGGAACAAAAGCAGAAGCTCTGTGGTCAGCCTTGTTTAGTCCAACCTTCACATCCATACATGACTACTGAAAAAAATATACACACCCAATGGACATATTACACAATGGATCAACTAAACAATATTAGTTCACTAAAGCAAAGCACAGTCAGCGTTAAATTTATTAAAAAAAAAATTGCTGAAAAATTTTTGAATTTACATTTGAATCAGTTCTAATGAGGTGGATGAAACTGGAGCCTATTATACAGAGTGAAGTAAATCAGAAAGAAAAACATCAATACAGTATATTAACGCATATATAAGGAATTTAGAAAGATGATAATGATGGCCCTATATGCAAGACAGCAAAAGAGACACAGATGGAAAGAACAGACTTTTGAACTCTGTGGGAGAAGGCGAGGGTGGGATGATTTGAGAGGATAGCATTGTATATTATCACATGTGAAATAGATCACCAGTCCAGTTCAATGCATGAGACAGGGTGGGGTGATTCAGGGCTTGTATTATCACACTGGGATCACCAGTCCAGACCTGAGGGATGGGATGGGGACCCTGGGGATGGGAGGGGTGGGGGGTTCAGGATGGGGAACACATGTACACTCATGGCTGATTCATGTGAATGTATGGTAAAAACCACCACAATATTGTAAATTAATTAGCCTCTAATTAAAATAAATTAAAAAAAAATTTTAAAAAGAGAGATTACCTGAGACCAGATTAAAGGAATGCAGCCCCTGCACAGAGCTTAATCTTTTCAGCAACCCCAACCCTTGCTGTAAAACTCCTCACCAAATCCTCTCAGGTGGGGACACAAAGTTTTTGAGGGCATGAACCTGCTCTGTCTCCCTTTGTCTGGAAAAGCAATAAAACTATTCTACTCTACCCAAAACTCTTGTCTTCAAGATTCGACTGGGCACTGGTACACAGAGGCCAAGTTTTCAGTATCAATACTTTTAATATTTTACCATTTCTGAAATCAAATTACTAGCTTGCCTTATTTAATTGACAGAATTTGTTTAAAAAAATGATGATGCATAAAACAACAGTGTCTCTTATATTCACTATGGTATCATGCAGGGGATTACTTTCAATAGTAACAAAACACTATAGAGTTCTGTAAAAGCAGTCAGATGTAATAAATATGTTTCAACTAAATGATCTTTACCTTCTTGGGTTTGGGTTTCTTTTTTCTGTAATTTGTTGAAGACAAAGTCACAAGTATGTTGTTCCGTTATGTTTCTATCCCCCCAGAAACCTCGTATTGATTTTGAATTCCAGATGGGGTTTCCTCTCCTGCTCCTCAGTCCCTCTGGTTGTCACTTATCTCTGTATCTTTTCACATACCTCTCCCTCTTATTCTTGCGGTAACAAAATCCTGTTACCTTCCATTTCAGTGACCACAAAGCTGCTTTCCAACCTTGTCTCTCTCACTCATGTCATGTGTCCGACTATTTTATTGGCTTTGAAATAGGATGGGAAGACATGTTATCATAAGAAATATGCGTACCCAACAATGTTCTTCTGAAGATTATTTTGGTGAAACTGATCAACAGATACTAAATTTGATACAAAGATACTCAATTTGGCTTTTTTATTTTTGCCATATTTGCTGTAAATAGCATTTACTATGCTGTAAAGAACACAGAATTCAGTTTGAGACACTCCTGCTCACTGGTGGGACTCAGACAGGTTCCGGCATGTTTAGCAAACTGATAAGATAGGCCTGTCAGAAGCCTATTTACAGGTCTTAGGACCTCTGAGAAAGCCTTGCGCTACACCATTTCCTGAAGTTCAGACATATCTGGGCAGGTCTGGCAAATTGAGGATCTGTAAGCAAGAACCTGAAAACTCTTTGTAGAAAAAAAACCTTTCTTTTTTAAAACTTTAAAAAATATATATATATATATATATTTATATATGTATGTAATTGCTTTACAATGTTGTATTAGTTTCTGCTCTACGACATCATGAAATAGCCAGATGTATAAACATATCCCCTCCCTCTGGAGCCTCCCTCCTAACACTCCCCCATTCCACCCGTCTATATAATCAAACTCTTCCTCCATAAGAAGGAGTATAGCACAAGGAGTTTAAGCCAATGCAAGGCTCCAGTTGTCAGTGAAGAATAATAATGTTGAACTCAGCATGATTGCAGGGACTCAAATCTCTCCTTAGGGTCAGTCCTGACCTCTGGGAGGTCTGTCACTAGGACAGCAAAGATTTTAAGTAAAAATCATTCCTCTCAGAAAGGTAACTGCAATTTGAAGACAAAAGAACAAGGAGGAGGAAATGTAGGAAGAGGAGAAGGTCAAACATTACCCAGCAGTTTAGTAAATACATTAAAACAGAGAAAAAGAACACCTGATTTCAAATGTCAATTCCCTGCTACAAATCTCCCTCCCTACCACCTGGCTGCCTCTTATTGGTCTTCTTTATTGTCACAAAGAAATCTTTTTGAAGACAAGCTCTCACTATTTCACTCCCCTGTACTCTTAAATGGCCCACCATCTCTTTTCATGAGCTTTCCTGGTGGCTCAGAAGGTAAAGAATCTGCCTGCAATGTGGGAGACCTGGATTTAATCCCTGGGTCGGGAAGATCCCCTGGAAAAGGGCATGGCAACCCACTCCAGTATTCTTGTTTGGAGAATCGCCATGGACAGAAGAGCCTGGAGGGACATGACTAAGCAACTAAGCACACACATTTCCTTTCAAAAAATGTCCCAGTTATTTAGCCTATCACACAAGGCCCTTCTGTCTCAGACTGATTTTTTTTTAATTGGAGGAAAATTGCTTTACAATGCTGTGTTGGTTTCTGCCATATAACAACATGAATCGGCCATAACTATGTGTGTGTGTGTGTGTGTGTGTGTGTGTGTGTATTCCCTCCCTCTCAAGCCTCCCTCCCAACACCCAGTCCCAATCCCACCCCTCTAGATCATCATAGAGCCCTATAGCTCTAACACTGTGCTCTATCGCAGCTTCCTACCAGCTGTCTCTATATGGTAATATACATATGCAATGCTACTTTCTCAGTTCATCCCACCCTCTCCTTCCCACGCTGTGTCCACAACTCCATTCTCAACATGACTCATTTTTAACTCATAAAATAAGAATGAAATTAAGTAAGGGAAGAAGCATATAAATGGATCTTGTGATGTATTAGAATTTGGTTAAATATACTTCAACTTAAACAGAATGTACTTTTCTTTTTTCAAGATTTCTAGATTCAAATATTGATACTATACTGACATGGCCACCCACACATTTAGTCACAAATTTTGCTATTTCAGACAACTTCAGCAAAATAAGCCAGCATTATTGTTCACTTTTCATCCTTGGTATGATTTGTTGTGAAAGTGACCTTTTCACATTGCAGTTTTTTAACATGAGACTCAAAGTAAGATGCAAAATTGCTTTCACCTCAGGCAAAGCCAACCAAATCTTACTATGATAATAACATGATAAAGGCTTGATAGTTAAAATGCCCTTTGTCTTTGTCATTTTTTTTCCTGTTCAAGTTAATATCAGCCTTTTCAGAAGACTCTGTTTTTTCTTGTTTTGTTTGCTTTATTCCTTTTAAGGATCATTGCTCACTCCTGTTATTAATATTATTATTTTAGGTATGTAAAGTCCTCAAAGAAAAATTATTTTTCATAATGTAGGTGAGGAAAATTAGTTTTCCCTCTACCTTTCTAGGTTCTTGGCCGAATCCTCCCTGAAATAAAAATAAACAGAAGTTTAATGATGTGTAAATTTCTTGTACACACGGGAAATAGCCAGAAGACTGAGGAACCCCTTGAAAAGAACCAAGCCACCACCTTAAAATATCATCTCCAGTTAAAGAAAAAATAAGTCTTTTCTTGATGGGGGCCTAAACCATGAGTAAGGTTGTCACGAAAATTTAGGTTGTTGCCTTCCCCTTTGTAAGAGTTTCTACAGATTTTAGTCATCATCCTCTTCCTTCTTAGTACAGAGAGAGAGACATCCTTAAAAATGGAGATTTTCCTTATAAATATAAACATGTCTTACAAAAGGACAACTTCTACTCCGTTTGCAGAGCTTTGACTATGTCTGCTGTTTCTTAGGGCTTCCCAAGTGGCACCAGTGGTAAAGAACCCGCCTGCCCATGCAGGATACATATTAAGAAATGCAGGTTTGATCGCTGCATTGGGAAGATCCTCTGGAGGAGGGCATGGCCACCCACTCCAGTATTTTTTCCTAGAGAATCCCATGGACAGAGGAGGTTGGCGGCTACAGTCTATACAGCTGCAAAGAGCTGGACATGACTCAAGCAACTTGGCACACATGCATACTGTTTCTTAAGCCAGTAAAAAAGTGGCTTAAAATTCATTCAAAAAACTAAGATCATGGCATCTGGTCTCATCACTTCATGGCAAAAGGATGGGGGGAAAGTGGAAACAGTGACAGATTTTTCCCCCCTTGGGCTCCAAAGTCACTGTGGATGGTGATTGCAGCCATGAAATTAAAACATGTTTTCTCCTTGGAATAAAAGCTATGACAAACCTAGACAGTGTGTTAAAAAGCAGAGACATCGCCTTGCTGACAAAGGTCTGCCTAATCAAAGCTACAGTTTTTCCAGTAGTCATGTACAGATGTGAGAGTTGGACCATAAAGAAGGCTGAGTGCTGAAGAATTAATGCTATCAAATTGTGTGCTGGAGCAGACTCTTAAGAATCCCCTGGACAGCAAGGAGATCAAACCAGTCAATCCTAAAGGAAATTTCAACCCTAAATATTCATTGGAAGGACTGATGCTGAAGCTCCAATACTTTGGTCCTCTGTAGCGAAGACCCAACTTATTGGAAAAGATTCTGATGCTGGGAAGAATTGAGCACAGGAGAAGGGGATGACAGAGGATGAGATGGTTGGATGGCATCATCGACTCAATGGACATGAGTGAGCAAACTCTGAGAGACAGTTGAGGACAGGGAAGCCTGGTGTGCTGCAGTCCATGGGCTTGCAAAGAGTCAGACATGACTTAGTGATTGAACAACAACAAATGCTGTTTCTTAAAAATAATCACCTAAAATAACCCTATGTCAAAGAGATAAATTTAGAGGTTAAAAACTCTGTTCCCTTTTAATAACTTTCAAATGTGACTTCTTTATGTAGGATATTTATGTGATTAATGTTATAGAAAATGAGTTTTTTCACCAAGAATTTTATTTTTAATAGAAAATATTTATAATACTCAATGTCATTCATTTTTTAATCCTTTTAGTGTACCTACAAGTTTTAAATCAAGAAATACTTTTCCTATTAGTTTAAGCCTAACTTCCATCAGAAATCCATGTTTCTTTCAACATTCCAGAAATGTTTGCTTATAAAATGTTTACATTGTAAACTTAGCTATCTATAAATCCAAAAACAAGTTTCAAGACTCTTCTCTGAGGGATGTGTCAGGATTTTCTGTTTGTTTGAAAGAGACAATTATAACAGAAACTATGTTCAGCAGAATGGTGATTTTATGAAGAACCTGAGCGTCTCAGGGAATGGAAGGAGAGACCACAAGACCCAGGCAGCTCGAGGGTCCCCAGAAACACACCTGGGTGTCTCTCCCACTTCTTCCCTGTAAGAGTACCTAGGGACTACCCCCAAAGGACCACCCTGATTTTCTTAGACAGTTCCCACCTCTGGGTTCCTCCTCTTGAAAAAATTTAAAATTCCTCAACTCTTCCTGCCTCGTCCTCATCAACACTTCCCTACCTTGAACTTCCCTCTTCTCCCACCTAGAGTAACAGAATAACCTTTTTACCTTCCTCCTCCTGAAAAAGTGCCCCTAGTGACAGATGGGCATGGCTGACTGAGAACTGTGTCATCAATAAAAACAATTATTTACCTACATAGATAGTGAGTGATAAAATAATCATTTAACTCTACAGTCATTGAGTAAGTACTACATGATGGCACTGTTCTAGAGCCCAAGGGTAAAAAGGAAAGAAAAATCACCAGTGTTCAAGAGTTCGGTGGGAAAGAGGAACAACCATTAAATTATTACACAAAAGGATTGCAGCAGGGCCTGCTGCTTGTCCTCCAATATCATTTCTTTCACCTTCTGATAAGTGAGTTTTTATATGAGCAGAATAAACACTGTATTTCCCAGACTTCCTTGCTGCTGATAATTGTCACACTATAACAGGAAATTGCCTCCTTTCAGCTGGCAGGCTTGTGTACGTGATGATTACCTGTATGTGTGCAGGAGGGCTATGACCCTGATGGTCGAGTAATAAGATAGAAGGTGTTGTATCCCTAGATGGCCTCCAGGATCAGAGAGGCTCTGCCAGCCTACCTACGCACTATTACATGCAGGAGAAATAAGCTTCCCTCTTGCTTAAACCACTTACTTGAAGTCTCTATTACACAGAATGGAGGAAGAGAGAAAGAGTGTGTGTGTGTGTGTGTGTGTGTGCGTGTGCATGCACACACACATTTGTGCATGCTAAGTCACTTCAGTGCTGTCTGGCTCTTTGCAACCCTATGAACCATATTCTGCCAGGCTCCTCTGTCCATAGGATTCTCCAGGCAAGAATACTAGTGTAGGTTGCCATGCCCTCCTCCAGGGATCTTCCCAATCCAGGGATCGAATCCAAGACTCATGGCTCCGGCATTGACAGGTGGGTTCTTTACCACTAGTGCCACCGAGAAGTCTATGGTTATGCATATACATACATATACATATATATAAGAGAGAGAGAGAGATTAATATTAGTGTGTATTTTCTAATTGTAATAAATTCTGTGAGATGTGGAAATGAGGACGCTGCCTAGTTAGAAAGATCAAGGAATGCATCATTCATTTAGTTAACTTTTTTTTTTTTTTAATTACCTACTGCCTGTGAAGTGCCAGGCACTGTTCTAGGTGTGAGGTCTGCACAGTGAACAAAATAAACTTCTTGTTCTCATAGAACTTATTGTGTAAAACAGTAAGTGTATAAACTCCTAGTGCATAAACAGGCAATCAATCTATCAATAAATGGGCAAAAATACAGGTAGTAATATTGCTGCAAAGAAAAACAAGGCCACATAAGAGGAAAGAAAGAGGGGGGAAAGAGGGAAAAAGAAAATTTCCTAATTTGAAATAGGACTGTCAAGGAAGACCGCTCAGAGGTAGTGGTGCTGAAACTGAGGGCTAATCTGCTTGGGTCCCCTGTATCTAACTTGCCTTGCCTGCTTTTAGTTGCTTGGGGTTTTTTATTTTTGTTGTTGTTGTTTTTAGTTGCTTGTTTTTAATTGATTTTAAACTAAACTTCCACTAGCTTGGGGCTTCCCAGGTGGCGCAGTGGTAAAGAAACTGCCTGCCCTTGCAAGAGATGCAGGATACACGGATTCAATCACTGGGTGAGGAAGATCCCCTGGAGAAGGAAATGACAACCAACTCCAGTATTCTTGCCTAGAGGATCCCATGGTCCATCTAGGTCATGGAGAACACAGAAGGTCTTCAGCGTGGCCCACTAGCTTACTTAGATATAATACCTCCAACATATGGTTTACTATAGTAACAGTTGCTTAAATTGTTTTTCAGGAACTTAGAGCTAGTTCTTACCCAGTTCAGATCAGCTGAGACCATGAAACATTCAACCAGACCTGTACGAGTGTCTGATGGATGACCTTCTGACTTCAAAGGGCCAAAAACTCCACCCTCAAAACACGCTAAAGCTATCATTTATGGCAGACTCTTATGCAATATATGGGTAATTCAAACCTCAGCTCATATGAGACCATGGAAGTGCTTTCTATAAGAAGCACAATTATAACAAATAATAAGCTAAAGGCTGTCAGGCAGGGAGAAATTTCCATCTCTACAGTTCATGAGTTCTTGTGGCTTGACTACTAATAAAGTTGACATAAGGCAGATTAATAGGAGAAAAAGATACAAATTTTAATTCATATGCATGGACGTCTTGGAAAAGGGACCTAATAAGTGGACAAAGGAGGCAGCTTTTATACTTTTTAGGCCAAGAAAAAATACATTTATGAGGAATTGACAGAATAAAAAAACTTGGGCTTTGAATGCTTAATTAGTGAGGAATCTAAACAGGGTTTGGCTTGGGGTAGTAAATTAAAGAATAACAAGGGCATTTTAATCAGGCTTCTTGGCCCAAACTCCCCATCTCTGAAGATAAGATTGTCTATCGACCTTTATATATGCAGATGGCACCTTGCACGTGACAGATTTATTTCCTGCTTTCAGGGAGACCAAGAGTAGGGTCTTGCATTTGCTGTTTCTTAAGTAACTTTCATTTGAAATAATCAATATGCCAATGAGGCATATTTGGGGGCTGCCTGCCCTGGGCCTCCGACAAAGTGCTTAGTCCTTTAACAATAGGGAAATTTTTAGGACTAAAATTTCTTATGCAAAAGGTAATATTGTCTCATCCTAAAACATAAATGGATTAAAACATATTGATGAATTAATTGGCCTTGGGAATTTAGTTTCCAATAAAATGTAGTAGCATTTCCAGTTCATTCTGGAAACCGACTCAGCAACCTCCTTTCAGGTTCTCACCAAAATACTCAAAGACAGAAAAAGATAAATGCCCCAAACCACAAAGAAAACCATAACTATCAGACAGTCTCACACTATAATCTTGGAGGGATTGACAACAACTGCAAGGCTTATGGGGCTAGGCTTAGAAAAACAATTTGGAATTCAGCAAATGACATACACTGGCTTCAATTTATGGGAAAATAAAAAGACAACCTAAAAATATAGGCAGGAAAATATTTGTTCTTTCACACTCTCTGTGCTTCTGACCCAGAAAACTAGGGATTGTGTCAATCAGAAAATCATCTAACTGTTCTTCTATGCCTGCCAGGTGCCAAAGGAATATAAATCCACTTATGCCCTGCTTCCATTTTCCTAAATTCAGAAAGATTACAAATCCCAGAGAACAATCATATTATATTAGTAGGAAATATGGGAGTTTGTGAAAACTCAGAGAATTCTGAAAACTATATCCATGTATGTATCATTATCAATTCAGTTCAGTCGCTCAGTCGTGTCCGACTCTTTGCGACCCCATGAATTGCAGCACACCAGGCCTCCCTGTCCATCACCAACCCCCGGAGTTCACTCAGACTCACGTCTATCAAGTCAGTGATGCCATCCAGCCATCTCATCCTCTGTCGTCCCCTTCTCCTGCCCTCAATCCCTACCACCATCAGGGTCTTTTTCAATGAGTCAACTCACTGAAAAAGTTGGCCACCTCAACTTCGCATGAGGTGGCCAAAGTATTGGAGTTTCAGCTTCAGCATCAGTCCTTTCAATGAACACCCAGGGCTGATCTCCTTTAGGATGGACTGGTTGGATCTTCTTGCAGTCCAAGGGACTCTCAAGAGTCTTCTCCAACACCACAGTTCAGAAGCATCAATTCTTTGGCGCTCTGCTTTCTTCACAGTCCAACTCTCACATCCATACGTGACCACTGGAAAAACAATAGCCTTGACTAGACAGCCCTCTGTTGGCAAAGTAATGTCTCTGCTTTTTAATATGCTGTCTAGGTTGGTCATAACTTTCCTTCCAAGGAGTAAGCGTCTTTTAATATACTCTTTAATAAAGATCAGAAAGAAGTAATATCTTAATTCATAGATTACATTGCCATGTAAATAAAAACTTTTTACAGATTCTAAGAAGAAAATTACTAAGCTAATAAGTGAATTTTCCACTGATGCTAGACAAAAATGAACAAACAAAATTAACTGCATTTCTATAGATTATCAGATAACAATTTAAAATGAAATTTTTAAATACCACCTATAATATTAATAGCATCTCCAAAACACAAATTTTAACAAAAGATGACAGCAAGAACCCTGCTCTGAAAACTATACATTACCACATTACTGAGAGAAATTAAGGAAGACCAAATAAATGGAAAATCATACCATTTTAATGAATGAGAAGACTCAATATTGTTAAGGTATCAGTTCTTGCTAAATTAGTCAATAGATGCAATGCAATCCAATGCAATGCAATCCCAATCAAAATACTACAAACACACACACACACACACACCAAAATTACAAGGCTTTTTGTTGAAACCAGCAAGCTGCTAAAACTTACATGAAAATTCAAAGAACCTAGAATCAGATGAGGGAAAAAATATAATTTTATTAAATATTACTAAAACTTGGTGTTTGTCATGCAGCATTCTTGTAGAAACGGTTAATTATACAGAAATTCATAATAAAAAGAAATAAAGCCATGTAGCTATGCCTTTGGGGCTGAGTGGAAATTAACAAACTTGTCAAAGGAGAATGAAGAATAATGAGGAAACCATTATAGGAAGCTAGAAAATGACAAAGCATGTTATATAGAGGCAAAAATTTGTTTCAATGTATTACCTATAATAACTAGGAGGATAGAAAATATACTTAATGAATTCATGACCTTGAGCAAGGAGGTATTTAGGTAAAATGCTAAAAGCATCAGCTGCTCACTGTAGCTACGTGTGATAGGGTACAATAAGAGAGATTGTAGCTTCAATATAATTAGACACATTACAAACATAATGAGAAAACTCTGAAGGCTCAAAAATTCCCTTGCTGAGTTGGGAAGTAAAACTATGTCCTCTACACTCTATCAGTTCAGTTCAGTTCAGTCGCTCAGTCATGTCCGACTCTTTGCTACCCCATGAATCGCAGCACGCCAGGCCTCCCTGTCCATCACCAACTCTCAGAGTCTACCCAAACCCATGTCCATTGTGTCAGTGAGGCCATCCAACCATCTCATCCTCTGTCGTCCCTTTCTCCTCCTGCCCTCAATCTTTCCCAGCATCAGGGTCTTTTCAAATGAGTCAGCTCTTTGCATCAGGTGGCCAAAGTACTGGAGTTTCAGCTTCAACATCAGTCCTTCCAATGAACACCCAGGACTGATCTCCTTTAGAATGGACTGGTTGGATCTCCTTGCAGTCCAAGGGACTCTCTGTATCTACACTCTATATCTCTACATAAACACATGATATCTGTCTTTTCCTTTGTTCCTTTCTTTCACGTACATAAAGCTTATTACATATAGTTTTTGCTTGAATTTCCATGGTATAACCAGCCTTTGAGCCCTTATAACTAACTGAGCTAAAGTATATTAATTGATTGGAAAATGTTTGACAATAAATTAACTGAGAGAAAAAAGATGTCCAATAAGTTAATATGTAAAGATCCAGTTTTTGGTTAAAAAAAAATAAAGCACTTTCCCTAAAAGACATTACCAGATGACAAACAGAGCATTTCAGTGGTTACCTCTGAATGGTTTGTAGTAAATGAAGGCATTTATTTTTAACTTACTGTTAGTTTTTCTTCATTTTTAAATTTTCAAATATAAATGTACTTTGATTCTATATTAAGAAAAACAATAACCAAAAAGAAAGTCAGGTTTTAACTGAGAAAAGAAAAGTTATAAAGATTGAAATCTTAAATGATGCCCATGTTATTTTCTACAGCCCAGCTATACGATGCGAAAAGTACATTTCTAGGCAAAAACAACAAAAGCTAGTAATGAAGAAAGTAATACCTGGCATATACTAATTAGATTGTAATTGCAGATTGTGAACAGGGACCATTAAATTTAAAAATTGTTTCTCACTTAAATAACTAATGTTCTTTTAAGATGACACCTGATTAATGATTCTCCTGTCCCAGAATGAAGATGGTCAGTTAACTTACAACCACATTTATCTTCATATTTTATTCCTCCAAACTGCCAACAGTATATTGCAAAGGAAAGACCTTAACGATTATAAACTGTGGATCGCATGGCAAGTCCTTTAAGATCTGTGAGTTTCAGTTCGCTGATCATTAAAATGTGGATGATTTAAAAAATCCTACTTAATATACCAAGTTTTAGAAAGAATCCAATTAAAATAAAAAATCACATCATAAAATACATTTTAAATTTTATTTTATCTCTTATTATGAATAATATTTCTAATAACAACTGTCTAATTACCATGTAGTGAGAATCACATTTATCTGGGTCCATAATATTCCCACAAAAACTAATGTTCACACACAAAAAAGGACATATTCTATTAACATTATTAATAAAGCAGAAAACTTATTTTTTCTATCTTCGCATGTGTTTTCTTGAAAAGCATGTTACAGATGTAATTTTATACTGACATCAATTTTACAATGGCAAACTAGTGGGAAGACATTTTCATATAAATAATTTTCCTGGTCTCAATGTCAGTCAGGCTGTCTCTTTACATTTAGGTATGCCTTCAATTCCTTTCACTAGAATTGTATCCTTTATTACTTTTAGTCCTGTGTCATCTGGTAGCATGCCTGAGTGTATGGAAAATTTGTGGAAAGTAAATTTTATGAATCAATTTAGGTTGTAAGTCCTCTAGATTACCTCATAACGCATTTCATAAATTTATTTCTTAATTTCTTAATTTAATTCTAATAGATGGATTTCTTAATTCATCTATTTTCAGACTCACTGTTACATTGGTTTTCTTAAAGGGGACGTGGCTGGGCGCAAAGGCGAAATTGGTAGTAAGAACACATTAGCTCATGGTACTCTTTGGACAATACATTCTTTTTACAGCAAAACTCACACACATGTAAAAAGCACGTTCTCAGTACTAATCATAGAGGAAAAAACAACCTACCATTTTACTCAGAAATGTCAATGACACAGGCTTTTACAATAGTTACTGAAACTTTAAATTTAACATTACTTTTTGCTGTGAAAATTTGTGTAATACTCATCTCTTTGTTTCTGCGCAGAGAAAGTAGGATTCATTTAATCTGTACAATACTCATCTCTAAGCTTCTGTGCAAAGAAAGTAGGATTCCTTTTTGCAGATGTCACACCATAAAACATTAGCTACTTCCATAGAATATTAATTGCTTCCATAGCACAGGGTGATCCATTAAAACGTGAGTCAGCAAAAATTGACAAGTAAGCATTTTTCAAGACAGATGGGGTACTGCATGCCTTGCTTTGCTAATATTCTTTGTTATATTTATTATTGATTTCATGGTGATATTTAATACAGCAAATAAAAAATAGACTATTCAGAATAAAGGGCCAAAGAATTTTTCAAATAAACATAATATTCAGTCCACAAGATTCTTAGATTATGGGAGAGAGGGGTGATTGAGTGAGCTTTAGACAACACTTCACACTTTCATATCTCCTTTTAATTTAATCTTTCATTAGAAGACCACAAGGTCTCTGTACACATATGGGACTGTCCATAAGAAACTATCTTCCCATAAAAAAACTCATTAAAATATGACTTGTAAATACAATGATGATAGGGTTATACTGACTCCTGAATCAGTGTGGAAATTGCCAATTTAAAATGTAATTAATGAAACATAAGCTATAAGACTGGATGTGACAATGCCGATAATTTGGGTAATTAAAAGAATCTTTACATGTGGATACTAAAGAATGTGCTCCAATAATATTGATAAGGGGAGAAGTTCTCTGGCTGATAAGGCAATTCTAGTTCATTATAACTATATGAATTATATAATTTATAATACATAAAGTGATATAAAGCCATCCTGCTATTTTGACACTATACTTATCAAAAACTACCATCCAAAATTGATTCTGTTTCTTAAATAATTGTCCTAAGGCAAAGAGAATGCACTGATCAAAGATATTCTAGGCTGTCTCTTCTCCAAATAATGATTAATCTATTTATGTTCTATTCTATAAAGACACCTATTATCAATTTGCTTGACACAGATTAACTACTCTTTCAAGACAAAATGTCACCCTGATGAGATAAGGAAGTCAAATCAATGAGAAATTAAACCCAAGACTGTTTAGGACCTAAACAAGAACTGGCTTTCCCACTACTGCATTTCCCAGATCCTGTAGAAAACAGCAAATGGCTTTTACTTATGTATTGAAATACAATACACTTGCAATGCAGGAGTCCCAGGTTCAAACCCCAGTCAGGAAGATGCCCTGGACAAGGAAATGGCAACTCACTCCAGTATTCTTGCCTGGAGAACCCCATGGACAGAGAGCCTGGTGGGCTACAGTCTATGGGGTTGCAAGAGTCAGACACGACTAAGCACATATCAGTTCAGTTCAGTTCAGTTCAGTCACTCAGTCGTGTCCGACTCTGCAACACCATGAATTGCAGCAAGCCAGGCCTCCCTGTCATTCACCAACTCCCAGAGTTCACTCAAACCCACGGCCACCCAGTCAGTGATGCCATCCAGCCATCTCATTCTTTGCCATCCCCTTTTCCTCCTGCCCCCAATCCCTCACAACATCAGAGTCTTTTCCAATGAGTCAACTCTTCACATGAGGTGGCCAAAGTACTGGAGTTTCAGCTTTAGCATCATTCCTTCCAAAGAACACCCAGGGCTGGTCTCCTTTAGAATGGACTGGTTGGATCTCCTTGCAGTCCAGGGGACTCTCAAGAGTCTTCTCCAACACCACAGTTCCAAAGCATCAATTCTTCGGCTCTCAGCTTTCTTCACAGTCCAACTCTCACATCCATATATGACCACTGGAAAAAACACAGATTCAACTAGATGGACCTTTGTTTGCAAAGTAATGTCTCTGCTTTTCAATATGCTATCTAGGTTGGTCATAACTTTCCTTCCCAGGAGTAAGCGTCTTTTAATTTCATGGCTGCAGTCACCATCTGTAGTGATTTTGGAGCCCAGAAAAATAAAGTCTGACACTGTTTCCACTGTTTCCCCATCTATTTCCCATGACAGAATGTGGTCCACTGGAGAAAGGAATGGCAAACCACTTCAGTATTCTTGCCTTAAAAACCCTATGAATAGTATGAAAAGGCAAAATGATAGAATACTGAAAGAGGAACTCCCCAGGTCACTAGGTGCCTGATATGCTATTGGACATCAGTGGAAAAATAACTCCAGAAAGAATGAAGGGATGGAGCCAAAGCAAAAACAATACCCAGTTGTGGATGTGACTGGTGATAGAATCAAGGTCCGATGCTGTAAAGAGCATATTGCATAGGAACCTGGAATGTTACGTCCATGAATCAAATCAAATTGGAAGTGGTCAAACAGGAGATGGCAACAGTGAACATCAACATTCTAGGAATCAGCAAACTAAAATGGACGGGAATGTGTGAATTTAACTCAGATGACCATTATATCTACGACTGTGGGCAGGAATCCCTTAGAAGAAATGGAGTAGCCATCATGGTCAACAAAAGAGTCCAAAATGCAGTACTTGGATGCAATCTCAAAAATGACAGAATAATCTCTGTTCATTTCCAAGGCAAACCATTCAATATCACGGTAACCCAAGTCTATGCCCCAACCAGTAATGCTGAAGAAGCTGAAGTTGAATGGTTCTATGAAGACCTACAAGACCTTTTAGAACTAATACCCCAAAAAGATGTCCTTTTCATTATTGGGGACTGGAATGCAAAAGTAGTAAGTCAAGAAACACCTGGAGTAACAGGCAAATTTGGCCTTATTGTACGGAAAGAAGCAGGGCAAAGACTAATAGAGTTTTGCCAAGAGAATTCACTGGTCATAGCAAACACCCTCTTCCAACTACACAAGAGAAGACTCTACACATGGACATCACCAGATGGTCAACACCAAAATCAGATTGATTATATTCTTTGCAGCCAACGATGGAGAAGCTCTATACAGTCAGCAAAAACAAGACCGGGAGCTGACTGTGGCTCAGATCATGAGCTCCTTATTGCCAAATTCAGACTTAAATTGAAGAAAGTGGGGAAAACCACTAGACCATTCAGGTATGACCTAAATCAAATCCCTTATGATTATACAGTGGAAGTAAGAAATAGAATTAAGGGACTAGACCTGATAGATAGAGTGCCGGATGAACTATGGACAGAGCTTCATGACACTGTACAGGAGACAGGGATCAAGACCATCCCCATGGAAAAGAAATGCAAAAAAGCAAAATGGCTGTCTGGGGAGGCCTTACAATAGCTGTGAAAAGAAGGGAAGCGAAAAGAAAAGGAGAAAAGGAAAGATATAAGCATCTGAATGCAGAGTTCCAAAGAATAGCAAGGAGAGATAAGAAAGCCTTCCTCAGCAATCAGTGCAAAGAAATAGCGGAAAACAACAGAATGGGAAAGCACATATAGTAAAGTATATATAAATAACACAAAGGATTAAATAATAATCAAGGAAACCTCAGCCATTTCAACTTACTTTCTTTAGCCACTCTGTTTTTTTCTTCCTTTATATTTTAAGGAATATATATGTCACTTAACATCACTTAACCTCACTCCGTCTTAGTTTCTACATCTATAAAATGGAAATAATCCCATCTGCCTTCCAGCGTCGTTCTCAGGATTGTGGTGTACTGTTCAGCTCAGTTCAGTCACTCAGTCGAGTCCAACCCTTTGTGACCCCATGAATCGCAGCACACCAGGCCTCCCTATCCATCATCAACTCCCAGAGTTTACCCAAACTCATGTGCATCGAGTCGGTGATGCCATCCAGCCATCTCATCCTCTTGTCCCCTTCTCCTCCTGACCCCAATCCCTCCCAGCATCAGAGTCTTTTCCAGTGAGTCAACTCTCCACACGAGGTGACCAAAGTATTGGAGTTTCAGCCTCAGCATCAGTCCTTCCAGTGAACACCCAGGACTGATCTCCTTTAGGATGGACTGGTTGGATCTCCTTGCAGTCCAAGAGACTCGCAAGAGTCCTCTCCAGTATCACAGCTCAAAAGCATCAATTCTTCAGCGCTCAGCTTTCTTCACAGTCCAACTCTCACATTTATACATGACCACTAGAAAAACCATAGCCTTGACTAGACAGATCTTTGTTGGCAAAGTAATATCTCTGCTTTTTAATATGCTATCTAGGTTGGTCATAACTTTCCTTCCAAGGAGTGTCTTTTAATTTCATGGCTGCAATCACCATCTGCAGTGATTTTGGAGCCCAAAAAATAAAGTCTGACACTGTTCCCACTGTTTCCCCATCTATTTCCCATGAAGTGATGGGACCGGATGCCATGATCTTCATTTTCTGAATGTTGAGCCTTAAGCCAACCTTTTCACTCTCCTCTTTCACTTTCATCAAGAGGCTTTTTAGTTCCTCTTCACTTTCTGCCATAAGGGTGGTATCATCTGCATATCTGAGGTTATTGATATTTCTCCTGACGATCTTGATTCCAGCTTGTGCTTCCTCCAGCCCAGCGTTTCTCATGATGTACTCTGCATATAAGTTAATAAGCAGGGTGACAATATACAGCCTTGACGTACTCCTTTTCCTATGTGGAATCAGTCTGTTGTTCCATGTCCAGTTCTAACTGTTGCTTCCTGACCTGCGTATAGGTTTCTCAGGAGGCAGGTCAGGTGGTCTGGTATTCCCATCTCACATCACAGTATATGTATTAAATATATTACAGTATGTATTTACATAAGAAGCATGGCACAAATCCTGGAATAAAGTTACTATTACCATCTGGGGGAAAAAGTCCCCAGATCTCAGCACTGATTTTTTCCAGCCACATCAGTATCACATGTTATTGTCTGTAACACCTCACCATCTTTGAATAGATGTAGTCTGGCAGCTCCAGTGCCCCACTACCGGCGCAGGCCACCACCCACACTTCCTCCAGGCTCATCACCTACTACTTGGCTAAGACACACGCCATGCCTGGCAGGTTCCTCCACACAGTCCATACCACCAATGCCACAGCTGCTCCATTAGGGACTGCTGCTGGCCACGCCTCTAAAATGGACCAACCTGTACCAGCTAGCAAGAAGCAATTATGTGTGTCTCTTCCCAATTCTGTTCAATGATTCCAAGTTGATAGTTGAAAATTGGCCATGGTGGAAATCTACGTCTCAGAAATTGGCAAATGCAACAAGCAAGGGTGATCCCCACACACACTTTGGGAGATGCCATTGTTAAACAGTTATCAGAATACCACTGTCTGAAAGACAGAAAGAAAAGACAGGACTGGGAAGAGAAAGAAGCGGATCCTACTGACCACAATAACTGTTACTCCACAGGCCAAGAAATTAAAACTGCTGCTGTGTCAAATAATAAGTATATCTGCTCTAATTAGACTCAGAAACAGAGACTGGGTAATGACCACTGCTCCATGGCCCCTAGTGGACTTGCTCTTTGACCAACTTGGAGCAGAACTTTATCACCTGGCTAACCTATTCTAACCAAGGGATTATGATGACAATTTGGGTGCTAGGTATCAACATCAGCTGAGACTCTATGTCCAATAGTCCTTAAAATATCTGAGACTTCCCCTTTCCCTAGTGTAAGAGTTACCCAAGTAAATGACTTTATATATGATATAAAAATAACATCAACACAACTCCACATTAGGAACAGCAATGGTGTACCTATTTCAGGTCTAGAGATTTGGTGCAGAATGTCTGTAGGGACTGTGATCTGATCCCTCATCACGGATAAGGATTACACAAAGAGAGAAAACAAACTAAGATATATAGCAACAGAATCAGCCAATCCCACAGGAACCAAAGTATAACCTTGACCAAGGTAGCTCCCCTCTGCTGAGGGCAGTTTCCATAGAGAGACTTAACCCAAGACGTGATGCCAAGAGTGGTTATAGGAAGCAGATTCAGCTCTGAGTCCTGGGCAGTTAGTCAGCTGGGAGATTGTCCTTAAGTAGGGAGTCTCAGCAGCATACTACAGTGTCCATTACACTGGGTCAGGTTAAAATAAGAGCCCCTACACTACATGCAGAACCATATTCTCCAACAATCTTAAGGATTTTATTTCAGCTTGGAACACCAATTTCCTTCTCTCAGCCTACATTCTCTCTCATCAACTGTTTAGGTTCTTTCTTAAAATTCTGCATACCCAAAGGCTTTCAGAGATGTTTATACATTGATCAATTTCACTTGGGTTTGTTTGTTTTCCAGAGGTTTTTCAACTACCATATAAAATGAGTTAATTCAGTAATATACCAAAGATGAGGGAGATTTTCCAGCCTCACACAACCCATACTAATGATGCTTTTGCAGGACTATCTATTACAATTATTGTCATGGTCCATTACTGGTAATCTTTAGTTATAGTGAAGATATTTTTATAGTCGATATATTTAGCTTACAAACTGAATGAGGTGCAGTCAGCAGGAGAAAGAAAAAATAACTCTCTCATTAGGATAACCAGGCAGTTAGGGAAAGACCTTGACATATGGGTAACATTTTTAGAAAGTTTCAGAGACACAGTTATATGGCAGTTACAATTAGCATCTAACAAGGAATTAGATTTGTACACACTTCAGGGGGAAGAAAGATTATGGAGGCTATTTTGAAGGCACCCATTGTGCTGGAAATTGATGAAATATTGAACAACATCTTTAAAAAAGAATTTATCTAGAACTGATACTCAGGTCTGTATAAAGGGCCATGCTGAGAGAGGAGTGAGTTAATAGGTTTCTGGATGATTTTCTATCCAAACAGGTTTGGAGTAGCTTAAGCAATTAACAAGCTTTCTGAACTGATTCAAGACTACAGGAAAAAGTTATAATGTGCAATATGCTCTTGGGGGATTCTTAAAAACCGTCTCTGTGATTGTCAAGTGATGACACCATAACAACAATGCTGGCATCTGCAGACCTGACCCAGAGATTTCTGTGAATGCGGTACTCTCATTAATTTTATTCCTTTTAGAGATCTGCATCAAGAGCTAGAAAACAAAATGGGTTTTTATGCTTTCTGGCAAGATATGATGTCTTAATGTGAATCTATACAGATTCTTGACTTCATATTAGGGTTGACATTTTGTGATTGGATTTGTAAGGGGGAGACAGTGCCTTACTCCCACCAAACAGGTGGTAGATGAGGAAGACAAAACCCAGGAAAACCTACCTCGTGAATACAAGACCAGTTCTGGGTCAGGCCATTTGTAAAACCACAGAGCCAATGACATAACGTGTTGTGTGAAAACCATCTGTGCTGAAGATATGATATGTGATACTACCTTATATGGATTTTATTATATTCAGGACAACACAGAAGATTCTCTGCTTACTATAGACGGCAGAAAGCTGTGTACCCACTTTCGCTCATGAACAACAGCTTTAAATTAGGTAGGGAAAGTATGAGTTAAAGAGAATTTAGCAATGCAATTATTTATTCATCCTAGTATTAAAAATAACTCAGGGTACACTTTCCGTTTCCCACTTTCTGTCATAAATAGTTCTATTTAAAAAAAAAAAAATACAGAATTTAGTTTTCCTTCGGTGCTTTGGGTCTAGGCAAGAAAGAATGAAATATGGATATGGCTTGGACTCAGATTAGTCTATGATATGCACCCCTCTTTTTGCTCTCTGCCTCCATCCAGGCTGTGATATGAGTGCTATAAAGCCCCTAGCACATGGGTTCTATGTACTATGGCAGGAAGCAAGTCCTAGAATATCTTTTGGTATTAAGGTGGGGCAGGGGGTGAGTTGGGAGATAAACTTTCATGAGCGTATTTCAGGAGACTTCAACCTATCAAATGTGAAGAGCTGTGTTATTACCCTAAGGGTGTGTTATTACCCTAAGGGGTGTATAAGTCACACTGTATCAAGTTCCTCTGTCAAGATACTATTTTCAATTGTTACTACTGCGATACTTCAGATTTAGTCTTCATCCAGGACACAGTAACACATATATAATAGTGCTGATAATCACACTGATGCTGTCATTTCACAAATGGCCTGGTCCAGAACTAGCCTCCCTGTACACAGTCAGCTATTTCAGGAGTTAGGTTTGCCTGGGCTTTGTCTTCTCCAGGCACTACCTGTCCGGTGATTTCTCTAAATATCTGAGATGGCTGACAATGACACCAGCTCAAGGTACATTCATTTCTCATTTTATCTCTTACACTTTTCCATTGTCCTTGTGATCTAAGCAGCTAGAGGTATTTTGGATTCCCTAGAATCTGAGGCTAAGAGTAGCCAGTAAACCATAATAACACCCCCAAAAAGAACAGCATTATCTTTTCTGAAAACTTTAGGAGTCCTCTGGGGTGGGGGGAGGCAGGGGTGGTAGTACATCAATATTTAACACTGGTTTCTGTGCTAACAAATGAGTAGGCCTTCTGGAACTATAGTCTCAGTGGCCCAATTTTGCACCGTGTCAACATCCACAAAGGTGGACCAAGGATCCACGAAAAGAAAAGCTATTTGTCCTCCTCTCCACATGGATGACCAATCATTTGATGTTTTATTTTTTTCCTTCAGGCCCTTTGTTATGTCCACTTCTGACTTAACTCAGCTCAGATTCTTTACTCTGTTGTGTATGACATGCTCTTATCAGTATATTCAACTTTTCTCTCCAACTATTCTTCTATCACAACCGGTTGAAAGCCCATGGCTTGGATAAACAGAGCTGCTAGTTTTCTCCAGGATTATATCTAAAACCCTGAATGATACTCAAGATATCAGGTTAAGTTCATGGTTTAAATTTAGATCATCTGCCTATGAGGTCCAGCAATTCAGACATTCAGGACCTTGTAAGTTTGAAAAGTCAAATCTTCCTGTGTTGCAAGCCATAAAGTGTAAGACTTTTTTTAAAAGGCACTAAGGAAAAACATCCCATAAAACTTTTCAGCTGGATAAAATTACTCAGAATAAAGGTGAGAATAAAGGATTTATCCACTCTTCAGGAGCCTGACATCTGCATTGTAGCTCTCATTAAGTAGAGAGAGAAAAAAAATGATATGCAGAGAAGAAAAAGAGATATAGAGCATGTCTGGAGGATATTACTTTGAAAAGAACTCTAGAAGTAATTACTGGCATATGGAACTGACTTCAACCAAATAAAAATGAAGTCTAACAAATTTTGATGGAGATTTACTAAAAAGCTTGAATTAAAAAAATGCATGTGACTGTTCAAGCTTTAAAATAAACCTGAGCATCCAAATTTCTATGAGCAGGTAGCATAATGAGAAAGCAATATATCTCCCAAGGACAGCATATTTCACGACAGCACTTCAGATGTGGCTAAGGGGAATATGCAACAAAAAGGAAGCACCTTGCCATAAGGAGGAGCCATAAAGTAGAGAAAGGAGTGGTAAGAAAGCCCCTTCCGAGGTCAGAATTGGGCCTGATTAAGGAACATTCCCCGCCACTAGGCTAGCATGTCCTCATAATGTCTGCCATCAGGATTTCAGTTATTACAGACAAGTGACTGCTGTGCATTTTATATCAGCCCCATTTCTAATCGGAAGTACTGATCGTACACAAGCAAAGCTCATTCCACCATCACCAGTTGTGTCTTAAGAGAGGAGAACTTGGTATCAGAGTTCCCTCAGTCCAAGAAGAGCTATGTGCATGCATGCTGTCACTTCAAATGATTCTTTGCAACCCCATAGCCTGTAGCCCTCCAGGCTCTTCTTGTCCATGGGATTCTTCAGGCAAGAATACTGGAGTGGGTTGCCATGCTCTCCTCCAGAGCATCTTCCTGATCCAGGGATAAAACCCACATCTCTTATGTCTCCTACCCTGGTGGGTGGGTTCTTTACTATTAGTGCCTTCTGCTATACCTGGATCTAATTGAGGGAAGACTTTGCATCTTCCAGAGATCTTGGACCTAGACCATAATCTTGTGACTGAATAAGACATTTGGGTTTTCTCAGTTAAGGAGTGGATTAGTGGGGCTTCTCTGGTGATTCAGTAGTAAAGAATCCACCTGCCAGTGCAGGGGACACAGTTTGAACTCTGATCCAGGAAGACCCACAGGCTGCCAAGCAACTAAGACCATGGGCCACAATCATTGAGCCTGTGCTCTGCAGCCCAGGAACTGCAACTACTGAGCCCATGTGCCACAGCTACTGAAGCTCACCTGCCCCAGAACCTGTTCTCCACAACAGGAGAAGCCATTGCAGTGAGAAGCCTGCACACTGAAATGAGAAAGTAGCCCCCGCTTGCTGCAATTAGAGAAAAGCCCATGCAGCAACAAAGACTCAAAAAACAAAAATAAATAAAAAACTAAAAATAAATGGCCAAATACTAAAAATAAATAAATAAAATTCTTTTTAAAAAAGGAGAAAGGGATTAGTAAGCTCTGTGTTTGGGAAGAAGCGTGAACTGAAGATCTGATGACAAGAGAGCTGAACAATGGTAGAAATTGTTAGTGCTCACAATGCCCAGTCTGCCTCTTTCTCCAGGCAAGTGAAAGACACACTTTCCCAATGTTAATATCCCTTAAAACTAGGTGGGCTAATTGCCTGGTTCTGGCCAATGGACCGTGAGTAGAAGTGACATATGTCAATTCTGAGCTGAAGCAGAAGAGACACAGAAAACCTCTCTGTGTCCCTTTCTCTCCAGCTGCTAAAAAAAAAAAAAAATGGAGGCCTCTTGGTGAGTTTCTAGAACCAAGAGTTAGGAGTAGCCAGCATTAAGGAGCCAATGCATGGAGAAAAGTTAATCTGGATATTTCTGCAGCAAATTGAGTGAGAATGAGAAACTTTCATTCCATTAGACCACTGAGACTTCTGTTAAATCCACAGAATAACCTAAGCTATTCAGATTCCATTTTAATGAAATCATGCATATTTAATTTAGAATTTAAGTCACCATCCAACAGTATTTTCCTTCACTATTTTGAGGGTGTAAACCCATTATATTTTGAGAACTATTGCTACTGATGAGAAAGATATTGCAATTTAAAATGTATGCTTATAAGCCATCTTTATTTTCTTTCTGATAACTTCTATCAGTTCAGTTCAGTTCAATCGCTCAGTCATGTCTCACATTTTCCAACCCCATGGACTTCAGCACACCAGGCTTCCAGGTCCATCACCAACTCCCAGAGCTTGCTCAAACTCATGTCCATTGAGTTGGTGATATCATCCAACCATCCCATCCTCTGTTGTCCCCTTCTCCTCTGGCCTTCAGTAATTCCCAGCACCAGACTCTTTTCAAATGAGTTGGTTTATCACATCAGGTGACCAAAGTATTGGAGTTTCAGCTTCAGCATCAGTCCCTCAAGTGAATATTCAGGACTGATTTCCTTTAAGATGGACTGGTTGGATTTCCTTGCTGTCCAAGGGATTCTCAAGAGTCTACTCCAACATCACAGTTCAAAAGCATCAATTCTTCAGTGCTCAGCTTTTTATGGTCCAACTCTTACATCCATACATGACTACTGGAAAAACAATAGCTTTGACTAGATGGACCTTTGTTGGCAAAGTAATGTCTCTGCTTTTTAATATGCTGTCTAGGTTGGTCACAGCTTTTCTTCCAAGGAGCAAGCATCTTTTACTTTCATGGCTGCAGTCACCATCTGCAGTGATTCTGAAGCCCCCAAAAATAAAGTCTACCACTGTTTCCATTGTTTTCCCATCTATTTGCTATGAAGTGATGGGACCAGATGCCATGATCTTCGTTTTCTGAATGTTGAGTTTAAGCCAACTTTTTCACTCTCCTTTTTCACTTTCATCAAGAGGCTCTTTAGTTTTTCTTTGCTTTCTGCCATAAGGGTGGTATCATCTGCATATCTGAGGTTATTGATATTTCTCCCGGCAATCTTGATTCCAGTCTGTGTTTCATCCAGTCCAGTATTTCTCATGATGTACTCTGTATGTTAAATAAGCAGGGTGACAACACACAGCCTTGATGTGCTCCTTTCCTGATTTGGAACCAGTCTGTTGTTCCATGTCCAGTTCTAACTGTTGCTTGTTGACCTACATACAGATTTCTCAGGAGGTAGGTCAGACAGTCTGGTATTCCCATTTCTTTCAGAATTTTGCACACTTTGTTGTGATCTACACAGTCAAAGGCTTTGACATAGTAAGTAAAGCAGAAGTAGATGTTTTTCTGGCACTCTCTTGCTTTTTCAGTGATTCAACAGATGGTGGCAATTAGATCTCTGGCTCCTCTGCCTTTTCTTTAAATCCAGCTTGAACATCTGGAAGTTCAAGGTTCATGTACTGTTGAAGCCTGGCTTGGAGAATTTTGAGCATTACTTTTCTAGCATGTGAGATGAGTGCAATTGTGTGGTAGTTTGAGCATTATTTGGCATTGCCTTTCTTTGGGATTAGAATGAAAACTGACCTTTTCCAGTCCTGTGGCCACTGCTGAGTTTTCCAAATTTGCTGGCATATTGAGTGCAGCACTTTCACAGCATCATCTTTTAGGATTTGAAATGGCTCCACTGGAATTCCATCACCTCCACTAGCTTTGTTCATAGTGATGCTTCTTAAGGCCCACTTGACTGCATTCCAGGATGTCTGGCTCTAGGTGAGTGATAATACCATCATAATTATCTGTGTCATTAAGATCTTTTTTGTATAGTTATTCTGTGTATTCTTGCCACCTCTAATTAATATCTTCTTCTTCTGTTAGGTCCATACTATTTCTGTCCTTTATTTTCCCCTTCTTTCCATGAAAAGTTCCCTTGGTATCTCTAATTTTCTTGAAGAGATCTCTAGTCTTTCCCATTCTATTTTTTTCCTCTATTTCTTTGCTCTGATCACTGAGAAAGGCTTTCCTATCTCTCCTTGCTATTCTTTGGAATTTTGCATTCAGATGGGTATATCATTCCTTTTCTCCTTTGCCTTTCATGTCTTTTCTTTTCTCAGCTATTTGTAAGGGCTCCTCAGACAACCATTTTGCCTTTCTGCATTTCTTTTGCTTGGGGATGGTCTTGATCACTGCTTCCTGTACAGTGTCACAAACCTCCATTCATAGTTCTTCAGGCACTCTGTCTATCGGATCTAATCCCTTGAATCTATTTGTCACTTCTACTGTATAATCGTAAGGGATTTGATTCAGGTCATACCTGAATGGTCTACTGTTTTCCCTACTTTCTTCAACTTAAGTCTGAATTTGGCAATAAGCAGTTCATGATCTGAGCCACAGTCAGCTCCTGGTCTTGTTTTTGCTGACTGTATAGAGTTCTCCATCTTTGGCTGCAAAGAATATAATCAATCTGATTTTGGTGTTGACCATCTGGTGATGTCCATGTGTAGAGTCTTCTCTTGTGTTGTTGGAAAAGGGTCCTTGTGATGACCAGTGTGTCCTCTTGGAAAAACTCTGTTAGCCTTTGCTTTTGTACTCCAAGGCCAAATTTGCCTGTTACTCCAGGTATCTCTTGACTTTCTACTTTTGCATTCCAGTCCCCTGTAATGAAAAGTGTAATGAAAAGGGTGTTAGTTCTAAAAGGTCTTGTAGGTCTTCATAGAACTGTTAAACTTCAGCTTCTTCAGCATTACTGGTCAGGGCATACACTTGGATTACTGTGATATTAAATGGTTTGCCTTGGAACAGAGATAGTTCTGTCATTTTTGAGACTGCATCCAAGTACTGCATTTTGGACTCTTGTTGACTATGATGGCTACTCCATTTCTTCTAAGGGATTCTTGCCCACAGCAGTAGATATAATGCTCATCTGAGTTAAATTCACCCATTCCAGTCCATTTTAGTTTGCTGATTCCTAAAATGTCAGCATTCACTCTTGCCATCTCATTTGATCACTTTGAATCTGCCTTGATTCACAGATCCAACATCAGGTTCCTATGTAATATTGCTCTTTACAGCACTGGACTTTATTTCGATCACCAGTCATATCCACAACTGGGTATTATTTTCACTTTGGCTCTGTCTTTTCATTCTTTCTGAAGTTATTACTCCACTGATCTGTAGTAGTATATTGGGCACCTACCAACTTGGGGAGTTCCTCTTTCAGTGTCCTATCTTTTTGCCTTTTCATACTGTTCATGGGGTTCTCAAAGCAAGAATACTGAAGTGGTTTGCCATTCCCTTCTCCAGTGGACTACGTTTTGTCAGAACTCTTCACCATGACATGTTCGTCTTGGGTGGCCCTACCCGGCATGGCTCATAGTTTCACTGAGTTAGACAAGGCTGTGGTCCATGTGATCAGACTGGTTAGTTTTCTATGATTGTGGTTTTCCATCTGTCTGCCTTCTGATGAGAAGGATAAGAGGTTTATGGAAGCTTCCTGATGGGAGAGACTGAGGGGGAAACTGGGTCTTGTTCTGATGGGTGGGGCCATGCTCAGTAAACCTTTAATCCAATTTTCTGTTGATGGGAGGATCAAACAGATCCCTGTTGCTTGATCTGAGGCCAAACTATGATGGAGGTAATGAAGATAAGGGTGACCTTCTTCAAAAGGTCCCATGCAGGCACTGCTGCACTCAGTGCCCCCACCCTGCAGCAGGCCACGGCTGACCCATGCCTCCACCGGAGACTCCTGCACACTCACGGGCAAGTCAACTTTATAAAACTCTTCTTCAACTTTATAAAATTCTTACCCATTACTAACAAAATACTGCCTATTAGACACATACTGTCTCTCATACTTCCATATTCCTTAAATAATATTTTGATGTTTTCCATCATTTTCTGTCCTAATGGTGCAGTTGAAGTCATTTTCTCAGACTCACTGTCCAGTTTATGAATTCTCTTTTCAGTTGTTTAACTTACTGTTCAGTCTTTGGATTCAGAATTCTTTTTTTTAATTTTTTGTTTATCTTACTATGTTGAGTCTTAGTTGGGGCCTGTGGGATCTTTAGTTGCATCATGCAAACTCTTAGCTGTGGAATGTAGGATATAGTTCCCTGGCCAGGGATGGAACCTAGGTCTCCTGTGTTGAGGGCACAGAGTCTTAGCCACTGGATCATCAGGAAAGTCCCCAGAATATGTTTTATACAGAGACCTTTAAAAAACTTTCTAATTAATCATTTTTGGTTCTTGTCTCATGATTTATGTGTTTTTATCTCTTTGAATAATTTAAATAAGCTTTGTGAACTTTTTTCAGATTGTTTAGTTATTTCTAGTTCTAAGCATCTAAGTTCTCCACTTACTGGATCTGTGACTCTCTTCCATAATGGTTCATTCTGTGTGATTTGAACACTTTTACTAGAAGCTCATCTTTATCTTATTATGTATTCCTTTTGGGGAAGGAAAATATGTTCTGGACTGTTTCCTGCTCAACACAGCAAGTCCCAGGTATTTCACTGGCTCTTAATTTCTTGACCCTTCACATTCATCTGACATAATCTGAAGTTCTCATTTTTCAAGGGCATTTTGTGCCCACTGACAAGCTAATGGAAGATAAACTTTCTTGCATTTCCTATAGGCTGAGGTTGGAGCCTTTCTGGTGTTCATTTCTGGGATAGGGCAACCCTTGATCATCCTGACTTTTGGCAAGATACTTAGTACTAGTACCCTAGCCATTTGATATCTATGGTTAAAAAAATTCTCTTTCTGTGTGTATCTAAAACACAGAACCAAACTGCTAAGATATCAATATATTTTTAACAACCTATGGAGATGTTGGCAGAAGCCCCTGCTCACACCTTTGATGTCACATGTTTTCTACATTTTTGTCTCATGGAGATTTCTCTCTCTTGGTGTTGAATTTGGCTATGTTTCCAAATATTCTTTGGCTTATGTTAAAAAGCATTTGCATGTATGCAGAGCTATTTGTATCCTATTTGATGTATTTTTGTGAAATATAAAACTCAATCTTCATGACACTTTAATTGGGATTGAACTAGAAATATGAAATAGAGAGAAAATAGGTATCTATCACATCTAAGAGAATGCCATGGGTCTGCATTTACTCAATATTTCTAATATCACTTTCAACATTCTAATAAAGTTCTGAGGTTTAATTTATGCCAAAACATGAACATCTGTCATTGTTTATTCCTGAGAATTTTTTAAACTGTATTTTCCGCCTACTTACTGGTGCTGCATTGTCTTAGCAAACTCTACATCTATTAGAAACAGATATTAACCCATCCGGAGGCCACCTTATTGGTCCAATTGGAAGAAAATGTGTCTTGAAATAAAGTAGCAACCAGGAAATGTAGGAAAGCTCAAAGTTAAGAGATATTTTAAAATCATGATTAACAAGATTTGATAGTCAGATATAAGAAGTGAAAAAGACAGAGGTATCGAGGATAATGTCTGCATTAGTGCCTTGATGATGGATAGAGGTCCCACTGAAGCCTAGTAAAGGGATAGATGTGGGGTGAGAAAGGAAGATTAGAATATGAAGATGGAAAGTTGGTAATACATTTATACTAAGCTATTTTTTGCTGAATAATTTATTGTGCCATTGAAGGAAAATATTTTGGAATAAGTTACAGCTTCATGGAAACATAAGAGCCAGTAGGGAATTTTGAGTTATTAGAAAGGACAGGAATACGGGGCTAATAAGAAGTCAGGGTCTAGACAGGATATCTGAATGTCTTCTCCCAAAGGAGTTACTGTAATGAGGTCAGGAGGTCACGAGCAGGTTTTTTTCATGCAGTTGAAAAAAAATATTGAGATGACATTCAGAACATTCTATTTCCATATCTGACCCATCACAACTATTACAGTCTTCAGTGACGAAAAAATAAAATGTATCTTCCTATACTGAAAACATACAGAGCCAGAGACTTCACAAAAATAAAATGTTCAATTGCTTGAAATTGAAATTCTAAATAGATATGGCAGTGGAGAAACATTTCCTTCTCAGTAGCACTCCAGCATCTTTAGCTGGAGCTATCAGCATCTTAATTTGGCTGTGGGGACTTCGTGTGTGAAATATATAGAGTGTGTTTTTTAAAGGTTTTTGCTGGACAGTCAGGTTGTGATGGAGAGTTGAAATGTAGCCTGTGGCACTTCTTGTCCAATATTGTGCACGTCCCTAACAAGAGACAAATGATTTCATTGTGAGATGAATACGTGTGAGGGACTAATAAACCAGTTAGAGCTATTATCAGAGTAGAGGAGCCGCCTAAGTGACAGCATGACTGAAACACAGACCCCATTCTCCTCTGCATTTGCCGAAAACGTGAATTCATATGCAAGCATGCTCTTTGGCGGTCTTAAGGACATCAGTGTGAAATTTAAACATTCCAAACTTTAGAGTCGGCTTTTTTCTAGGCAGAGAGTCGCACCAAAAATGAACTCACAGAAACAATCAATTCCATCACAAGAAAAGGTAAAGATCATATTGCTATATTAATTGCTTTATTGCCCTCCCCACCAAAATCCCTCAGTCAGGAAGATGCCCTGGAGAAGGGAATGGCTATCCACTCCAGTACTCTTGCCTGGAGAATCCCATGGACAGAGGAGCCTGGCGGGCTACCGTCTCAGTTCAGTTCAGTCACTCAGTCGTGTTTGACTCTGCAACCCATGGACGGCAGCATGGCAGGCCTCCCTGTCCAGCACCAACTCCCGGGCTACAGTCCACATGGTTGCAAAGAGTAGGGCACAAGTGAGTGACTAACACTTTCACTTTCACCAAAAAACAAAGGACAAGGTCCATAGCATTATAGACTTCATAATTATCTCTGCCCTAATGGAGAGAGAAGTCAGGGGAAAGAGAAAGAAGAAAAATCTCCCCAATATAGCTTCTTTTATGGAGTGTAAGGACTTTTGGAGAAGATAAGAATGTCTTAATTAGTTAATTATTTCTACAAACATACATTAATGTCCCACTACTAATGATGTTTTTGTATGCTCAGGTGAATAAAAACGAGAAAAACTTCATCTCCAATCAAGTTCAGGTATGTATGGCCAGCCATTAACAAACTTATAAAACAATACTTTCAGGGTCTTTAGCCTCTTTTTTTCCCCTACTATTTCTTATTTTCTATTACTGTTTTCTCCTTTCAGTCATTTGCCTTCAAAGCTCCTTTCAGAATAATCCTGACAATATTCAGTGACCTGTTTAAATGGCCTATTTCAAACAACCACAAAAGGAAAAGACAGAATCTTCCTCATGGCAATGATAAGTTTAAATTTAAACAAAAAGACTGCAATGTTATACACATTACTGAAAATCTTAACAAGAATGGTTGATCACAATATTTTTAATTCTCACTTGTTTCTTTCTAATCTACTTCACAGCTTCTCTGGTGGCTCAGTAGTAAAGAATCCGCCTGTTAATGCAGGAGACATGGGTTCGATGCCTGGGTCAGGGAAAGATACCCTGGAGAAAGAAATGAAAATCCACTCCCATATTCTTGCCTGGGAAATCCCACAGAGGAGCCTGGTGGGCTACAGTGAGTCCATAGGGTCGCAAAAGATTTGAACACATCTCAGCAAATGAACAACAATAACAAATCTACTTCACAGAGAGCTGAGAGAGTAAACACAATAAAATGCGATTCTACTCACGTCACTTCTCCCGTGAAATTCTTTCCACAGCTTTTTATGAACCTAAGATAAAAATCAAATCCTTAAAGGAGACTTACAAGCCTTGCATGACCTCCTATGCCATCTAGTGCCCTTCTCCTTTTAGTTCAATAAGCATAAGCCAACTGGGCTTTCTTTTAGTTGTTACAGAGTAGATCTTTCCACATCAAGAGTTTTTATACTCCTTTGCCTGCGCTGGTTCACTGGGTCCTCCACGCTTCCAATTCTCAAGCCACTTCACACACACACACACACACACACACACCCCTTCTCTCTCACCATCTGCATAATTCATCTTTCAGGTCTCCATTCAAAATACCAGTTCCTTGAAGAAAGAAATCAGTCTTCCTTCTTGTCCATTATTTTCTTCCTAGTACCATGCCTAGTACCTAGCCCTATAAGACTATTCACATGTGGTGACTATACTTCTAACATAATTACTAATTAATTTATTTCTCCCCTCTGTACTGTAATCTCTATAGGGGTAAGGACCATGTCTGTTTTAATACCATATGCCTGTCTAATACTGTATATATTTGCAGCCTGGTACACAGCAGGTATTCAATATGTATTTATGGAATGAAAAAATGAATAACTAGAATATTAAGATCAATAAAAATGAATAAATCATAATTTATGAAATTAGACTCAAATTAGGTCTGAGTTTCTTGGCAAATAGAATAAAAAGAAGAAAACTGATCCATTTTAATCAGTTGTATATCTATGTGTTCAGTCTCTCAGTTATGTTTGACTCTTCTGTGACCCCATGGACTATAGCCCACCAGGCTCTTCTGTCCATGGAAGTTTTCAGGCAAGAATACTGGAGGGGGTTGCCATTTCCTACTCCAGGAGATCTTCCTGATCCAGGGATCAAACCCATGTCTCTTGCATCTCCTGCATTGGCAGGCGAATCCTTAACAACTGCACCACCCAGGAAAATCAAACCATTTTTTTCAAGGCAACAAAACTTTTCCTTTTTCTACAGAATGTAGAAAACTTTCTCGAAGAGATAATTTTCCTTCACAGTTCAAATCACAGTTTATATATGTGTATGATCATGAATGAGTCTGATTCCATTAGACTCCAAACTTCTGAAAGGTACAGACCTTGTCTGACTTGCCAAAACATCCCAGCATATAACACAGGGTCTGAAATAGAAAAGGCTCTGCTAGTAACCCATTTATTCTTTCATTCAGCAAATATCTACCAGACAATTACTAGGTATTTAGCACCAAGATAAAAAAAACCACGAATAACTGATGTAAATAGTATACCTTATCATTTTACAGCAACAGTAGTCATAAATTTCACATGGCTGTTTTAGGCTTTTCTTGTTTATGCTGACATTGTTGGCACTTGATAAAGTCTGAAGGAAAACATTAAAACATGGTAAAACTACATAATGAGGAGCATAACAAAGGTTTTCCACATACTTCGCTTTTTAAAGGCTCAACCTGTTTTAGGATAGAATTTGGAGTAACTGGAGGAACTAGGAAAGACCCTTACTTCTCTGAGTTTATGCCAGAACCAGGAGAAGAAAAAAACACTCAAGTCTGAGCTTGCTGATGACAGTTGGAGTTCCTCTGTGCTCACATTTGTGCTAAAATATCCTGCAGATTGAGGCTGTTTCATCAAATTTTCTTTTCCTAGTAGCAGCAGTCAATAAAGAGTCAAACTACTTTTCTTTCTTCTCTCAAGCCAATATTGTGTTTTTTTAAGTTTATGGTTACCAAGGCGGGGGAAGGGCTAAATTAAGAGTTTGGAATTAAAATATATATATAGCTAATACTGTATATAAAATAGATAACCAACAAAGACCTACGGTATAGCACAGGGAACTATATTCAATTGTCTAATAATCTATAATGGAAGAGGATATAAAAAAAGAATATATTTATTTATATATATGCATAACTGAATCACTTTACACCTGAAACTGGCAGAACATTGTAAATCAATGATATTAAAATAAAACAATATTAATCTAGTGTTTTCAGCAGCCCAGCACCAGGAAGTTCTTTTCATTTGAAGGGCTTTATAGCAGAGGAGCCTGGAGGGCTAGGAGGGTCCATGAGGGTCATCAAAGAGTCAGACGCAACTTAGTGACTGAACAACAAGTTCAGTTCTGTTCAGTTCAGTCGCTCAGTCATGTCCAACTCTTTGCAACCCCATGAATTGCAGCACGCCAGGCCTCCCTGTCCATCACCAACTCCCGGAGTTCACTCAAACTCACGTCCATCGAGTCCATGATGCCATCCAGCCATCTCATCCTCTGTCGTCCCCTTTTCCTCCTGCCCCCAATCCTCCCAGCATCAGAGTCTTTTCCAATGAGTCAACTCTTCGCATGAGGTGGCCAAAGCACTGGAGTTTCAGCTTTAGCATCATTCCTTCCAAAGAACACCCAGGATTGATCTACTTTAGGATGGACTGGTTGGATCTCCTTGCAGTCCACGGGACTCTCAAGAGTCTTCTCCAACACCACAGTTCAAAAGCATCAATTCTTCGGCGCTCAGCTTTCTTCACAGTCCAACTCTCACATCCATACATGACTACTGGAAAAACCACAGATTCAACTAGACGGACCTTTGTTGGCAAAATAATGTCTCTGCTTTTTAATACGCTATCTAGGTTGGTCAAAACTATCCTTCCAAGGAGTAAGCATTAGTTATTCAGAAATGTGTAGAAGGAGAATGGGAGAGGAAAAACAAGATCATGATTCTTGGGCTACTGTTCCTGATATCACCCTCAATTTAGGCCATTCTATTTTAGTTTCCTAAAGCAGAATACACAAGTCATCAAAAAAAAAAATTAATAACTGAGTCATCTGACCTCTTCTCCTTTAGGACTTGTGTTGAATCATGAAGTTTGGCAGAAGCAACCAAAGATAACTCACTCATGTTTCCAGTGGATTTTTGCACGTGTAAAGACATCCATCACAGTGATCCATTTCATAATTCCTCTGAACCTCATGAAATCTGATCATGAACATCAATGAGCCTCCTGAGGGTTCTGCAGAGATCACACCACTTTACATGAAGTGAGTCAGGCAATAGGTGAACTCAGTGTTCCTCATAAAGTGAGACTGAATGGCTGAGTTCCACTGAATGGATGCCTCCTTACCAGAATGGCAGCTTTACTGGAATCATTTAGTCACTGCAGACATCATTACCCTTTACTGTAAGATGGAGGAAAAAATATGTCTTGTCTATTTCACAGGATATTCTAAGGATAAAGCGATATTAGGCACATGAAATTACTCTCTGACATTTCCAGGGGAGGAAAGGATATGAAGTTACCTCCTCAGTCTCCGTTAGCAACTACTCTATCTTTTCCAGGTCTGTTTCATCCCTCTCCCACTCAGCCTTCCCACAGAATGTGTGTGAAGTTTTGGGGTTGAGGGTTAAAGGAAAGCTTGTGCCTTTTCCTCCCATCAGTGTTTATCACCAGAAATATATTTTACATACACAGTAGATTCCACTTTTGCCTGAAAATATGCATACTGACATCTCTCTAGATAAAGATGTTAGAAAACTTTCAATGTGATTTTAAAATGAAATTTAATTTTATTCCAGTTATTACCAAAACACTAAATCTTTTTGGACACTTGAAAAAATAATGCAGGATAGGCAAGCTTCACTTATTTCTTTCTTTATTTTTGCAAAGCAGGAGAGAACATCAAACCAGAAAAACAAGAAGAACTTCAAATATGTATAAAATTACACATCCCACTTTTGGTGAAATAGTCCAAATGCAAGAATCAAATTGCTCATACTCTCACTTAAATAGCTCAGCAATATCTAAAACAAATGAGTCACAAGCTTGTTTTTGTATCACTTACCTCAGATTTCTTTTTTCAGGAGAATTTTTGAGAGGAGAAATAATGTCACTGATAGTTTCATCTCATGTCCTGGGAAAAAATAGGGCAGAAAATTACCCACCTCTGGTGCATTAGATGTAGGCATGCCTAAACTATTCAAATAATCCATAGCACCTATGTCTGCACAGACTTTTGAATGATTCTCTTTGATAGGAGTTACTTCCCTACAGTGGGCATTCAGCCCTAATCTTCACTGCCCTTCATTTCTCAGATTTTTTCCCTCTATAGTTCTGTTTATTTATCCTAGGATTGTCAAAGCCCTAGTTGATTTCTTGACTACCAAATGGGGAGGAATGTATCAAACCTGTTTTCAGTGGTTTTACCTAGCCAGGAAAATAAGCGCCATTCAGTCACTCCATCACTCAAAAACACTTTCTCATATTTTCATACATTTGTGTGTACTAGAACAATGCTAAACACATGAGGATCAGAGATTAAAAGCCAGAGTTCTTACTTTCAAGGGTGTCACCATTTGGTTGGTATAGACAGTTAAGGAGGTAATTACTATGTAGATACATAGAAAACAATCACACACACACACACACACACACAAATAGGGGGAGATACACACAAATTACTATCAAAGCACACAAAAAGGAGCACTAACTCAGACTGAGGGTAAAATCAGTCAAACCTTAACGGAGATCATATTTGAGCTGAGTCACAATTAGGCGTAAATTTGGTCCCCAGTGGATATCTGACAATATCCAGAGGTATCTTCACTCATCACAACTGGGAGCTTGGTCCTAACTCTACTGAGTAGAGGGAAGGCATGCTATTAAACACCTTACAAAGCACCAGGCAACCCCCCACAACAAGGAATCTACGGCCTCAAATGCCAAAAGTGCCAAGTTCAAGAAACCTTGTTGTAAAGGATGAAAATGCAATTTAGATTGCTTTATATCAAGAAAAAGGGCCATATATTTGAAAACTCCAATGATATACTCATTCACTGAACAAGTGAACATCAAGTGCCCACTAGGTTTGGGTAATGTCATAGGTACAGGAGACAAAGTGTGACCAAAACAGGAAAAGTCCAGGCCTCCACGGAACATATACTTCACTGAAAAGAGATAAGCCATAAAACAAAGTGCAAATAGGTAAATAAATAATATATCAAACAGTAGACATCCTAAGATGCAAAATTAAGTAGAATAAGGGATGAAAGTCATGTTAGAGAACCAGGGGATAGTGGGTATACAGTGATCAGAAAACAGCTTCCTTCAGGGGGCGGTACACCACCTGGCATGCAGGATCTTAGTTCCCTGACCAGGCATCGAACCCTCACCTCCTGTGGTGGAAGCACAGAGTCTTAAGCACTGGACGATCAGAGAAGTCCCAACAGTTTCCTGTTTTAGGCAGGATGGTCAGAGAAGTTCTCGCTTATATGTCCACATTTGAACAAGGATTTGAAAGAAATGAGGGGGAAAACCATGTGAATACTTGGAGAAAGAATATTCTAGTCCAGAATGTACAAAAGTTCTCTGAGAGAAAAGTCACAGGAATAGCAGTGATAATCACTCAGTCGTAGCCGACTGTGACCCCACGGACTGTAGCCCGCCAGGCTCCTCTGTCCATGGTATTCTCCAGGCAATACTGAAGTGGGCTGCCATTCCCTTCTCCAGGGGATCTTCCTGACCGAGGAATCAAACCCAGGTCTCGTGCATTGTGGGCAGATTCTTTACCGTCTGAGCTACCAGGGAAGAAGGAACTGCAATAAGGCCCATTTGACAGGAGTGCACATGGATGACAGGGAGACTGGGAGGAGGTGATATTAGGGTGCAGAGGAGAGCTGGTCTGCCTTCCCTGCCCATGGTACCCAGGCAACTGCATTCACTGTGGGTGAGATGGGAAGGTTGTGAGCAGTGGCTAACAAGACAGGTAAGTTTGAGTCAGAGGATGATGCAACTGGAGATGCGTGTAACAGACTGACTCCACCATTCTGTCAATTAGACTTAGAGCAGGAGACCAGGTAGGGAGCTACAACAGTAATCACGGCAAAAGAGGATGAAGGCTTGGATAAGGATGTTACAGCAGAAGGTGTAAGAAGTGGTTAGAGGCTGAACATATTTTGCAAGCAGAGTTGATCAACTTTATGGGTAGAATGGACATAAGATATGGTGGGAAGAGAAAAGTCAATGATGATCTTGGAGACTTTTGCTTTCTGAGCCAAGTATAAGTATTTGTTGGAGGTGCAGGTGAGGTGGAGACTGACATGTTTAAGAAACAGAATGGACAGTAAAGCTTTGGTCTATCATGTGAAGCAGAAGACAGAACAAAGTGAGATCAGAGAGGCCAGAGGAAGCATCCCTAAGTATGTTATTCTAAGTGGAAAGGGAAACTATGGCAGGGTATATATATGTGTGTGTACATATATATATAATGTATATAATGTATATATATATATATGTACACACATTATTTTTTATTGTGTATATATATATAATTCTTTATTACATATAATGTATATATATACATATATATTCTTTTTCATTATGGTTTATTACATGAATTAAACATATAATTCCCTGTGCTATACAGTAGGGCCTTGTTGTTTATCCATCCTATATATAATAGTTAGCATCTGCTAACCCCAAACTCCCAATCCATCCCTCCCCCACCCCACCATGCCAACCACAAGTCCATTTTCTGTGTCTGTGAGCGTCTGTTTCTGCTTCATAGATAAGTTAATTTAAGTCATGTTTCAGATTCCACTTACAGTGATATCATAGAGTATTTATCTTTCTCTTTCTTACTTCCCTTAGTATGATAATTTCTAGGTCCATTCATGTTACTTCAAATGGCATTATTTCAATCTTTTTACGACTGAGTAATATTGCATTGTGTACATATTCCGTATCTTCTTTATCCATTCATCTGTCAGTGGACATTTAGATTATTTCCACAACTTTGCTCTTGTGAATAGTGCTGCTATAAACACAGGGATACATGTATCTTTTGAAATTACAGTTTTGTCCAAGTACATGCTCAGGAGAGGGGTTTATCAATCATATGACAAATCTATTTTTAGTTTTCTGAGGATATTCCATGCTGCCTCCCACAGTAACTGCACCAATTTACACTCCTTCCAACAACGTAGGAAGGTTCCCTTTTGTTCACACCCTTTCTAGCATTTGTTATTTGTAGATTTTTAACGATGAGAAAGGCCACATTCTAAAACATAACTATAACAAATATTTCAGTTCAGTTCAGTCGTTCAGTCGTGTCCGACTCTTTGCGACCCCATGGACCACAGCACGCTAGGCCTCTCTGTCCATCACCAACTCCCAGAGTTTACTCAAACTCATGTCCACTGAGTCAGTGATGCCATCCAACCAACTCATTCTCTGATGTCCCGTTCTTCTCCCTCCCTCAATCTTTCCCAGCATCGGGGTCTTTTCAAATGAGTCAGTTCTTCACATCAGGTGGCCAAAGTATTGGAGTTTCAGCTTCAGCATCAGTCCTTCCAATGAACACTCAGGACTGATCTCCTTTAGGATGGACTGGTTGGATCTCCTTGCAGTCCAAGGGACTCTCAAGGGTCTTCTCCAACACCACAGTTCAAAAGCATCAATTCTTCGGAGTACTGGAGTTTCAGCTTTAGCATCATTCCTTCCAAAGAATATCCAGGACTGATCTCCTTTAGAATGGACTGGTTGGATCTCCTTGCAGTCCAAGGGACTCTCAAGAGTCTTCTCCAACACCACAGTTCAAAAGCATCAATTTTTCAGAGCTCAGCTTTCTTTGTAGTCCAACTCTCATATCCATACATCACTACTGGAAAAACCAAAGCTTTGACGAGACAGACCTTTGTTGGCAAAGTAATGTCTCTACTATTCAATATGTGGTCTAGGCTGGTCATAACTTTCCTGCCAAGGAGTAAGTGTCTTTTAATTTCATGACTGCAATCACCATCTGCAGTGATTTTGGAGCCCAAAAAAATAAAGTCTGACACTGTTTCTACTGTTTCCCCATCTATTTGCCATGAAGTGATGGAACCGGATGACATGATCTTCGTTTTCTGAATGTTGAGTTCAAGCCAACTTTTTCACTCTCCTCTTTCACTTTCATCAAGAGGCTCTTTAGTTCTTCTTCACTTTCTGCCATAAGGGTGGTGTTATCTGCATATCTGAGGTTATTGATATTTCTCCTGGCAATCTTGATTCCAGCTTGAGCTTCATCCACCCCAGCATTTCTCATTATGTACTCTGCATATAAATTAAATAATTAGGGTAACAATATACAGCCTTGCCGTACTCCGTTTCCTATTTGGAACCAGTCTTGTTCCATGTCCAGTTCTAACTGTTGCTTCCTGACCTACATACAGGTTTCTCAAGAGACAGGTCAGGTGGTCTGGTATTCCTATCACTTTCAGAATTTTCCACAGTTTGTTGTGATCCATACAGTCAAAGGCTTTGCATAGTCAATAAAGCAGAAATAGATGTTTTTCTGGCACTCTTTAATTGCATTAAAGATTTACTGAGCATGGCCCCGCCCATCAAAGCAAGACCCAGTTTCCCACTCAGTCAGTCTCTCCCATCAGGAAGCTTCCATAAACCTCTTTTCCTTCTCCATCAGAGGGCAGACAGACAAAACCACAATCACAGAAAACTAACCAATCTAATCACATGGACCAGAGCCTTGTCTAACAAATACCTCAGTCATCTTTATTTCCTGCTAGACTAGAAACTGGGTGAACTGGCTTAATGGATGTTAGAAAGGTTTCCATTGATAATATTAGTAGCTCATAAACAGTAAAGTAGATACTATAAATGGTGTCTCATGGGTGTATGGAAGTAAAAATCACCCAAATGAGAGCAAGTAACAGGTATTATTCATAGCTTTATATAAGAAGGGATCCAGTCACCATCACTCACATGTGGCAGAGAATCAAAGGCAGACAGAGGAGAAAGAAACCTTCATAGGGGAGAAATGGGAATGCTTTGATTAGAGGCTGTTGGCATGGGGAACATGCAGGTAGACTAACCAGAAGCATGCTCAGTTCAGTTCACTCCAGTCACTCAGCCTTGTCCGACTCTTTGCAATCCCATGGACTGCAGCAAACCAGGCTTCTCTGTCCATCACCAACTCCTGGAGCTTACTCAAACTCATGTCCATTGAGTCCGTGATGTCATTCAACCATCTCATTCTCTGTCGTCCCCTTCTCCTCCCGCCTTCAATGTTTCCCAGCATCAGGGTATTTTCCAAGGAGTCAGTTCTTCACATCAGATGGCCAAAATATTGGAGTTTCAGCTTCAGCATCAGTCCTTCCAGAAGCATGTATCTTATATAATTGGTTTATTTCAACAATAATTACGTTTTATAATGTCTATTTAAAAATAGTTTCCAACATCCTTTTGGTGACTCACCATCTTAGACTTATGCTAAATTAACTAATAGCTATTCACTAAATGTCTAGATCATTTCTAAGTAAGATTAAATACTGAAACATTAATTGCTAAGCATAATTAAATTTCATGTGCTTTAGCTTCTTATTTTATATGGTACAGAAAGGTAGATATTTGAGAAGCTATAAGGAAGCAAATCTGGTAAAAACTATGGGATGGTATACTCGTAACTTTTGCCAGTCTGTTATAAAATGCTGGCATATGATATATAATTCATAATTATCTATTCCTTAGTTCTCTAGAAAAGTTAGTACTTAAAATTTATCATCAATGTGTATAAACTATTAGAAACAATAGGGCAAATGGAAACAACATTGTGTTAAAAGTATGCAAAGTGTGTAGGATGGAACAGTTGTTCCAGAATAAGAAAGAGGAAAATGTGGGAACAGCCAGAATGCACACGAAATGCAGAAAAAAAAATTCAATTTCTAGTGGTCAAATCTAGCTAAAAATTTACAAGTTTCTACAAAGGAACTTGCCTTTCATACTGTTTACCTTAAAAATAGCTGAGAAAAGAAGAGAAGTGAAAGGCAAAGGAGAAAAGGAAAATATACCCATCTGAATGCAGAGTCCCAAAGAATAGCAAGGAGAGATAAGAGAACCTTCCTCAATGATCAATACAAAGAAATAGAGGAAAAAAATAGAATGGTAAAGACTAGAGATCTCTTCAAGAAAATTAGAGATACCAAGGGAACATTTCATGCAAAGATGGGCTCAATAAAGGACAGAAATGGTATGGACCTAACAGAAGCAAGAGATAGTAAGAACAGGTGGCAAGAAAACACAGAAGAATTATACAAAAATGATCTCAATGATCCAGATAACCATGATGGTGTCATCACTCACCTAGAGCCAGATATCCTGGAATGCAAGGTCAAGTGGGCCTTAGGAAGCATCACTATGAACAAAGCTAGTGGAGGTGATGGAATCCCAGGTGAGCTATTTCAAATCCTAAAAGATGATGCTATTAAAGTGTTGCACTCAATATGCCAGCAAATTTGGAAAACTCAGCAGTGGCCACAAGACTGGAAATGGTCGGTTTTCATTCCAATACCAAAGAAAGGCAATGCCAAAGAATGTTCAAACTACCGCACAACTGCACTCATCTCACACACTAGCAAAGTAATGCTCAAAATTCTCCAAGCTAGACTTCAACAGTATGTGAACCAAGAACTTCCAGATGTTCAAGCTGGATCTAGAAAAGGTAGAAGAACCAGAGATCAAATTGCCAACATCTGTGGATCACAGAGAAAGCAAAAGAATTTCAGAAAAACATCTACTTCTTTTTCATTCTCTATGCTAAAGCCTTTGACTGTGTGGATCACAACAAATTGTGGAAAATTCTTTAAGAGATGGGAATACCAGACTACCTCACCTGCCTCCCGAGAAATCTGTAGGTCAAGAAGCAACATTTAGAACTGGACACAGAACAATGGACGTGTTCCAAATTGTGAAAGGAGTACATCAAGGATGTATATTGTCACCCTGCTTATTTAACTTCTATGCAGAGTACATCACGCGAAATGCTGGGCTGAATGAAGCACAAGCTGGAATCAAGATTGCCATCAGAAATATCAATAACCTCAGATATGCAGATGACACCACCTTTACGGCAGAAAGTGAAGAGGAACTAAAGAGCCTCTTAATGAAAGTGAAAAGGTTGACTTACAACTTAACATTCGGAAAACTAAGATCATGTCATCTGGTCCCATCACTTCATGGCAAATAGATGGGGAAACAATGGAAACAGTAGCAGATTTTATTTTCTTGGGCTCAAAAATCACTGCAGATGGAAATTAAATTTCATGACTGCAGCCATGAAATTAAAAGACATTTCCTCCTTGGAAGAAAAGGTATGACAAACCTAGACAGCATATTAAAAAGCAAAGACATCACTTTATCAACAAAGGTCTGTCTAGTCAAAGCTAGGGTTTTTCCAGTAGTCATGTATGGATGTAAGAGCTGGACCATAAAGAAAGCTGAGCACCAAAGAATTGATGCTTTTAAACTGTGGTGTTGGAGAAGACTCTTGAGAGTCCCTTGGACTGCAAGGAGATCCAACCAGTCCATCCTAAAGGAAATCAGTCCTGAATATCATTGGAAGGACTGATGCTGAAGCTGAAGCTCCAATGCTTTGGTAACTTGATGTGAAGAACTGACTCATTGGAAAAGACTCTGATGCTGGGAAAGATTGAAGGCCGGAAGAGAAGGGGACGACAGAGGATGAGACGGTTGGATGGCATCACTGACTCAGTGGACATGCGTTTGAGCAAGCTCCATGAGATGGTGAAGGACAGGGAAGCCTGGCATACTGCAGTCCATGGGGCAGCAAAGAGTTTAATACGACTGAGTGACTAAACAACAACAACTATATATGAACTAATCAACAGTAAACTGTTGAAAAACTAGTTTGGTTTCCTCTCTGATAAAATTACAAAAGTTTCTTGGGTTATTGGTTTGCTCTTTGTTGTTCAGTCACGAAGTCATGTCCGACTCTTTGCAGTTCCATGAACTGTCGCACACCAGGCTTCCCTGTCTTTCACTCTGTCTCACAGTTTGCTCTTAAGAGGCTATAAAAGGTTTTCTTTACCTTCTGACTCATCCACCTAGGAAGTAAAGACTCTGTCTAGAATAATCTCTCTGCTTTATGTTGACTATATCATGTCCTTGATTATTTAAAATAACCAAGTTTTATCACTTTTGATAAAGCTAAGAATTTTATTTTACAATTATGTTACCTCCTATATTTACTTTTGAAATCTTTTATTGTCATTTTAATTAAATAGGCAGCCAAGCATGGTTTCTGAATGACTCATGATTCAGTTTAACCAGGTGTTCAAACCTTCTAACAACATTTGATATTTTGCCTTTCCCAAAGCTAATCCTAAATTATATCTTTTACATCTAAAATTGTATGTGAGATTTCCCAGAGGGCCCCAGAAAAGGTCACAAAGGATCTTTTACCTTGCTAAAAAAAAAAAAAAGATTTAAAAAAAAGACTAGGATTTTTTAATATGTTAAATTGCTTAGGAATCACTGTCAAATAAGAAAAGATACCTAATCTTCCCTAGGTTGTGTTTGTATAGGTAAATGGGTAAATATATACGTGTGTGTGTGTGTGTATTTCAAAAATTATACGAATTCCTAGAAATGTGTCAATGTCCCTGATGTCCATAATAAGTCCTGGTGCTGCTATGGCTGATCTCAAACAACAGTACGGTTTTGTCAAATTGTAATTCCAAGATTTTCTTTAATGTATGTCTCAGAAACAGCAGAATATCCTTGTCAGTTGCATTATTTTTGCAATTAATTCTCATAATATCTTTATACACAGCCATTTTAAGTCTCTTGTCATTCACAGAGAAAGGATGCTTCCCTGAAAGCTCTTACAATCCTCTGTCCCGTACCTGACCTTCAGGTACAGGACACAGTGCATCATCTTCAACCTAAAGGGACTGTCTCAGAGATGCAGGGAAGAACTCTGTTGGATTCTGATGACATTGCTCAAATAACACTGAGCGCACCATGCTACCAAACTGCGTCAGGATTTCCAGAACTCTGGTAGAGAAATTGCTGGGTTCATGAGATTGCTAACCCCAGATCAAGCAGGACAAGAATTAGTCCACAGGACTGTATGAACTGATAAAGGAAGATTATGCGTCTTGTTTGGAACATTATTGGTACTTTAATATCTTTCCTTGAGATAAAGAACCCCTTTCTGTTTTCTCCTAAGCTATAACTCATAAAAATTTATTAAATAATCTTTTACAAACAAAAATGAAACATTTATCTTTTCTCCCTGCCTGATTTCCCTAGAATTCAGAAATTTTTGAGTATTCTTATTTTCATAGCAATATAATTATCTGCTTATGTTCACCAAAAATCTGTCCTCCTTTTAACAGAACATAATTAGAAATATTAATTAAATAACCGAGGCTTTGACTATACTGTCACATTTGAGAATGATTTGCATAAAATCAGATATGACTAGATAATTTTAAGGAATTTTAAGATCAACTTTATGGAACCAATTCCAAAATCCTCTTGGGAAAACTAGCCTGGAACCCAGGTTATATGTTCCCAGCCTTAGAGATGAGTAAGAAAAGTCACTCCTGGCAAGCCAAGAAAATAGGAGATATTGGGGATCCCCAAAAGACAGGAATTCATCCAAATCTATAAGTACTGCACATAAAATCTGGTGACAAGTTCAGCTTCCTGCGCTCAAGAGGCTTTTAAAGTTCCAATCTGAAATTCCCTATAAAAGCTTTCATCAAAGCAAAATTTAAAAGGTATATGTGGTTAATTGCCATTCTTGCTGTACCTCTGTAAATAATCAGGTCAAACCTAATGAGGCCAGATTTCTTTTATGATGGAAAATACTGTTACTTTGATTATCACTGATCAGAAGTGAGGTGACTGTGGACAGAAATTTTTTGTTTCAGTAGAAAACTACATCACAGCCTTGCGCATTGTCAGATCCTGGTCCTATTCATTGTCTTCAAGCTATTTTCTTTTTACCTTTTTGTAAACTGCATGGTATTGATACCTATCTGTAAATTATACTAGATCCTGTCATCTTGCACAAATTGTCAGTTCCTGCTGCTGCTGCTGCTGCTAAGTCGCCTCAGTCATGTCTGACTCTGTGCGACCCCAGAGACGGCAGCCCACCAGGCTCCCCTGTCCCTGGGATTCTCCAGGCAAGAACACTGGAGTGGGTTGCCATTTCCTTCTCCAATGCATGAAAGTGAAAAGTGAAAGTGAAGTCGCTCAGTCGTGTCCGACTCCTCCTGACCCCATGGACTGCAGCCTAACCAGGCTCCTCCGTCCATGGGATTTTCCAGGCAAGAGTACTGGAGTGGGGTGCCTTTGCCTTCTTCAGTTCCTACCAAATTTTAAATTTTTGCAGTTTCCTTCAGCATCTAACTTCAACCCTCCAAACTTACATTTTTAATTCTTCTCCCACCCTTCTGACTTGGAGTCACTGAAAACTAAAACTTGACACTGCCACCGCCACCCCCAAATCCTTCCTGGACCCTAGATTGCCTTGTAGCTCGCCTCTCCCCCAGGCTACGAAGAAGCCCTGTGACCTGAAGCTGGGTCTCTTTGTACAAACTTTGAGGTCTCATCATTCAGCAGATCATGCATGGATAACCTTCATGCCTGAAGCTGCTGCTTTGTGGGCTCTTAGGAAATTCAGTGCAACTCCCACATCTTCCATGCTCTGCTCTGGAAAATAATCATGAATATGAACAATCTCACCAAAACATCTCTAATGTCTAAAGTGAAAGTGTTAGTCACTCATTCATATCTGACTCTTTGCAACCGCGTGGACTGTAATCCATCAGGTACCTCTGTCCATGGGATTCCCCAGGCAAGAATACTGGAATGGGTTGCTTACACCATCCAGCAAATATTCTCTACTGCCAAGACTCAGCAGATGTTTCAACTAGTCCTTCAATCACAGAAATTCGCTGAGCAAACTACATGGGACTCATTTTTTTAAGCTTTTTGATGGATGCCTGGCTTCTCTGGAACAAAAGGGAGGACTGGCCAAGGCCCAGTGCCTCAGCATTTCCCTCAGCCTGACTAAATTTCAGACATGCTCCTTCCTGCTTCCAGATGCCTGACCTCTTTCTTAAAGCATTTACCTCAAAAAATTTGTAATTGTAAATGTAAATCTTTTCAAAAGCTTCTTGCTAGTCTTACAACCCAGGAATATCCTTCTCAGAGACCTGAGAGCCATCCTTCTGAAATGCAATCACTGAGGTAGATAAAGACCCTGTCTCCCAGTTTCCATGGGAGGATAGGAGCCTAACTCTGGAGGGCATCTTACTCCAGGTTGTGAAATTATCTCCTGCCATAAACATACAAAAAAGTTTATTTTTCCTTTGAATAAAGCCAATTAGCAAACAAAGATGACCTAAGATCCTCCTAACTCAGGTCTTTGTTACAGCAGAGTTGAGCTCAGAATCAATTGTTGTCTTCTACAACTGTAGTCACAATCTTGAATAAAATCTTCCTCACCATTTAGCATTATCCCACGAATTTTTTGCTTTGACAGTGGCTATCATGATTTATCACTGGAGAAGGAAATGGCAACCCACTCCAGTGTTCTTGCCTGGAGAATCCCAGGGACGGAGGAGCCTGGTGGGCTGTCGTCTATGGGGTCGCACAGAGTCGGACATGACTGAAGCGACTTAACAGCAGCACCATGATTTATCAAAAAAAAAAAAAAAAAAAAGAACCAAATAGTTAAGACAGAGCAAATAGACTAAGCCCATGTACAGCAATCTGAACAACCTTGGACCAAGTATCCTCTTTAAGTAGTCTGCTCACACTTTCAATCATGGATATTATCATAGGATTTTTGTACAGATTAAAGTCACTAACATTTATAAAACCTAGCACACTGCCCAAAGAACCTGACCATCTAAAGCACTGTTAATGCCTCTTCCTAACTCATCTCCTTAGTCACTTAACACACTGCAAGATGACTTATTGGTTTTATATGTTCTATGTCAGAAACTGATACTCCTTTTAAGAGACTGCATGTGATCTGCAGGTATTTCATTTCTTTTAATGGATAAATGTCAGATATAAACTCCCTGGAGAGATCATGGCTCCCGTTGCTTAAGGCAGGCTCGCCTAGAGGTACCATTTTGGTAGGCTGTGTGTGTGTGTGTTTCGTCACTCAGGCGTGTCTGACTCCTCTCAACTCTAGGACCAGTAGTAGCCTGTCAGGCTTCTTTGTCCATGGAATTCTCCAGGCAAGAATACTGGAGTGGGTTCCCATTCCCTTCTCCAAGGGGATCTTCCCAACCCAGGGATTGAACCTGGGTCTCCTGCACTGCAGGCAGCTTCTTTACCACCTGAACCGCCAGGGAAGCCCTTGGTAGTCCATAGGTATACAAAAATCTGGAGCAGCTGAAAACACTGTAAACTGGAAATGTGGAGAGAACAGAACAGAAGGGAATAGAAGACCTAAAATCGGGAAGCAGATATTCACACACTTCTACAACTCTACAAAAGCCTTTCCCTAGCTTAGACACTCTCTCAGGACCCAGTTGGAGAAGGCAATGGCACCCTCCTCCAGTACTCTTGCCTGGAAAATCCCATGGATGGAGGAGCCTGGTAGGCTACAGTCCATGGGGTCGCTAAGAGTCAGACACGACTGAGTGACTTCACTTTCACTTTTTCACTTTCATGCATTGGAGAAGGAAATGGCAACCCACTCCAGTGTTCTTGCCTGGAGAATCCCAGGGGTGGGAGAGCCTGGTGGGCTGATGTCTATGGGGTCACACAGAGTCGGACACGACTGAAGTGACTTAGCAGCAGCAGCAGCAGCAGGACCCAGTTCTGCTTCAGGCAGTTGAGGCTGACCTCTCTCTCCACAGCAGTATCTGGAGGCATTCTCCCTGGAAGCTGCTCTGACCTCATTCTCTTTTAAGCCGAATTAAAAGAGATGTATTGTTTTAGACTAATAACCTACAACCCTATTTTATAAAACATTTTCAATAAATGCAATCTTTTGGGGACAAGTATAATTTTCTAAAATTAACTCTCACCCTTTATTAGTACTTGTTGTCTCAAATTGGGAAATGGGAACATTAAGTGCCCTTTTCATGGGTTTCATTCATCTGTTAAGTATCTAGAGGCCAGCACTTCAATCAATACCTGCAATCTTTTGGAATTAAATTGCCTCTGTTAAGAAGCTAGAGAAAATGTCTTCAGATGATGAAATACTTTGTGTTTATCTCCATTTCCTTTGTTCAGTTGTTTTGGAACAAATACACATTTTTGCCTAATTTCAATATCACCTGTGAATGTTTGTAATCATCCTCACGCAGCATTATGCACAGGAGTAGGAGTGGGGAGCATTTCCCACTTCTAAAAATAGTACTACACTTCTGAAAGCTGCTTTTTTTTTTCAATTATTTTGGTAAATTGAATCATATTTAATATGATTAAGTGTGGAACAGACACAGACTGTTTAAATAACACCTGTAAGGACTGATTGGATTAAGGAAATGATTTGTCTCCTCAAAACTCAGATCATTGTTTACCCAGAAAAAAAGGGCACACTCTCAATGGAGGATGGCTACGAAACTATTCCCATCTCTCACACAACCAGGTTGGAAGTGTTGACCTGAAACAAACAGACCACCAAATATTTCTCCAGCAAACATAGGCTTATTTGGAATCAGCAGAGAACTGCAATTTGGGGTCTGCAACCATGACAGCCATGTGTAGGTCCCCTCATCACAAGGGAAGAGAATTCTTTTCCAGAGGAGAAAGGAGGCTGGGAGGGCTTAGTAAACAAAGAGTTCTCAGCTTCTCATTGGCAGAGCCCTTGCCAGGAAAAAAAAGAGGAGTCTGTTTTTTCTCTTGTGCTCTGCTACAGTCAGAGGGTGTAAGAGCTCCCCCTTCTGGTTTTTTATTTAATTGGGGTTTCTGTTTGTTAATTTTTAACATGTGTTAGATTTTCCCCACTCAGTGAAACAGAATGCTGTTTGTATTGATTGGAGCACATTGTATTATTTGTGTAGGAAGGAAAAAGACAAATGATTGTTAATGAAGTACAGCTTTGGACACTGTCATAGGACAACCAGTTATCACAGTTTTCCTGGATTGTCCCAATTTTAGCACTGAAAATCACGCATCCCAGACACACTCTGTGCTGTGTGGTTGGTCGCTCAGTTGTATCTGACTCTTTGTGACCCCATGGACTGTAGCCCACCAGGTTCCTCTGTCCTGGGGATTCTTCAGGCAAGAATACTGGAGTGGGTTGCCATGCCCTCCTCCAGGGAATCTTCCCAACCCAGGGATCAAACCCAGGTCTCCTGCATTGCAGGCGACTTTTTTTTTTTAACCATCTGAGCCACCAAAGCAAGTCTGAGTTGGTCACTGTCAGGGATGAAGAAATTGTTCTCTACCCTCTAGGTTCTTCTGGCAGGTTGGAGAATTAAATTAGCATGAGACAGATTAACAGGAGAAAAACCAACAAATTCAATAGCATGGATGCACACAAGAGACCCAGGAAAACTGAGTAACTTGGCAAAACAGCTGAAGCTCTCACCTTAAGTGCCATCTACCATTAAAGACAGAGAGGATACTGGGTAGGGGGAGTGGTTTGGGACTTCAAAGGTGAAGAAGGCAATTTATTTCAAGACGGAAAAGCAAATACTTGGTAAGTAAATGTTTACTGGGTCATGCAGAGGCAATGGACACAGAACTGACTCTGATCCCTAGGCCCTGCCAAGTCTCCCTGACCCTACCTAGACCATATACTTTGTTATCTCTGGTGATAGCTCTAGTCCCAGAGCAAGCCCTTTCCCTAAATTCTTTTAGGCAGTAAAGGGGAGTAACAAGAAAAACTTCCTGATGCCTCTGTTTCTTAAAAAATAATCAGCCTAAATCAATCCTCAAGCCAAATAAACACATTTGTGGGTAGGAAATTTTGTTCTTCTGTATCATCCTACCACTGGACCGCCTTCCATCCTTTCTAAGTATTTCATCTTTATGGAGAACTTTACAGTGGCTTTTGATCATTTAAATACCCGGCCAATAGTTTACTCAATTATTTCCTATTATAAGAAACTATTTAAGGTTAACTATATTATCCATGAAATTTTAAAGGTTAACTATATTAACCATTAACTTCTTAAGGTTAACTGTATTAACCATTAACTGTGGGAACACAGCTTGGGGGCTCCCCTGGTAGCTCAGTTGGTAAAAAATCTGCCTGCAATGCAGGACACCCCGATTCAATTCCTGGCTTGGGAAGATGCCCTGGAGAAGGGATAGGCTATCCATTCGAGTGTTCTTGGGCTTCTGTGGTGGCTCAGCTGGTAAAGAATCCACCAGCAATGCGGGAGACCTGGGTTCGATCGCTGGGTTGGGAAGATCCCCTGGAGGAGGGAATGGCTACCCACTCCAGTATTCTGGCCTGGAGAATTCCATGGACAGAGGAGCCTGGCAGGCTACAGTCTTTGGGGTCACAAAGAGTCAAATATGGCTGAGTGACTTTAAAGAAAAAAAATGGGCACACAGCTTAGTGATTTCATCAGCGTCCCCCTAGGCAACAGTGAACATACCAGTTATTTTAAAAGAGAGAACTTAATATAAAGAACTGTTGGGGTTCCCTGGAGGTCCAGTGGTTAAGAATCTGCCTTGCAATGCAGAGGATACCAGTTCAGTCCCTGCCTGGGAAGATCCCACATGCTGCAGAACAACTAAGCCAAGGCATCACAACTACTGCTCCCACACTCTAGAGGCTTCAGCCACGACTACCAAAGCCTGAGTTCCCAGAGCCTGTGCACTGCAACAGGAGAAGCCACCCCGCCAAGAGGCCAGCGAACCGCCACCAGAGAGTAGCCCCCACTCGCCACAACGAGAGAAAAGCCCCTGCACAGCAGTGAAGACCCAGCACAACCCAAAACAGTAAATTAATAAATGATTGTAAGTGGTTAACATTTATTAAAACTATTTTTAAATAAATAAAAAGAACTGTTAACCAGTGAGAGATTGGATACACAAACAGGCAATGGTTAGACCATATGTGACAATGGAACTCCGACCCCACAACTACTACAGCGGTCAACCCAAGTTTGGTCAGGAGTTGGTTGGTGACAACCAGCCTCCATATTTTTGCCCCCGCTTCCAACTCACAACCAATCAGAGAAAGCCAAATATGCCCTTGAAATCAGCCACACAAGAAGGCCCACTTCTAACGAGCCCACCTCCAGCTTTTTCATACAGAAACCTCCCATCAGGGCATGCCCAAAGCCCTTCCTTTGTTTTCTCACTATCCAGCTTCCCCACTCACATTCCCGCCTTCAGGACTCTGCCAAATGCAGGTGACGGTGGATGACCTTGAGTAAACAGAGTAAACAGCCTGTATTTGTTCTCATCCAGGTGACCTTTGCTTATTTCTACACCAGGTTTTGGTTACCCAAAAAGGCACAAAGGGAGCACTTTAGTTATCACAGGAAGCAGCTGCTAGTACTCAGTCTGGGGTAATGAAGGGAAGAGATTCGAATTATTAATAGGTAGAAACTTGGAGAGAGGGCCTTTCCCACAGACCCAGGATGATAACGTACCATGAACTCAACCCTCCACACCATAGGTTGAAAGACGAGCTACATACACATACATGATAAAATATTTACATTCTAATAATGGAATCGATGTTCCTTACTCAGGACCTACTCTGTCCTAGGTCAGGTAATATCTAATGCTACTCCAAGTATGGTTTAAGAATCCTTGGGACCCTCAAGACCCTATGCTGCTGCTGCTGCTGCTAAGTCGCCTCAGTTGTGTCCAACTCTGTGCAACCCCATAGATGGCAGCCCACCAGGCTCTGCCATCTCTGGGGTTCTCCAGACAAGAACACTGGAGTGAGTTGCCATTTCCTCCTCCAATGCATGAAAGTGAAAAGTGAAAGTGAAGTCACTCAGTCGTGTCCAACTCTTAGTGACCCCATGGACTGTAGCCTACCAGGCTCCTCCGCCCATGGGATTTTCCAGGCAAGAGTACTGGAGTGGGGTGCCATTGCCTTCTCCGCAAGACCCTATCAATGACTCTATAAAGTCAAAACTATTTTTAGAATAATGCTAAGAAGTAATATGTCTGTCTTCATTATGCTGGCATTTGTATTGGTGATGTAAGAATAACCAAGGGAAAAACTGATGGCACCTTGGTATGAATCAAGGCACCAAAATTAAAATGTATCATACTAATTGTACTCTTCATAGCAATGCACTTGTAAGAAAAAATTAAAGACTTTAATGGACATGAACTTGGGCAAACTCCAGGAGATGGTGAGGAACGGGGAGCTTGGCGAGCTGCAGTCCACATGACTGCAAAGAGTTGGATATGACTGAGCAACTGAACAGCAAAGACTTTAATTTTGAAAATTAAAAGACAAAAAAAAATTAAAAACTAAAAGCCAGCTTCATTTAAGATTGTTTTTAATGAAGCAGTAGGAATTAATTTTGCTAAGTTTTACCCCTGAGTGCCCGTTTTTTAATATAGTATATGATTAAATGAAAAGTGCACACAGAGTTCATCTGCTACATACTGAAGTGCATGCTATGGTTGTCTCGAGGAAAGGGACTCGTCTCATCATTTGAGCTGCAAGCTGCACTTGCCACTTCTTTCATGGGATACCATTTGTACTTGAATGAGCAGCTAAAGCACAAAATGATGTTTTTCAGACTTCAGTATTTGGCAGACGCTTTCTTGAAAATGAACATAGTAAACCTGTCACCTCAAGAAAAACAGCTAACAATATTTGTGGCCACTGATAAAATTTGAACTTTCAAGTGAAAATTAGAATGTTGAAGACTTGTATTTACCACCACAAGCTTGACAGTTTTCCAATACTTAAAGACATTGTTGATCCAATGGATAGTGAGCTTAACAAATGTGTTTTTTTTAATATCCTATGACAAAATATGTCAACATTTGGATGACCTGCACAACTCAGTAAACCAATATTTTCCAACTGACCCATGCACAATGCATTAAACCGTACTTAAATGAAGGATCCATTCAAAGCACAAGCCAGATCAATGGATTTGAATATTACAAAGTATGAATGTTTTTTGATACAGTTTAAGATTCCAGAATGCAACTAACCTTCTTATAAACCATCATTTGTTGAGTTTGCGTAGAATATCTATAATAGAGCATATCCATGATTACCTAAAAAGGCTATAAGAGCAATTTTCTCTTTTCTAGCAACATATCTATATGAAGCCACATTCTTTTCATGTATGTCAACCAAAACAATATATTTCAAAAGATCAAATGCAGAGGAATATACAAGAATCCAGCTTTCTTCAAGACATTAAAGAGATTGACAAAATATAAAATAATGCCACTCACTAAAGTTCTGGCTTGGGGCTGGTGCACTGGGACGACCCAGAGGGATGGTACAGGGAGGGAGGAAGGAGGAGGGTTCAGGATGGGGAACACATGTATACCTGTGGTGGATTCATGTTGATATATGGCAAAACCAATACAATATTGTAAAGTTAAAAAATAAAATAAAATTTAAAAAAATAAAAAGTACATGGTTATTTTAATTTCATTTATGTTAACATGTCATGGGTTTATTATTGCTTTATGTAAATAAATTAACAAATAAGTGCTTTAAAAAATACTTCTCAGTTTTAAGAGTAAGTATAAACAGAACTCATGTAAATAAGTTTTTTGAGATCCTCAATAATTTTTAAGAATAAAAGGAGCTTTGAGTCAAAACTGTTTGAGAACTGCTGCTTAGATATATCCCCTCAGTTTATCTTCAATCATTCTTTGAGATTATTATTGGATTTTCAGATGAACTGCCTGAGATTCAGAGAGAATAAGTAAGTTGCTTAAGGTCATTTAGCCAGTTAGTGGGTGCCAGAGTTTCTATAATTAGCTACTGGATGTGTACACAATTGACTAAAATAGTACAAAATATCCAGGTAAGGAAAATCAGGGAAAAAAGAGCAGGTTAGTAGGCATCTGATAGTAGTTGATCAAGAGATAAAATTGTAGGAAACTGAGGTTTATAGAGCATATATTTTTGTGACTAATATCAGAAATTTTTGCATTCTCTTAAATTCTACTGGGGAATCTTGTTATCATTCAGAAGGACAATCCAACATCACGCTAGCTTTTGGGAGGGTCATAGGGCATTTGGCTGGGATGTGTGTGCCCGGTACTGGTTATATATTTGGAGCTTCCAAATGCTATAGCAGATGGCTGAACAGATTTGTCATCAAATGACTTCAATCGTTGGGATGATAAGCACAACATTTGGCCTTCAGTAAATGCCTAGAAAGAGAAGGCAGGACAGCAGGGCCTTGCCGCGCATTAGAGTACCTGTGGTCTAGGTGGTTCACGTAAATTACATCTTATTTCATCCTCACAACAGCCCCTAAGAGGTAAGAGGCTCTCTCATGTTTAAAATAGGACCAACGAGAGACTTCTATGGTGGTCCAGTGGTTAAGAATCTGCCTTCCAAAACAGAGGATGCATGTTTGATCCCTGGTCAGGGAACTAAGATCCCACACACTGCAGGGCAACGAAGCCTACATGCCACAACTAGAGAAGCCCACGTGCTTCAGCTGGAGAAAACTGCACACCTAATGAAGAGCCCACACACTGCAGTGAAGAAGACCCAGCACAGCTAAATAAAACAGGACACATGGTAAGACTTAAAAAGTATTGTGAAATGCTCTCAGGGGGGAAACTATAAGAGCAAAGAGGACCCCCCTTGGAAGTTTGGGTCCTACATGTAAGCCAAAAGCTGAGAATGAGGGGCAAAAGCTCAGTTATCAGAACCGGAATAATCAAGACCTGATTACCCACATGGCCGCCTCCATTTTAAATCACAAAGGCTTGATTTAAGTGATAACCTGAAGTGTGCAGCCAGATATCTCTAGTTATGGGAAGTGAAAGGGCAGTAGAGATCAAGACCCAAGCGAGACTTGACAATGAGAGTCATTATCTAAAGTTATCACCTTTGAAGATTATTAGCATTCTACTGTGCTCACCTCCCTACTCTCACTTGAGATGAATTTTTAATGTATTAAATTTGAATAATATATAAGTCTAGATTTCTTTATTTTCCTGACAACTAGCTAAGTAAAGATTGTAAGGAGGGCTAAAATTCTACTATATTTGAACGTGTGTTGTCTAAAAGATTTTCACAACATTGAGGAGTCACATCATGATGATGTGTCTCCTAATTATGTTTACAAGGCATAACATGGCTACATTAAAAATAATTTGTGCTTCCCTTCGAAGATGTGTGGGGAAGACAAAGATGGATGTGTTTCCATGAATGCAAGCCCATCAAGTCATTTTTTCTCTATGCCCAGGCAGGAGGAGAGATCTTTACCTGATTTTAAACTTGTTGTGCTGCTCAAAGAAACTACCTTCTTCAGGTTGCTCCTTATGTCATCACTACCTGCTGCACGGTCCCACAAGAAGGCTGGATGATCCAGCAGATCACCACCTGCCTTGTGGCCTAAAACAATGTCCAGAATTCACTCCTTTGAGACCACAACTTGCCAAGATATGACTCTTAATTAGAAGATGAACCAGAAAAGTATGTTGGATTAGAAGTACTAAGATCCAGTTGTGACCACTTGTGCATTTTAAGAGCCTTAGAAAAAATTGTATAAGTGATACCAGACCACCTGACCTGCCTCTTGAGAACCTATACGCAGGTCAGGAAGCAACAGTTAGAACTGGACATGGAACAACAGACTGGTTCCAAATAGGAAAAGGAGTACGTCAGGCTGTATATTGTCACCCTGCTTATTTAACTTATATGCAGAGTACATCATGAGAAACGCTGGGCTGGAAGAAGCACAAGCTGGAATCAAGATTGCCGGGAGAAATATCAATAACCTCAGATATGCAGATGACACCACCTTTATGGCAGAAATTGAAGAGGAAATAAAGAGCCTCTTGATGAAAGTGAAAGAGGAGAGTGAAAAAGTTGGCTTAAAGCTCAACATTCAGAAAATGTAGATCATGGCATCCGGTCCCATCACTTCATGGCAAACAGTGGAAACAGTGGCTGACTTTATTTTTCTGGGCTCCAAAATCACTGCAGATGGTGACTGCAGCCATGAAATTAAAAGACGCTTACTCCTTGGAAGGAAAGTTATGACCAACCTAGATAGCATATTAAAAAGCAGAGACATTACTTTGTCAACAAAGGTCCATCTAGTCAAGGCTATGGTTTTTCCAGTGGTCATGTATGGATGTGAGAGTTGGACTATAAAAAAAGCTGAGCGCGAAAGAATTGATGCTTTTGAACTGTGATATTGGAGAAGACTCTTGAGAGTCCCTTGGACTGCAAGGAGATCCAACCAGTCCATCCTAAAGGAGATCAGTCCTGGGTGTTCATTGGAAGGACTGACATTGAAGCTGAAACTCCAATACTTTGGCCACCTGATGGGAAGAGCTGACTCATTTGAAAAGACCCTGATGCTGGGAAAGATTGAGGGCAGGAGGAAAAGGGGATAACAGAGGATGAGATGGCTGTATGGCATCACTGACTCAATGGATATGGGTTTGAGTTGGTGATGAACAGGGAGGCCTGGCGTGCTGCGGTTCATGAGGTCGCAAAGAGTCAGACATGACTGAGTGACTTAACTGAACTGAATAACAACTAGGATTAACTTGATAATCAGGATGAGATGAGCTAACCAAGGGTGGAGTAAGGCAGTGGAGCTTAAATTGTGATGACAGAATTGAGAAGATTCACATCACCATCAGCTTTCCTATCTTACTCTCTTGCAATATTTATGCCAAGGATGCCTCTACAATTTCCCTGCTTTGAGCTGTGTCTCCTGTCCTCTAAGGTCTAATGTTTATATTTATTCCTACTTATTTTAAGGTCCTGGTCAATGATTTTCCCCACTCTCATATTTCCCCTTATATCATTTGTTCTTATTAATACATTTTTTTTTAAATAACTGGCTACTTCATCAAAGTTTCTTGAGTTTTTAAAAAGATCTAATGTGAGAGCTGTCTTCCTCATGACAATAATCATAAGTGAATCTTCTTTCTTCCTTAGAAGTAAGGAACTAAAGCAGCTGAGTTTGTTTTTAAGAGGTCCTTCACCCTTGTTGGTATAAAGGATATCTGGATTCATGTCTTACCTCCTTTGTTAAAGGGAACCCCCTCCTTTCTGGCTTCCTGTTCTCATATTGAGGGACTCCTGTTACTGGAACACTCTTAGGAAAGTGACAAGATGATTGATAAATTTGGGATAAAACCTAAGAAATGCCAGCCAGACTTTAGGAAGCACATGCTGTGGTCTGCTCAGAAGCTGGCTGCTTCACTCCTCAAGAATTGCCTATACTTTCTAAGGTTGTCTTGATAAACCTATCTACTTCTGGGATGCGGCATTAAAAAGATCACGGTTCTCATACAACTAAGTCGTATTTTCCAAACACCTATTAGTAATGAGTTGGTGTTTTGGTCTCTAATTCCTTTGTCTAATTCCTCTGTCTTTAATTGAATGGGCAAAGGAACTGTTAGATACTGTCCTTCTAATGTCCTAGTTCAAGGACCAGAAAAAAGACGAAGACTGGAACTTGGGTGGTAAAATAATAACTGGAGGCTGAGGTATCTGGTATGGCCCAAGCAAAGACTGCTTCTGGACATTTGGTTTCAGCAGTCCACACTGTGCCATGTAACTTGGAAGGTTTTTTGTTTGTTTACTTTGTTTTGCTCATTGTTTTTATCTGTTTGTAAATGGATAACCTTAAAATTTGAGCTTTAGCAAGTGATTCCCATGGGGCACTTGAACCTTGTCAGGTCATCAAAGTTTATGACAGCTCCAAACACAGGTAAATGGGCTCTTTCATAAAGGCTGAGCTGTAGGCACTGCAACATTTCCAGAGATCTGCCCTGTGGTCCTCACAGGGGATTGCTGATGTCTGACCCTGAATTCCATATCTGTGGCTTGTCTTCATGTTGAGTGCAATGTTGTAGTAGGGTGAGCTTTCCTAAAGCATCAGTGGATAGGCAAAATTATTTTAGTTTACCACTTTTGCAGACAGATCTATTCTGCAACAGAGTTCTACAGAACCACAGTTAGGGTCTAGCTATTAATGTTAGTATCATGTCTGGTTGATCCACAGTCCTTCAGGAATCAGAAGACTATGAAAAAAATAATCTTAAATTCATGAAATTTGCCCATAGGTCTAAGAACCACCCCAACATTTGGGCTGAAACTGGCTTTAAATTTTAGATCCAAATCAGGCTTTACCCAAAGAAGAGATTCCTGGGTCAGGAAGATTCCATGTAGAAGGGATAGGCTACCCACTCCAGTATTCCTGGGCATCCCTGGTGGCTCAGCTAACTGGTAAAGAATCTGCCTGCAATGTGGAATACCTGGCTTCTATTCCTGGGTTGGGAAGATCCCCTGGAAAAGGGAATGGCTACCCACTCCAGTATTCTGGCTTGGAGAATTACATGGACTGTACAGTCCATGGGGTCACAAAGAGTCAGACATGACTGAGTGACTTTCAGTTTCAAAGGAGAGAATATTTTGTTAGCTACCAAATAAAGAAACATGTGAACTTCCAGATGTTCAAGCTGGATTTAGAAAAGGCAGAGGAACCAGAGATCAAATTGCCAACATCTATTGAATCATGGAAAAAGCAAAAGTTCCAGAAAAACATCTATTTCTGCTTTATTGACTTTGCCAAAGCCTTTGACTGTGTGGATCACAACAAACTGTGGAAAATTCTTCAAGAGATGGGAATACCAGACCACCTGACCTGCCTCTTGAGAAATCTGTACGTAGGCCAACAAACAACAGTTAGAACTGGACATGAAACAACAGACTGGTTCCAAATTGGGAAAGGAGGACGTCAAGGCTATATATTGTCACCCTGCTTATTTAACTTATATGCAGAGTACATCATGAGAAATGCTGGGCTGCAGGAAGCACAAGCTGGAATCAAGATTGTTGGGAGAAATATCAATAACCTCAGATATGCAGATGACACCACCCTTATGGCAGAAAGCAAAGAACTAAAGGGCTTCTTGATGAATGTGAAAGAGGAGAGTTAAAAAGTTGGCTTAAAGCTCAACATTCAGAAAACTAAGATCATGGCATCCGGTCCCATCACTTCATGGCAAATAGATGGAGAAACAGTGGAAATAGTGACAGACTATTTTGGGGGCTCCAAAATCACTGCAGATGGTGACTGCAGCCATGAAATTAAAAGACACTTACTCCTTGGAAGAAAAGCTATGACCAGCCAGGACAGCATATTAAAAAGCAAAGACATTACTGACAAAGATCCATCTAGTCAATGCTATGTTTTTTCCGGTAGTGATGTATGGATGTGAGAGTTGGACTATAAAGAAAGCTGAGTGCCAAAGAATTGATGCTTTTAAACTGTGGTGTTGGAGAAGACTCTTGAGAGTCCCTTGGACTGCAAGGAGATCCTACCAGTCCATCCTAAAAGAAATTGGTCCTGAATATTCATTGGAAGGACTGATGCTAAAGCTGAAATTCCAATACTTTGGCCACCTGCTGCTAAGAAGTGACTCATTTGAAAAGACCCTGATGCTGGGAAAGATTGAAGGCGGGAGGAGAAGGGGATGACAGAGGATGAGATGGTTGGATGGCATCACCAACTCTATGGACATGAGTTTAAGTAAGCTCCAGGAGTTGGTGATGGACAGGGAAGCCTGACGTGCTGCAGTCCATGGGGTCACAAGAGTTGGACATGACCGAGCAACTGAACTATGATGAAGAAAATATGGCAACTTCTTGCATTGCTTCAGTCCTCCTATTAGAATAGGAATGGTTGGGGGAAGGCGCCAAGATGGCAGAGGAGTAGGAAGGGGAAAACACTTTCTCCCCACAAATTCATCAAAAGAGCATTTAAACGTCGAGTAAATTCACAAAACAACTTCTGAATGCCGGCAGAGGACATCAGGCACCCAGAAAAGCAAACCCAACTCCTCGAAAGGAGGTAGGAAAAAATATTAAAGACAATACAAGAGACAAAGAGGGAGGGACGGAGGTCCGTCCCGGAAGGGAGTCTTAAAAGAGAGAGGTTTCCAAACACCAGAAACCTTCTCACTGCCGAATCCGTGCCGAGCTTTGGAAGCACAGAGGACAACATAACAGGGAGAAAAATAAATAAACAATTAAAACTGCAGATTGTGAGCCCTACGGTAACTCCTCCAGCGGAGAAGCAGCAGCGAGACGCCTGCATCCGCCATTAGCAAGCGGGGGCTGGGCAGGGGGAGGCAGGCGCGGGCTGCATCGCTGAGAGTAAGAATCTGGCCTGAATACCCTGAGAGCTATCTGAGCGAAATAATTTGGGCTAGCAAACCAGACTGTGGGATATCTACCATGCGAAAAGCCAGCCCTAACTTAAGACACCGCCTTGACGGAACAAAGGACTAAACAGAGGTAGCCGGCTGCAAACCTTCCCCTCCGGTGACAGGCAGCCAGAGCCGAAGGGGGCAATCGCAGCCCCAGAGAGACATTATCTATAAAACTGGCTTCTTTGCTAACTAAAACTTATTGGGGTCTGGACGGTCAACATCTGCCTGAGAAGGTGCGCGGTTTTACACCCAGATAACCAAGTGACGGGGGACGCGATTTTTCGCAGCATTGGCGCCGCCAAACACCTCATCACCTGAGCTGCTAGGACCTGGGAAGAGCACAAAACGCAGCCCCAACTGAGTCTGCACCTCTGAGGACTACCTGAGTGCCTGAACCTGAGCGGCTTGGACCTGGGAGGTGCATGCAACCCAGGCCCAGCCTCGGATTGTTCCCGGCGGAACAACCTAGAGCCTGAGCAGTGTGGGCACGGAGGCTACAAGCGCCGTGAGCGGGCAGACCCAGTGTGGCTGAGGCACTGCTGGCGACGCCAGTGTCATTTGTTTGCAGCATCCCTCTCTCCCTCCCCATAGCGACTGAACAAAGAGAAGAAATACAGCTCCACCCACCAGAACACCGACACAAGCTTCCCTAACCAGGAAACCTTGACAAGCCACCTCTACATACCTACACACAGCAAGGAAAGCATACAATAAAGAGAACTCCACAAACTGCCAGAATACAGAAAGGACTTCCAAACTCAGCAATTTAAACAAGATGAAGAGACAGAGGAATACCCAGCAGATAAAGGAACAGGATAAATGCCCACCAAACCAAACATAAGAGGAAGAGATAGGGAATCTACCTGATAAAGAATTCCAAATAATGATAGTGAAATCGATCCAAAATCTTGAAATTAAAATGGAATCACAGATAAATAGCCTGGAGACAAGAATTGAGAAGATGCAAGAAAGGTTTAACAAGGACCTAGAAGAAATAAAAAGAGTCAATATATAATGAATAATGCAATAAATGAAATTAAAAACACTCTGGAGGCAACAAATAGTAGAATAACAGAGGCAGAAGATAGGATTAGTGAATTAGAAGATAGAATGGTAGAAATAAATGAATCAGAGAGGATAAAAGAAAAACGAATTAAAAGAAATGAGGACAATCTCAGAGACCTCCAGGACAATATTAAACGCTACAACATTCGAATAATAGGGGTTCCAGAAGAAGAAGACAAAAAGAAAGACCATGAGAAAATACTTGAGGAGATAATAGTTGAAAACTTCCCTAAAATGGGGAAGGAAATAATCACCCAAGTCCAAGAAACCCAGAGAGTCCCAAACAGGATAAACCCAAGGAGAAACACCCCAAGACATATATTAATCAAATTAACAAAGATCAAACACAAAGAACAAATATTAAAAGCAGCAAGGGAAAAACAACAAATAACACACAAGGGAATTCCATAAGGATAACAGCTGATCTTTCAATAGAAACTCTTCAAGCCAGGAGGAATGGAAAGACATACTTAAAATGATGAAAGAAAATAACCTACAGCCCAGATTATTGTACCCAGCAAGGATCTCATTCAAGTATGAAGGAGAAATCAAAAGTTTTTCAGACAAGCAAAAGCTGAGAGAATTCTGCACCACCAAACCAGCTCTCCAACAAATACTAAAGGATATTCTCTAGACAGGAAACACAAAAATGGTGTATAAACTCGAACCCAAAACAATAAAGTAAATGACAACGGGATCATACTTATTAGTAATCACCTTAAACGTAAATGGGTTGAATGCCCCAACCAAAAGACAAAGACTGGCTGAATGGATACAAAAACAAGACCCTACATATGTTGTCTACAAGAGACCCACCTCAAAACAGGGGACACATACAGACTGAAAGTGAAGGGCTGGAAAAAGATTTTCCATGCAAATTGGGACCAAAAAGAGGAGTCACAATACACAATGTATCAGATAAATTAGACTTTAAAACAAAGGCTGTGAAAAGAGACAAAGAAGGTCACTACATAATGATCAAAGGATCAATCCAAGAAGAAGATATAACAATTATATAATATATATCCACCCAACATGGGAGCACCGTAGTATGTAAGACAAATTCTAACAAGTATGAAAGGAGAAATTAACAATAACACAATAATAGTGGGAGACTTTAATACCCCACTCACACTTATGGATAGATCAACTAAACAGAAAATTAACAAGAAAAAAAAAAAAAAAAAAAACATGTATCTATAAAGTTCACTAAAGCAAAGCACAGTAAAATGAGGTATGGCAATAAAAGGCGTTAAATTTATCAAATAAATAAATAAATAAAGTGCTGAAAAATTAAAAAAAAAAAAGGAACAGAAGAAATAACATAAATAAACTGTCTCAAGCAAACAGAAAGCATCTGTAAAAATTGCTAGACTGGATGGTGTTGACAATACGACTTTTTTTTTTCCATCTCATGTCTTTTTCCCTCAGTCTTCTGATCATTTCTGTTTTTCCTTATCCTGGCCTGACATTACCATCATTATAATGTCTTCAAAAGTTCAGGAATGTATCTGACAGCTTGGTGTTGAAGTGGGCATTCCAGGAAAAGATAGGTAGGATCTAGCTACTATACTGTTTTAAAGCTACTGCTATTTCACCATAACCCAAAATACCCATATTTGGAAAGAGTTAACTTTTCATCATTATTTTAAGATTGATATTGCCAACACAACAACTGAAATAAAGGCATAAATTTTCAAAAAAAAAAAAATTAAGCCTAAAAATAATTATTGAGTAGGAAGATTGGGGATTGTGGTTGTAATACTATTTGAGTTCTATAATATTTCTTTAGCAACGCGTTTAAGGAAAACATGTGAAATAAAATTTTCTGATGCGTAAAAAAAAAAAAAAAAAAGAATAGGAATGGTTGAAGAATGAAAGTCAAATAATGAAAATCAAATAAAGAAAAGCACACACGTTAAGCAGAAATGACAGAGAGATGTCTTAGGGGGTGACTGAGATATTAGCAGACAGACTAAACAGATATGAAAGAAGTCAGACATAAAAGTTAAAACAGATGATCATAGAGTGCGAGCATCATCAATACGTCAGGCACTTAGTGGTGGGTCTTGTGATCCAAAATTCAAGATCATTAGTAACGGCGTGCCTGCTGTAGAGTGTGGCCTCAATAGTGATGAGATGTGTCGTCTACAACTCTGGCTCAGTAGTGGAAAGATGCATGGCAAATTTTGTTCCTCTACAGCACCAACGACTCCTCCATTTTACTCTGCTTGGAACACCTTCACTGTGCGAAACCCCCGACCCCCAATGAAACAGAAACTTTGTTCTATGGATATATGCCCAAATTATCTCTTTTTATTATATGTACTCTATATGCACTCTATTTATTTTGAGGCCTGAGTACTTTTTTCCTTTCTTCACATTCATTGGATCGACCTGAATTTCAAAAGATGTTTAAAGAAAAAACTGCCCCACTCTATTTCTTATATATGCAAATTATTTTCCCTTTGACTTTCTAAAATTGTGACTTAATTCATGTTTCAGTCACAAAAGCCTTGTTACTCTGCCTTAGCTTAGGCTCAGAGTCATCAACCTCAAACTGCTAAGTCCTTTGGTATTCAGCGCACAGACTACTTCATTTAATGACAAGTTTTACTTCTGAATTTTAATAGGGCCTACCTAACTTTTAATTGCTTTGAAAAACATGATATTTTTTTAAATCTACACATATTTGGCACAATTACAAATATTTCAAAAAGAAAAATTTCATGTGCAGACCCAGGAAAGACTTATCAGTTAAAGTAAATAGAAAAGAACAGTTGCAGGATTAAATTTGCTTTATTTCACATCCAGTTGGGGCAATTAAAATGTTAAACTATAGTTAACATTAAATGCAAAGGGCATGTTAAACTTGTCTCTTAAATTATTAATTGCCTAAAATGATTTAATTACCAGTTCTCTAATTTCTATTTCTATAGAAACATACTTCCTGGCTTTGGTCACTGAATTGTGGAGCTGGAGGCTTTTGGAGGCTTCCCTGGTGGTCCAGTGGTTAAGAATCCACCTTGCAATGCAGGGGATGCCAGTTCAGTCCCTGGTCCAGGAAGATCCCACATGCCGCGGGGCAACTGAGCCTGTGTACCACAACTATTGAAGCCCGAGTGCCCTAGACCCTGTGCCTCTTAACAAGAGGAGCCGCCACAGTGAGAAGCCTGCGCACCGCACCTAGTGAGTAGCCCCCACTCACAGCAACTAGAGAAAGCCCACGCTCAGCAGCAAAGAACCGGCACAGCCAAACACAAATATTTTTTAATTAAATATTTTTCCCTATTGATACTGATTAGATTCTTCAAATGGCTTCATTCTACTATGATCAAAGTTCATACAGCTCTAGGCAGATAATCCTTGCCTTTTACCTGCTGTCATATAGCACCTTGTACCAAAAACAAGAGGTCAAGAGAAAGACCTCTTTTCTCTGAGAACTAAAAGAACTTCAGGGGAGTACTCTGCCTCTCAGATGTTACCACTTCTATTTTTCTTTCACTTGCACATCTATTTATGTTGGGAAAGACTTGTCAACAAGACTAACAAAGGTGAGGGGATGACAGGGTAAATATAGAAACACTGCACTTAAAAGGTAATCTCTTCTCAGATTGCATTGATGATTACTATAGATGGGGAGGGCAGGTGAGGGAATTGTATGAAGGTGGTCAGAGGTACCAACTCCTAGTTGTAAGATGTATAGTTACTAGGGATATAATATACAACATGATAAATACAATTATGATTAACATTGCTGTGTGTTATATATGAAAAGTGTTGAGAGTAATCCTAAGAGTTTTCATCACAAGGAAAAAATTTTTCTCTATTTCTTTAATTTTGTATCTATACGAGAGGATGGCTGTTCACTAAGCTTATCGTGATACCATCTCACAATGCATGTAGGTCACATCATTAAGCTGTATACCTTAAACTTATAAAGTGCTGAGTGTCAATTATATCTCAAATAAAGCTAGAAGAAAAAGTAAAAAATAATCTCGCCTTTCCGCATACTTGGGTTGCATGAATTCACACAGAAAACTTTTATTTCTCTTTGGCCACTATACTATACTTCAAAAATGAGCCTCCCATGGCAGAGTCACTCCTATGTGTGGGGAAGCACAGACTATGAGTTGTGATTAAACTCCATGTTCACCTGAAAGTTGTTCTGTTTTTCATATTTTAAATATTTTCCTATATTTTAAATTGTGAAAAAATTTAAACACACCCAAAAATAAAGTACAATAAAAATTATCTCTCTTCTAGGAATATAAACTGTTATTTTTGCTTCAGTTTTTCAATATAAGTAAATAAGACATTACAGATACACTAGAAGATCCAGCTGAAAATGGCCCAAGTTTAATTTTTCTCCACCTCTCCCCAGGAGCAACTGTTAACACGGTTTAAAGTTTGCGTGATTCTCTCTTTCCATGGTTTTACATTTTAATTACTTATTATCTATCCAAGAGCATATTGTATTGTATTATGGGTTTATCAAGTGGATGTGAATGTTATCATGCAATATGCAGTAGTTTGCTTTCACTTTCAATGCTTCTTTAAAAAAAAAATCTGTCTCAATTACTACTTACTGATGTTATTCATTTTCAACTACACTAGTTAAGTACACCATTGTATAAACACAACAGAATCTGCTCTTTCATCCAGGTATTGGATTTGTTTCCAATTGTTTATTTATGCCTTACTGTGATTATGATAGATTAGGACTTAATATTAGTAGCTAAATATTCTATTTTTTTAGTGTCCCCTTGCTTTTAAATTCCTAAATATGTTATTGGTGTTATTGTTGCTTCCAAATTTAAAGTCCTATTCATTTATCTTTTATTTTGATAATTCATATTTGGTTCTTTTATATAAACTTTTCCTTTTTTATATAATGTCCTATTTTTATGTTATGGTTTCTATTCTTCATCTCTGATCATCCTTTTAAAATACTTAGCGTCCTCTCTAGATTGCTCTTTATTGGAAATTGTTGGGCTGTTAACACATCCACTTGTGACTGTATTTTCATAGAATGACTTGTTTCCTTCCTCAAGAATTTCTTGATACTTTTTGACATCTTCAGTGGGAATTCTTTTCATCATGAGAGCTAACCTCATAGGGAAGCTCCACCCACATTTACCCAGCCTGGGTCTTCAGCTTTTGTGAATTAGACTTTAGTTTTACCTCACTGTTCAGGTTTGAACTCCTCGCGGTGTATGAAAATGGGATTTCTCTTCCTTATCTTTGAGATCGACACTCTCTTAAGGTTTCCTGTGGTTGTATATTTCATCCAGCATTTCTGGGTTTGGAAGAGCTGTGGGGGACTTCTACTTTCTAATGATTACTTTCAAATCCTTTCTCCAAGCTCTGTGGCCCCTGTGCCCTGGGCACAATCAACCCCTGTGCCAACAGAACCCTCCTGTGACTATAATGTAAAAGGAAGAGACTTTCTATTTATAACTTGTGATTTCTAGAAATTTCACTTATCCATTTTATCTGTTTCAATATCATTTTCCTTATTTATGCAATTTATTTTCCCTCTGAAATTTGAAATTCTTTTCTACATCTCATCCCTTGGATAAGAAACATTGAAAGGAAAACCTAAGGCTTCCAGAAAATGTGCATGGTTTTATTCATAAATTTAATTTATAGGAACATCATTTGTTTGAAAGCAATTATAGACATATTACTTTCTAAACTTATTTCATGTATATATTTGTTGTGATTCTTTTCTTAAGATTGTGTCCTTTAAAAACAAAATAGTCTTTGTAAATACCTTCTAGAAGTAAAAACCTTGTAATAATTTTCAAGGTAAGAGTTGAAATGAAATATGTAACAAAGGAGATTATCCTTGAGACTTTTTACTTGAGAGTTATACTCCCAATTGGAGGTTAATAGGAAAGAATACAACTTTACTGACCTGAGGTATTATGTCTGAATAACTGCCTTAAAATTGGGCAAGAGGAAAAGTACACTGCGTGGTGTTTTTTCCCCTAACATTCAATACCATTCAGGAAATTATCTCATTACATTCCAAGGCCTGATAGTATCAGCTATTTGCCAGTACTGACATAAGGATTTCAAAAACTGTAAGATCAAAAAAAATCTAAATCTACTTTAAATTAAGATAAAAGTTAAGCCGCCAGGATAAGCTGGCATCTGTTATACTGTTTTCCTGAAGCTGAAGAAAAATTGTATCTTTTAGACCCTCCTGAAAAATTAACTGCACAGAATTAGGAAACAACACTCATCTAAAGATACTCAATGGCCTCACCGAGGAAAAGAAACTCACGGACATCAATTCAGTGGCATTGCCAGGATTTGGTCCTGATTTTATCAAATTCCACATTCTGCACATTGTCCACTTCGTTGGTTTCCTCACATTACAGACGTCCGTGGTCTGGTATGCAGTAATGAGAAGGCCTCCGTCCTGGAACTCAAGAGATTTACGGTCAAGTCTGGACACTACCACCCCTAGTCTTCCCATTTGGGGTGTCTTAATGAGAAACAGCACAGAAGTCTTGAGAGCTGTAAGCTGGGAGCTGGCCTGGTACTGCTAGAATATGGTTTTCTATTGGACACGAATGGTATTACAGAGTACCAACACCGTCTGATCTCACTCTAGCGTGGTGATGGAGTGAGAAAAACACAAGAGCACTTTGCAATCGTATCTGATCCTAGACAAACAGAAGAACAACATGCAAATCACAGAAATATCCAAACATCTCCCACTCCCAGCTACAATGAGTGCCATATGCTGTTTTTGAAAAATCAGTTACAGCCTTATCCCCACTCTGCTCCTCTTGCATCCTAAATACAATTCAAATAGAATTATTCCTTTTCCTGATAATACCTATGCATAGAAAAGTTCTACTCCTTGAACCCTCCTTCAAGTCATCGAACTTAAAGCCAAACTCTGTAACAAATCTTCCTGGAGCCTCTTATTCTGATGCCCATACCTACCCATCAGGTTAATCGCCCCTGTTGCATCAAGTAATAAACCCAACTGCTTGTGACCTGAACTGTCTCTGGTGGCCCTTTGACTGGTGGGCATCAATACAGTTCCCTGCAATTTTACAGTTTACCCATCTACCAAAAGAGGAAACTGGACTAACAGCATCAGTCTAATACTCTCTAGGGCCTTTCCATTTTGCCATGCCACAGCCACCAAATAGTTTGCTATTTCTACCCCTTCTGATTTTGTATGATATTCACCAAACTCCTGAGAAACTACAATAATGATTGTTCCTATTTTTCACGAGAGAAAATTTACAATAATTAGCACAAGCACTGAGCTACAAGACAATTCTCCAGTGGTCTCAGAGAATGATTGAGAGTAATGTTGTTATATAACCTCTACAACTTTGAAGTCAGAAGTGCCAGATTCACACTATAAATAATCCTGTAATCATATATGCAGGCTTTATCATCTCTTCCTTCCTCTGGGGTTTTAACCATTTTATGGAAAGTTTGAAAGTAAAATTTTTGGCATGACAGTTTATAAATTAAATGTGGTTAAAAGTAACCGAGTGATTAAGCTTCATTCATGCAGCTGTAATGATGAAGTCAGTAAATAACATGCAATTTAATTACATTTCTGATACACATGATATGTAAGTTATGCACCATAATAATCACTTGAATTAGAAACCTTTTTCTATCTCTCATTGAAACTTGGTTGAATGGATCATTTGGAGTTAATAAGTTTTGATTAGAGAATGAAGATTACTCTCTCTGTAATTGGGATACATTTATTTAAATTCCAAAGAAGAAAGATATGAGAGGAAATGGTGCTAGTGAAGAGAAGAGATCCATATAGAATAATCAGAAGCAGATTGACAGCCAGACCAAAGAAGAATATGAACAAGGAGAGAGCAGCAGCATTGGCACAAGGAAACACCTGCAAAGATAACTTGTAAAGAAGCAGATCTTACTAACGATAAGAGGGCTATGCATTAAGATGGCCCTTTTGAATTATGGAAGCAAAGACATTCTTTGGAAAAGTTCTAAAGCATCCAGGAAGAAATCTGGGTAAAACAGAAATCTGGGCAATGGAATAACTAAAGTGTTTCTAGGAAACATGTATTTCCTCATATCAAAGGATATTTTAAAATGAAAATTTCAATCATTCTGCCAAATACATTTGCTGCTGGTGGTCTGAAAAGTGACTTCCTTTATTTTATCAAATAGGTGCATTTTTTTTAGGCAGCTAGACCTAGGTAATAATTGCAGATCTACTTGATGCTAAACAGATCATTCCTCTTCCATGTCCTCAATAAAGTAAGTCTTGAGCAGCCCACTGCCACCCAATGTCCACCTAAAGGATTATTCAAGAAGCAGTATTTGAGAGAGACCACCCAGGACCAAAAGATTACCTTTAGAGGACATATGAACTCCTCACCATGGGGATTTTCTAAGTTCCGCAACTTTACCAGTTTGGAATTCCAGAAATAATATACATTAGTTTAACCTCCTAAAAAGGAGCTGGGTGGCTTATAGTCACTATCACACCTTCACCTTTTCCTTCTGAATATTTGGAAGAACACATACTGAGAAGTTTCCTTACTCAGTATCCCTGACACGAGAATCAGTGGAGTAAATTTCTCTGGGGATTGAGCATTTTGGATCATTTCTATAGCTACATTTTCAAATTCACTAACCTTTTCTTCTGTAATGTCTGCATGCGTACATGCTAAGTCACTTCAGCTGTGTGTGACTCTTCGTGATCCTGTGGACTGCAGCCCACCAGGATCCTCCGTCCATGGGATTCTCCAGGCAAGAATCCTGAAGTGGGTTGCTATGCCTCCTCTAGGGGATCTTCCAGATCCAGGGACCAAACCCACGTGTCTTATGTCTCCTACATTGGCAGGTGGGTTCTTTACCACAAGGCCACCTGGGAAGCCCCCTATAATGTATAGTCAGCAGTTAATCTATCCAGTGTAATTTTCTTTTTAGGTAATGTATATTTCATTTTCAGAAGCTCAATTTATCTTCTTTATATCCTCCTTATCTCCCTTTGACTTGCTCGTATTTCTCTCTTCTTTCTTGAACATATACATTTATAACTTCTGTCATTCTTCATTCTTGTCATTTATATATATACACTTCTATTAAATACTTTTTCTCCTGTTTATGGATGAAGTTATCTTGCTTCTTGCAACAAGTGGTAGCTTATATTGGATTCTAGACATTATGAATTATACACTGTTGGGTTGAATGGCTTTTTTAAAAATTGTACTTTCTATAACTTTAAATATTTTGGGGACTCTGTTCACGAGTGCAGTAACATTACTTGGAATTAGTTTGATTCTTTGAACTTTTATTTTCTTAGAGTGAATCCAAAATGCCTTTAGTATAAATTTTGCCAAACTACTGAGGCAATACCTTTCTGAGGACTCTACTAAAGAATTTATGTGTTTCAGTTGTAAAGAACAGACTTTTGGACTATATGGGAGAAGGCGAAGGTGGGGTGGTTTGAGAGAATAGCCTTGAAACATGTATATTATGTAAAATAGATGGCCAGTGCAAGTTTGATGCATGAAGCAGGACACTCAAAGCCAGTGCTCTGGAACAACCCAGAGGGATGCAGTGAGGAGAGAGACGGGAGGAGGGTTCAGGACTGGGGGACACATGTGCACCCACAGCTGATTCATGTCAATGTATGGCAAAAACCATCACAATACTATAAAATAATTATCTTACAATTAAAATAAATCAATTAATTTAAAAATTTATGTGCTTGGTCATTTTTCACTTTAACTTATACCTAATGGAAAGACAGACTATGCACATGTTACATGTATTAGCTCACTTACTCCTTTAGTCTTCGGAGGTAGGTACACTGTTACTATTACCATTTCACAGATGATGAAACTGAGGCACCAAGATATCGAGGTCAGATAGCAGCTAAGAAGAAAAGCTATAACTGAACAAAAGCAATCTGGTTGCAAAGCTTATATTTTTAATCACTATGTAATCTGTTGTTGCTGTTTTCCTATCACTATTATTAATGGCAGGCAGAGAAACAAACTTTTAAGTTGATATCAAAGTGTACAAAGTAGTATGGCCTACTAAGGGAAATGGGACAAGACTTACCCTCTAAGCAGGTAACATATGGAGATATAGACAAGTAGGCAAATTAACAAGCACCCATGAGAGTGTGAAATGAAAGTGTTGGTAGCTCAGTTGTGTCCGACTCTGTGTGACCCTATGGACCATAGACTGCCAGGTTCCTCTGTCCATGGGATTTTCCAGGCAAGAATACTGGAGTCGCTGCCATTTCCTTCTCCAGGGGATCTTCCCGGCCCAGGGATCAAAGTCATATCTCCTGTGTCATTGGTAGGCAGACTTTTAACCACTGAGCCACCTGGGAATCCTTCTCAGAACTGGACATTGTCACAAACCAAGGGATGGGGAAGGAAGCCATACCTCTGGGGAGATGTTCTGCAAAGTCACACAACAGAGGCTGTAGATGTGTAATAGTAACACAGGAAGGGAGTGAAGAAATGAGAGTTTTCATCCAACCTACCATACTATTGCCCATTTTATTTTGTAAAGCAAGATTGTATTCACAATGGATATCAGGGACAAAAAAAAGAATAAAAGAGTGGGCCCTTGGGAACACAGAAATACTGACTTGACTTCTGCTGCTACTTCTACTTAGAAACAGAGAGAATCCATTTTAAAGCCTGCAGAGCCCACTCACTAGGACTGGGTATCATATGAACTGTGATTGTGTCATTTCATAACTTAAGAGTTACTTTGTACTAAAATCTCTCCTGGAATCTTAAGGAAGATTACACAGTTCAAATAGAGGTGAATTTCTGGTGAAAGTCTGCTGGAGACACATCTAGCAAAATTTTACACTCATACTAAAACAAAGTCGCCTATAAAATCTGAGCCTGCGTGCAAAGTGCTCTGCTATAAACGAAGAGCACACTCAGCATTACGGAATCTATATTCACATCCATCACCTCCTTTGCTTTTCAGAACAAATACTACATCATCTACCCCCACGTAGCCACCACCTAGAGAAGAGACACCCCCAAAACCACATACACCTGCACAGGAATATTAACACAGAAGAGTAAAAGAATGAAAGCATCTGGAATCCCAACTCCTTTCAGTTAAAGGGGGCACACCAAGTTGGATCAACCTCACTCTCAGCTTAAAAATAAACAGTCGCAACAAAAACCTAAAAATTGAAAACCAACTTCTTATCTCTACATCATAACATGTGAGATCTTATGATCTTGTTTACCTTAGGACACTGATGCTGATGATCGTTTTTCCACATTGGGTATCAGAATTATAAATAGATATGGTGAGCATGTGCTATGCTGTGCTTAGTCACTCAGTTGTGTTTGACTTTTTGTGACCCCACGGACTGTAGCCCACCAGGCTCCTCTGTCCATGGGGATTCTCCAGGCAAGAATACTGGAGTGGGTTGCTATGCCTGAGCATACATCCTTCTAATTCCTGTAATTCATGCCTATGTGTCCTGTGTTAACTCTGCCTCTGGGAAGAAATCTTCTGCCAAACAAGCCTCACTAAGGTATGATGTTGTCGTATAAAGTATCTAACATTTATCCCCCTGAAAATTATGTCTAGAGACCTGGCCCTGGTGCAGGGTCTCATCATCTTCTGTCTATATTATTACAATAGTTTCCTTCTTTCTCCTCCTCCTCCTCTTTCCTCTCCTTCTAACACCAGCTTCTCTCCATGGTTTTAGATATCTGCCATTCTCTCTAAAACACAGGTCTGATGATGTGTGTACTCTACTCCATCAGAGTAGCTGACAGTTAACTGGGATGCTGCCCTTCCCTGCCTGTCCCGCATTACCTCTAGTTATTCATTCAAAGCCTTCCACGCGTCACTGTTTCCCTCCAACCTGCATTTCCAGCCTCCTCTCCCATTAATTCCTTGATAGACCTGGGCCATGCACACTGACTGCTTGCTCTGGAGAAGGGAATGGCAACCCACTCCAGTATTCTTCCCTGAAGAATTCCATGGACAGAGGAGCCTGGCAGGCAAAAGTCCATGGGGTCGCTAAGAATCAGACATGACTGAGCAACTAACACAACACTCCCATTAATTCCTTGATAGACCCAGGTCTCCTGCACACAGACTGCTTGCTCTGTGACAGTGTCCTCCTCAACTTGGAGCCCTTTGATCACACCACCTCCCCAGCCTGGGAAACTCCCCCATCAGAACCCCGGCCAAGAGCACTGGTCCTGCAGTAGCTTTGCAGCCCACCAAAATGCTATAGTGTTGCAGCAGCTCCTGCAACCGTCTCCAGCAGTTTCCTGTCCTCATTAACCTGTCCCCAAGATCTTTCTTAAAGTCCAGACCACCTGACTTGCCTCTTGAGAAACCTATATGCAGGTCAGGAAGCAACAGTTAGAACTGGACATGGGACAACAGACTGGTTCCAAACTGGAAAAGGAGTACGTCAAGGCTGTATGTTGTCACCCTGCTTATTTAACTTCTATGCAGAGTACATCATGAGGAATGCTGGGCTGGATGAAGCAAAAGCTGGAATCAAGATTGCCGGGAGAAATATCAATAACCTCAGATATGCAGAGGACACCTTGATAACCCCATGAACAGTATGAAAAGGCAAAATTATGGGATACTGAAAGGGGAACTCCCCGGGTCAGTAGGTGCCCAATATGCTACTGGATATCAGTGGAGAAATAACTCCAGAAAGAATGAAGGGATGGAGCCAAAGCATTTAGACACTATATATCTGCATTTCAGGCCCTCTTTCAGCATGCTTTGAACCCAATGTGTCTGTCTGTAGGAGGAAACCACAGGATGAGTTTACAAACATTTTTCTGCAGATAATTTGCATACAACAGCAGCAGCAACAATGTAACAAGAAGCATCTGTTGGCATTTTTCACGTGTACATTTATCATGTGCTCAAAAGCACTTTATGGGAATGACCTCATTTAATCCTTATAAAATACCTCATATATAAAAATGAACAATACTTCCTTTTGTAGATGAGCAAAGAGAGGCCCAAGAGGTTGAGCAACTCCTCATTATCACTCAGTGAGAAAGTGGCCAGGCCAGGACCTGAAGCCAGCTCACTAGATTCCAATGCACATTCTCTTGTCTGCTTCACACCACTCTGCCTCCCATGAATGTGTCGTTTGCAAGTGTCTTGAGCAAGCTGCCTTTGAAAACTCAGGGATTATTTTTAGCTTTTCACATAGCATTTGTTGACTGAATGATTCGGGATTAAGTGCCTTATCTATAAATGTTATCGATAGTAATGCCTGGAACTGAGGTATCAGAAATCACCTTGTGATTCTAGGAAAGAGAACTGGATGTGAAAAAGAAAGCTGTACAGAGGTGCTTGCCCTCATCTGATGCTCTGGGGTTAATACCCTGTTGGAGTTATTTCTCCACTGATCTCCAGTAGCATATTGGGCACATATTGGCCTGGGGAGTTCATCTTTCAGTGCCCTATCTTTTTGCCTTTTCATACTGTTCATGGGGTTCTCAAGGCAAGAATACTGAAATGGTTTGCCATTCCCTTCTCCAGTGGACCACATAATATCAGACCTATCCACCATGACGCATCCGTCTTGGGTGGCCCCACACGGCATGGCTTAGTTTCACTGAGTTGGACAAGGCTGTGGTCCGTGTGGAATGGTCCACTGGATAATGGAAAAAGCAAGAGTTCCAGAAAAAAACGTCTATTTCTGCTTTTTGACTATGCCAAAGCCTTTGACTGTGTGGATCACAATAAACTGTGGAAAATTCTGAAACAGATGGGAAAACCAGACCACCTGACCTGCCTCTTGAGAAATCTATATGCAGGTCAGGAAGCAACAGTTAGAATTGGACATGGAACAACAGACTGGTTCCAAATAGGAAAAGGAGTACGTCAAGGCTGTATATTGTCACCCTGCTTATTTAACTTCTATGCAGAGTACATCATGAGAAATGCTGGGCTGGAAGAAGCACAAGTTGGAATCAAGATTGCCAGGAGAAATATCAATAACTTCATATATGCAGATGACACCACCCTTATGGCAAAAAGTGAAGAGGAACTAAAAAGCCTCTTGATGAAAGTGAAAGAGGAGAGTGAAAAAGTTGGCTTAAAGCTCAATATTCAGAAAACGAAGATCATGGCACCTGGTCCCATTACTTCAGGGCAAACAGATGGGGAAACAGCAGAAACAGTGTCAGACTTTATTTTGGGGTGCTCCAAAACCTCATGCAAAGAGTTGACTCATTGGAAAAGACTCTGATGCTGTGAGGGATTGGGGTCAGGAGGAGAAGGGGATGACAGAGGATGAGATGGCTGGATGGCATCACTGACTCGATGGACGTGAGTCTGAGTGAACTCTGGGAGTTGGTGATGGACAGGGAGGCCTGGCGTGCTGCGATTCATGGGGTCGCAAACAGTCGGACATGACTGAGCAACTGAACTGAACTGAAAGTCACTGCAGATGGTGATGGCAGCCATGAAATTGAAAGACGCTTACTCCTTGGAAGGAAAGTTTTGACCAACTTAGACAGCATATTCAAAAGCAGAGACATTACTTTGCCAACAAAGGTCCGTCTAGTCAAGGCTATGGTTTTTCCAGTGGTCATGTATGGATGTGAGAGTTGGACTGTGAAGAAAGCTGAGCACCAAAGAATTGATGCTTTTGAAGTGTGGTGTTGGAGAAGACTCTTGAGAGTCCCTTGGACTGCAAGGAAATCCAACAAGTCCATCCTAAAGGAGATCAGTCCTGGGTGTTCATTGGAAGGACTGATGCTGAAGCTGAAACTCCAGGACTTTGGCCAACTCATGCAAAGAGTTGACTCTTTGGAAAAGACCTTTATGCTGGGACGGACTGGGGGCAGGAGGAGAAGGGGACGACAGAGGATGAGATGGCTGGATGGCATCACCAACTCGATGGACATGAGTTTGTGTGAACTCTGGGAGTTGGTGATGGACAGGGAGGTCTGGTGTGCTGCGATTCATGGGGTCGCAAAGAGTCAGACATGACTGAGCGACTGTACTGAACTGAGTATCTAAATGCACTATGTATCTGTATTTATATTATATTATATATATGCCGATATAGTGAGTATTCAACAAATGATGCCTCAACCATTGATCCCTCTTTTCCTTCCTATGTATCCAATTATCCTACGTATCCAATAAAGAGGGAATGCTGCTGCTGCTGCTGCTAAGTCGCTTCAGTCATGTCCGACTCTGTGCGACCCCATTGATGGGAGCCCACCAGGCTCCCCCATCCCTGGGATTCTCCAGGCAAGAACACTGGAGAGGGTTGCCATTTCCTTCTCCAATGCATGAAAGTGAAAAGTGAAAGTGAAGTCACTCAGTTGTGTCCAACTCTTAGAGACTCCACAGACTGCACCCCACCAGGCTCCTCCATCCATAGGATTTTCCAGGCAAGAGTACTGGAGTGGGGTGCCACTGCCTTCTCCCAAAGAGGGAATGAGACACTAACAATTCAAAACGTTTGATAATCCAAAAATAATACATACTTCGCTTATTAGAAGGGCATTTTATACCCTTTAGCAGAAGAATATGTTCAATGTTCATAAAATTTGTCAGAGATCCTTTCATTCAATCAGCAAATGCTAATTGAGACTATGGTCACAGCTGGCACTGTGTTGATTGTCCATAATACCCAAGGAACCACTTATCTTGGACCTCCTGAAGTTTAAATCCTAATGGTGGCATCGAGAACCACTTTATGGCTTTCCTGGGCCATAGACACTTTTGTGTGCCTTTTCCTCAATAAAAATATATTCAAAACTCTATTTTATGGATGTGTTGGCATAAAAGTGAATTATGAATACTATAAGTTAAAATATTTGACCTAGAAATTCATTTTTTGTCTTTTAATTTTAGAAGGATGTTTAAAAAACATTTTTGTAGACCCTCCAGAGTATCTTGGCCCTAGGCACTGTGTCCAAGGGAGAGGTGGCAACAAAGTAAAGTGAATATGGGAATAAAATATTCCAAGTTTTTTTTGACTGAACAATTTGAAGGTCAGGTGCAGACATCATGACATATGACATCAAAACAGTTTGGCAGGCATCTCCTAAACAAGGACATTCTCCTATGAAGCCACAATATCACTGTCACACCTCAGAAAATAATTCATGAAACTACTGTACTTTAGCCTATGTTACTGAATCCCACATCATACAATTTTTGTGTTTTATATTGACATTGAAGGCAGGAGGAGAAAGGGATGACAAAGGATGAGATAGTTAGATAGCAGATGGACATGAGTTTGAGCAAGCTCCGGGAGTTGGTGATGGACATGGAGGTCTGGAGTGCTGCAGTCCATGGGGTCGCAAAGAGTCAGATACAACTGAGTGACTGAACCAAACTGATTGATACTTCTCTCCTGAACCTAAATTCTATTACCTAATTTACACTATTTGCCACAACTTTATGTTTGGGTGACACTTGACTAGGTCAAAATACTCTCATTTTTAATGCTTAAAACGCTTCTGCTGGACTGTTAGTGATGCTTTATTGAGACACACAGTTCTCTAGCCTATATTCTTTTGCTGTCATCCTTTGATAATTTTTTTCTTTCTCCCCAAAATCCTTATCCCATACTCCTCTTCAGAAGTTTTTTCATGAATCCAGTTGCCTAGGTTGAAATATGAGGAAAGATAACTGTCGTATTCCATCGGCTGGGTATCATTTTATAAAGTGCAAGATAGTCACTGAAGCCAGCAGGACGAGGTAATCATAGATCTTATCTCCACTGTCTTATCACAGTATATCCTTCAGAATAAACGGGCATAAACTGAGGGCAAAACTTCAATATAAATGTGTGATGATTTCATGACCTGGTGAAGGCAGCTTGGGAGAACAACTAAAGCTGTTGTCAATATACAGGCTTAAAAACCAATTTGGACACATCTACTTAAATCATCCTAACCTCTCTAGCCAAGGTTCCAGCTGAAAATCAGAGATGGTAACAATACTTCTGTAAGATCAAATGAGATAACCTCTGTGAGGCACCTAACATATAGACTCTACACAGTGTCTGTCTCCCTCCCTCTTCCCTATCTTTCCCTTTGTGTTTCCCTAAGACCATCCCCAAGGACAGTTCCCACAAAAAGAGTTATGCCTCCCCTAAAACCTTCATTCTTTCCACACAAAAGTCTCTAATTGGGGTCCTGTTGACAAGTAACAAAATAATAACTAATAAGAGAGAATTCTGGAGACAGATATTAGGCTTAAGTGAAATGTGTGAAACAAAATATTCAACATTTTCAGTACTGGAAAACATGTAATCAAGATTTCATTTGCTAAAGCAGGCAAATAATACTTCTATCATGCAGAACGATAAGGAAGGAAAGTCACCATGTGTAAATAAATGTCTTATCCTGACTAGTTCAACCTAATGCATTCAACGTGGCCACAACTAAAATTACATGCTTCCACTTCTAAGAATATGGAGTAGAAATACTTCCTCCTATTCCTCCTGCCAAGTACAACTAAAAACTCTGGACATGGGACTTTCCAGGCAGTCCAGGGATTAAGACCACCTTCCAATGCAGGGGGTGCAGTTTGACCCCTGGTTGAGGAATCAAGATCCCACATGCCTCAAGGCCAAAAACCAAAACATAAAACAGAAGCAATGCTGTAACAAGTTCAATTTAAAAAAAAAAAAAAAAAAACTTTTTAAATGGTCCACATCAATAAAAAAAATAAATCTTAAAATAAAATAATAAAAAATAAAATCTCTGGCCATAATACACAAAGACAAGGAAACCCTGAAAGGTGGAAAGAAGACCAATTAGGCTCAACAGAACCAGGGGAAGGACACAGTGGTAAGTTCCTTGAATCTTCTTTTTGCCTCAAATATCCCAAGCCAAACAACCAGAAACATCCACAAGTAAAAGAATAAATAAACTTACTCTCTCTCAATCCAAGAACCAAATCAGGGGCGGCCTAAGAAGAGTTTCACATAATAACTGCTCTGTTGTAGCCAAACACCAGAAAAACAATACAAAACTGTGGCTCCAACCCCCGTCACCAAAAGCCCAGAAACGGCTGAGTGGAGAATTTATATTTCTATGCTTAGAAGGCTACAATACCACACCAACGTGCTGTTACAGAAGGCCAAGTAGAGAGCTGGAAATTTCATCCCCTCTGCCTGCCTGGCAGACTAGTCCATGGGGTCGCAAAAGTTAGACATGACTGAGCAACTAAATAACAAAAAACAACAACCACCCCCATCACCACTGCAACCCATGAGTTTTAAAAACTCAGTGTAATCTGCCATATTACACACTAAAGAAGAAGAAAAAAAAAAATCACGTAATTAAATCAATGCTGCAGAAAAAGCAACTGACAAAATTCAACACCCATTCATAGTTTTAAAAAAGTAATTTCAGAATAATGGCAATAGAGGAGAACTTCCTCAACTTGATGAAGAGTATCTACAAAAAAATAAATAAATAAACTTGCAGCTAACATTATACTTAACGGTCAATGACAGAATGCTTTCTTTCTAAGGCTGAGAACAATTCAAGGATGTCTACCCACACCACTATTATCCAACAGAGCATTGAAAATGCTAGCTAGTGCAAGAAGACAAGAAAAAGAAGTAAAAGCCATGCAGATCAAAAAGGAAAAAAATTAAAATGCTTGCAGATGACATTATAGTTTACAGAGAAAATGCCCAAGAATCTGAAAAAAAAAATTATGGAATAAATAAGTTCAGCAAGGTCATGAAACACAAGAAAACATACAAAAATCAGTTATACTTTTATATATTAGCAATGAGTATATAGACACCAAAAGTAGAAATTCAATACCATTTCCAATTGCTCAAAAAAATGAAAAACTTATATGTAAATCTAACAAAACACGTACAGGATATGCATGCTGAAAACTATATAATACTGAGAAAAGAAGGAAGAAAAGAAAGAAGGAATGAAGGGGGAGGAAAGCGGGAATAGGAAAAGGAAGGAAAATCTAAACAAATGGAGAGATGCACTACATTTATGAACTGGAAGACTAAACACAGTAAAGATGTCAATTCTCCCCAAATTGATGTACAGCTGTGACAAAATTTCTACCAAAACCCCAGCAATATCTTTTGTAGATAGACAAAATGTTTCTAAAATTTATGTAGAGACATAAAGGAACTATAAAAGTAAAACAATTTCAAAAACAAAAAACTAATATGAAGAATCAGTCTACTCAATTTCAACATTTACTATTTGGCTACAGTAACCATTACAATGATATTACCAGAGGAATACATAGATCAACTGGACAAAGCAGAGAGCCCGGAAACATACTCGTACAAACATGCCCAACTGACTTTTGACAAAGGTACGAAATCATTCAATGGAGAAAAGATTGCCTTTGCAATAAATTGTGCTCAAGCAATTGAAGACCTATCAACACAAAAATAAGAAAAAAGAAACATATAAAGTTAAACCAAAATGGATCACAGACTTAAATGTAAACTATAAAACTTTTAGAAAAAAGGAAACATGAGAAACATCTTTGGAACACAAGTCTAGGTAAAGGGCCCTTAGGCTTGACACCAAAAGTTTAATCCATGAAAGGAAAATTTGATAAGCTGAACTTCATTTTAAAACTTTTGCTCTACAAAAGACCCTGTTAAGAGAATGAAAAAACAAGCTACAGACTGAGAGAAGATACTTGCCACATATCTGACAAAGAACAAGCATATGATGAACTCTCAAATATCAACAGTAAAAAACAACAACAACAACAAAACCAACATTCCAATCACAAAATGGGCAAAAGGCATAAACAGATATTTCACCAAAGAAGATACACAGACTGCAGATTAGCACATGAAAAGATGTTCAATATCAACAGCCACTAGTGAAACAAAGTTAAAACCATAATGCGTCGGACACGACTGAAGTGACTTAGCAGCAGCAGCAGCGTTATCACTACATGTCTATCAGAACAGCTAATTTATTTTTAAAAATGACAACATCAAACGTAGGTGAGGATGTAGAGGAAGTTAATTACTCATACGTTACTGGTGTGAATGTAAAATAGTACAGTCACTCTGGAAAACAGTTTGGCAGTTTTGCAAAAATAAAATAAAATAAACTTTCAAATCATCCAGCAAGAGCAATCTTATCCCAAAGAAATGGAGACATGCTAACACATACACACACACACAAATATATATATTTATATATGTATACACACACACACACACACACATAAATGTTTATTGAAACTTTCTTTGCAAAAATTGGAAACAACCCAGACCTTCTTTCAGTGGTGAATGGTTAAACTATATATCCTTACTACAGAATACTACCCAGAAATAAAAAGGAATATTGATAAATAAAAAGGAATATCAATAAATATTGATTAATAAGGAATAAATAAATAAGACACACTAAATAAATCACAAGAGAATTGTGCAGAGTGGGAAAAAACAATCCTTAAAGGTTGTATCTTGTATGATTCTACTTATATAACACTCTTGAAATGTCAGGTATACAGAACTGGAGACTAGCTTCATGGTATCTGGTAGTTAAGGAAGGAGTTGCCTTAGAAGGGAAGTGGGTGTGGCTAAAAAAAAGCAACATGGGCAATTCCTTGTGGTGATGGAAATGGTCTGCTCCTTGACTGTCAGGGCCCATATCCTGTTGCCATATTGTCCTACAGTTTAGGGTAAAGGGTATGTGAGATCTCTCGATACTATTTCTTACAACTGCATGGGAATCTACAAATATCTCAAAATAAAAAGCTTAAACACACACACAATATGCATTGTTTGTCAAGAAGCCGTTTCTATTCTTGATAACCCAGATGTTCATTAAACTTGTGACTCTAAGCAGGGACTCAGGACTTCACACCCAGGCTGCGTTGGCCAAATTCACCAGTTCTCCAACAAACACTGCTTTGAAATGATGTCACTGGAAACAGAGTGAGCCTTGATTATCTGCAGAGCTCATTAAATAATATTTGTCAGCTGATCTGGCTATTTGGGTGGTTGCTCTGACTTGATGTCATGCTGTACTATGAGCTCCTGAACCAAATCTATACCTCAGCAGTTTGTGCCTCCATCAACTCCCATCCTAGCCCCAAAGAGTGGCTGTCAACCATGGCTGAGCATCAGAACTGCCTGAGGAGTCTGTAATTTAATCAGCTGGGGCTGAGACTCAAGTATTATTTAGAAGTTCACCAGGAGATCCACAAGCTGCCAGAGTTGAAAGCCACTGATCCAAAACAAATAGACAAAAATCCACCATCCCATTAGAAAATGGCCAATGATATCGATTTTAAGAAACAACAGCCAAAGGACTTTCCTACCAGTCCAGTGGTTAATTTCACCTTCCAATACTGGGGTTGGGGATTCTACAGCCCCAGTGCCTCATAGCCAAAAACCAGAACACAAAACAGAAGCAATATTGTAACACATTCAATAAAGACTGCAAAAATGGTCCATATCAAAAACAATAATAAAAACACCAAGCATTTAAAAATAAATAACAGCCAATGTTTGCAAGAATGAGGAGAAACCTCCATTCTCATTCATTACCAGAGAATAAAATCATTTCCAAACCTTTCTGAAGGGCAGTTTGACATCTCTGTGGAAATATTCCAGCAAATACAGTGGAGACACCAGCGTCCTGGAGGAGGCTGGAGAGAGAGCTCGGGGATAGTTCTCACCCACTGGCCTCCTCAGTCTCAGGGGAGGAACTCAGTCAGCCCCCACAGGTGTGCTGCATTACGAACCTGACCTTCAGGCAGCAGCTTGTGATGTATGAAGAGGCCTCTTTCAGAGAAAGGTAGAGATAGGCTTTTCAATCTGCTTCATCTGGGCTGAGCTGGGGGCGAGGGCCAGGGGTAGTCACAGCCAGTCCTTTTCAAAAACCGTTTCTTACGATGGAAATATTACTCAGAAATAAGAAGGAACACATCTGAGTCAGTTCTAATAAGATGGATGAACCCAGAGCCTATTATGCAGAGTGAATTCAGTTCAGTTCAGTCACTCAGTCGTGTCGAGTGACCCTTTTTCACGAGTCAACTCTTTGCGACCCCATGGAGTGCGCACACCAGGCCTCCCTGTCCATCATCAACTCCTGAAGCTTACTCAAACTCATATCCATTGAGTTGGTGATGCCATCCAACCATCTCATCCTCTGTCATCCCCTTCTCCTCCTGCCCCCAGTCCCTCCCAGCATCAGGGTCTATTCCAGTGAGTCAGTTCTTCATATCTGGTGGCCAAAGTATTGAAGTTTCAGCTTCAGCATCAGTCCTTCCAATGAATATTCAGGACTGATTTCCTTTAGGATAAACTAGTTGGATCTCCTTGCAGTGCAAGGGACTCTCAGGAGTCTTCTCCAACACCGCAATTCAAAAGCATCAATTCTTTGGCACTCAGCTTTCTTTATAGTCCAACTCTCACATTCATAAATGACTATTGGAAAAACCAAAGCTTTAATTAGACAGACCTTTGTTGGCAAAGTAATGTCTCTGCTTTTTAATATGCTGTCTAGGTTGGTCATAACAGAGTAAAGTAAGTCAGAGAAAAAGATCATATATTAATGCATATATAGAGAATCTATAAAAACGGTACTGATGAACCTATTTGCAGGGCTGCAGTGGAGATGCAAATGTGAAGAATGGAACTGCGGGGAGAGAGGGAGAAGGAGAGAGTGGGACAAACGGAGACAGTAACATGGAAACAAATACATATAATATGTAAAATAGATAGCCAGTGGGAATTTGCTGTATGTCTCAGGGAACTCAAACTGGGGCTCTGTGACAACCTGGAGGGGTGGGATGGGAAGGGAGGTGGAAGGAAGGTTCAAGAAGAAGGGGACATAATGTATACCTATGGCTAATTCATGTTGATGAATGGAAGAAACCAACACGATACTGTAGAGCAATTATCCTTTAATTTCAAATAAATACATTTAAATATAACTGGTTCCTGGCTTGCTATAGCCTTGTGAGTCTCTGAGACGCCAAGTCCCCTTGGCTTTCTGAGCTGAGGGACCTGTCTCCCAGGTGGCAGTTTTAAAAGCTGGGTTGCTTAATGTTGAATCCAAGTCCTTCACTCCTCAAGGAGAAATTGGGAGTTGTAAGATCCCACTGAAGTGTAGGTGACTGAGCCACGGGAAGGTTTAGAGTAAGAGTGTATCTCAGCCTGTCCAACCCTTCTTGATGTGGGTTTTTTCCCATTCATGATGTGTAAGAGTCATTCAGCTAGTTTCTGGATTTCTTTTGGAGGGAACTGCTCCATATGTGGAGAAGGAAATGGCAACCCACTCCAGTGTTCTTGCCTGGAGAATCCCAGGGATGGGGGAGCCTGGTGGGCTGCCCTCTATGGGGTCGCACAGAGTCAGACAGGACTGAAGTGACTTAGCAGCAACAGCAGCAGCAGCTCCATGTGTAACTATAGGTTTCGTGTGCATAGGAGGATGTGAGTTCAGGAGCCCCCTGTGATGTTATCTTACATTGGAACTATCCTCTTTTCATTTCTTAAAATCAACAGTGTGGCTCTCTGCCCTTAAAGATAGGTGGCACGTGACTAGTCCTGCTGGCATTAGAGCTCCCAGGATCTTCCTTTATTAATCCTTACAAATGCATGTGAATCTATAATTATCTCAATAAAAAGTTCAATAAAAAGCAAAGGACTAGTCACAGGGTTCATTGATCACCTAACAGAATCATATATACCAACTGTATGATGAAATTTATGCCATGGCTCTTACATAGTTCACTTCACCTAAGTTAGTTTTGTGGTATACTTATATTTAGGCTGCTCATTTCTGTGACACTTTATTTCTTCAGCTGTTAATTTTTGGTGTTTCTTCCCCCACTGTGACCAGCTTTCCTGTTGTTTATTGCTAATAGTACTTTTATCTCTTTGTTATTATTGTTTCTTCATAAAAGAACTTTAAAATCTGCAATAAAATAGCTTTCCACACAAGGAAATAAAAAGTGAATATAGCACACTAGAAATACACACAAAAATTCCTGCCCTTGGTCATTCGTTTTTAATAGTGACAAACACTATTTTAGGTACTAAAGATACAGTAGTAACTTAAACAAAGTTCCTGCCTTCATGAAGGTCACAGTCACCCAGGCTAGAAAGAAAAATAAGTATGCAGTATGACATCATGAGTGAGTGAGTGTCACGCAGTCATGTCCGACTCTTTGCGACCCCATGGACTATAACTCACCAGGCTCCTCTACCCATGAAATTCTCCAGGCAAGAACCCCCATGGAGTGGGTTGCCATGCCCTCCTCCTCCAGGGGATCTTCCTGACACAGAGATCGAACCTGGGTCTCCTACATTGCTAGCAGATTCTTTACCACTGAGCCACTAGGAAAGCTCAATATAATATCATACTAAACACCAAAAAAAAAAAAAAATGCATTGGGGTAATTATTGATAGAGAATGATGGGGCTCTCATGTAGACAGGGTGATTGGTCCTATACAACTTGTCTGAAGAGATGACATTTGAGCAGAGATCTGAATAACATAGTAGAAAATGTATAGAATGTAGCTCATACTCATCAAGAGAAAAATCAATACCAGCCTTTCCTCAACAGATGCTTATTAATTCTTGATTTCCAGAAGAATTAATAGAGAAATGGGTCCTCAACTGAACAAAATTATCTTTCAATCCAAAAGCTGAAGACATTTTGTTAGATGTGCTGCTGCTGCTGCTGCTAAGTCGCTTCAGTCATGTCCGACTCTGTGCGACCCCATAGACGGCAGCCCACCAGGCTCCTCTGTCCCTGGGATTCTCCAGGCAAGAACACTGGAGTGGGTTGCCATTTCCTTCTCCAATGCATGCAAGTGAGAAGTGAAAGTGAAGTTGCTTAGTCGTATCCGACTCTTCGAGACCCCATGGACTGTAGGCTACCAGGCTCCTCCGTCCATGGAGTTTTCCAGGCAAGAGTATTGGAGTGGGTTGCCATTGCCTTCTCCATTTGTTAGATGAAGAAGGGTCAAATACTTAACTCCCCACTCTTTCATTCTCCCTGCCTTTGATATTTTTTAAAAGCTTGTCTAACTCTAAAATTTTTTAAAAAAGGCACCACTGTAATGAACATTGCAATTAAGAGATGCATCCCCAGGAAACTAACACCCTTTGAGCTGCTGTGATGTTGGCCTTTTCCTGATTTGAGGTCAATCGAGTAACAGTGTCTGCATCTTCCAGGGAAATTCCTGCATGTAAAATCGTTTGACTCACTCTGGCTCCCCTGAATCCTCCTAAGGAGCTCAATCTGCAGATCAGAGCGAGTTACTCCTTTTCAATTAACTCTCTTTCAGACTCAATCATTGTCCTTGTCTTCATTTATGTCAAATGGTGCTCCCTGTGGAGACAAGCAGCTGGTTATTCTGAGCTAACTCAGATAATCCTTATTAAAATAACTGCCTCCCTTATGCAAATCCATCCATCACCTTCACCTTGATAGGCCCCTGTCAGCCTAGATCGGGTGCCACCTCTGGGTCCCAAATAGTAGGCCTCCTCCCTACCCACCCCACAACACTGCACCATCAGCATGGGGACTTGTCTGCAAAATGCAAGCTGCATGTGGAGATTTCGAGCCATTCACATCTTTGGAAGTTCAATTCAAGTTAGGAAATGTTAGCTGAACAAATATTATAGGTTCTGCGGAAACAGGTTTGGAATCCCAGGATAGCTTTGCCTAAAAGGTTTCCTTGGAGACAACAGGGCATATCCTAGGCTTGTTTCTGGTATCTAGGTGGATAAATGCCAGATCTGTGTATCTGTGAGACAATAACCTTAGTGAGTGAATTGGAGGGGGATACGAACTTTGAGATCTGATCAACTCTAGGGTCAGTGTGAACACCTATGTTGGAAGGTAGGAGTTAACAGTTTCTGTTCAATACAGGAAATTGTCTGAAATAAAAGAAGAGGAGTCATGGGAAAAGGAGGTCCTGGCAGCTCCAAAGACCTTCTTCAGCCCTTCTATCACCCGATCCTTGTCAGGTTACTCTCTAAGCTCCTCTTGGAATATATACAAGCCACCATCTATCTTTCTCTCTCTCTCTTTTTTTTTTTTTGCTGCATCAGGTCTTATTTGAGGCACACAGGATCTTCACTGCATCGTGTGGAATCTTTTCAGTGTACCACACACGCTCTCTTGTTGCAGCCTGCAGGCTCAGCATCTGCAGGGCACAGGTTTAGGTGCTACGTGGCATATGGGGTCTTAGTTCCCTGGCCAGGGAGCACGTCCCCAGATTGCAAGGTGGATTCTTTACCACTGGACCTCCAAGGAAGTCCCAAGCCACTGTCTCTTGACTTTAGAAGTGATCCATCTTGGCCTCTAAATTCAAACTCACATTAGCATTGACAGTGAATGGGGACAACATTTGCAGCAACACGGGTGCAACTAGAGATTATTATACTAAGTGAAGTATGTCAGAAAGAGAAGAAAAATACCATAGGCTACCACTTATGTGTGCACTCTAAAATATGGCACAGATGAACCTACCTACAGAACAGAAGCAGACTCACAGACATGGAGAACAGAGTTGTGGTTGCTACGGGGAGGGAGGAAGGGAGAAGGACGGGCTGGGAATCTGGAGTGGGTAGATGCAAACTGTTACATTTAGAATGGATAAACAACAAGGTCCTACTGTATAGCACAGGGAACTATATTCAATATCCTGTGATAAACCATGATGGAAAAATATAAATAAATAAATTAAAATGTTTGCAAAAAAGAAAGAAAGAAAGTGAATGGGGCCAAAACAAATCATCCCCTGACGTGACCTGCATGAGGATTGTTCCTGAGAGCAGTGTTGGTCTCTACAAAATGGCACGATGGTGAGCCTGTCATGGGCAGCGAGGAGCTAGCGAAGTAGGCAGTATGACTGGAGACTATTTACTTCTCATATATGTTCACTTGGCATAACGCATAGAGAAGGCAATGGCACCCCACTCCAGTACTCCTGCCTGGAAAATACCACGGATGGAGGAGCCTGGTAGGCTGCAGTCCATGGGGTCAATAAGAGTCAGACACGACTGAGCGACTTCACTTTCACTTTTCACTTTCCTGCATTGGAGAAGGAAATGCCGCCCACTCCAGTGTTCTTGCCTGAAGAATTCCAGGGACAGGGGAGCCTGGTGGGCTGCCATCTATGGGGTCGCACAGAGTTGGACACGACTGAAGCGACTTAGCAGCAGCAGCAGCATAATGCATCCTCAGGTGGATCCCACTGTACAGAGAAAGGATTTGGGAAAGGATGGCCAATCTACAATTTGGGAAAGAATGAGCAATCTGAAAAGTCACTGGAGGGCCCATAGGCTTGGGATTGCATAAAGCCTCCTTCCTTAAGTAGATAACAAATTAAAATCAAGGACCATGAGTAAGAGACATATAATAAGGAATGTCAAAAGAGGGAAAAGAGCTGTGAGTATTGCTACCAGAACAGTAATCACCAGCCAGAACATAGAGGGGATTGAAGACAGGATGAGCTGAAGATTCCCTGACATAAGACAGGAAATATCTACTGGCACAACCTTCCCCGCCTGGGGAAGGTATTCTACTCTGCTGCTGCTGCTGCTGCTGCTGCTAAGTCGCTTCAGTCGTGTCCGACTCTGTGCGACCCCATAGATGACAGCCCACCAGGCTCCTCTGTCCCTGGGATTCTCCAGGCAAGAACACTGGAGTGGGTTGCCATTTCCTTCTCCAATGCAGAAAAGTGAAAGTGAAGTCGCTCAGTCGTGTCTGACTCTTAGCGACCCCATGGACTGGAGCCTACCAGGCTCCTCTGTCCATGGGATTTTCCAGGCAAGAGTACTGGAGTTTGGGAACCTGGAAGGACTATGAAGCATGGTTACCAAATCAACAGAAATTCCAACATTTGCTCATTTCCTAAGTAAGTTTCCTTCTAATCAACTGTGACAAAAGACTTTGTAGGTAGACAATCCAGGCTGTGGTGGGGGTGTCTGTTTCCTTGATTTTGTCTAATCTATCACCCATACCCTAGCCCAAAAAGTTGTTCTCTGTGTTAGTTGCTCAGTCGCGTCTTTGTGACCCCATGGGCTACAGCTCACCAGGCTCCTCTGTCCATGGAATTCTCCAGGCAAGAATGCTGGAGTGGATAGTCATGCACTTCTCCAGGGGATCTTCCCAACCCAGGGATCAAACCTGGGTTTCTTGCATTGCAGGAAAATTCTTTACCCTCTGAGACACAAGGGAACTGTTCTGTAGCCTAAAGGTATTTTTGTCATTCGTGTTCCAGTAATCATTCAACATTTTCCCACTGCAATACATAGCAAGTTCAAAATCTTTAACATGGCTTATGGAGCCTAAACAATTTCTCTTTCCAACTTTTCTCATCATTGTCCATGTACAGTCATCCTGTACACAAAGGGCACATTTCCCCATGAATGAGCCAGGCTTTCTCATTTCAGATGATTCCCTCTGCCTGGTTCCCCCACTGCATCACGAAGCTAACTCCAGTCCAGCCTTCAGGTTGCAATTTAGATTTTACTTTTTCTGGAATTCTTTCCTTACATTGCATTACGGGAGGATTAAGGAAATTAACAATTTCCCTAAATCCCCCAAATAGCATTCTGAATCTCTCCTCTGTGCTCCCACAGAATCTCACATTCATTCCACAATGGTGTTTATCACACCATATTATTAGTGTTAATTTACCTATAATACCTCCCCTGTCTGTAAATTTCTTGTGGGAAGATACTACATCTTGTTTATATGCCCAACACAATAAGATCTCTTAAATGAATAAATATATGAATGAAAACAGCTTTGTCACTAAGAGGCGGGAGACTCACATTCAAGTCAACATTTCACTATTTAACCTTGTTTTCAAGCAAATGATAAACTCCCTGTAGAAAAGAAAATACAGGTAGAAATATCATCCTCTGCATAAAACTAGCAGCTGGATTGGGCATCCCCTTGTGGTCCTGTCAACACTACAATCAACAGCTCCATTTGCAAAAGACTGTAAGATACATTGGGTTGTTCTAAAATACATACAAGGCAAGCACTCCTGGGTACTGTGAAGAATAGGAAAGATGAATGGTCTCTATAAATACACAGATTCAAAAAATTTCTGTTCTAATCGCTATGAGAAGGAGCGAATGAACTGAAATGACCAGTAGAGTAACAGGAATTCTTGGCCAGACTATGCCCCAGATCAGTTTTCTAAAATACAAGTGTTATCAAAAAACAACTAGCCTTGGGAACTGCCTGACAGTCCAAAGGTTAGGACTTGGCCTTTTCACTGCCTGAGGGCCTGGGTTCAGTCCCTGGTCCAGGAACTAAGATCCCATAAGCCTTATGGAGCAGCCAAAACCAAAAAGTGCCCTTAATTATTGTTGATGGTCAGTCTCTAAGTCGTGTCCACCTCTTTGTGACCCCCTGTGGACTGTAGCCCACCATGCTCCTCTGTTCCTGAGATCCTCTAGGCAAGAATACTGGACTGGGGTGCCATTTCCTTCTTCTGGGGATCTTCCAGGACCAGGGATTGAACCTGTGTCTCCTATACTGGCAGGTGGATTCTTTACCACTGAGCCACCAGGGAAGCCCAGCCTTAATTAGGTAGGACTATGATCTTTGTTTCTGGCTACAAAGAGTCTCTCTATGGGGTTGCAAAGTGTGGGCCATGACTGAGCGACTAAACAACATGATCTTTGTTGATGAGAATTTATTAATTTTAAGCACAGTTTCCAGTTTTCATTCTGGCTGTCAATTGGGCCACCTTCCAAGAGTGAAGACTCACAAGGGCAGAATTTGAGCATTTCCCAGCGCTAACCTCCACTTCACCTCTGTCAGGCTTAGGCAAAGGTAGGATCCTCTCTGTTCTAGCAGCGTTCTGTCCCTGTTTTAGCTGGCATGCAAATATTGAGTGTGATCCATCATGTTTTGTTTAATAGAGTCTCTGAGAGAAAGGAAAAAGGAAATTGCTGTGAATTAAATGTCCTTGTCTCTTCAGGCAAGGAGATAAAAGTTCTGATTGATTGCCAAGATAGCTGGAAATGGAAGTATTAACGCAAAACAATGATTTTGTTATGTTCCTATTCTCTGGAGTGTTGCAAATGGCAGAGAAAATTTTATTTCAGAAATAGATTAAGAGAGATTCTCTTCCTTGCCAGAAGAAGCAATTTTGGCGGAATCAAGATGCAGAAGGTGAAGAACTGAGGGGTAGGACCTGGAGATCAACATACCAGTTCTGGCCAAGCTTGGTGGCCTCAGTGGCTTTGCACAAGCCATTTATTGCCCTGAGCTCAACTTCCTTTATACTTAAAGGTCTGGTTAGATACGAGACAAAGTCTCTTCACTGCCTGTAATGCCATACAATTCTTTCTCCTGGGTTAACCCAAGTCAGAGGCCTTAAATGGGCTTCCCAGGTGGCACTAGTGGTAAAGAACCCGCTTGCCAATATAAGAGACTCAGGAGATACGTGTTCGACTCCTGGATCAGGAAGATCCCCTGGAGGAGGGCATGGCAACCCACTCCAGTATTCTTGCCTGGAGAATCCTATGAACAGAGGAGCCTAGCAGGCTACAGTCCATGGGGTCACTAAGAGTCAGACACGACTGAAGTAACTTAGCATGCTCGCATAGGCCTTAAGTAACAAACCATCCCTCTGTGGAATGCAAATCTGCTCCACGCTCTAGAATCTTGCATAAAGCTATCAGCAGAGATTCAAGTTCTGGCACTTCTCTTCACAGTATATGAAGAAATTATTCTACTAAGAATTTTATAGTAACAAAGGAAACTATAAGGTGTTAAGTGACCCCACACAATGGATTAAACTTGACGATTTAGCGGAGTTAACTTAAGCACAGTTAACTACACATAATATGCGGTATGGTTTTAGTGCTGGCTTCAACATCCTTCTCACTCAGAAAAATGGGGGGAAAAGTGGGTTGCCATTTCCTCCTCCAGAGGACCATGTTTTGCTAGAACTCTTCACTATGACCCATCCATCTTGAGTGGCCCTATGCAGTATGGCTCATAACTTCACTGGGTTAGGCAAGCCCCTTCACCATGACAAGGCTGTGATGCATAAAAGGATTTAAGTGTAGACAATGAAAATAGCACTGTTGTGATCTGGTCCCAGTCCTTCTGATTTTTTTCTGCTTCCTGAATCTGTAACTCTCTCTGATTCCATTAATCTCTGACTTCATATTGTTCCATTTCTCATGCTTGTAGACAGAGATGTCGGCTCTTCGATATACCCAGACTTCTAAAGTCCTCACAGAGAATTGCCAATTCAGTTCAGTTGCTCAGTTGTGTCCAACTGTTTGTGACCCATGGACTGCAGCACGCCAGACTTCTCTGTCCTTCACCATTCTCGTGGTGCTTGCTCAAACACATGCCCATCGAGTCAGTGATGCCATCCAACCATCTCATCCTCTGTCATTCCCTTCTCCTCCTGCTTTCAATCTTTCCCAGCATCAGGGTCTTTTCCAATGAGTCAGTTCTTCACATCAGGTGGCCAAAGTATTGGAGCTTCAGCATCAGTCCTTCCAGTGAATACTCAGGACTGATTTCCTTTAGGATGGACTGGTTGGATCTCTTTGCTGTCCAAGGGACTCTCAAGAGTCTTCACCAACACTGCAGGTCAAAAGCATCAATTCTTAGTGCTCAGCTTTCCTTATGGTCCAACTCTCACATCCATACATAACTACTGGAAAAACCATGGCTTTAACTAGACGGACTTTTGTTGACAAAGTAATGTCTCTCCTTTTTAATATGCTGTCTGGGTTGGCCATAGCTTTTCTTCAAAGGAGCAAGCATCTTTTTATTTCATGGCTGCAGTAACCTCTGCAGTGATTTTTTGAAGCCCAAGAAAATAAAGTCCTTCACTGTTTCCATTGTTTCCTCATCTATTTGCCATGAAGTGATGGGACCAGATGTCATGGTCTTCATTTTTTGAATGTTGAGTCTTAAGTGAGCTTTTTCACTCTCCTCTTTCACTTTCATCAAGAGGCTCTTTAGTTCCTCTTTGCTTTCTGCCATAGGGTGGTGTCATCTGCGTATCTGAGGTTATTGATATTTCTCCCAGCAATCTTGATTCCAGCTTGTGCTTCATCCAGCCTGGCATTTCACATGATATACTCTGTATATAAGTTAAATAAGCAGCATGACGATATACAGCCTTGACGTACTCCTTTTCCAGTTTGAAACCAGTCTATTGTTCCATGTCCGGTTCTAACTGTTGCTTCTTGACCTGCATACAGATTTCTCAGGCAGATTGTCAACCACTGGACCACCAGGGAAGACCTACACTAAACTTTTAAATCTTTGACCCTCAAGAGACAGAGGGAGACTGTTGAAAGAGACTCACCTTTAGGATTCCTAGAGCCTTCTGTGACTTTCTGTGCTTCACTGCTCTCTGATGACAAGTGGGAATAAAAATAGAACCTACATCACAGAGTCCGTTTATGTGCCTGGTACTTAATGCATTTATGTTTATTAGGTCAAACAATGTATTATTCTCAAAATGGAATGAAGTTAGATTTCCTCTTTACCCCATACCAGAAGATAGTAATAATTGGATTAAAGATTTTAAAGTAAGGAAAAACTCCCTAGCAAAGGATAAAAAGTTTCAGTTATACAAGATGACTAGGTCCTAGAGATGTACTTCACAGTATAGCTCCTGTAGTAAACAATACTGAACTATATATTTTAAAACTTTCTAAGAGGATAGATTTTATAGTATATTCTCATCACAAAATGCAATGAAAATAACAAAGAAAGAAGGCAAGAGAAAACTCATGGAGGTAATAGATATGTTCACAACAGAAATTAAGATGATAATTTCACGTGTAAATACTTATCTAGAAAATCATTCTTTTAAGTCATTCTCTTATTTTATTATGGCCTTGTTTTTTTTATTGAAGTATAGTTGCTTTACAATGTGTTCATTTCTGCTGTACAGCAAAGTGAATCAGCTATACATATACATATATCCCCTTTTCTGGATTTCCTTCCCATTTAGGTTACCAGAGAGCATTGAAAAGAGTTCCTTGTGCTATACAGTAGGTTCTCATTAGTTATCTATCTCATACATAGTAGCGTATATATGCAGAGAAGGCGATGGCACCCCACTCCAGTACTCTTGCCTGGAAAATCCCATGGACGGAGGAGCCTGGTAGGCTGCAGTCCATGACTCACTAAGAGTTGGATACGACTGAGCGACTTCACTTTCACTTGTCACTTTCATGCATTGAAAAGGAAATGGCAACCCACTCCAGTGTTCTTGCCTGGAGAATCCCAGGGGCGGGGGAGCCTGGTGGGCTGCCGTCTATGGGGTCGCACAGAGTTGGACACGGCTGAAGCGACTTAGCTGCAGCAGCAGCAGCAGCAGTGTATATATGTCAATGTCAATCTCCGAATTTATCCCTCCCCCATTCCCCCCCCACCCCTGCCACCCATGTCCATACATTTGTTCTCTACGTCTGTGTCTCTATCTCTGCTTTGAAATTAGGTGCATCTGTACCATTTTTCTAGATTCCACATATATGTGTTAAATACAATATTTGTTTTTCTCTTTCTGACATATTTCACCCCATGTGACAGTCTCTACGTCCATCCACATCTCTGCAAATGGCACAATTTGTTCCTCTCTATGGAAGAGCAATATTTAGAAACTCATTAAGTTTAATATATTAAAAATGTGCATCTTTTTGTATGTCAGTGATAACTCAATGGTTTTGAAAAGAAAAGAAAAAATGTACAAAAATAGATTTTACAATATTGAGGTTTGAAAACCAGACAACAAAGCTAAGAATCACAGCAGAAATAATAGATTCAAATTCACAAAGATTTAAGTCTACACAGAAAAATAGTTCCCATAAACAAACTAAAAAAGAAAAATGAAAATTGTTTTTAAAAACCCTTGAAACACATGACAAAGAATGAATATACATAATGTATTTTAAATACTAACAAAGAAAAGATGACTTTCCAATGGGGGGAAAAATACAATACATGAACAAGCTACTCACAAAAGAAGTAATGTGTGTTTGCTTTTCATGTGCCATCTCACTAATAACCGAAGTTATGAAAATTAAAGCAACACAGAGATTGATAATATCCAGGGTCATATGAGTGGTGAAATGGGAACCTGTAAAGATCTAGGGGACAGGAAACTGAATTTAAGACCAAAGAAATGAGACGGGAAATGTAGAGAACAGGATTAATAGGAGGAAAGAAGAGGAATCAGGAAGAAAACATGGTGCAGTTTAACTGGAGGCAGCCTAGACGGGCTCTGGATCTTGGCAATGAAAGTCTGAAGCTTTGGCTTTGCTGAGCAAACGTTACACAGCATACTGGCACTCACGAGGCATCTATAATTTAAAGTACAGTTAGGATGACCGAGTGGAACAACACACTGGGCCAGGTTAACCCTGTCCCACATGCATCCAGCCTCCAGGATTAGTAAAACCATGATTCCTGACCCCCCACCCCTAACCTGCCCTTACTCATGCAGAGACCAATCAGTCCTGGAAGTGCAGAGCAGGCCTCCTTCATCCTCAAGCCCCATCGATAAAACTGTCAGCCAGGCAAAAAACGGCAGTGTCCTCTGAGGTTAGCAGCGAAATGGCCAAGAGGAGGTTTTCAGATCTCGGCCTGAGCTGTCTGCACCACCAACCAGGAAACATTTCTGTCCTCACCCGCCAGGGAAGCACGTGCAGTCCGTCTCCCCAGCCACTTTTTTCCTACAGACTGCAGGATGGCTTACAATCACATTTGGTCTATGGTTATTTTATGTAACTTTCTTTTTGGTGAGGCTTCGTATTTGATTTTTAAAAATCACCTGTTATGTACATTTATTAAATGTAAGGAAATGGTCCCTCCTATGTCACTCAGGAACCTCCCATTATTCCGGAGATGGAAAGGTAAGTAAACAATACATGTGTTCATAAAGACATAAATAAAATGCTTCTTGGGAAAAAGAGGTTAAAAATAGCATGCAAAAGAGAAAGAAAGAGGGAGAGAGAAGAGAAAAGGAGAGAAAGAGGAATATCAACTTGTGGGGGTTTACCCGTCAAACACCGCCACCCCGAGGCACTGTAAATGCGCCCGTCCCTTCCGCCTCCCCGGAAGGCAGCCGGAGCAGAGGCGGCTGACCTGCAAGCCTTTGGAGCTAAATAAAAAGCAGATGAATAAATGTTGGTGCAGCAGTAGATTCTAAATCTTGACAACACAGAGCCTTATTTAATTTGATCCCTGCGCATTGGAGACTTTAACGGCCATTAGTCAGGCACGCTGCCACTTCTCTTCTCAGTTGCAGAAGGCTAGTACTGTTTATGGGGCATCAGCCAGCCATATTTCATGTGAGCAAGTGAAAGGAAACAAAATCTCTTATAATAAAATGCAGAATAAATACAAACACAATTGCTTTATCCTGCATCAACCTTCACAGACTTCTTTTTAAGCCATTTAGATAGTTTTCTTTTTTTTAAGTATCTATATATTTGAAATTCTGAAACAAATGAAATGACCATTGACAATTTTTTTAAATGACCAAAGTGGTTTCAATTAGACTAGACTTTTAAGAGGTTCATTCTATCCAACAAAAGTATAATACTACTGATAGAAAAAATACATTTATATTTAATGTTTTCTCTCTGTTCTATCAAACACAGCAGTAAAATCATATGTTTAAAGAATGAATATATGTATATGTACAACTGATTCACTTTGCTGTTCTCCTGAAACTAACACAGCATTGTAAAGCAACTGTACCCCAATAAAATTTTTAAAAAAAAAAAAAGAAAAAGTAAAAGCAGTTAACGGAATTTACCATTAAAGGTCAGAAACAAACAAAAAAACTGTAAGTATAAAGAATTTATCCTTAACTTTGAACCTTCACATTCCTTTGCTGACTAAAACAAGGATTACGGTACTATATGGCAAAAATCTATTTAAATGCCAAAAGCAACTTTGTATTTCTAAGCCTTTGTGTTGCCTTTTTACGTGCTAGAGAAAAAAGCAAATAAGATTTGCCTTTTACTTTTACTCCTGCCCAGAAAAAAAAAATCTCAGAAGCTATCATATTCTCTTTAATCACATTTTCCACCTCTAGGCTCCAAATTCAATTCTCATTTACAGATTCCTAAGGTTTGCATAATTTTAAAGCACAGCATTATATATTTCAGTCCTATGAGTTGAACACTCTGAATTCAGCTAGTTCAGGGCACAGATTAATGCCCATCCAGATTCTTGCAAAGAGAGAAGGTAAACAGATTCAGATGGACACTTTCTCTGCTAGGCTAAATGTTAAGTCAAAAGTTAATTGACTAGAATTAGAACATATGACCTACTAAACCGAAAAACAAAAGTTAACAATAAGATTTTCATTTGAATACCCAACCTAAAAAGCTTGACAAAGAAACAAAAACAGTTCCAGTGTGCATACATTTATCACTCTTTTAGATGTGTTACTTACTTTAAGAAAAATTCATTGAGCAGACAAAAAAATAGTCTGAGAAGCAGAAGAGGAACCAACAGAGTACAATTTCACGGTACCCAAGGGTGTAGAGTTTCAAAAAAGAAGTAAATACAACTGAGAAGTCCGAAAAATAGTCTTGAGAAATGTCCATTAGATATGGCAATTAAGGAGTTTTTGAACCCGAGGGAGAGAGTGGTTCCAATAGAGTGGTGGGGGCAGAGCCCAGGATGCAACAGGTGGAAGAGGAAGCTGGAACAGGAGAAGTAGCGCTAGTAATGTTAAAAAGCATGGATAGGATAGGAAGCAAAAGCATGAAGGCAACTCTGGAGTGCAAGGGAGAAATAATTTCAGGATAAGAGAGCGATGATCACGTTTATTGATCACATTTATTTACTGCAAGAATAGCCCAGTGGAAAAGCAGCAATGTGGATATGAGAAACAAAGGGAATAATAAAGGAAGGTCATCTTGGAATCAGGGAAAGGGGTGTCAAGGATAAAGGGAGGTGAGAAGTGACCTAACGAGAAGGAGAACCTTCGTTGTTTCTGGACTGGAGTAAAAGACGGAGGGATAGCTGCGGATATAAATACATGTTCAGGTAGGTACAAGTTGAAGCGCAGGGGAGGGCAGCACATTTGATAGCTTCCATGAGGTACAATTTGCGTTGATGACTGTGTGGATCACAAGAAACTGTGGAAAATTCTGAAAGAGATGGGAATACCAGACCACCTGACCTGCCTCTTGAAAAACCTATATGCAGGTCAGCAAGCAACAGTTAGAACTGGACATGGAACAACAGACTGGTTCCAAATAGGAAAAGGAGTACGTCAAGGCTGTATATCGTCACCCTGCTTATTTAACTTATATGCAGAGTACATCATGAGAAACGCTGGGCTGGAAGAAGCACAAGCTGGAATCAAGAGTGCTGGGAGAAATATCAATAACCTCTGATATGCAGATGACACCACCCTTATGGCAGAAGGTGAAGAGGAACTAAAAAGCCTCTTGATGAAAGTGAAAGAGGAGAGTGAAAAAGTTGGCTTAAAGCTCAACATCCAGAAAACGAAGATCATGGCATCCAGTCCCATCACTTTATGGGAAATAGATGGGGAAACAGTGGAAACAGTGTCAGACTTTATTTTGGGGGGGCTCCAAAGTCACTGCAGATGATGATTGCAGCCATGAAATTAAAAGACGCTTACTCCTTGGAAGGAAAGTTATGACCAACCTAGATTGCATATTCAAAAGCAGAGATATTACTTTGCCAACAAAGGTCTGTCTAGTCAAGGCTATGGTTTTTCCAGTGGTCATGTATGGATGTGAGAGTTGGACTGTGAAGAAAGCTGAGTGCTGAAGAATTGATGCTTTTGAACTGTGGTGTTGGAGAAGACTCTTGAGAGTCCCTTGCACTGCAAGGAGATCCAACCAGTCCATCCTAAAGGAGACCAGTTTTGGGTGTTCATTGGAAGGACTAATGTTGAGGCTGAAACTCCAATACTTTGGCCACTTCATGCAAAGAGTTGACTCATTGGAAAAGACTCTGATGCTGGGAGGGATTGGGGGCAGGAGGAGAAGGGGATGACAGAGGATGAGATGGCTGGATGGCATCACTGACTCAATCCACATGAGTTTGGGTGAACTCCGAGAGTTGGTGAATGTCAGGGAGGCCTGGCATGATGCGATTCATGGGGTCGCAAAGAGTCAGACATGACTGAGCTATTGAACTGAACTGAACTGATGAGGTACAAGGTGAGGCAGCTGCCAGAATCAAGGAGATGTATGAGCTGGCCAGAGAGCCTAAGGAAAGTAGCGATGATTTGAACAGGAAAAGCTACTGACCAGGGATAGTCTCCTGCTCTTAGTAAGTGGAAGGAAGGCAAATTGTCCCATGGGTCCCAAACTGGGTATTTGCTAGGCAGATGTAGACAAAGGAACGTGAGTGTTTTATTTTCTGTACACAAAATGAGTGAAGTGAGTGAAAGTTGCTCAGTCGTGTCTGACTCTTTGCGACCCCATGGACTATACAGTCCATGGAATTCTCTAGGCCAGAATACTAGAGTAGGTATTCTTTCACTTCTCCAGGGGATCATCCCAATCCAGGGATTGAACCCAGGACTCCCGCGTTGCAGGTGGATTCTTTACAAGCTGGGCCAAAAGGGAAGTCCAAAAATACTGGAGTGGGTAACTTATCCCTTCTCCGGATGATCTTCCAGACCCAGGAATCGAAGCAGGGTCTCCTGCCTTGCAGATGGATTCTTTACCAACTGAGCTATCAGAGAAGCCCATACCCAAAATAATTCCCAGTAATTGTTCACATGATAAGATGATAGTCACTAATACTTTATGGTTAATCTTTCACTTTAAGTCCAAATATAAATACCACCTATTTAGCACTGATGCTAAACTTTATCCCATCTCCACTATTGTTCATCTGTTCTCAAAGAAAAACAAAACAAAACAAAAATCCATGGCAATTTTTTCTTCTTTTCTTCCCATGAAAGTTTCAAAATACCTTTTGTCACTAATTTGCCACACATCACTGCCCTAACCCCTCTTAAATTTCTGAAACAATACATATATTCTTCATAAGATTTATATATTACATACACTAAGAATATTTCATCCATATTTGTATATTTGATAATCACACAGTGGACAGATACCTAAAAGATGGAAATTCAATCCTAGCCTAGAAATTTTTTTTAAGCAGCAATGACTTTTTAAACATGACTCCGAAATTACAAACCATAAAAGACAAAATTGCCAGATGTGACTATATCAAAATTAACAACTACTGTACTGAAAAACGGAGAAGGCAATGGCACCCCACTCCAGTGTTCTTGCCTGGAGAATCCCATGGACGGAGGAGCCTGGTAGGCTGCAGTCCATGGGGTCGCTAAGAGTCAGACACAACTGAGTGACTTCACTTTCACTTTTCACTTTCATGCATTGGAGAAGGACATAGCACCCACTCCAGTGTTCTTGCCTGGAGAATCCCAGGGATGGGGGAGCCTGGTGGGCTGCTGTCTCTGGGGTCGCTCAGAGTCAGACATGACTGAAGCGACTTAGCAGCAGCAGCAGCAGTACTGAAAAAGATAATATTAAGAGTAAAAAGGACAAGCTACATATGGAAAGAAAAATTTGAAACCACATATGTGGCAAAGGACTAACTTTTCAACAAGTGAAATGACTGGGTATCCCTAAGCTATACTTCACATCATATAAAAGAAAATAATTGAAATGGACCACAGATCTAAAGGTAAAGCCTAGGGCTTTCCTGGTGGTCTTGTGGTTAAGAATCCACTTTGCAATGTTGGAGACACAAGTTCAGTCTCTGGTCCAGGAAGATCCCACATGCCATAGAACAGCCACCCATGCACCACAAGTATTGAGTCCCCAGTCTAGAGCCCAAGGGCTGCAACTTCTGAGGCCATGTGCCCCAACTGCTAAAGCCTGTGCACCCTGGAGCCTGTGCTCCACAATGAGAGGAGTCATCATAATGAAAAGTTCACACACTCCAACTAAAGAGCAGCCCTCGCTCTCCAAAACTAGAGAAACCCTGCATGCAGCAATGAAAACCCAACACAGCCAAAAAATTCATTCATTCATTAATCCTTAAAAAAAAAAGGTAAAGCCTAAAATCTATAAAACTCATAGAAAAAAACACAAGAAAAAAATTGCTAAGACCTTTTAGGTTTTGGCAAAGATTTTTTTAGCAGCAACACCAAAATCATGATATATAAAAAAACAAATCGATAACCTGGACTTTATATCTAAAAACTCTACCCTTCATGTGCATTTCCCTGGTAATTAGCACTGTTGAGCAACGTTTCATGTGACCCACTGGCTCTGTGTACATCTTCTTTGGAAAATGTCTATTCAGCCTTTCTATGAATTTTTTAATTGGGTCATGGGGAGTTTTGGTATTGAGTTGTATGAGCTGTTTATATATTTTGGATATTAACTCCTTATCCTTCCTATTATTTGCAAACATTGTCTCCCATTCAATAGGCTATCTTTTCATTTTATCAATGGTTTCCTTTGCTGGGCAAAGCTTTTAAGTTTAATTAGGTCCCATTAGTTTATTTTTAATTAGGTTAATTAGTTCCCAACAGTTTATTCAAGCTGGATTTAGAAAAGGCAGAGAAACAAGAGATCAAATTGCCAACATCCGTTAGATCATAGAAAAAGCAAGAGAGTTCCAGAAAAACATCTACTTCTGCTTTATTGACTAGGCCAAAGCCTTTGACTGTGTGGATCACAACAAACTGTAGAAAATTCTTCAAGAGATGGGAATACTAGATCATCTGACCTGCCTCCTGAGAAATCTATATGCAAGTCAAGAAGCAACAGTTAGAACTGGACATGAAACAACAGACTGGTTCCAAATGGGGAAAGGAGTACGCCAAGGCTGTATATTGTCACCCTGCTTATTTAACTTATGTTCAGAGTACATCATGAGAAATGCTGGGATGGATGAAGCACAAGCTAGAATCAAGATTGCAGGGAGAAATACCAATAACCTCAGATATGCAGATGACACCATCCTTATGGCAGAAAGCAAAGAACTAAAGAGCCTCTTGATGAAAGTGAAAGAGGAGAGTGAAAAAGTTGGTTTAAAACTAAACATTCAGAAAACTAATATCATGGTACACGGTCCCATCACTTCATGGCAAATAGATGGGGAAACAATGACATACTTTATTTTGGGGGGCTCCAAAATCACTGAAGATGGTGACTGCAGCCATGAAATTAAAAGATGCTTACTCCTTGGAAGGAAAGTTATGACCAACCGAGATAGTATATTCAAAAGCAGAGACATTACTTTGTCAACAAAGGTCCGTCTAGTCAAGGCTATGGTTTTTCCAGTAGTGATGTTTGGATGTGAGAGTTGGACTGTGAAGAAAGCTGAGAGCCGAAGAATTGATGCTTCTGAACTGTGGTGTTGGAGAAGACTCTTGAGAGTCCCTTGGACTGCAAGGAGAACCAACCAGTCCATCCTAAAGGAGATCAGTCCTGGGTGTCCATTGGAAGGACTGATGTTGAAGCTGAAACTCCAATACTTTGGCCACCTGATGGGAAGAGCTGACTCATTTGAAAAGATCCTGCTGCTGGGAAAGATTCAGGGCAGGAGGAGAAGGGGATGACAGAGGATGAGACGGTTGGATGGCATCACTGACTCAATGGACATGAGTTTGGGCGGACTCTGGGAGTTGGTGATGGACAGAGAGGCCTGCTGTGCTGCAGTCCATGGGGTGGCAAAGAGTTAGACACAACTGAGCGACTGAACTGCACTGAACTGAAATGGACCTGACAGGCATTATGCTTAGTGAAGTAAGTCATACAGAGAAAGACAAATACCATATTTTCTCACTTATATATGACCTATTAAAAATAAAACAGAACAGACTCACAGACAGAGAACCAGTTAGTGGTTATCAGGGGGGAGAGGGTAAGGGAAGGCAAAATAGAGGTAGGAGATTAAGAGATACAAACTGCTATGTGTGAAATAAACAAATAAACAAATGTGTGAAATAAACTACAAAGATATACTCTACAGTACAGGGAATGTAGCCTATATTTTATAATAACTTTAAATGGAGTATAATTTATAAAAACACTGAATCACTGTGCTGTATACCTGAAGCTAATACAATATTATAAATCAACTATAATTTTTTAAATAAAATAAATTTAACGTCCAAAAAGAATATAAAATAAAATAAAGTAAAATTTCTCTTCCTCAGAAGACACTGTAAAGAAGAAGAAAAGACAAGTCATGAGCTAGAAGGAAATTTTTTCAAATTGTATACCTGATGAAGAACTTTGCATGCATGCTCAGTCATTCAGTTGTGTCTGACTCTTTGCTATCCCATGGACTGTAGCCCATCAGGCTCCTCGGTCCACAGGATTTTCCAGGCAAGAATACTGGACTGAGTTGCCATTTCCTCCTCCAGAGGATCTTCCCAACCCCAGGATCTAACCTGAGTCTCCTGTGTCTCCTGCATTGGTAAGCAGATTCTTCACCACTGAGCCACCTGGGAAGCCAAATAAAGAACATACATCTGGAAAATACAGAACTATCAAAAGCAAGCAGGAAAAACAAACAGTCCAATTTTTAATTGGGGAAAAGATTTGAGCACACACTGCACTAAAGAAAATATACAAATGACAAGCCCATGAAAAGGTGCTCAATATTACTACCCATTAAAGAAATGGATATTAAAACCACAGTGAGACACCACTGCACATCTATTAGAATAGCTAAAACTAAAAAGATTGATCGTATCAAGCACTAGAGAAAGTGGAGGAAGTGAAACCCCCATACCCTGTTGGTGGAAATGTAAAATGGTAACTCAACTTTGGAAAACAGTTTGGTAGTTTCTTCAAAAGCTAAATATATACATACCATATTATTTAGTTATTTCATTCCTAGGTATTTACTCAAGAGAAATGGAAGCATATGTATGCACACACACAAATTTATATGAGAATGTTCATAGCAACTTTATTTGTGCCTTTAACCACATGGGCCCCCAAACAGGTTTGGCCTGACTACAGCTCTGCTCCACCAGCAGCTGAGTGTGGCCGAGAGGATTGAGCACACAGTGCAAGCACGGCCTCTTTCTACTTCCCAGCAGACTGACAGCAGTGGGACAGGCCGTCCACGGCTGCCTTATCACAGGCGGCTCTTCCTCTTTTCATGCATTATATACTCCCTGTTGAAAATGGCAATGTCTCTCCTGGGAAAGGAAAACAGTTCAGCCTGTCAGCAGTACAGAGGGAAGTAAATGCATTTACAAGTCCCAATATTATCTTAGCAACTGATTCTCTACACATTTTGCAACAATACAAGAAGAAAAGCCTTTATCCACAATGATATGACCCCAACCATCAAGGAATTTGTATCAGGCTGAAATGGGAAGAATAGAGCCTGAGTGAAGATTAATCTCTGGAAGTAAAATAAACAAGCAGACTTCTCAGTCTGAACTTACAGATAAGCTCAGAATGTGAAACTCTGGAGCCTCAGAGCCCACCATGTTCAAGATTCTTACTTCACAAACAAGAAACCAAGGTATGATTGCTTTATTGTGTTCCATGTCAAAAGCCTCTAAATCTCTAAAAGACCACTAGAATATGCCCATATTTATTGTCTTTTAGTATCTATTTTGCTAATGGCTTTCCAAAACTTTCCAACTTCAGGGACTTTCCTGGTGGTCTATTGGCTAAGACTCCACATTCCCAAATCAGGGGGCCCAGGTTCGACCCCTGGTCAGAGAACTAGATCCCCACATGCTGCAACTAAGAGTTCAAGTGTGTGCTAAGTCAATTCAGTCATGTCTGATTCTTTGCAACTCTGTGGACCGTAGCCTGCCAGGCTCCTCTGTCCATGGGACTCTCCAGGCAAGAATAATGGAGTGGGTTGCGGTATCCTCCTCCAGGGCATCTTCCCAACCCAGGGATTGAACCTGAGTGTCTTATGTCTCCTGCATTGGCAGGTGGGTTCCTTACCACTGGTGCTACCTGGGAAGCCCCCAAAACAGTGAGGTGCTTATGAGCAATGCAGCTCCTGCCATGACACCACAACTAAAGATTCCGCATGCTGCAACAAAGACCAAGTGCAGACAAATAAGTAAATAAACTTTCCAACGTCAGAAAACTAAGCTTCAAGACAGGGACAGTGGGATGGCTCTCAATTAGAGGGGCTAAAATGAATAATCTGTAGAGCTAATTCCATTTTATCCCACTAAGAGATGGACAAGCAACTGCTCATAATGTAAGTTTAGCCGGTTTTCCTGAGGTAGAAAAACAGATCAGTTGCACATCCTTCTGCCATTCCACCACCAGCATCATACACACGCTCCTGTAACCTAGAGATAGGTAATTGATGGCTCCTTGTACAGCCCCAAAACACCTTGCTTCTACAGACCAAAGAAGTTAGCATGCATATTGATTATGAGAATCTAATGGAGACAACTGTAGGTATAATAAATAACCCCTGTATCAACAATAGGGCTTCCCAGTTGGCTCAGTGATAAAGAATCCACTTGCAATGTGGGAGACCTGGGTTCGATCCCTGGGTTGGGAAGGTCCCCTGGAGAAGGAAATGGCAACCCACTCTAGTACTCTTGCCTAGAAGATCTCATGAACAGAGAAGCCCAGGGGGCTACAGTCATAGGGTCACACAGAGTCAGACATGACTGAACAAATGAGCACACACACACACACGAACAATGCCAAGGGTGATCTTTTGACAGTAAATATATAATCATGACTGTCGTTAAAAAACCTTATTGTTCCTCAGCACCTTGAGATAAAGTTCAGTTTTCTCTATTTCTCTACATGAAGCCCATTGTAAACTGAATTTTCCCTACCTTTGCAGCCTCACTTTCAACCACTGCTATCACACTCATCACTCTCCATCCTACCCCTGCCTCCTGAACTCCAGTCAAATGTTGAAATTCTCCATTGTGTATTCTTGCCTCCTTTGTCAAAGATAAGATGTCCATAGGTGCGTGGATCTATCTCTGGCCTTTCTATTTTGTTCCATTGGTCTATATTTCTGCCTCTGTGCCAGTACTATGCTGTCTTAATGACTGTAACTGTGTAGCATAGTCTAACATCAGGCAAGTTGATTCCTCTGGTTCCATTCTTTCTCAAGATTGCTTTGGCTATTCGAGGTTTTTTGTATTTCCATAAAAATTGTGAAATTATTTGTTCTAGTTCTCTGAAAAATACCATTGGTAGCTTGAGAGGGATTGCATTGAATCTATAGATTGCTTTGGGTAATATGCTCATTTTCACTATATTTATTCTTCTGATCCATGAACATGTATATTTCTCCATCTATTTGTATCATCTTTGATTTCTTTCATCAGTGTTTTATAGTTTTCTATATATAGGTCTTTTGTTTATTTAGGTAGATTTATTCCTAAGTATTTTATTCTTTTCTTTACAAAGGTGAATGGAATTGTTTCCTTAATTTCTCTTTCTATTTTCTCATTGTTAGTGTGTAGGAATGAAAGGGATTTCTGTGTGTTAATTTTATATCCTGCAACTTTACTATATTCATTGAGTAGCGCTAGTAATTTTCTGGTGGAGTCTTTAGGGTTTTCTATGTAGAGGATCATGTCATCTGCAAACAGTGAGAGTTTTACTTCTTGTTTTCCAATCTGGATTCCTTCTATTTCTTTTTCTTCTCTGATTGCTGTGGCTAAAACTTCCAAAACTATGTTGAATAGTAGTGGTGAGAGTGGGCACCCTTATCTTGTTCCTGACTTTAGGGGATATGCTTTCAATTTTTCACCATTGATGATAATGTTTACTGGGGGGTTACCATATATGGCTTTTATTATGTTGAAGTATGTTCCTTCTATGCTTGCTTTCTGGAGGGTTTTTATCATATTTGGATGTTGAATTTTGTCAAAGGCTTTCTCTGCATCTATTAAGATAATCATATGGTTTTTATCTTTCAATGTGTTAATGTGGTGTATCAACATTGATTGATACGTGAATACTGAAGAATCTTTGCATCCTTGGGATAAAGCCCACTTGGTCATGATATATGATCTTTTTAATATGTTGTTGTATTCTGTTTGCTATAATTTTGTTGAGGATTTTTGCATCTATGTTCATCAGTGATATTGGCCTGTAGTTTTCTTTTTTGTGGTATCTTTGTCTGGTTTTGGTATTAGGGTAATAGTGGCCTCATAGAATGAGTTTGGCAGTTTACCTTCCTCTGCAATTTTCTGGAAGAGTTTGAGTAGGATAGGTGTTAGCTCTTCTCTAAGTTTTTGATAGAATTCACCTGTGAAGCCAATCTCTTTAACAAATGGTGCTGAGAAAACTGGTCAACCACTTGCAAAAAAGAATGAAACTAGAACACTTTCTAACATCACATACAAAAGTAAACTCAAAATGGATTAAAGATCTAAATGTAAGACCAAAAACTATAAAACTCCTAGAGGAAAACATAGGCAAAACACTCTCTGACATAAACCACAGCAGGATCCTCTATGACCCACCTCCCAGAATATTGGAAATAAAAGCAAAAATAAACAAATGGGACCTAATTAAACTTAAAAGCTTCTGCACAACAAAGGAAACTATAAGCAAGGTGAAAAGACAGCCTTCAGAATGGGAGAAAATAATTGCAAATTAAGCAACTGGCAAAGAATTAATCTCAAAAATATACAAGCAGCTCATGCAGCTCAATTCCAGAAAAATAAATGACCCAATCAAAAAATGGGCCAAAGAACTAAACAGACATTTCTCCAAAGAAGACATACAGATGGCTAACAAACACACGAAAAGATGCTCAACATCACTCATTATAAGAGAAATGCCAATCAAAACCACAATGAGGTACCATCTCACACCAGTCAGAATGGCTGCTATCCAAAAGTCTACAAACAATAAGTGTTGGAGAGGGTGTGGAGAAAAGGGAACCCTCTTACACTGTTGGTGGGAACGCAAACTAGTACAGCCACTACGGAGAACAGTGTGGAGATTCCTTAAAAAACTAGAAATAGAATTGCCATACGACCCAGCAACCCCACCGCTGGACATACACACCAAGGAAACCAGAACTGAAAGAGACGTATATCCCAATGTTTAGCACAGCACTGTTTACAACAGCCAGGACATGGAAGCAACCTAGATGTCCATCAGCAGATGAATGGATAAGAAAGATGTGGTATATACACACAATGGAATATTACTCAGCCATTAAAAAGAATGCATTTGAATCAGTTCTAATGAGGTGAATGAAACTGGAGCCTATTATACAGAATGAAATAAGTCAGAAAAACACCAATACCATATATTAACACATATATATGGAATTTAGAAAGATGGTAACAATGACCCTATATGCAAGACAGCAAAAGAGATACAGGTGTAAAGAACAGACTGTTGGACTCTGTGGGAGAAGGTGAGAGTGAGATGACTTGAGAGAATGGCATCGAAACATGTATATTACCATATGTGAAATAGATCTCCAGTTCAGGTTCAATGCATGAGACAGGGTGATCAGGGCCAGTGCACTGGGACAACCCTGAGGGATGGGATGGTGAGGGAGGTGGCAGGGGGGGTTCAAGATGGGGAACACATGTACACCCATGGCTGATTCATGTCAATGTATGGCAAAAACCACCACAATATTGTGAAGTAATTAGCCTCCAATTAAAATTAATTAATTACTTTTTTTTAAATGTTGATATTCTCAAGTCAGGCAGTGCTCATGCTTTCATGCTTCAGCTCATGTGGGTCCCTCTTCCTTGAATGTGCTTCTCCTCTTCCACCATCTTAAGTCTGCCTTGATAAAGATCTCAGTTCAACAGCCTGAGTGAGCTTGGGAGCAGATCTTGCCCCAGCCAAGCACTCAGGATGGCTGACATGTCAATTGCAGCTTTGTCATGCAAGAACATGTCAGCAAGAACCATGCAGGTGGACTTCCCTGGACTTTAGCCAGCAGTTAAGAATCTGCCTTGCAATGCAGGGGACGCAGGTACGATCTCTGGCCTAGAATCTAAGATCCCACCTGCCACTGAGCAACTGAGCCCACGTGCCACAACTAGAGATTCCATGCGCCACAACAAATGATCCTGCATAACACCACAAAGACCCTGCGTGCCACAACTAAGACTTGATGAAGCCAAATAGATACATTTGTAAAAAAGAACGATGTGGGTACATCATTCCAGGTACATCATTTGTGCTCCTACCCACAAAAGCTATGATAAGTTTTGCTTGAAGTCACAAATTTGGGGGGTAAATAATTTAAAACTCAAGTTCCTAGCACCTGCCAAGCCAGGAAGAAATAACTCCTCTCTCCTTTCTAACAACTGCACCCTCTCCCCACCTCTATCACAGAATTGTCTTATATGTGCTTGTCTCTCCCATTCTAGTTGAAGCTCTTTGGAGACTGAGAACATGTCTTTCCATCTTTTTAATTCTGAGATCCTAGCACAATACACAGCACATGGAATGACTCAACAAATGTTTATAACTTAGTGAACTGAGTGAGTAAATTCAATTACAACCTAGTTTCAGAACTGAGATTTAAAGCAAAATCTTTACAAGTCAAGTTTTCTTTCAAGTATATAGGAATTTGCTGGGAATTATCAGGGTAGTCTGAAAACCTATTAGAGGTCTCTTATTTATTCAAAGACAACCCCTGCAGACCACGTCACTATCCAGTGTGAGGTATGTTTGAGATGACTATTTCTGGGTGAGGCATAGATTCTGTTAAAATGAAAATCACTCAGGCTAAAGATCCCCAGAGATACAAATTGTTCACTTGAAACAAGGAAGAAGCACCTACTAATCTACTTTGTCTCTTCATAACTGCTTGAAGAGATCCCTTCTTCCTAAGGAAGAAGTTGGAAGGCTAGCAGGCTTGATGACCCCTTTCACAAGAACAAGGGCATAGAGTTAGGAGGCCAGCTGGGATTCTAATTAGTTTTTCAGAAGCAAATTACAAAATATTTATCAGTGACTGTGTTTATTATATGAACCATCTCCTATTTGTGTTTCACATTTTAAATAATATTAAAATGCATACAGGGACTTCCCTGGTGGTCCAGTGTTAAGAATCCATCTTCCAATGTAGGGGACACAGGTTCAATTTCTGATTAGGGAACTAACATCCCATATACTGTGGAGCAACTACGCCTGCACGCCACAACTATAGAGCCCATGTGCCTCAAGGTAAGACCCTACATACGCAACAAAGATCCTATGCGCTGCAACTAAGACCCAAAACAGCCAAATAAATAATTTTTTTAGAGACATACAATCAAAAGCCCCTGGATTTATCTTCTAGGAAACAAGAGTGTGTAGAGACTATGGGCCACTCTATGGCTTGTGGGTCTCCTTTGGCTGTAGAGAGGCTGAAAAGATTAGAAAAGAAGGAAAAACAAGCTAATTTTCTGAGACCAGCTGCAAGGGAGAGAAGTAAAAACAGTCAACTGCACTCAGCTAGCTACCTTATCTCCCAGTTGTTACCACACCAGTCTTACAGAATTAACAGTGCTTTCCCACATTATGGTTTCCAAATCCAACCTTGAGGGAATTAAATCACTTGCCTTAGGTTACACAGCTAGTAAACAACAGGATAGTGACTTGAACCAGTGCATACTCAAAGCTTTTGATCTCATATTCTTTCTGCTCAGGCTACGCAGCAGGCATGCACCTAGACTTTAATTCACTTTTCCATTATCTTAACAAACATTTACGAGCATTGTCCATGCGCCAGGCTCTTTGCCAAGAGAGGCAGTATGAGATGCGCCTCTGGGCTGCTACACTGGGATATCCCACACCCAGAATAAATTTCCTGACAGTAACGTCACTTTACCAACAAAGATCCATATAATCAAAGCTATGGTTTTACCAGGAGTCATCTATGGATGTGAGAGCTGGGCAGAAAGAAGACTGAATGTCAAAGAATTGATGCTTTCAAACTGTGGTGCTGGAGTCCCTTGGATGGCAAGGAGATCAAACCAGTCATTCCAAAGGGAAATCAACCCTGAATTTTCATTGGAAGGACTGATGCTGAAGCTGAAGCTCCAATACTTTGGCCACCTGATGTGAAGAGCCAACTCACTGGAAAAGACTCTGATGCTGGTAGTTGACTCACTGGAAAAGACTCTGATGCTGGGAAAGATTGAGGGCAGGAGGAGAAGGGGATGGCCGAGGATGGGATGGTTGGATGGCATCACTGACTCGATGGACATGAGTATGAGCAAACTCCAGGAGATGGTGAAGGACAGGGAAGCCTGGCGTGCTGCATTCCCTGGAGTTGCAAAGAGTTGGACATGACTGAGCAACTGAACAACAACAAAGCAGCCTTTATATTTGAAGAATCTTTCCTTCAGCTGATAGTTTTTCAGATTTCACCTAAAAATAGTTTCATCTATATCCCTGTTATAGGAGGACAAATTTTCTAGCACAAACAAGATTGATTCTGTCAAGTGTAGGAAGGGCAAGTTAATGGAATATTTGAGTTAATGATGCTTCCAACAATAAGGTCTATTTAGTAACTTGCTTCATAGAACAAACTGTGCCCAGAATAATATGCTCACTTGTCTTATACTTCCCTACATGGAATACAACACTTGGTCACTTGGGATTTTAAAATCTGAATAATATTAGTGCGAATGCTTGAAAATTCAGCTAAATATCTATGGGCTCCCTAATAAACAGCCAAATGCCAACCCTCTTCATCCCCATTGAGAAGTGAAGTGAAAGTCGCTCAGTCATGTCTGACTCTTTTCAACCGCATGGACTAGAAAGTCCATGGAATTTTCCAGGCCAGAATACTGGAATGGGTAGCCATTCCCTTCTCCAGGGGATCTTCCTAACCCAGGGATTGAACCCACGTCTCCTGCATTGCAGGTGGATTCTTTACCAGCTGAGCCCCCAGGGAAGCCCAAGAATACTGGAGTAGGTAGCCTATCCTTTTTCCAGCAGATCATTCTGACCCAGGAAGCAAACCAGGGTCTCCTGCATGGCAGGTGGATTCTTTACCAGCTAAGCTACCAGGGAATCCCTCATCCCCCTTACATGAATGCAACTCTAAGTGTTCCATAAATGGTGGCTGCAGTTAGTGCCTTTCACATTTCATCCCAACTAATCGCTTCACCAGTCCTGTGAAATAGATGGTAAAATAACGAAAATATAATTGTCTAATATATATTGGTGGCTTCCCCAGTGACTCAGCAGTAAAGAACCCACCTGCCAGTGCAGGACATGTAGAAATGCAAGTACGAGCCCTGGGTTGGGGAGATCCCCTGGAAAAGGAAATGGCAAGCCACTCCAGTATTATTGCCTGGGAAATCCCATGGACAGAGAAGCCTTGTGGGCTACAGCACACAGGGTCACAAAACAGTCGGACATGACTGAGCAACTAAACAACAATAGAATATTTGGCACTTATTATGTGCCAGGGGCTGCATGGCGCTGGAGCACTCATCTAGAGCCAGACATCCTGGAATGTGAAGTCAAGTGGGCCTTAGGAAGCATCACTATGAACAAAGCTAGTGGAGGTGATGGAATCCCAGTTGAGCTATTTCAAATCCTGAAAGATGATGCTGTAAAAGTGCTGCACTCAATATGTTAGCAAATTTGGAAAACTCAGCAGTGGCCACAGGACTGGAAAAGGTCAGTTTTCATTCCAACCCTAAAGAAAGGCAATGCCAAAGAATGCTCAAACTATCACACAGTTGCACTCATCTCACTTGCTAGTAAAGTAATGTTCAAAATTCTCCAAGCCAGGCTTCAGCAATACATGAACCGTGAACTTCCAGATGTTCAAGCTGGTTTTAGAAAAGGCAGAGGAACCAGAGATCAAATTGCCAAGATCCATTAGATCATAGAAAAAGCAAGAGAGTTCCAGAAAAACATCTATTTCTGCTTTATTGACTATGTCAAAGCCTTTGACTGTGTAGATCACAATAAACTGTGGAAAATTCTTCAAGAGATGGGAATACCAGACCACCTGACCTGCCTCTTGAGAAATCTGTATGCAGGTCAAAAAGCAACAGTTAGAACTGGACATGGAGCAACAGACTGCTTCCAAATAGGACAAGGAGTACATCAAGGCTGTATATTGTCATCCTCTTATTTAACTTATATTCAGAGTACATCATGAGAAATGCTGGACTGGATGAAGCAAAAGCTGGAATCAAGATTGCCAGGAGAAATATCAATAACCTCAGATATGCAGATGACACCACCCTTATGGCAGAAAGCAAAGAAGAACTAAAGAGCCTCTTGATGAAAGTGAAAGAGGAGAGTGAAAAAGTTGGCTTAAAGCTCAACGTTTAGAAAACTAAGATTATGGCATCTGGTCCCATTACTTCATGGCAAATAAAGAGGGAAACAGTGGAAACAGTGGCAGACTTTATTATGGGGGGCTCCAAAATCACTGCAGATGCTGACTGCAGCCATGAAATTAAAAGATGCTTGCTCCTTGGAAGGAAAGTTATGACCAACCTAGACAGCATATTAAAAAGCAGAGACATTACTTTGCCAACAAAGGTCCGTCTAGTCAAGGCTATGGTTTTTCCAGTAGTCATGTATGGATGTAAGAGTTGTACTATAAAGAAAACTGAGCACCAAAGAATTAATGCTTTTGAACTGTGGTGTTGGAGAAGACTCTTCAGAGTCCCTTGAACTGCAAGGAGATCCAACCAGTCCATCCTAAAGGAAATCAGTCCTGAATATTCATTGGAAAGACTGATGCTAAAGCTGAAATTCCAATACTTTGGCCACCTGATGCAAAGAGCTGACTCACTGGAAAATACCCTGATGCTGGGAAAGATTGAAGCCGGGAGAAGAAGGGGATGACAGAGGATGAGATGGTTGGATGGCATCACCGACTCAATGGACATGAGTTTGGGTAAACTCTGAGAGTTGGTGATGGACAGGGAGGCCTGGTGTGCTCCAGTCCATGGGGTCAGTAAGAGCTGGACATGACTGAGTGACTGAACTGAACTGAACTTATTATGTGCCAGGCATTATGCTAAACATTTAACATGTCTTTTCACTCTTTCATTTATTCAGTAGCTATTTATTGAGTATATTAATTTCCAAGAAAGGGGATTAATCCCTAAGGATACACCAAGCAAACCAAACACGACCCTGACATCATGGAGGCTGCTTTCCAGGTGGGTGGAGACAGTAATAAAAAAGAAAACAAATAATAATTAGATGATTACAGATGATGATAGTACTAGAAAGCAAAATAATTAAATGAAGATATTAAAAATACCCAGAGAGGGGATGTCTACTTCAGAGAGCATGATCAGGGAAGACTCTCTGGAATAGTGACAGCCAAGCTAAGGAAGAACACAAAGGAGACAGCCATGCATAGACCTGGAGGAAGAGATCCCGGACAGAGAGAACAAGTGCAAAGGCCCTGAGATGCGAAAAAGCCCGCTTGCTAGATGAACAGAAAAGATGCCAGAGGTAGGGCATTCCAAGGTGAGTCTGGAAAGGTAGGTGAGAGCCAGATGATGCAGGGCCTTGGGGTCCAAGGTGAGGAATTGTGATCCTGTTTTAAAGCCACATGAAAGCACTGAATGTTTTAAGCAGAGGTTTGGCATGATCTGATTTGCACTTTTTAAAGATGATACTGGTTGCTGTGTGGGGAGTGAACGTTAGATAAGCAAGTGAGAGTGGAAGTGGGGGCAGTAATGAGGTGGCCATTACTGCCACCCAGATGAGAGATGGTGGAGGCTTGGCCCAGGAAGCCAATGGGGAGAGTGGAGGAAAGTGGGCGGAACTGAGATGTGCTGTAGCCATGGAACTAAAGGGGTTCCCAGAAGAATTCAATATGAGAAATGACCTCACAGGGGTTGACAAACTTACTGCCCACTTATTATCCCTTTATAATTAAAAAAAAAAAAACCTGAAACTTAAGATGTTAAATTAGTGTCGGTTATACCTGAATAAAATGGGAGGGAGGGAGGAAATTACAGGTAAAAGCTAGAGAGTATAAGCTCTGAGAATCACACAGGTATGCTTGATCCGAAGCCCCTGACCACTGTGCTCCACTGCCTCACACGCCTCCCTGCTCCTCATTCAGAGTTTCCCAGGCAATCTCAGGTTCTTCTTATCTTCCGCATCTGGCCCCTGCCCTGTCAGGTTTCAGCCAGGACTGTCATGTGCAGCTGTGTGCATTGTGCACTGCACAACTGGGGGTGGCGGGGAGGAAACACAGACTAATGTGCAGGTTTTAAAGACAGATGTAGGGACTTCCCTCGTGGTCCTGTGGTTAAGAATTCACCTTGCAATGCAGGAGACAAGGGTTCCATCCTTGGGTCAGGGAATTAAGATTCCACATGCCACGGAGCAACTAAACCCGTGTACCACAACTAGAGAGTCGGCATACAACTAAAGATCCAGCATGACTCAATAAAGGACCTGAGTACACAGAGAAGGGAATGGCTACTCACGAGAATCCCATGGACAGAGGAGCCTGGTGGGCTACAGTCCATGGGGTCGTGAAGAGTCGGACACGACTGAACGACTAACACTGCTTCTTCAGGTAGTTTTCAGGCGTGGCCAGGTTTTGCAAAGACTGCCTTCGTGTTTGTCCCTGACTTGCTGCGGAAAAAAGACCCATGTTGGGACTAAAAGCTAGGTTCCTGTGTCTTCTTCAGGAAATGTCTCTCACACACACAACATAAAGTTTACATTTTTCCTCTGTGCATTTTCTGGTAGGCAATAACTGAATGATATTTTCTGGATGTCTGCAAAATACAGCAATACGTATATATTGAATTTGCATATAAGACATTCTGTAATCTTAGGAAACTGGGATTCAACATGATGGAAGTGAGTACTGTGAATATACACATTTATTTTCTGTGATTTCACATTTGCAGTAACAAATTTAATTGGCATCTTTTCTGATTCTGTGGAGAATGTAAAGAACATCCCAATAAATTAATAAATGATAGCTTTAGATTTATCAGTGATCAAGGCTGCAAAACTAATAGCTAAAGAAAATATAGCAGAGCAAAAATAGAGCCATTTATTCTGCTGGAGTTCAATTCAGGGAAACAAGGCAGTCAGCAAAATACCAGCATCAAAGATGCTACTGGAGAGGGTTTCTGGGAAGAATAAAGGAAACTGCAGTTTTCTAATTAACACTGCAACGAATACTAAAAATGACCTTAAAGGAGAGCTTAAAAGGTATTTTATGAGTTTTTGGCAGGGGCTGCTGATGAGCCCTTTTTTGTAAGTGAAGAGAAATGTCTTAAAATTAACCAAGACTTATGATCATCATATTGGAATCATATTTCAGGGAAATAAAACCCTTTGCTGGGAAGTTAAGCAAAAGGCCCAGTAGGAATACTAATCAAGCTTGTATCTTATTCTAATAACTCTAAGAAGAGGCAGATTCCTGAAGTCTAATTATTATGGCATTGTCTCCTTTTAACCTTCTTTCAGAGAGACTGTCACTGATTTTCAACACACACGCAACACAGACACAGACACCCCACTTCATCAGTATTACCTGTCTACCTCACTGTCTTTATCTTCCTCTCCAGTGGTTCTTCAGATTCTTTCCTAATCCCAGCATCTCTCATGTTTTGTAATGCCTTCACTTGCACTAGACTTCTAGTTTAACATAGTATTTGCTACCAATTTTCTATGAAAATATCTCTGTAGATGGACAAAAACAGCCAACATTCTAGCTTGTAACCCTGTGCCCACAACAAACTGGCCCAACGCACACAGTCACTTCTGAGCTTGAGACTAGAGTCAGCTGGTCGCTTCTGCAGCGGATCCTTTGTTTTATGGGAAAGATCCTTTACTTGTTTCTCTTCAGCCTTCTTCCATATGCTTTATATGTTTCAGGAAGTATTCAAATCTTTCTTTACACTCTTCCCTCCCCTTCAGCTGTTGTTGTTTAGTTGCTTAATCATGTCCGCCTCTTTTGTGACCCCATGGACTGTAGCCTTCAAGTCTCCTCTGTCCATGGGATTTCCCAGGCAAGAATACTGGAGTGTGTTGCCATTTCCTCCTCCAGGGGATCTTCCCAACCCAGGGATTGAGCCTGCATCTCCTGCATTAGCAGGAGGATTCTTTACCTCCAAGCCACCAGGGAAGCCCTTTCAGTACTAACATGGAATTCTTCCTATCATTTTACTTAGCCTGTCATTTCAGGGAGAAAAGTAAAAACAACTTGTGGGCTCAGAATTGATGTGTTTATTTTAAAAAGGACTGACTTTTGACCCATTTCCCTAAAACTATAATATTGGCTTGGGGTTCCTCCAGGACCAGTTAGTGGTTGGTCTGGAAAATCTACATGGAGCCCTTGGAGGGAAAAAGATATGTCTCAGTTTTGAAGGGCAAAACTAGCTCTTGATCATCTGTAATAAGTGTTGTATCTTCTGGGAAAACTTTAATAGCAAAAATCCAAGTAGAAATTTTCATGTTATTAATAGAGCTAGATAAATGTTACATAAACTATTTCAGAACAAAAATAAGTGATTTTTCATCAAGAAACTGGGAATATTTCTAGACACTTCATCCATAGCATAACCCATGAACCTCAGGCAAAACCCTATCTAGCTCAACAGCTTTGCCAAGAGGGGAGTAAAAGGGTCTAGGAAAATCTCTCAAGTAGGATTCCCTGAAGAATCCCATCAGTCTGGGGATCCTGTCTAGACTTTAGATTGGAGCAGAGATGAACTGTGAAGGCACAGACCAAGCTAGAACCATGTAACTCAGAGTGTGGTCCTTGGAACAGCAGCATCCTGGAAGCTTGTTGAAAAGCAGAACCACACACTGTATTCTGGAATTAATGAACCATAATCTCCCTGTTTAACAAAAGCCTCGGGTCATTCGTACATCTTAAAGTTGGAAGGGCTCTACCCTGGAGGTATCTTCTCTAAGTGAGAACTGAAGACAAGTGGGACAGCTGGATCATTAACTTCAGCTTCCCATCCCTCTAGTTCCTCCTCCTCGTCGTCACTTTCCTGGGCCATAAGGGTTACCCTTCAAGGTAGAGGCCTGGGGTGATTCCAAAGACCAAAGTAAGTGCTGCAACCTCCCCAAATTCCAGCAGCCTCCCCAAATTTGTCAGGGGGAGGTGACCTGAATTCTCTTAAGATAAAACTAGAGAAAAGGCACAGACTTCCAAGAATCCCGTATTCTTCAATACTTTTTAAGTTGCAATAGCAAAAAATTCCAGTTCAAATAAGAGTAAGCAACAAAAAGAATTTACCAGTTCATTTAACTGAAAAGTGAGGGTGTGGAGCAACTGCAGGCACAGCTGGGTCTATTTAAATCAGCTAGGAAAGATTGAGGGCAAAAGGAAAAGAGGGCAGCAGAGTGTGGGATGGTTAGATAGCAACGCATGGAGTTGCAGTCTGTGGGGCCGTGTTATAGAAAGCTGCCTCTGCCTTTTCAGCATCTGTTTTTCTCTGTGTTGGCTTCTTTCTCTGGAAGGTTTGTATCTTAGCACAGCTCCAAGTTCCAGGTCTTCCTCTTCTCAGTTCTAAGTCCACAAAAAGAGAGAAGGCTTCTCTCCCTGAAGTCTCCTAAAATTCTACATCTGAGTTTTATTGCCTCTATTCCAATTTGGGTCACATGCTCATTCCTAAACCAATCACCTGGTGGCCTGGTGGATGTGACCCTCTGCATCTCAAGCCCACTCTTGGAGCCAAGGATAAGGTCAATCTCACATGAAGTACTTGAATTGGCACCCCCACCCCAAAGAAACTGGGAAGCAGATGGCAGAGGAAGGAGAGATTAATACTGAGGTTTTTTTTTTTTTTAAAGCAACAGCTATTCACTAATGCATTTTCCTATTGGCTCGGTGGTAAATAATCCACCTGCCAATGCAGGAGACCTGAGTTCAATGCCTGGGTGAGGAAGATCCCCTGGAGAAGGAAATGGCAACCCACTCCAGTATTCTTGCCTGGGAAATCCCATGGACAAGGAGCCAGGCAGGCTACAGTCCATGGGGTTGCAGAGAGTCGGACACGACTGAGCAACTAAACAACAACAACAAAGGCTATAGATGCTGTCTGCTATCAGATGAAGTCCATCGCTGTTATCTGCCCCCCCACAGAGGGCCCTCTCCAAAAACAACAACTCGGACATTTATTAAAGCAACTGCAGTAGAGCTGCAGGGCAAGGAATCACACCCAGTCTACTTCCCTGTCATTTGGGGGTGTCCATTTTATCATTATAATATTACAATAGAATAAGTTCAACTTATATTTAAAGCTATGTTGTTTGGCAGCACTACTTGCTTACTTTTCCAGAATGACAAGATTTGAACCAATGACTTGCCTTAAGAAAGGTGAAAGGCAATGGCACCCCACTCCAGTACTTTGCCTGGAAAATCCCATGGATGGAGGAGCCTGGTAGGCTGCAGTCCATGGGGTTGCTAAGAGTCAGACACAACTGAGCAACTTCACTTTCACTTTTCACTTCCATGCATTGGAGAAGGAAATGGTAACCCACTCCAGTGTTCTTGCCTGGAGAATCCCAGGGACGGGGGAGCCTGTTGGGCTGCCGTCTCTGGGGTCGCACAGAGTCAGACACGACTGAAGCGACTTAGCAGCAGCAGCAGCAAGAAAGGTGAAAATCGTTAGCCAGTGAAATTATAGAAAAAAGTCATCATGAGGGTGTCAGAGGTCTGACCAAGGCTGTGACATGTGTGAATTTTGTCCTAATTAGTGGCCAGTGCCACCTCCGAGGAGCTAACATGGGAGGTTTTAGCCTTGGTCAAAGTTCTCCACCATCTCTAAAGCCTCTGGGAAGTGTGAGTTTGCCTCAAGGAAACACTGATTTCTCTGTTTGAAAAATGTGAATACAGAGCTGTGGGTCACCTTTGGAGATGTTCGATTTTGTTCTCCACTAGTCAACTCTCAAGTGAACTATTCTGTACAAATCTACTTTAATTATGTATTAATTTCAATATTATTACATGCAGAACATGACTGCTGCTCTTTAAAAATTAATCTGGAATCTATTGGTTTTATTTAGTATGCATTATAAGGTAGCGTTCACTTTTTCCAGATAAATGTGTTGCTCTACATAATGTAGAGCAATCACAAGTAGTAATTTGCTAGAAACAGAAATACTTTAATAAGAATTCTGCCTACCTTTTCCCTTCCTTCCTTTCTTTGGCAGCTTCATTCATAACCGTCAATAATGAAAGGGCAGAAGGAAGAACTGACAAGGACTAAGTACAGCACTGGAGGGCCCTGCTGTTCTAGGCTGTTGATGGAGTTGGATACCAAAACCCTACTCTCATTTTGCTACCAAAAGGAATTATGTTGTGTCCTCACCTTTAAATGCACTGCTCTGGAAGTTCTGCAGCAGGAATGCCTTGGTTTAGATGTTGACAGGAGCCCAGTGATTTACTTCACATCCATTTGGGTACTTTTTGAGGCAGATAGGTGCAGAGCCAAAAAACAGCACCTAGGGACTTCCCTGGTGCTTCAGCGGTTGCTGAAGCTGAAGCTCCAATAATTTAGCCACCTGCTGTGAAGAGTGGACTCACTGGAAAAGACTCTGAGGCTAGGAAAGATTGAGGGCAAAAGGAGAAGAGAGCGGCAAAGTGTGAGATGGTTAGATAGCAACACCAATTCAGTGGACATGAACTTGAGCAAACTCCAGGACACAGTGGAGGACAGAGAAGCCTGGTGTGCTGCAGTCCATGGGGTCACAAAGAGTCGGACACGACTGAGCGACTATAAACAACAACAACCAGCGGTTAAGACTCCGCCTTGCAATGCAGAGGACTTTGGTTCAATCCCTGGTCTGGGAACTAAGATTCCACACGCTACAGAGTAACTAAACCAACACGCCACACTACTAAGCCCTGAAGCCACAGAGAGTCCATGCACCACAGTGGAAGATCCTGCATGACGCGACAAAGAGCCCGCGTGCCACAACTAAGCGGGATGCAACTGAATACTTTTTTCTTTTTTTTCTTAATTAATTTCTTTTTTAACTGAAGGATAATTGTTTTACAGACTTTTGTTGTTTTCTGTCAAACATCAAAATGAATCGGCCATAGGCATACATATGTCCCCTCCCTCTTGAACCTCCTTCCCACCTCCCTCCCCATCCCACTCCTCTAGGTTGATACAGAGCCCTTGTTTGAGTTCCCTGAGACATACAGCAAATTCCCATTGGCTACCTATTGTGAGATGTATGGAGAGAGTAGTAAATAGTTTTTTTAAAAATACTGCTTAAATTATGTGTGGGAAGAATCACATGGGATTGCAAAGATAAATAAAACTTTAAACTATTTTAGTCTAAATCTGAAAATAACAGTTAACACTTATAGAGACCTTGCTACATATCAGGCACTGAACACATTTCTTATTTAATCCCCAGGTGAGTAGTGTAGGTACTATTCACAATGAATTTTGCATTGTTCTCATAATGCCTTAGAAGGATTTCATCTACATCTTCACAGTTAATGAACAACAGTCTAACAGAGAAGAACCAGAACCTTAACACTGAATTCACAATGCTAAATAATTTTTAGGAAAAACTCATCCTTGCAGGACAGGTATAGTCTTTTCTGACAGTACCAAGTCGGTGTTTCAAAAATGAGTTAAGTCATACTTACACTACTGGTTTGTGCATTGTTTTCTTAATACAAAAACTGATGATGCACTTTGGAAAATTCCATGAAAATGTTGGCTTCCAACCAGAACTGATTCATGGCTGCTTCTCAGTGAGCTACACCTGAGCTCAGGTTCCCACCCTACTTTTTCTTCGATTTCCTCATTGGCCCTAGTTAACAAATAGAAGTACAAATAGACCAGGCCAATGTATTAGGTAGGCAGTTAGAAGGAAAGTTATGACCAACCTAGACAGCATATTAAAAAGCAGAGACATTACTTTGTCAACAAAGGTCCGTCTAGTCAAAGCTATGGTTTTTCCATTGGTCATGTATGGATGTGAGATTTGGACTATAAAGAAAGCTGAGCACTGAAGAATTTATGCTTTTGAACTGTGTTGTTGGAAAAGACTCTTGAGAGTCCCTTGGACTGCAAGGAGATCCAACCAGTCCATCCTAAAGGAGGTCAGTCCTGGGAGTTCATTGGAAGGACTGATGTTGAAGCTGAAACTCCAATAGTTTGGCCACCTGATGTGAAGACCTGACTCATTTGAAAAGACCCTGATGTTGGGAAAGATTGAAGGCAGGAGAAGAAGGGGACAACAGAGGATGAGATGGTTAGATGGCATCACCGAGTCAATAGACATGAGTTTGGGTAAACTCCGGGAATTGGTGATGGACAGGGAGGCCTGGCGTGCTGTGGTTCATGAGGTTACAAAGAGTCGGACACGACTGAGCGAGTGAACCCTACTGTACTATAGGCTACCAATGCAAACACAGACACTAACTTCAGCCAACTTAAGTAAAAAGTAAAATACTCAGTGGAGGGGAAGGGTTATGGTACAGGAGGATTACAAGAAAAAAGCATCCCGCCTTGAGGAAGTGACAGGAACAGGAATGAGAAGTGGGTCAGGAGCCCCTTCTTTGTCTTCCACCAGTGACGATGACTATTCTCTTTGCAGAGTAGCATTCTCTGCTTCTCACCCACAAGACAGAAAACAGCTACCCACAGCTCCCAAGTTTCAATGTTATATGCTGGCCAAGTAGGACACTATGCTTTCTCCCTCTTTCTCAGGCCCAGTTTCAAATTCTTGAGACAAATAATGTGAAAGGCCCACTTGGAGCCAGGTGTCCATCTCTAAACTATTCAACTGTGACCAGAAGGTACAGTTAAATATGATAAAACGGCTATAGAATCCATCAATGCAGGTTGGAAAGCAAATACCAAAGAAGAGGAGTGACTATGAGATGGGCAGGTACCCTATAGAATATTTTGCTAATCCGAGCTTTAGATACCAGACAGAAAGTGAGAGAGATTTTTAAGGAATTGGTTCACACAATTATGGAGACTGACAAGCCCCGAAGATCTGCAGTCAGAAAGCTGGAAACCCAGAAGAACCAATGGTGCAGTTCCAGTCCAAGTCCAAAGGCTTGAGAACCAGAAGAGCTGATAATACGAGTTCCGATTCAAGGGCAGGAGCACACCACGGTCCCAGCTCAACAGTCAGGAGGTAAATTTCCCTCTTACTCAGCTTTTATGTTCTATTTGGGTCTTCCATTGGATGAGGCCCACCAACATCAGGGAAGCCAGTCTGCTTTAGTCCGTCTACCAATTCAGACATTCACCTCGCCAGAAACACACTCAGAATAGCATTTGGCCAAATGTCTGGGTGCCCCCTGGCCCAGTCAAGTTAACACACAAAATTAATCAGTGTAGGTATCTCCACCATAAGTAGCATAGTGTCTTCTAGAATCTGACCACATAGACATGATTAGAATATTCATCTAAAGATACTTTAACTTCTTAGGACAATATAGATAAATTATGTCAACAACAAATTTTTTAATAAAAATTAATTGTGCTCTAATTGGAAGGAAAGTGGAATACCAGGCAGGTGCCTTGACCCAGAAAGTATTTCTACAATGCAACTGATTACAAATTCCTCTCAAAAAAAGACATTAACACAAGTAAAGCATCCCATTTTTCCTTGCCAAATATGATGAAGTAATGACAAGGGGCTCCTTTTAATTCATATGCTTTCAGATTTAAGATTTTAGACATTTTATGTCATGATAGTCTTTCTTTTTTTGGCTGTACCATGCAGCATATAGGATCTTGTTCTCTGACCAATGATCAAACCTGTGCCCCCTGCATTGGGAGCATGGAGCCTTAACCACCGGACCATCAGGGAAGTCCCTGATAATCTTCTTTCTTAAAGATAAGCATATTCCCTGATTCCAAATCCAAACTGGCAGTAATTAACGTAAGATTTACTACAGTGGTGAATATGATGACTTTTTGCAGTATTAAGCTTAAATAGAAGCTGATAAAAACACAAAGTTTTAATTCACTAATGTAAAGATAACTTTTTGTCTATGACTTCATTATTAAGCAAGTTTGAAAGGTTAAACACTCACATTCTAAATTACAGGATAAAAGTTACTCTTATTCATCTCCTTGTTGCAGAAAGAAAGAGTATTAAGCAGAGGAAATAGAAACAATTTTGGAATATTTATGCATTTAAATAACCTATGATCATATTCACTGGACCCTTGAATACCTACTGTGTGTCAGAGCTAGCCCTCAATGTAAGAGATTTACCTTAAATTCAAAATGTATGTCTTTTATTCTTGAGTTATTTAACTCTATTAAATATTACTGCTAGTTGAAGTCTTGTCTTTAAAACAAATCAATAATATCATTTTAAGGTTAAACCTTTCAAATACTGAATACCTGCATACTCAGAATTATGAGAAAATCAGATTATATCTTATCCATTTTGGATAAGAGAAGAGAATATGATAAAGCAAATGGGGCAAAAGCACAACAGTTGGCACAATCGAAGTGGAGAATCTAGAGCAGTTGTTTACAGTAGTCTTGCAACTTTTCCATGTATATTTTAAATTATGTCAAACCAATAAAATGAGAAAAATAAAAACAGGACCACCATATGATCCAGCAATTCCACTTCTGGACATAGATCCAAAAGAAATGAAAACAAGATCTCAAAGAGATATCTGCACTCACATTCATTGCAGCATTATTTACAAAAGTCAAGACATGGAACAACCACAATGTCCACTGACAGATGAATGGATAAAGAAAATGTGATACTCACAGAGAGAGAAATATTATGCAGCCATTACAAAGAATGAAATTCTGCTATTTGCAATAATATAGACGCACTTTAAGGTCATTATACTAAGTGAAATAAGTCAGGCAGATAAATAGCATATGATCTCACCTACATGTTAAGTCTTAAAAAAAAAAAAATGAATCATAGAAACAGAGAAGAGATTAATGGTTACCATGGCTGCCAAGACCAGGGGTTAGGGAAGATATGGATGAGGGTAGTCAAAAGGTACAAACCTCCAAGAGCCCTGGAGACATAATGTACAGCATGCTAACTACTGTAACAATAGTTGCACATTTGAAAGTTGTTAAGAGAATAAATCTTAAAAGTTCTCATCACAGGAAGGAAATGTACTTATGTGAGGTTGTTACTGTACAGTTGCTAAATCATGTCCAACTCTTTGTGACCCTATGTGTGCATGCATGCTAAGTCGCTTCAGTTGTGTCAGACCCTTTGCGATGCGATGGATTGTAGCCCGCCAGGCTCCTCTGTCCATGGGATTCTCTAGGCAAGAATACTGGTATGGGTTGCCATGCCCTCCTCCAGGGGATCGTCCCAACCCAGAGATCAAACCCACGTCTCCTACATCTCCTACATCAGCCAGTGGGTGCCTTACCACTAGCGCCACCTGGGAAGCCCTTGTAACCCCATGGACTGCAGAAACCAAGGCTTCCCTGTCTTTCACTATCTCCCTGAGTTTGCTCAAACTCATGTCCATTGAGTCAATGATGTTATCCAACCATCTCATCCTCTGCCATCCCCTTCTCCTCCTGCCCTCAATCTTTCCCAGTATCAGGGTCTTTTCCAATGAATCGGCTCTTCACATTAGGTGGCCAAAGTATTGGAGCTTCAGCATCAGTCCTTCCAATGAATATTCAGGGTTCATTTCCTTTAGGATTGACTGGTTTGATCTTCTTGCTGTCCAAAGGACTCTGAAGAGTCTTCTCCAGAACCACAATTCAAAAACATCAATTCTTCAGCGCTCAGCTTTCTTTACAGTCCAACTCTCAGATCCATACATCTGTACATGACTACTGGAAAAACCATAGCTTTGACTATACGGACTTTTGTCAGCAAAGTGATATCTCTGCTTTTTAATACACTGTCTAGGTTTGTCATAGCTTTTCTTCCAGGGAGAAAGCATTTTTTAATTTCATGGCTGCAATCACCATTGTTAACTAAGCCTTGCTGTTTAGTCGCTAAATCATGGCTGACACTTTTGTGACCCCATGGACTGTAGCCTGCCAGGCTCCTCTGTCCATGGAATTCTGCAGGCAAGAAAACTGGAGTGGGTTGTCAACTAACCCTTATTCATTTTAAATATATACATATATCAAACCATCCTATTGTCTACCTTAAACTAATACAATGTTATATGTCAACATTATTGACATATCTCAACATATTGAGTTATCTCAACAATACTGGGGAGAAAAAGTTGATAAAATTGGTAAGTTGAGAAACTGACCACAAAATCAGTTTCTGTAAAACTGCTGCACAATCAGCAGAATGATGGTCACTGGTTTAGTGCAATCTGGATCCATGGGTTGGGAAGATCTCCTGAAGAAGGGAAAGGTATTTCCCCTCCAGTATTCTGGCCTGGAGAATTCCAGGGACTGTACAGTCCATGGGGTCACAAAGAGTTGGAACACAACTGAGTGACTTTCACTTTCACAACAGACACATGTGGGTAAAATCTAACTTTTATCTTTTCCTGTCAGTGAGAAATGTATGGTAGGAATCTGTTTATTCATCTGGACCCATGGTCCTCTGAGAACCTCCAATCTATTTACAACTTCAGAAAGTTGTGAGTGAGTTCTGGAGCAGTGATTGGTCAGCTCAGTTTGACTTAATCTCTTCTTTGAGCATGTCACATCATCAGATGGGTCTCCCAAGTTACAACAATAGATCTATCACTGAGGAAGACATCAAGTAGGATCCAAAACACATTCAAACTAAAAGTTATTCAAACAAAACTAGGTTGATGAACAACCAAAGAAAGGAAGGGTAATAATATTTTCACTTTATCATACAGAGGGTGGGAGGATTAATTAGCTTGTTCTTATAAAGCACTTTAAAGATAAATTGTGCTGTTAACTTGCCAAAACTCATTCTTATTATGCTTATTTGCTGTGTCCTACATAAATATTTAATGGTTACCCTGGGAAAGAAACTCTTGTTTAATCTATCATCCTTTTCTTATTAGTAGACAGGGTAAAACAGCCAAATTTTTCCCCTGAATGTATTATTTTTAAAAAATGCCTCCAAGATAGTTTCCTATCAACCAAGCAACAATCCACAAATGAATCATTAATGTTTGATGTCTCAAAGCAATGTGAATCACATAATATGGTAGAACCTATATGTTGGAGCTCTTTCAAGGTAAAATAGGAATTAATTTTCATTTGGACCACTGCATTCATATTCACATTGCTCATGGCCAAGGTAAGCTTTTTAATAAAGAAGAAACAATGCAGGTTTTATTCATTTAGCTATTTCTAAGCAACTGACCACAAAAAAACAAAAACAAAAACAAACAATAACAACAACAAAAAAGCACACCCTATTTCTGGAAACCTGGGTTTCACAAATTAAGGGAATACCCTCCTGATGTCACCCAAAGTGATAATTTTCAACTAGCATGGGTCATGCCCTACTGGTGAGAAGGGAGAGGAAGGTGTTCCAACACCTCTTCTCATTGGATTTTTAAGGCTTAAGTGAGATAAACCCAAATGCCAGGTTCTAACCAGGGTGTTTATTTGTGCTGCATGAAGGACCCCTGGCTGGCTTGCTTCTCGATGTGCATGTCCCTGGACCTCTTCATATAGCCTTGGCAGAGAAGCATCTTGGTCTCCCACTGCAGCAGGAGTAGATCCCCATGCACATACAGCACCTGGCAGGGGAAGGCAGTAGGGCAGAAAGCCAGCAGATAATCCACAACAAGGTTAGCAGAAAAATAGCAGGAAGTAAGCAAAGGGGTAATTATTAGGAGAAATACTGTGTACAGTTACCCCTCTCAGGCCACAGGATGACAGCATCTCTGTCATAACTACAGGTGAACAGGTGAACAGAGAATTGGCACTCGACATGTTTTCAAGTGTTGCCAGGAAACTCTGTGTCTCTAATACACGAAATCTAAGTCCAAATAGTTCAGCACCACTGACCCAAGGGACACAGTTAATTCAAAGATACTGGATAATTTCCTTCCCAGCTGAAGCTTTAATGATCTGGCAAGCTCTGCCTTCACGGGTGGAAAGGCCCTCACTAGGAGGCCAGGCTCCAGACACGGAAATGAAGAGAGCTACCCTTTGTCCCTATTAATACTTGACTCTATTGACTCAACCAAACCGGAAAGTCTGACCCAACTTTTCCCTGGAACATTTCTCACAGCCACGGGTGGCAGAATTTACCCGCCCAGGGACTTGCCTTGGGTGATCTCTGCCTTGAGCTCATGTTCAGTGAAGTAGATGTCTTTGGGTAGGTTGAAGAGCCAATTCTGTGTCCTTGAAAGAGTCAAGTTCCCTCAAAGGGTTGTAGAGTTCTAGGGTAAGCCCATAGCTTGTAGACCAAGCTGAATTAGAACCTTGCCTTAAGAGATGCATGACTTCCAAGTTAATCACCATTACTGAGGTTCCATTTACTCCCCTGCAAGAGGAAGAAATAGGGCTTCCATTTAGCTCAGTGGTAAAGAATCCACCTGCCAATGCAGGAGACATGGGTTCAATCACCTATCTGAGAAAATCCCACATGCTACGGAGCAACTAACCCCACTGGCCATAATTATTGAGCCTGTGTTCTAAAGCCTTAGAGTCACAACTACTGAATCCCATGTGCCCTAGAGCTGGTGCTCTGTTCTTTGTTAAGAACCCACTGCAATGAGAAGCCCATCATCAAAACTACAGAAAAGCCCATGCAGCAATGAAGACCCAACACAACCAAAAATAAAATAAACAAATAAAATTATTTTTAAAATGAAGAAATAATATTCTAATGATTAATGCCAGGTAATTACCATTTTTTCATCATAAAATGCAATCAATTTTATCTTCATGTAAAACAGTGAACTTAATGTAAATGAAAATAATGCTAACCTTTAAGAGTATATGTTTATTCATACAATTATACATCTCTCTATCCTTCAGTATCATAGCTAAAATTTAAGCAATGTCTTTTTTCATGGAGAATCTCAAGATGTTTCTAACCCATTTATAGCCATTTTTAGTTACATGTTTTTCTTCTTTTTAAAGGTGCCTTTATGAGCTTAACTTTGTTGTCCATTTCAACAATGAAATTCTGGAGCATTCAGGGCTGCTCCAACAGGTTATGTATCAACAGCATCAATATATCATTCACATAGTCCATGAGGCTATGTCTAAAAGCACCACATTTCCTTAAATGAATCACATATTGCTGCAAACAAACCTGCTCTTCACAAAAGCCACCAGAACCTGGTATAGACAGATGCTCAGCCCCTGAGGGATCAATATGATGCATAACTTAATTAAACCCACATCTATTCATGTTAAAGATTTTGATTTATTCAAGAATATAAGGCTGGCTGATATTTTAATGAAACAATTGCTTGTAATCATAAATATAATTATCTTACACTGCTGAACAAGACAACAAGAAAGATACATGGACTTTATTACAGCTTCAGAGACACATTTGTTCTCTTTGATGTTCTATTGTTGAGTGACCAAAAAATGATTCAAAGCAATTTAAAAATCTCATCTTGGCTTTCTAAATTATACACACCATTATTCAAAGTTCAATGGGCCTGGAAGAAATGTTTTCTACAAAGTTACATTAGTTATTACTCTTACAAAGCTATTTTTTAATATAACACATTTAAGTAATCATGAAATATTACATACTCATTGCAAACAATTTTGGAGGGAATAGTGAGCATATTAAAAATGAACATTAAAATTATACCTACTATTTCCACCCAGAGATAACCTCCTTAAATATTCCACTACATTTGTTCTCAACTTTCTTCAAATAATGTACATGTGTATATATAATTTTTAATTTTTCTACAAACTCAAAATTATCCAATTATATATAGTTTTCATTTTAATAGTATCATTGATATTTTATTAAAGATCTTCAAAAATATCACTTTAATAATTGCATGTTATCCTATATCAGATGTTTTGGTTGCTTTTAATTATTATAAATAATATGATGAATGTCTTGTGTCAAAGATAACAAATCTTTGATCAAATATCTGATGATTTTCATAGGATAAATCTTTACAATTCTCAAGGAAACTGTTAAGGACTTTCTCACATATTGTCAGTTTCCCTCCATAAAGTCATACCTGTATACATTCCCACCATCTTTTCACATTCTTGCCAACACTAACCTTATTAAAAATACTTCTATCAGTAAATCCCATATCTTGAAGAGATATTTGTACTCCCATGTTTATTGCAGTATTAGTCATAACAGCCAAGACATGGAAATAATTTAAATGTCCTTCAATGGATGAATGGATAAAGAAAATGTAATAAATACATATCACATATGCACACAAAGAAACACAGAAATATTATTCAACTATTAAATAGATATACAGGGCTTCTTAGGTGGTCTGGTGGTTAAAAATCCACTCTGCAATGCAGGGGACACCGGTTTGGTGCCTGGTCTGGGAAAATCCCAGATGCTGTGGGGCAACCAAGCCCATGTGCCACAACCACTGAACCTGTGCTCTGGAGCCCATGAGCTGCAGCTACTGAGCCCATGTGCAGCAACTATTGAAGCCTGCATGCATGTCTAGAGCCCATTCTCTGTAACAAGAGAAGCCACAGCAATGAGAAGCTCACACACTGCAGCAGAGTAGTCCCCACTCTCCACAACTACAGGAAGCTCCCACACAACAACAAAGGACCAGTGAGCCAAAAATAAATAAATAAGTAAATATTTTTAAAAGCTAATTAATTATAATATATATATACAATATATACATAACATATATACATAAAATATACACATATTATATATATATACACATACACACCCATCCAAAAACAGCAGAATACACCTTCTTTTCAAATGCATATGCAATATTCTTCAGGTGAGATCACAGGCTAGGACACAAAACAAGCCCTTCGAACTTTAAGTAAACTGACCCCTTGGAGGAGGGCATGGCAACCCACTCCAGTGTTCTTGTCTAGAGAATCCCCACAGACAGAGGAGTCTGGCAGACTAAAGTCCATGGGGTTGCAAAGAGTCAGACACACAACTGAGTGACTAAGCACACAGCACAGAAATCAAATCAACCATCTTTTCCAACCACAATACTATAAGAGTAGAAACCAACTACAAGGGAAAAAACTGAAAAAAAAAAAAAAAAGCCCACAAATAAGTGGAGGCTAAATGACATGCTATGCGACTACTGAGCCTGCACACTCTGGAGCCCACACACAATAACAAAGACCCAGCACAGCCAAAACTGAAAAAAAAACAAAAATCAGGAAAAGAAATTATGGAAACAACCCCATTTACCACCACATCAAAATATATATATACCTGGCAATAAACATAAAGGTTTTCTCAGAAAATTGTAAGACAGATGAAAGAGATTAAAGATGACACAAACAAATGGAAATATATACTGTGTTAAAATGACCATACCACCTCTGACATTCTACAGATTCTACGCAATCCCTATCAAAATACCCAGGACATTTTTAACAGAACTAGAACAAATACTTTAAAAACTTTTATGGAAACACAATAGACCCTGAATAGCCAAAACAATCTTGAGGGTTTCCCTGGTGATCCAGTGGTTAAGAATCCACCTTGCTATCCAAGGAACACCAGTTTGACCTCTGGTCCACAAAGATCCCACATGCCACAGGGCACCTAAACCCATGCCCCACAACTACTGAGCCTGCTCTTTAGAGCCTACAAGCTGTAACAAGAGAAGCCACCACAACGAGAAGCTCAAGTGCTGCAACTAGAGACTAACCCCTGCTTGCCACAACTAGAGAAAGCCTGAGTGCAGCAACAAAGATCCACCACAGCTGAAAAATAAATAAATAAATCTTAAAAAAGAAAAAAAGAGAGAGAGAGAGAGATCTTGAGAAAGAACAGAGCTGGAAGAATCATGTTCCCTGATTATACTACAAAGGAACATTAATCAAAACAATGTAATATAGCACAAAAACAGACACATAGATCAATGGAACAGAAGAGAGAGCCCAGAAATAAATCCACCCACTCATCATCAATTAATCTAAGACAAAGGAGGCAAGAACAGACAATAGAGAAGACAATATCTCTTCAACCAGTGGTGCTTGGAAAACTGGACAGCTATGTGTCAAAGGATGAAAATTAGAATAATTTCTCACACCATATACAAAAGAAACTCAAAATGGATTAAGAGACAGAAACCATAAAACTCCTACATAAAAAAATAGGCAGCATACTCTTTGACATAAATCACACGAATTTTTTTTTTTTATCTATCTACTAAAACAAAAGAAACAAAAGCAAAAATAAACAAGTGGGACCTTTTGCACAGGAAAGGAAACCATTGACAAAACAAAATAAAACACAGAAAAGACTTACTGAATGGAAGAAAATATTTGCAAATGATATGACTTATAAGCAGTTAATATCCAATATATATAAACAACTCATACAACTTAATATCAAAAGACAGACAACCTGATTAAAAACTGAGTAGAAGGCCTGAATAGACATTTTCAAAAAAAGACATACAGATGACCAATGGGCATAGGAAAAGATGCTTAACATTGCTATCATCATAGACATGCAAACCAAAACCATAATGAGTTATCACCTCAAACCTGTCAGAATGGCTACCATCAAAAGACCGGAAGCAACAAGTGTCGGTAAGGATGTGGAGAAAAGGGAACCCTTGCACACTGTTGGTAGGAACATAAATTGGTGCAGCCATTGTGGAAAACAGTATGGAGGGTCCTTAGAAAACTAAAACTAGAATTACCACATGATCCAGCAATTTTATTCCTGGGCATATATCAGAAGAAAACAAAAACACTAATTTGAAAAGATACACGCATCCCAATGTTCATAGCAGCATTATTTACAATAGCCAAAACATGAAGGAAACCTAAGTGTCCATCAAAAAATAAATGGATAAAATGATGTGGTATATACACACAATGGAATGGTACTCAGTCATGAAAAGAATGAAATTTTGCCAATTGGAACAACATGGATGGACCTGGAGGATATTATGTTTAGTGAGGTAAGTGAGACGGAAAAAGACAAATACTAAATATTATCACTCATATGTGGAATCTGAAAAATTAAAACTAGTGAATATAACAAAATTATATATATGTATATACACACATACACATACATACATACAATAGAATATTATTCAGCCACAGAAAAAAGGAAATTCCACCATGTGCTACTGAAGGACATTCTGCTAAATGATATAAGCCAGAGAGAAAAACAAATAATGTATGGTATTAATTCTATGTGGAACCTAAAAGAAAATAAAAGTCAATTTCATAGAAATAGGGAGTAGAATGGTGATTGCCAGTAGCTAGGGGAGAGGGAAATAAGAAGATCTAGGTCAAAGAAGGCTGAGCACCAAAATATCAATGCTTTCGAACTGCGGTGGTAGAGAAGTCCCTTTGACAGCAAGGAGATCAAACCAGTCAATCCTAAATGAAATCCACCCTGAATATTCATTTGAAGAACTGATACTGAAGCTGCAGCTCCAATATCTTGGCCACCTGATGCTAAGAGCCTACTCATTGGAAAAGATCCTGATGCTGGGAAAGATTGAAGGCAGAAGGAGAAGGGAACAACAGAGGATGAGATGGTTGGATTGCATCGTTGACTCAATGGACATGAGTTTGAGCAAACTCCAGCAGATAGTGAAGGACTGGGAAGTCTGGTGTGCTGCAGTTAATGGGGTTGCAAAGAGTTGGACATGACTGAGTGACTGAACAACAAAACCAAGGTCAAGAGGTACAAACTTTGGTGACTGCAGTTATAACACAATATCATGGACCTGAAAATCACTGTGAGTGATCTTCAATGTTCTCACCACACACCCCAAAAATCTTAACTATGTAAGATGATTGATGTATGAATTATTTTTATCTTGGTAATCATCCCACAGAGTATTGTACATGTGCATACAAGTATTGTACATATGTGTATGTGAAATTATTTTTATACACTTAAATATATGCAATTATACTTAACTATTCCTCAATAAAGTTGGGAAAAATCCTTCTGTTATTCAGTTAATATTTATAATATTTATTGTATATCTACTTTGGGCCAGATTCTGGGTATGGCTTCAATAAATGAGGACTGGTGGAAGAAACAAAATCACAAATGAGTGCAAGAACTGATGAACAAACAAGCTAATAAATATAATGTGTTATGTTAAAATAAGTAAGTAAAATGAGCTCTGGCTAAGAAAAGATGAGGCAATTTCCTGAGTGGGAAAAACCCCTGAGTTAAAGCAAGTAGTTGCGTTATTCAGGTAGGAATACCTGATCTTCTTTTTTAAAAATACCCTCTATGTATTATTGAAGAAGGAAATGGCAAGCTACTCCAGTATTCTTGCCTGGAGAATCCCGTGGACAGAGAAGTTGGCAGAAAACAGTCCATGGGGTCACAAAGAGTTGGACATGACTGAGTGACTAAGCCCCAGCCCAGATATTATAGGTGTCATTTCTGGTACATGATATTTTAAATGTTGTCATACAGAGGACAGTATTCCTAGGAATACTGCTTGCAAAAGTTGGCTAACCACTGAGTACAAGCCAAACAGAACTTTAATCAACACTTCATGCCAGTCAAGGAAAAGCATCTTAACAACCTGGGCTGGATCCAAACCTTGTGATGAGTGTATGGATGGCAAACTCAAATACGATCCTGTGAAGGACGTTCTGCTTTTCAGAAGCGACCTTTAAAGTGAGGTAGAAGAACTTGCTGAACATTTTTTAATAAATGGTACTACCATTTTTGTAAACCAGGAAAAAGCAAACTTAACTTGAAAATAATGCAGGCATATTAATATCCAAAATTTCAGTGCACCTCAAGAATTTAACTACAAACTTTTACTGTAAATTAAGGAAAGGCATGAAGCTACAATCAGCAAGCCTCTCAAGGATAGAGCAGTAAATGCAGCCAAAAATGTTCAAAGAAAACAAAGCAGAACTAAATTGAATGAAAAGGGATTTAAAACACTGCCAAAATGCAAAATTAAGCCTTCTTGTTCTCACATTTTGCAGTTAATTTATCCCATTATCATCCTTTGACCTAATATTTACCATCAATTTTACTGTCAGGATTTTAGCTGTTCTGTTAATATGCCCTCAGTTGTAGAGATATAAACCTCAGGGTATAAATGAACTTTTGAGCAAAGAAAAAGAACCCACTTAACCCAAAGCAATGCATGCCAGGCATCCTCTGCAATTCCTCCAGCATCTGGAAGTACTTGTGTGTGAATAATCCTGCCCTGGGCCACTCACTGTTCAAGCAACAAATCTCAAAATGTAGATGTTATGGGATATTTTATGAGACTCGGTGATGTCTTTGCTCTAAGTTTCAACACTGTGTGACTTTGGCAAATCACTTAACTTTTTTTAAGCCCTATAAAATGTATATTACCATGTATATCACACTTAACAGCTGTGAAAATTAAATGAGATAATACATGTTCAGAAATCTTAACATATAGCACAATATTATTAGTGGTAGTACAAAATAATTATTTTTGTTGCTGTCACAGTCATTTACACATCATACTTACAAAACAATTTCTAGTCTTATGTCACATCAACTTCTTGTTGAAATATCCAGGGAAATACCATCACTCAGACCTTGCTTTGCACAAATTCAAACCTGAATAAATTTAATTCTTCACTTATTTGCAGTTTCCAGTAGTACATAATATTCAAAGCCTACCCAATATTTTTTATTCTCATTCTTAAATGTATTAACCTCAATTAGGTTCATGAAATCCAAGTAAAAACATAGAAACATATATTTTTATATAATGTAAATATATTCATGTACATATTAAAATGTGTTCATTGTGAATAACTTTTTTCTCTGATGAATTAAGAAAATAAAACATAAGGGGGCAAATTGTCAAAACCACAGTTACCACACCATCTCTGAGAAGGAGGGTAACTATTTGCTTGGACCCACACTGACACTGCTTTCCCTCGAGGACAGCAGGACAGAGTGCTCTGTAAGGATGGGGAGCTTTAGCCACAGATTCTATCTCAGTTGATGGCTTTCTGTTATAGGTAGAGGATATTGATAGCAGGGCAAATAATAGAGAACTCTGTTTTACTCGTAAAGATGGTGACACCCAGCCTGGTTCTTCCCTGCAGCTTTCTGTAATGTGGAATATAGCAGAAGGTCTGTGATTCCAGACCACCAAAATGAGTGAGGGCAGGAAGGATCCTGCAGATAGCATCCACTTGCTGAGTCAAAGTTTAAAGAAGGAGCCTTATGGCAAAGAAGGCATAAGCATCTTAGTTACAATAAGAAGAGGTAATATTCCAGACTTCCTTAGTGGCTCAGTGGTGAAGAGTCTGCCTACCAATGCAGAACAGAAGACATAGGTTCAATTCCTGATCCAGGAGGATCAGAGCATGCCTCAGAGCAACTAAGCCTGATGCCACAACTATTGAGCCTGCTCTAGAGCCCGTGCTCCACACAAGAGAAGCCACTGCAATGCAACTAGAGAGTAGCCCTTGCTCACCATAACTAGAGAAAGCCCAGTAGCAATGACGATCCAGTGCAGCCAAGAATACATAAGTAAATAAAATTAATTTTAAAAGAAGAGGTAATATTGCAAAGCAAACCAGATAATCAAATTTGTCTCAACAGTGTTTCTGATGAATGATTAAAATACAACATATATTTGGGAAATAATTAAAATTCCTGAACCAGGGCTCTACAAACTTCATTCTTCACTGTGTTTTTCTATCTAGATTCTCAATGCAGAGAAGATAGGGGAAGACCAAAAAGACAAAGTACAAGCAACTCTGCTTCATTCCAGGTCCTTTACTCACTGGAAGTTTGGAAGCCTGAGTCATTACTGGAAATATAATCTCCATCTCCTTCTCCACAGCACAGTTCCACTGCAGCCAGCTTTCTTTCTAAGTCTGTCTTGGCAAATGAATTTAACCCACAGAAATGCCATTTGCTTACTATGCTCTTGAACCAACAGACTGTTGGCATTCCGGAATAGCAACCCTCATTATTTTCTCTGTTGTTATTCACCAACTTTGACACTTTCCTGTCAGTAGCATTATACATGTAATTCATCAAGCTTCAGTTTCAACATAAACTCTTCAAACACACCTCTCTTGTAAAGTATGCTTGCTGGTTTTCTTCTGTTATATCCCTTTGTGTTAACTTCCAGCTGACAGACCAAGATTTTTTTTTTCTCTCCTGTAACCATTAATCTTCACTGAAAAGTTGTTCAAATCCCTTCCGATAGCTTCAAGGGCAGAGCCTCCTGCTGTCACTAGTAACTCTCATAAATATTATTGGGATTGTGCATGTACATCAGGGAGAGATTTTTAACCCCAGAGAACATGAAAGGAACACCAGCAGACTCTTTCTTATTGAGTCTGAGGTGTGCAACTGAACACAGGTGAGAATGCAGACAGGAAATTAGTTAGCAATTGAAAGGGCACACAGGTATTCCTCACAGTCTCTGCTTCTAAGAAGCGGTAACAACATCACCCTTTACTGTGTATTACTGCTCCTTATTATTACATCTTATCTCCTCCTGTAAATGATAAACTCCCTGAAAGAAGCATCTTTGTATTATTCATGAAGTATCTGGCAGATAGGCACTTAAGAGATGTTTGTGGAATAAAGGAATGGATGAGTGGATAAATGGGTGGAGACCTGGGTAGACGGGTGAATAGCTTGTGAAGTAAATTTTACATTATTCACATGTCAAAAAAGTCCCTGGTAAGAACATACACCCCAATATCAAGATGAGCAAAAAAAATCCAAGAATTTTTTAAAAAGAACTATTGCATTATTTGTGTGTGTATGTTTATGCCTCAAAGCCACCCTCATGATTTTTGCAGCTATTTCAGAAACTAAAACCACCACTGTATTTTGAAAAAATATTGATGTTAGTAGTCTGGCCATGTGCTGAAGACTTTGGAGCATTTTCTAGAGACATATTGCCTGTAGAAATTAGGGACAGAAGATTATGACAGATAAAAAGAAACATTCTTAACAAATTAGGTCAAAAAGAACCTGTAATATATTCTTCTCAAAATTATACTTAAATTTGAGCTCAGAACACTTGCTATGAGCTAAAGGAGAGATGGACAAGGCAATGGCACCCCACTCCAGTACTCTTGCCTGGAAAATCCCATGGATGGAGGAGCCTAGTAGGCTGCAGTCCATGGGCTCGCTAAGAGTCAGACACGACTGAGTGACTGAGTGATTTCACTTTTCACTTTCATGCATTGGAGAAGGAAATGGCAACCCACTCCAGTGTTCTTGCCTGGAGAATCCCAGGGACAAGGGAGCCTGGTGGGCTGCCGTCTATGGGGTTGCACAGAGTCGGACACAACTGAAGTGACTTAGCAAAGGAGAGACAAAGCCCTTGTGATGAAGAGATTGTGAATTTAGAGCTATGGAACTAAGTTTACCACATTTAAGTGTTCCAGTGAGAATAAAATTCTAAAGAGTGCCAGACATTTCTTCTGTTTTAATATGTCAACTTTATTCCCAACAAGCTGGCTAACTTTCTGGTCTGCAATGGTTCTCTATAAACTTACACAGTGATAAGCAACTCTGAGCATGGCTTAAAATCCTATGCAAAATCCAGCTTCTCCCCCAGACACTGAAACTATTTGGCAGAGAATTTAAAGTAATTTTTATTAATAAGTTAAAGTTTCTAATTTAAAAGGTAGAAGACATCCAAGATCAAAGGGGTAATTTCAGCAGAGGCACACTAGAAATAAATAAAACAGTAACAGACATAAAGAATGACTTCAATTGCTCACCAACAGACTTGACATTTGAAAGAACAAATACACTTCAAGAAAAGTCAATAGCAATTACTCAAACTGAAACCTAACCAAAAAAAAAGGAATGAAAAAAATTTTAATAGAACATCAAAAGCTGTTAATAATATGCCAGAGGACAAGAAAGAAAACAAAGGGCCAATAGAACATACTTGAAGAAATAAAGGACAAAAGTTTACAAAATTAACGACAGTTTTGAACTGTGGTGTTGGAGAAGACTCTTGAGAGTCCCTTGGACTGCAAGGAAATCCAACCAGTCCATTCTAAAGGAGATCAGTCCTGGGTGTTCTTTGGAAGGACTGATGCTAAAGCTGTAACTCCAGTACTTTGACCACCTCATGCGAAGAGTTGACTCCTTGGAAAAGACTCTGATGCTGGGAGGGATTGGGGGCAGGAGGAGAAGGGGATAACAGAGGATGAGATGGCTGGATGGCATCACCGACTCGATGGACCTGAGTCTGAGTGAACTCCGGGAGTTGGTGATGGACAGGGAGGCCTGGTGTGCTGCAGTTCATGGGGTTGAAAAGAGTCAGACACAACTGAGCGACAGAACTGAACTGAACTCAACTGATGAAGCAATAAATCCAAGAAGTCCAGAAAAGAGTAAGCATGATACATTTTTAAAAATATATAGCTCTATCCCATTCAAAGTGCTAAGAACAAAGACAATGAGAAATTTTTGAAAAGAAACATTATATACAGAGGGACGAAGACAATCATTGCAGCAAACTTCTTATCAGAAAACTTCTAAGCTAGAAGGCAATGCCATTTAAATGTTGAAAGACAAACTGTCAACCCAGAATTCATTTTTTAAATATTGAATTCATTTACTTATTCAGCAAATACTCTTCATGGTAATAAGCTTCCCTCCTTTTGAGGTAGATTCACTTTATTTTGTTTTTTAATAGAATGAAAGATTATTTAAATTATTTAGTGCTTTAAACTTTCACACACATGATTTCATATAATCTATTAATACCTTTTTTTAATCTCCTACCTATATTGCCCCTCCTCACTCCTCGTTCCTCACTGGTAACCACTAGCTTATTCTCGATATCTGTTGGGACTGCTGCTCTTTGTTACACTCACTAGTTTGTTGTAGTTCCTATACTCCACATATAAGTGATATCATACAGTATTCATCTTTGTCTGACTTATTTTACTTAGCATAAAGCTCTCCAAGTCCATCCATGTTGGAATGGCAAACCTTGTCCTTTTCATAGAGGGAAATGAAACAAAAAAACTCTTTTTTTTTGGAGAGGGAAATGGCAACCCACTCCAGTGTTCTTGCCTGGAGAATCTCAGGGACGGGGGAGCCTGGTGGGCTGCCATCTGTGGGGTCGCACAGAGTCGGACACGACTAAAGCGACTTAGCAGCAGTAGCCGCAGTATTCGTGTGTGTGTGTGTGTGTGTGTTATGTTTGTTTTCAAATTAGTGTTTTGGTTTTTTCAGATATATACAGGAGTGGAACTGCTGTCAACCCAGAATTCTTTATCCTGCAAAAGTAACTTTCAGGGCCTTCCTTGGTTGTCCAGTGCTCAGGAATCCATTTTCCAGTGCAGGGGACAGGAGTTCAACCTCTGGTGGGGGAACGAAGATCCCACATGCTGTGGGGCAACTCAGCCTGCTACACTTACTAGGCCTGTGCACTCTAGAGCCCACATGGGGAACTAAAGACCTAACACAGCCAAGGAAATAAATAGTTTAAGTTAACTTTCGAAAATGAAGAAAAAACAAATACCTTCACACAAAACTAAGGAAATTTATTGCTAACATACCTACTCTACGAGAACTGTTAAATTTCTTCAGGCAAAAATAATATATCAGACTGAAATCTGGATCTACGGAAAAAAAAACAAGAATAAATGAAATGGAATAAATTAAGATAAAATTGACATTTTCTTACTTTCAATTACTCTAAAACAAAAATAACAGTAATGCCTTGTATGTTTATGGCATATATAAAAAGTAAAAAGTATGCCAATAGCACAAGGGATAGGAAGGAACAATTGAGAATATACAGCTGAAGCTCCTTACAGTACAAATGAAATAGTATAATATCATTTGAAGATGCTATTAGTTATATATGCATATGATGAGCCCTACCTTAACCACTAAAACAAATTTTAAAAGAAGTATAAATAATAAATTAATAGAGGAGATAAAATAGAAACACTGAAAATGCTCTAGGCAGAAAAGGGAGAGGGGAGCAAAGAACAGATAAAAGAAATGGAAAATAGCTAGGGGAAAAAAGCATTAATCCAATCATACAAATAATTACATTAAATGTGAATTTAATTCCAAATTGATTTTTAAAAACAAGATTCAGATATGCACTACCAACAACAAATCTACTCCAAGTTTAAGTAAAAGTGAAAGTCACTCAGTCCTGTCTGACTCTTTGCAACCCCATGGACTATACAGTCCACGGAATTCTCCAGGCCAGAATACTGGAGTGGGTAGCTATTCCCTCCTCTAGGGGATCTTCTCAACCCAGGGATCAATATAAATAAAAAAGAAAAGGATGAAGAAAGATAAATCATGCTGCTGCTGCTGCTGCTAAGTCACGCCAGCCATGTCCGACTCTGTGCGACCCCATGGACTGCAGTGCACCAGGCTCCTCCGTTCATGGGATTTTCCAGGCAAGTGTACTGGAGTGGGGTGCCATTGCCTTCTCCATAAATCATGCTAATATTATACAAATGGAAAGTGGAGTAACTATATTAAAATCAAACAAAGTAAGCTTCAGAAAGAAAAGTAATACTGGGGAATAAAAAGGGATAATACACAATGATAAGAACATCAATCCTCCAATAAAACATGCAACTAACAGCAGAGCTTCAAAAATATGAGCCAAAAATTGATGGAATTGAAAGAAATTAACAAATTTGTGATTATGGTTGAAAACTTCAGTACTCCCTGCAGGAACTGATAAAACAAGTAAACATAAAATCATTAAATATCATAGAGGAACTAAACAACACTACCAATCAACAAAACCTGAATAATGTACAGAACATTCCACCTAACAGCAAAATTTATTTCTAAGTGCACATGGCCAAGATAATTATACTCTGAATCATGAAACAGACTTAACACATTTAGAATAAAAATCATAATATAAATTTGATATTAAAAATTTAATATAAAGTCTTATTATTTCCAAGTGGGAGTGGAAATTTAGGCTCTCTACTCAGGCTTTGCTGACTGAAGTCACAGAGCCCCTGTGCTTTTCCATGATGTTTGGCTGGTATAGGTGGTTACTGTTTCCAGTCTTGCTAAATTGCTTTTTTCCCATGTAGAGAGAGAAAGATTTTCTTTGGACTTTTAACCTGGTTACTGATCTTCCTTGGGTGCAAATGTCTCCAACACTCAAACTGGAATATATGGGAGGCAACCCCTTCATGGATCACAGCCTTGCTGTGACAAAGGGACTTGTGTAACTCAATAAAGCTATAAGCCATGTTGTGCAAGGCCACCCAAGACAGGCAGGTTACAGACAAGAGTTCTGAAAAATGTGGTCCACTAGAGAAGGGGATGACAAACTACTTCAGTATCCATGCCGCGAGAACCCCAAGAACAGTATGAAAAGGCAAGAAGTATGACAACAGATGATGAGTCCTGCAGGTCAGAAAGTGTCCAACATGCTATTGAGGAAGATCGGTGGGCAATTACTAATAGCTCCAGAAAGAATGAAGCGGCTGGGGCCAAAGCAGAAATGATGCTCAGCTCTGGATGTGTCTGGTGGTGAAAATAAAGTTTTATGCTGTAAAGAACAATATTGTATAGAAACCTGGAATGTTAGGTTCATGGATCAAGGTAAATTGGACACAGTCAAGCAGATGGCAAGAGTGAACACTGACATCTTAGGAATCAGTGAACTAAAATGGACAGGAATAGGCAAATGTAATTCAGGTGACCCTTATATCTACTATTGTGCTCAAGAATCCCTTTGAAGAAATAGAGTAGCCTTCATAGTCAACAAAAGAGCCCAAAATGTAGTATTTGTCAGCAATCTCAAAAAAGACAGAGTGATCTTGATTTGTTTCCAAGGCAAAACATTCAACATCTCAGTAACCCAAGTCTATGCCCTGATCACTGATGCCAAAGAAGCTGAAGCTGATCAGTTCTATGAAGTTCTACAAGATCTTCTAGAACTAAACCCAAAAAAGATGTCCTTTTCATCACAGGGAACTGGAATGCAAAAGTATGAAGTCAAGAAATATCTGGAGTAACAGGCAAGTTTGGCCTTGGAGAATAAAATGAAGCAGGGCAAAAGCTAAGAGTTTTGTCAAGAGAATGCACTGATCATAGCAAATACCCTTTTCCAACAACACAGGAGGTGGGTCTACACACAGACATCACCAAATGCTCAACAGCAAAATCAGATTGATTATATTCTTTGCAGCCAAAGATGGAGAAGCTCTATACACTCAGCAAAAACAAGACCTAGAGCTGACTGTGGCTCAGATCATCAGCTCCTTATTGCAAAACTCATACTTAAATTGAAGAAAGTAGGGGAAAACTAGACCTAAATCAAATCCCTTATTATTATACAGTGGAGGTAATGAATAGATTCAAGGGATTAGATCTGGTAGAGAGAGTGCCTGAAGAACTATGGACAGAGGTTTGTTACACTGTGCAGGAGGCAGGGACCAAACCATCCCAAAGAAAAAGAAATGCAAGAAGTAAAAGGGCTGTCTGAGGAGGCCTTACAAATAGCTGAGGAAAGAAGAGATGTGAAAGACACGGGAGAAAGGGAAAGATATACCCAACTGAATGCAGAGTTCCAGAGAATAGCAAGGAAAGAGAAGAAGGCCTTCTTAAATGAACAATGCCAAGAAATAGAGGAAAACAACAGAATGGGCAAGAGTAAAGATCTGTTCAAGAAAATTAGATCAAGGGAACATTTCATGCAAGGATGGGCACAATAAAGGACACAAACAGCAAGGACCTAAAAGAAGCAAGCTTTTGGGAGGTGGTGATGGACAGGGAAGTGTGCTGCAGTCCGTGGGGTCAAAAAGAGTTGGACATGACTGAGCAACTGAACTGAACTGAACAGAAGCAGAAAAAATTAAGAATATTTGGCAGGAATACACTGAAGAACTATACCAAAAAAGGTCTTAATGACCCAGATAACCATAATGGTCTGGTCACTCACCTAGAGCCAGACATCCTAGAGCGTGAGGTCAAGTGAGCCTTAGGAAACATTACTACGAAAAAGCTAGTGGAGGTGACAGAATTCCAGCTGAGCTATTTCAAATCCTAAAAGATGATGCTGTTAAAGTGCTGTACTCACTATGCCAGCAAATTTGGAAAACTTAGCAGTGGTCACAGGACTGGAAAAGTTCAGTTTTTATTCCAATCCCAAAGAAGGACAATGCCAAAAAATGTTCAAACTACCACATAACTGTGCTCATTTCACATGCTAGCAAGGTTATGCTCAAAATCCTTCAAGATAGGCTTCAGCAGTATTTTAATCTAGAACTTCCAGATGTTCAAGCTGGATTTAGAAAAGGCAGAGGAACCAGAGATCAAATTGCCAACATATGTTGGACCATGGAGAAAGCAAGGGAATTTCAGAAAAACATCTACTCCTGCTTCATTGACTATGCTAAAGCCTTTCACTGTGCAGATCACAACAAATTGTGGAAGATCCTTAAAGAGATGGGAATACCAGACTACCTTACCCTTCTGAGAAATCTATGTGTGGGTCAAAAAGAAACAGTTGAAACATGTATATTATCATATGTAAAACAAATCACCAGTCCAGGTTCAATGCATGACACAGATTACTCGGGGCTGGTGCACTGGGATTACCCAGAGGGATGGGATGGGGAGGGAGGTGAGAGGGGGGTTCAGGATGGGGAACACATGTACACCCATGGCAGATTTATGTCAATGTATGGCAAAACCAATACAATATTGTAAAGTAACTAGCCTCCAATTAAATAAATTTGTATTTAAAAAAAATAAAAAGCTAATAAATTTACCACTTCCTTGTGCATGAGAAGAAAAGAAAAAGAACTGAATCCGCCACAGGTATACATGTGTTCCCCATCCCGAACCCTCCTCCCTCCTCCCTCCCCATACCATCCCTCTGGGCCGTCCCAGTGCACCAGCCCCAAGCATCCAGCATCGTGCATCGAACCTGGACTGGCAACTCGTTTCCTACATGATATTTTACATGTTTCATTGCCATTCTCCCAAATCTTCCCACCATCTCCCTCTCCCTCTCCCACAGAGTCCATAAGACTGTTCTAACAAAAGCTTACCTGTATAAAGTAGGGGCTTAATAAATGTTGAATAAAAAATACATATGTATGTAAAAAAAAAAAAAAAGAAAAAGAACTGAACATGGAACAACTGACTGGTTCAAAATTGGGAGAGGAGTTATTATAACGCTGGATATTGTTACCCTGTTTATTTAACTTCTATGCAGAATACATCATGTGAAATGCTGGGCTGGATGAATCACAGGCTGGAATCAATATTGCCAGGAGAAATATCAACAACCTCAGATATGTAGATGATACCACCTTAATGGCAGAAAGTGAAGAGGAACTAAAGAGTCTCTTGATGAGAGTGAAAGAGGAGAGTGAAAAAGCTGGCTTAAAACTCAACATTCAAAATACCAAGATTGTGACATACAGTCCCATCACTTCATGGCAAATAGAAGGGGAGAAAGTAGAAGCAGTGACAGATTCTATTTTCTCAGGCTACAAAATCCTTGCTGACAGTGACTGCAGCCATGAAATTAAAAGACGCTTGCTCCTTGAAAGAAAAGCTATGACAAACCTAGACAGGGTACTAAAAAGAAGAGACATCACTTTGCTGACAAAGATCCAAATAGTCAGAGCTACAGTTTTTCCAGTAGTCACGGAAGACCAGAAAGGCTAAGCACCAAAGAACTGAAGCTTTCAAATTGTGGTGCTGGACAAGATTCTTGAGAGTCCCTTGGACAGAAAGGAGATCAAACCAGTCCATCCTAAAAGAAATCAACCCTGAATATTCATTGGAAGGACTGATGCTGAAGCTGAAGCTCCAATACTTTGGCCACCTGATGTGAAGAGCCGCCTCACTGGAAAAGATCTTGATGCTGGGAGAGATTGAAGGCAAAAGGAGAAAAGGGCAGCAGAGGATGAGATGGTTAGATAGTATCACCAACTCAATGGACATGAATTTGAGCAAACTCTGGGAGATAGTGAAGGACAGGGAGGCATAGCATTATACAACCCATGGAGTCACAAAGATTTATACACGACTTAGCAACTGAACAAGAACAACTAATGGGAGGCAAAAAGGAATCTCAGGTAATTCATCACTGTCTTGTTTCTTGGATCCAAGATCCTAAGTAGTGTGCCTTTCCCACTCTGCATTTCAGAGTCTTTTTCTTATTTTTAAGATAATATTATGTAATCTTATGTTATATGAATGGAGATTAAAGGGATCTAAATGGAGGTAAAATTTCTATACTTCACTTGAACTACAAAAATGTTGACACCAGTAGATTGTGATAATTTATGTCTGCATAACTACAATCACTAAAAGAATCATTACAAAAAGATGCACACAAAAATACTACACCTGAATCAAAATGGAATTCAACTCAAAAATTCTAAAATATGTTCGTTACAAAAAAAAATTAGGGAAGAGAAAATAAATAAAGGAGGAAAAGCTAACAAATCCTTAAATGGTAATCTTAAACACAAACATATCAAAAATTGACTTCCCTGGTGGCTCACGGTAAAGCGTCTGTCTACAATGCGGGAGACCCGGGTTCGATCCCTGGGTCGGGAAGTTCCCTGGAGAAGGAAAAAAGGAACCCACTCCAGTACTCTTGCCTAGAAAATCCCATGGACGGAGGGGCCTGGTGTCCATGGGGTCACAAAGAGTTGGACACAACTGAGAGTTAAAATAAAAAATAAATATCAAAAATTACATTAAATGGAAATAGTCTAATTTATATTTAATAAGTATATTTATATGTATATAATTTATAAATATAATTAAAAGACAAAGATTGACAAAATAGATAAAAACAAATGACTGAATTCCTATGCTATCTTAGTAAAAACTCAATTTAATATACCGATGGTTGATTCATGTTGATGTTTTGCAGAAACCAACAAGTTTCTATAAAGCAATTATCCTTCAATTGAAAAATAAATTTAAAAAAGAAATAAAAAATACCCAAAAAATCACTTTAATTATAACTGATTGACCATTAAATGATGAGAAAAGACATATAAAGTATTAAGAAGGCAATACTGCTTATAGTAATATCAGAAAAAGTAGACTTTAGAACAAAGAAAATTATCAAAGACAAAGAGGAACATTACTCAATTACCAAAGAGAACAATCCTAAATATGTAATGCAAAAAAAAAAAAAAACAGAGTGCAAAATAAATGAAATAAGAACTGACAGAACTAAAAGGAGAAATAGAAAACCCAGAATTAGAGTTGCAGGCTTTTAACACTCTTCTCTCAATAACTGAAAAACTACTAAACACAATCAGTAAGAGCCTTGAGGGACCCAATAGCACCATCAACTAACAGGATGTAATTGACACAAAAAACACTCCACGCATCTACAGCAGAACACATATTTTTTCAAGCAGATACAGACGTGCACTGAAGCAATGACTACATACACTACACTTCCTTTAATTGATATTTTTCAAACAGAAAAATTAATAGAAACTTGTTCATTATAATCGGTGAAATAATGCAATACAATGATAAAGATAAATCTAGTCATGTCAGAGTCACTCCTCTACAATTCCCACCCAGACAGTAACTGCTGTCATGAGAGATTAGCAATCCAAAGACTCGCTGGCTGCCTCTGATATTTACAAATTCTCTGTCCCTTTTATTCATCTGTATAATGGGAATATGAATTACAGCTACCTTACAAACAGTTTTTTTCTCACTCTCAGGACCTGCACAGGCTGTCCCATATGCTTCTCTCTAAACCTGTTCTTTTCTTCTCTTTGACGATTAGAAAAAATGAAATGGGGAGAAACTTCTCCACACATATGGCAAAGCTGCAATGTTCTTATTACATAAATTTTAATTAACAAAGAATATAGTAATGAATGACTTGATAAAGAACATGCAGTTAACATGCAATTCAGAAACAAGGACATTTAAAGGGTCAAAAAAGGAATGAAAATCTCTATTTTATTCAGGAAACTAAAATAAAAACACAAATGAATAGAAAATATTCACCCTAGTTTTAGAAATGGCAGAGGAACCACAGATCAAATTAGCAACATCCACTGGATCATCGAAAAAGCAAGAGAGTTCCAGAAAAACATTTATTTCTGCTTTACTGACTATTCCAAAGCCTTTGATTGTGTGGATCACAATAAACTGGAAATTCTTCAAGAGACGGGAATCCCAGACCACCTGACCTGCCTCTTGAGAAATCTGTATGCAGGTCAAGAAGCAACAGTTAGAACTGGACATGGAACAACAGACTGGTTCCAAATAAGAAAAGGAGTACATCAAGGCTATATATTGTAACCCTGCTTATTTAACTTACATGCAGAGTACATCATGAGAAATGCTAGGCTGGAGGAAGCACAAGCTGGGATCAAGATTGCTGGGAGAAATATCAGTAACCTCAGATATGCAAATGACACCACCCTTATGGTGGAAAGTGAAGAAGAACTAAAGAGCCTCTTGATGAAAGGGAAAGAGGAGAGTGAAAAAGTTGGCTTAAAGCTCAACATTCAGAAAACAGAGATCATGGCATCTGGTCCCATCACTTCATGGCAAATAAATGGGGAAACAATGGAAACAGTGACTGGCTTTATTTTCTTGAACTCCAAAATCACTGCAGATGGTGACTGAAGCCATGCAATTAAAAGATGCTTACTCCTTGGGAGGAAAGTTCTGGCCAACTTAGACAGCATATTAAAAAGCAGAGACATTACTTTGCTAACAAAGGTCCATCTCATCAAGGCTATGGTTTTTCCAGTAGTCATGTATGGATGTGAGAGTTGGACTATAAAGAAAGCTGAGCACCAAAGAACTGATGCTTTTGAACTGTGGTGTTGGAGATGACTCTTGAGAGTCCCTTAGACTGCAAGGAGATCCAACCAATCCATCCTAAAGGAGATCAGTCCTGAGTATTCATTGGAAGGACTGATGTTGAAGCAGAAACTCCAATACTTCGGCCACCTAATGCAAAGAGCTGACTCATTTGAAAAGACCCTGATGCTGGGAAAGACTGAAGGCAGGAAGAGAAGCAGACGACAGGGGATGAGATGGTTGGATGGCATCATCAACTCAATGGATTTGAGTGGGTAAACTCCAGGAGTTGGTGATGGACAGGGAGGCCTGGCGTGCTGAAGTCCATGGGGTTGCAGTCAGACGTGACTGAGTGACTGAACTGAACTGAACTGAGTGACCAAAGAAATGAAAATTAAAACTATGATATATATATATATATATATATATATAAATTTCTTTATATATAAATTGACAAAAAATAAAATGATACCTGTATTATTGAGAATGCAGCATAATTTACCTTTGCTTACACTTCTCATAGTACACATTTTTTTGGGGGGAGGTTGCTGTACTGGGTCTTTGTCGCTGCATGTAGGCTTTCCGTAGTTGCAGCAAGCAGGGGTATTCTCTAGTTGTGGTGCTCAGGTTTCTCACTGCGGTGGCTTCTCTTGCCACACATGGGTTCTAGGGCACTCAGGCTTCAGTAATTGTGACACAAGGGCTTAGCTGCCCCGGGCCATGTGAAATCTTTCCAGACCAGGGATTGAACCCACCATCCCCTGCATTGGCAGGCAGATTCTTAACCACTGAACCAACAGGGAAGTCCTGATAGTGTAACTTGATATGAACTTTCTACAGGGAACTTGGTAATATCTATTTCAAACTTTTTAACTAGCCAGGCCACTCTTATTATGTATGCATTATCTGTATTCATTTTAAGGAGTTATTATGCTGCAGAACGGAGAAGGCAATGGCACCCCACTCCAGTACTCTTGCCTGGAAAATCCCATGGATGGAGGAGCCTGGTAGGCTGCAGTCCATGAGGTCGCTAGGAGTCAGACACGACTGAGCGACTTCACTTTCACTTTTCACCTTCAAGCATTGGAGAAGGAAATGGCAACTCACTCCAGTATTCTTGCCTGGAGAATCCCAGGGACAGGGGAGCCTGGTGGGCTGCCGTCTATGGGGTCGCACAGAGTCAGACACGACTGAAGCGACTTAGCAGCAGCAGCAGCATGCTGCAGAAAACATCGGAGATTCACACAAAGACTTGTACAGAAGATATTTCTCATGTTTTAGCTATAGTCAAGTGAAAAACTAGAAACCTAAATTTATAATAAAAAGAGTGATGTTGAAATGAATCGTGATATGTGCATATAAGATAATACCAGCCATTAAAATCATGTTTCCTAAAATTATTTAATGATATGAGTAAAGGAATACAACATGTCAAGAAAAAAGCAGGATACTTTTATACATATATACTGTATATAGTATATATGTTAAAAATGCCTACATAAGGCTGAAAAAGATCAAAATTGTAAAGAGTGAGTTATTACATGTGATTTTTTTCTTCTTTATGTTTTCACATCTCATAATTTTCGTATTAAAACTACTAATCTGTTCACCTCAGTATTTTCCACTAGATTAGGCTCCTTGCAAAGGGGTTACATTATCTTCACAGGGGTGCTCTGCCTAGGAACCAGCACAGTACTGATACTAAATAGGAATTTCCAAATGTCAAATCAATAAAGCAATGCTTCTGTAAGCAAAGAAATTGCAATTGATTTTATTCTCAAATTAGCTGTAATTTATTCAGGGAATAATTATTTTATGTAAATGGCATTAACAATCCATTGCACCTAAATGAACATTTCTCAGTTATTCCTGGAATTTCATGTAAGTCAAAAATCATAAAGAAAAATATAGTATTAACATTACATTATGGAGCAGGAAATGGCAACCCACTCCAGTATTCTTGCCTGAAAAATCCTACAGTCCAAAGGGTCGCACCGAGTGGGGCTCGACTGAGCACACATTGTTTCCTTCACCACCCTAAACGGGAGCCTGGGAAGACTGAGTAAGAAAAGAATTTGCATTACCTAGAATAGCTGTTGTCTTAGTGCTACTCAACTTTCTTTTCCCTTAAGTCTGTACAGGAAATCCCCTGGTGCCTTAGGCACTAGACTCCAGATGAGATGACACTACTCAGGGGTGAATCCTAGGGGGGCCTAGGCTCAGGCCCATGCTGGGATCCACCCGCACTAATTTGTAGTATAGATGTTCCACAATCGAAGCACAAAGATGCCACAAGATGAAACTATAGATTGTCATACTCATGGGGTTTATCCTTGTTACTTGACCTCTCTACATGTCTTTTGACTAACAGACAACCTTTTCAAACAAACCACCAGATATTAAGGTAAATATTTTATTTTTTAAATGGAAATATAAAATGTGTTTTTGTTACAGATTACTAAATGTTGAATGGCACTACTTTATGATATTTCACTACTGTTTTTAGTTTGAAAATAAAATTTAAATCATACAAAAAAAATTACTTTATAATAAATTAAATGGTTATGTTTTTTAAATATTCTTATTTTATATATTATTTCTCATTTCAAAAAGACTTTTAAGTGGCCTAAATAAGAACATATAATATTAATAGTTAATATTTATTAGATGCTTACTAAAGTCAACTTTTCTTCTAAGTGCTTCAACTCTATTTAGTTATTTAATCTTTGTAACAACCCTATTATTATCCAAATTTCATAAGAAAAAACCGGGGCACCATGTTTAGGAAAATATACAAGATCAGGGACTTCCCTGGTGGTCCAGGGGTTAAGACTCCAAGCTCCCAATGCAGGGAGGCTGGGTTCTGTCCTTGGTTAGGGAACAAGATGCGACATGCCACAACCGACAGTTTGCATGCCGCAACTAAAGAATCTGCACACCGCAGCAAAGAGAGAGGATCCCGCGTGCCACAACTAAGAGCTGGCACAGCCAATACACACACACACACACATAAGACCAAACCCCTGAGAATTTAAAGGAAGGAGTAAACTCAGACCCTCTGGTTCTGAGACCTGCACTACTGGGGCTACAAACTACTTCTGTAGAGATTTGAAACAGAATCAGCTCTATGCACTGATTTTCAAGTTCTGATACGTTCTTCATGTTCAAAATCCAGCCATTAAATACAACAAGCTAAAGCATGTAGCGCACTGCCCAAATACTGTGGCGGACAACGCTCCTATTCTCAGCCCAACCTTCTTTCAGCCCTTGATGTCTCTCCTTGTGGTAGCCTTTCCTTCCCCAAACACCTATAGCTTTACGTTCCGTCTGCCCTCCACTCCATCCACACTTACAAACGTGACAGTCTTCTCAGCTTGTTCATTCTAAAGTATACAGTGACTGATGGGACACTGTTACTCCTTCCAAAAAATTTGAATTTTTAACAAAAAACAGATTCATAAATCAGAAGACTCAATCTCCAATGGTGAGGGTTTCAAGGATTGGCAAGGTCGTAAAGGAAATAGTTGGATACAGAAAATTTCTGGTGCTGCTAAATTTACATCCACAAAAGAGACAGTCTAGACTTCTGAAAATAGTATGAGCTTTGGAGGCTACCATTTTCAGCTGTGTGAACATAGGCTATGTAGTTAACTCTTTTTTATTTTTAAAGGAGAACATGGTACCTACTGTCCAAGGATGTGACAAAATTAAGTGCTAATATAAATTAGCACCCACAGTCTCTGGTACAGGCTTCAGTTCAGTTCAGTTCAGTCACTCAATCCTGTCTGACTCTTTGCAACCCCATGAATTGCAGCACGCCAGGCCTCCCTGTCCATCACCAACTCCTGGAATTCATTCAAACTCATGTGCATCGAGTCAGTGATGCCATCCAACCATCTTATCCTCTGTCGTCCCCTTCTTCTCCTGCCCCCAATCCCTCCCAGTATCAGAGTCTTTTCCAGTGAGTCAACTCTTCGCATGAGGTGGCCAAAGTACTGGAGTTTCAGCTTCAGCATCAGTCCTTCCAATGAACACCCAGGACTGATCTCCTTTAGGATGGACTGGTTGGATCTCCTTGCAGTCCAAGGGACTCTCAAAAGTCTTCTCCAACACCACAGTTCAAAAGCATCAATTCTTCAGTGCTCAGCTTTCCTCACAGTCCAACTCTCACATCCATACATGACCACAGGAAAAACCATAGCCTTGACTAGATGGACCTTTGTTGGCAAAGTTATGTCTCTGCTTTTCAATATGCTATCTAGGTTGGTCATAACTTTCCTTCCAAGGAGTAAGCATCTTTTAATTTCATGGCTGCAATCACCATCTGCAGTGATTTTGGAGCCCCAAAAAATAAAGTCTGACACTGTTTTCACTGTTTCCCCATCTATTTCCCATGAAGTGATGGGACCAGATGCCATGATCTACATTTTCTGAATGTTGAGCTTTAAGCCAACTTTTTCACTCTCCACTTTCACTTTCATCAAGAGGTTTTTTAGTTCCTCTTCAATTTCTCCCGTAAGGGTAGTGTCATCTGCATATCTGAGGTTATTGATATTTCTCCCGGCAATCTTGATTCCAGCTTTTGCTTCATCCAGCCCAGCATTTCTCATGATGTATTCTGCATAGAAGTTAAATAAGCAGGGTGACAATTTACAGCCTTGATATACTCCTTTTCCTATTTGGAACCAGTCTGTTGTTCCATGTCCAGTTCTAACTGTTGCTTCCTGACCTGCATATAGGTTTCTCAAGATGCTTAATGCTCTATAAATTATTGGTATTGGTATTTACTATTCATTTTGGTGTAAGTATTAACATTAGAGACATTAATATTAACAAAAAATACCCCCACTACAGGGCATATACCCAGAGAAAACCATAATTCAAAAAGATACATGTACCCCAATATTCACTGAGTACAATTTACAATAGCCAGGACATGGAAGCAACCTAAATGTCCATTAACAGAGGAAAAGATAAAGAAGATGCAGTACATATATACAATTGGATATTACTTAGCCATAAACAGAAATGAAATTGGGTCATATGCAGAGATGTGAATGAATCTACAGACTGTCAAACAGAGTGAAGTAAGTCAAAAAGAAAAAACAAATATATATTAACACATATATGTGGAATCTAAAAAAAATGGTATAGATGATCTTATTTGCAAAACAGAGACATAGACATAGAGAAAAAACATAATGCCACCAGAGGGGTAAAAAGGGGGGTGGGATGAATTGGGAGATTGGGATTGACATTACATATATATATATATATATATATACACACACACATACAGACATACATACACACTATTGATACTTCGTATAAAATAGATAACTAATGAGAACTTACTGTATAGTTCAGGGAACTCTACACAGTGTTCTGTGATAACCTAATGGGAAGGAAATCCAAAAAAGAGGGGATATGTTTATATGTAGAGCTGATTCACTTTGGTGTACAATAGAAGCTAACACAACATTGTAAAGCATCTATACTCCAATAAAAACTAATTTAAAAAAAATTTAAGTACTGAATCTGGCATCAGAAAATCTAGATGTGAGCATTAGCTCAACCGTGATTCTGTTGAGAAAGATAATCCCTGTGGGCCCTGAACACCCTTGCACAGTCTCTCTAGGTGTGCGAAGAATGCAAGGCCCTGGGGGCTCTTTATCTGGGCCATTTCTCAGGGTAGTTTTTGCAGCAAGCAATTCTGAAGGATAAGGTAACGTCTCCACCCAAACAGGGAGCAGGCTTGCTTAGCACTCAGTATAAAAGCAGCAGTAGATTCCTCTTCTATGACACAACCCACTGCATGTGCAGTGTCCATCTAGGTCCATCTACGTCATCCCGTGGGACCGGGAGGACGTGGAGAAGTAGAGCTGACATCAGTCTCATGCTGTTTGCTGTGCTACCCTTGTCTCTTGCCTAGGAATTCTTTTTTATATATATATATATATATTTTTTTTTTTTTAAATGAAGGATAATTGCTTTACAGAATTTTGTTTTGTCAAACCTCAACATGAATCAGCCATAGGTATACATATGTCCCCTCCCCCTTGAACCTTCCTCCCATCTCCCATCCCACCCCTCTAGGGTGATACAGAGCCCCTGTTTGATACAGCAAATTCCCACTGACTATCTATTTTACATATGGTAATGCAAGTTTCCATGTTACTCTCTCCATACATCTCACCTTCTTCTCCCCTCTCCCTGCGTCCATAAGTCTGTTCTCTCTGTCTGTTTCTCCATTCAGTCAGTCAGTTCAATCGCTCAGTCATGTCCAACTCTTTGCAACCCCATGGACTGCAGCATGCCAGGCCTCCCTGTCCATCACCAACTCAAACTCAAATTCTATGTCTGCTACCAGTAGCCAGAGAATACAGCAGGCTAGCTCATCAGCTTACAGACAGGATAAAATCTCGGAGCCTTCATAAGCCATGATAGACCCTTAATTTACCATGGAAGAATAATACCATCTGCCCTCTCTCTCATAAGACTACTGGAATGGCTAAACGAAATACATATTCATGCAGACTGGCAGTTTTTAAGTGTGATGAGAGACAACACAAATGACTGCAGGTCATAAAGAGAGCCTTGTGTCATAGCCTTGAGAGACTCTCAAATAAAGTAATGCTTCACAGTTAATTACGGGTCAGCTAGTGTCTATATTCTTTAGATTCCACCTTAAAAGCATTCTCTGTGGTTTTGGCATCAAGCGATACCAGATTGAGAGAATAACAGCATGTGAGTAATACAATCCTGTGTGTTCATGCCAGTGAACCTTCTGGGAACTCAAATGAAACAAAAACAAAAGTTTCTAAAACATCAACTTTCCTCTGCTGAGAATTACATCATACTTTTTTATTGTAGTTTTGATGCAATAGCTTACATATTCATTTTTCACTTACTTAAATGAACTTCATCCCGTGGGAATTCTACACTGCTTTCCACAAGCACTTGGTCTTTTTCTTCTGGACTAAAGACCATGACCATTCACAAGGAAAAGCAGATTTACCCTGCTCCTCTTACCTCACATGATCAAGGCCAAGAAAAAACCATCTGTTCTGAGACTTACTGCCAACTACAAAGAACTAACAGAAAACCAGGGCCTTTGAGTAGTGTGAATGCTAGTTAAGCTTGAATCTATCAAATGATCACTGAATATGCAATGACTGATATTGTGAAATATGGGTCTTGCCCACATTCAGAGAGCCATTGAGGGTCATTCAAAATCACCATAACTAGTACCCTTGACATTTACCAAACCACAAACCAAACCTTGCCAACAGGAAAAGTGATTTAGTGAAAAGCCATTAACACAGTTTTACTACTTCATACGAAACCTCTAATTAAAGTACAGACTTCTGTTTCAACAGTAAACCAAAATGGTAAGAAATTCATATGCATGTGAGCATGATGAATGTTTTATTAAAAACAAATAGGCCCAGGACTTCCCTGGTAGTCCAGTGACTGACTCCAAGCTCCCAATGTAGGGATCATGGGTTCAGTCCTTGGTCAGGGAAGTAAGATCCTGTATGTCACAAGGTACAGCCAAAAAAAAAATTTTTATAAAAGAAATTTTTTTAAATAACAAATAGGCCCACAATTGAGAGTCAAATGTCTGGTGAAATAATTGAAGGTCAAAAAGTAGTTTGCCTGAATCAGTTTACAAGTAAGTTGTTTGCTGTTGTTCTATTTTGACTGATGAAAGAAGGAAGTTTTGTGTAACATCTGGGAAAAAAAAAAAAAAAAATCCGAGAAATGGACAGGAGAATATAGAGCACACACCTCCTGTTTACCGCTGGACTCATAAGCATAAGGAGGAAGCTGCCTGTGAGGCTCTGGGAAATATCAGGGATAGACTGTAGCATTGATTCCAAGTGACAGAATGAAACCTGGGAACATACAGCCTCCCTGGCAATCAGAAATTGTGTTCGATAGCTTTTGTTGCTCTTACACTAACACTTTAACCATGTGTCTGCTCTATTTGCTCTGGTTCAGTGATCCTAGACAATAGACTTTCATGTGAAAAACAGGTAAACAGCTCAGTATTACTAACTGAACACTACAATAATTTCTTCAGGGTCTGAGGGGATTCTTTGCAGCCTGTATTTTCTCATAATAGCAGCCAATCAAGAGAGTAGAGAAGATGAAGGAAGAAAGGAGAGAGAAAGCAAGAGAGAACCAGACAGAGAGAGAGAGTAGTAGCTAAGAAATTAAATTCTCAGAAGTACTGTTTTTCAATTAGTCTTCATTAAAAGAGCCTTATTTTTCATTTACTTTTAATTTTTTAAAAATTTTTAAATATTTATATTATCCTTCGTAATTTTACTTTTATGTAACTAACCTCATTGCAGCTATAAGAGTGCATGTGCTGATCTCACGTATATCACTACTCCTCAGATAAATGCAGTCACTTTCTTCTCTTGGTCTTTTCAGGCCTCTAGCACTGACCTGAGACCCCTCTGTTGCCCAGGAGACAATCAGATGCTCAGGAGGTAAACTGCTCAAAAGTGAGGAGGGCAAGGTCATGCCACTCAGCCTCCTGGGCCCTGGACACTCTACAGTAGCCTGCAGTCTGATCAGGAGGCTCAGTCCTTCTAAAGCAGAGCCTGAAGCTCCTGGAGACTATTGCTCAATCCCATAGGAGGTAATCTTAGAATAAAGGGATCAAAGACATTTAATAACAAGCTGCAGAGAAGAAAGAGACAATTGGCTACCATCAAAATAAGCATGCAAATGATGACAAATGGAGAGAGTAGCATGGAAACATATACACTACCATGTGTAAAATAGATAGCCAGTGGGAATTTGCTCTATGACTCAGGAAGCTCAAACTCTGCTCTATGATGACCTAGAGGGGAGGGATGGGTGAGAGGTGGGAGGGAGGTTCAGGAGAGGTGGGGATATATGTATACCTATGGCTGATTCATGTTGATGAATGGTGAAAACCAACACAATCGTGTAAAGCAATTACCCTCTAATTAAAAATAAATAATTTTTTAATAACATACATTTAAGTAGGAAAAATACAAGTATAGATCTGTTCTCAATTGGAGCTATACTTGCCTGTATAATGCATATACATTGCACTTATGTCCATCTACAAGTCTTACAGTATGGCTGCCTTAGTGAGTGACCAGAAGTTTACAGTCAAGGACTTAATGCTATTTTTTTGCCTGTTTGTTTTTGTGGGGGTTTTTTTAGTTTGAAAATTTTTTTAATTAAAATAAATTAAATTATTTAAATTAAATTTTATTTTAGAGTATAGATGATTTACAACACTGCATTAGTTTCAGGTATACAGCAAAGTGATTCAGTTATACATGTACATTTAACTATTCTTTTTCAGATTCTTTTCCAATATCTTATTACAGACTCTTGGGTAGAGTTGCCTGTGCTCTACAGTAGTGAACTTCATGCTTTAATTATAGTTTGACCCTTGTATCACTCATATATCACACACTAAAAAAAAAAAAAAACAACTAAACAGTAAACCACCATCCCCAGGCCACATTCACCCAAACATTCAATTAAGACTATGAGATCTGGTAAGAAATTTTCAGGATCAGCCTCCATCAGCAGAACTGCTTCCTGACCTAAGTCACTCGTCTCTTCTTAGAGAGTTTCTTATTGTCCCCAGTGTGTTTCTGAACTGTGCTCCTCCTGAGCACCTCCATGAATCCCTGGAGTACAGAATGAACCAGGGCAAAGGCTAACAGAGTTTTGCCAAGAGAACGCACTGGTCATAGCAAACACCCTCTTCCAACAACACAAGAGAAGACTCTACACATGGACATCACCAGATGGCCAACACTGAAATCAGATTGATTATATTCTTTGCAGTCAAAGATGGATAACCTCTATACAGTCAGCAAAAACAAGACCAGGAGCTGGCTGGGGCTCAGATCATGAACTCCTTATTGCCAAATTCAGTCTTAAATTGAAGAAAGTGGGGAAAACCACTAGACCATTCAGGTATGACCTAAATCAAAACCCTTATGATTATACAGTGGAAGTGAGAAATAGATTTAAGGGACTAGATCTGAAAGACAGAGTGCCTAAAGAACTATGGAATGAGGTTTGTGACATTGTATGGAAGACAGGGATCAAGACCATCTCCAAGAAAAAGAAATGCAAAAAAGCAAAATGGCTGTCTGAGGAGGCCTTACAAATAGCTGTGAAAAGAAGAGAAGTGAAAAGCAAAGGAGAAAAGGAAAGACATACCCGTTTGAATGCAGAGTTCCAAAGAATAGCAAGGAGAGATAAGAAAGCCTTCCTCAGTGATCAGTGCAAGAAATAGAGGAAAATAATAGAGCAGGAAAGACAAGAGATCTCTTCAAGATGATTAGAGATACCAAGGGAACATTTCATGCAAAGATGGGCACCATAAAGGACAGAAATGGTATGGACCTAACAGAAGCAGAAGATATTAAGAAGAGGTAGCAAGAATACACAGAAGAACTGTACAAAAATGATCTTCACGACCCAGATAATCATGATGGTGTGATCACTCACCTAGAGCCAGACATCCTGGAATGTAAAGTCAAGTGGGCCTTAGAAAGCACCACTACAAACAAAGCTAGTGGAGGTGTTGGAATTCCAGTTGAGCTATTTCAAATCCTGAAAGATGATGCTGTGAAAGTGCTGCACTCAATATGTTAGCAAATTTGGAAAACTCAGCAGTGGCCACAGGACTGGAAAAGGTCAGTTTTCATTCCAATCCCAAAGAAAGGCAATACCAAAGAATGCTCAAAATATAGCACAATTGCACTCATCTCACATGCTAGCAAAGTAATGCTCAAAATTGTCCAAGCCAGGCTTCAACAGTTACATGAACTGTGAACTTCCAGATGTTCAAGCTGGTTTTAGAAAAGGCAGAGGAACCAGAGATCAAATTGCCAACATCCACTGGATCATCGAAAAAGCAAGAGTTCCAGAAAAACATCTATTTCTGCTTTATTGACTATGCCAAAGCCTTTGACTTTGTGGATCACAAGAAACTGTGGGAAATTCTTCAAGAGATGGGAATAACAGACCACCTGACCTGCCTCTTGAGAAATCTGTATGCAGGTCAGGAAGCAATAGTTAGAGCTGGACATGGAAAAACAGACTGGTTCCAAATAAGAAAAGGAGTACGTCAAGGCTGTATATTGTCACCCTGTTTATTTAATTTATATGCAGAGTACATCATGAGAAACGCTGGGTTGGATGAAGCACAAGCTGGGATCAAGATTGCCGGGAGAAATATCAATAACCTCAGATATGTAGATGACACCACTCTTATGGCAGAAAGTGAAGAACTAAAGAGCCTCTTAGTGAAAGTGAAAGAGAAGAGTGAAAAAGTTGGCTTAAAGCTCAACATTCAGAAAACGAAGATCATAGCATCTGGTCCCATCACTTCATGGCAAATAGATGGGAAACAGTGGAAACAGTGGCTGACTTTATTTTTCTGGGCTCCGAAATCACTGCAGATGGTGACTACAGCCATGAAATTAAAAGACACATACTCCTTGGAAGGAAAGTTATGACCAACCTAGACAGCATATTAAAAAGTAGAGACATTACTTTGCCAGCAAAGGTCTGCTAGTCAAGGCTATGGTTTTTCCAGTAGTCATGTATGGATGTGAGAGTATAAAGAAAGCCAAACGCAGAAGAGTTGATGCTTTGTTGAACTGTGGTGTTAGAGAAGACTCTTGAGAGTCCGTTGGAGATTCCAACCAGTCCATCCTAAAGGAAATCAGTCTTGAGTGTTCATTGGAAGGATTGATGTTGAAGCTGAAACTCCAATACTTTGGCCACCTAATGCAAAGTGCTTACTCATTTGAAAAGATCTTGATGCTGGGAAAGATTGAGGGCAGGAGGAGAAGGGGATGACAGAGGAAGAGATGGTTGGATGGCATCACTGACTCAATGGACATGAGTTTGGGTAAACTCCGGGAGTTGGTGATAGACACGGAGGCCTGGCGTGCTACGGTCCACGGTGTCACAAAAAGTCGGATGCGACTGAGCGACTGAACTGAATAGGAAATGAATACACATATATTAAGCATTTCAGGTTAAAACAAACAACTGCTTATTCACCTGCCAACCTTTTTACGTATGTCATAGTTTGGAGTTACATAAGTCCTTTTTCGGTAAATTACACCCATATATTGAATCTCCAATATGTTAAAGTGAAACAAATATCTATTCAGATCAGATCAGATCAGTCGCTCAGTCGTGTCCGACTCTTTGCGACCCCATGAATCGCAGCACGCCAGGCCTCCCTGTCCCTCACCAACTCCTGGAGTTAAGAGATTGTATATAAATATAACTTTTAAATCAATGAGAGGAAGAAAAACAAACCAACAAAAAATATACAAAGCAGTTGAGACATTTCAAAACAAAAGTTAGAGAAATGGCCAATAAGCATGAAAAGATGTTCAACATCATAAGTCAGCAGGAAAACACAAATTAAAATCACAATGAGATATGACTATGTACCCATCAGAATGGCTAAAATTTAAAATACTGCCAAGTGTTAAAAAGGATTAGACTTTTAGCTATGCAACATTTGAAGTAATATGTTTTGCTGCCTTTTCTTGGAAGTTTCACCAATAGTTCAAATGACTCTACAAATTACTCAAGAAGCAAACTAATGGATTTTCAAAGAGAGTTTTTACATATTTGTAAGACTAAAATTATTAAGATATTCATTCTAAGAAAAAAGTCTTTTTTTCCCCAAATAGTAATTCAGAAGACAAAGAAGCAACATGGACAAAGATTCAATGCAAAAATATTGTGACTCAGAATTACTGTTCATGATAATAAATGTTGGTTAACCATATAACAAGAAGTAAGAGGAGGAGAAGAAAAGAGAGGGAAGAAAGGAGGAAGTGAGGGAGGAAGGGAAGAAGAGAGATAAATACCATGTGATTTCACTTAGACATGGAATCTAAAAAACAAATGAACCAACACAACAAAATAGGAACACACTCATAGATACAGAGAACAAACAGATGTTTGCCAGAGGAGAGGCAGGCTGGGGAGGAGTGAAATAGGTGAGGGATATTAAGAGGTACAAATTTCTACTTACAAAATAAATGAGTCTCAGGGAAGAAATGTACAGTGTGGGGAATACAGTCAATGATATTGTCATCTCTTTTTTTTTTTTTGGCCATGTTGCATGGATTACAGGATTGATCTTAGTTCCCGGGCCAGAGATTGAACCCAGGCCCTTGGCAGCGAAAGTGCAAAGTCCTAACCACTGGACTGTCAAGGAATTCCCAGTATTGTAATATCTTTGTACAGTGACATATGTTAACTAGACATACCACAGTGATCATTTTCTAATAAATACAAATACTGAATCATTATGTTGTGCAACTGGAACGAACTTAATGATGTAAGTCAATGATATTTCAATTAAAAAAATACATAGACCCCGGGAGGAAATACATCAAAATGCTAATGATAGTTACCTCTGGCGAGTAGAGATTATGGGCGACTGTTAATTTCTACTTTATGCTTTTATGTATTTCTCATTATCGGCCATGAACATACATTGCTTATAAAATTTAAAATAAAATAATAAATGTCATTAAATTTTTTAATATGTATTTCTGATAAAAGCACAATAAATCCACTTCCCCCCAGGCCACATGGACCAGGTCTGGTTCCCACGTGCATCCTTAGACCTAACACCCGCAAAGACAAATCGTGAGGCATCTCAGGTTGGGAGTAAGACTGACTTTCCTGGAGAACAGCAGAGTGTTACTTGCTAAACATCATGGTTCTTTTTTTTTTTTTTTTTAATTTTCTCAATCCAAATTGTTGGGGGGTTGTTGCTTGGTTTCTTTCTTTCTTTTTTTTTTTTCTAATTTTATTTTATTTTTAAACTTTACATAATTGTATTAGTTTTGCCAAATATCAGAATGAATCCGCCACAGGTATACATGTGTTCCCCATCCTGAACCCTCCTCCCTCCTCCCTCCCCATACCATCCCTCTGGGTCGTCCCAGTGCACCAGCCCCAAGCATCCAGTATTGTGCATCGAACCTGGACTGGCAACTCGTTTCATACATGATATTTTACATGTTTCAATGCCATTCTCCCAAATCTTCCCACCCTCTCCCTCTCCCACAGAGTCCATAAGACTGTTCTATACATCAGTGTCTCTTTTGCTGTCTCGTACACCGGGTTATTGTTACCATCTTTCTAAATTCCATATATATGCGTTAGTATACTGTATTTATGTTTTTCCTTCTGGCTTACTTCACTCTGTATAATAGGCTCCAGTTTCATCCACCTCATTAGAACTGATTCAAATGTATTCTTTTTAATGGCTGAGTAAATACTCCATTGTGTGTTTCCAGGAAAGAAGGGATGAAAGGGCTGGCTGTTGAGAAACCAGTGAACAGTAATAAAATCTATGTCCTCTAGCCAAAGATCACCAAAAACGATGCACCTATAGTTGAACTAACTGGGCTCACTGCAATGAGGGGGACGCACATCACGGGGAACTGTGGGGCCACTCAGTAAGACAGTGGTTGGGAGATTCCCTGATGGTCCAGTGGCTAAGTCTCTGGGCTCCCAGTGCAGAGGGCCTGGGGTTCGATTCCTGGCCAAGGATCCCACATGCTGCAACTAAAGATTCTGTATGCTGCAACTAAGACCTGGAGTAGCCAAATAGTTAAATAAAAATAATTTTTTTCAAAGTGTGCAAGATGATTACTTCTATAGAGTGGACGTCGGTTAGGTGATCTGAGGCAGGGTTGAAGGACTTTGCTATAGATTGGATGCCATCAGGAGAGAAGGGCAATTTTAGCCTAGATTCTTAGAAAATCTTGATCTACAAGGTACGAAGTGAGGCCAGGGCTGTGACAGTCACTCATGTTAGCCAGGACGGGAACGCTTCCCATTTGTGGTTTGTTTTTGTCTGCACCTGGACAAAACTATCATGTTCCCTCCTTTGTTTCTTCTCTCACGTCAGCACAGTTACAGGACGCCCTCCTCTGGTGTGGATGCTCTATGTGGATACATGCTCTATGTCCATTCGGCCTGGTGGTCAGTGTCCTCCCAGTTCTCAAAGGTCAGGAACTGCTTTCCTCCTTTTCGGGAGTTCTATCCAGATGGTGGAGATGAGGTGAGAGTCCAGAATAATGCTGTTACTCGTATCTAATATTCTTGATGTTTTGAATACCTACTAAGAGGCACAGATCTGACAAGGTTTCACTACTTAACTATTTTTACAGAAAAGAATATGTTTGTATTGAAACTGATGAAATAGTTCATTCTCTGTGCAGGAAATGATGACCCCCCACCACACTCTTCAATTCCCCCAGGAAACCTCCACAGTGGTTCTGTTTGCAATAAACATGGAGAGCTTTGTCTCTCTTCCCTAATACTCACAAATACTGATTTCTATCAGTGGGTTTATTTAAATGGCAAGCAAAAAGAGCTTCCCCAAATGAGCATTTCTAAGTCTAGTTTCTGGCCAGAAGGAACGTTTCCTTTTCAGTTATAATTCTCTCCAAACAAAGTACTTCAGGGGAAGCCGGAGACACAGCACACGTGACTCAGCCCATTGTGGCTTTAGGTCACATTTCAGCTCCAACCAGGACTGAGTCACACAACACAGAAACCAACAGAAACAAAAAGTCCCATTCCCTCTGGAAAGAGTAGCCTTCAGGTCTCAGTGGACAATGGAAAGAAAAGAATACTTCTCAGAAACAGAAAATGAGGCTTTCTCTATGCCTAATTTACTACCTGAGCTTCCCTGGTGGCTCAGATGGTAAAGAATCTGCCTGCAATGTGGGAGACCCGGCTTAATCCCTGGGTCAGGAAGATCCCCTGGAGCAGGGCATGGCTACCCACTCCAGTATTCTTGCCTGGAGAATTCCACGGACAGAGCAGCCTGGCGGGCTACAGCCCATGGGATCACAGAGTCAGATAGGACTGAGCGACTAACGCTTTCACACTTTTACTTTCCATTTACCTTTAGGGTGCTGTCCTTCTGAGCTTTCTCACCATTTTAACCCTCTCAGCTCAAGGAAACCAAAAAAGAGGTACAAACTGGCAATCATTTTCTGCAAATCACCTGTTTGGTAACTGTCTCCTACACACTCCTGACTTGGACACAGAAGACAGTCTTGAGAGCCAGAGAGCCCAGGAATCAGACAGAGCAGGGTCTCAGCCGTGCCAGTGTCACGCAATATACGGAGGCATCCAGTCAGCAGAGCTTACCTGTCTAAGAATGTGTCCTGTGGTATGATCGCTCAGTGGGGCTGAGAATCACTCTGTGCAGTCCCCTAGCCTTCCCCATCCCCTGCTGCCCATACTGTCATACACTTCTTTTTTAATACTTATATATTTGGCAGCGCCGGGTCTCCCTTGCGGCACATGGGATCTTTAGTCAGGGTATGTGAACTTTTAGTTGCAGCATATGGAATCTAGTTCCCTGACCAGGGATCAAACCCAGGTCCTCTACATCGAGAGCTCAAAATCTTAGCCACTGGACCACCAGGGAAGTCCTATTATCGTGCATTTCTTTAATCCATGGCCAGTTGGTCAGAGTAACCCTTCCTTCTGATTTCTGGAGAATTATTCCTTGATAGGGGCTTCCCAGGTGGTGCTAGCGGTAAAGAACCCACCTGCCAAAGCAGACGACAAGACGTAAGAGACACGGGTTTGGTCCCTAGGTCCAGAAGATCCTCTGGAGGAGGGCTTGCCAACCCACTCCAGTGTTCTTGCCTGGAAAAACTCATGGACAGAGAAGCCTGGCAGGCTACAGTCCACAGGATCGCAAAGAGTCAGACACGACTGAAGTGACTTAGCATGCATGCACGCATTCCTTGATAAAGCCTTTCAGGCAAAACTTCACAAGAGGTCATTCCCTGCCTTCAAACAGGGAACACATATATTTAAAATCAAATGCCTGCCTAGAAAATCTCTACATTGTCACTTGTACAATGAATCAGCTCCACATAATGATCATATTATAAATATCACTATAGACATACAAGTTCAAAAGCTGTGGCCCCTTCTAGTGCAGAGGTTCCCTCCTCTGCTGAGCAGGTAAATCATGGTGCCCAGGAACCTGCACTCCCCTCCCTTCCCCTCTCCCCAGGACTGTTTCCAGGGTTACCTTATGCCCTTTGGCAGTGATGGATAGAGTGTTGTGCTAATGTTGGGCACCTCCATTATTCATGTCCCCATTCTCTGTCCTGGTCTATAATTGCCAGCATCCTGGAAGTAGAAGCAAAAATGGTATTACAGAGGAAACTTTCATCTTCCTGATTATAATCCCTGACCAAAGCCAGGCTTTTCTATTCATCTAGGGTACCTTCCACCAGAGGGACATTCATTCAGGGCCCACATCCAGACAATATCCCACAAAAACAGAATACATGGCTTCTGGGATCTATAACTTCAGACTGAAGAAGCTGAGGTGATAATCACATCACTCCACTGATATGATGATAACCGTATCAATCCTTAATCAGTCTACTACAGGCATAAATTCAGAGTTCCACTGGAGAGAGTCTGTGTCCCGGAATTCCTGTCAGGACCCAGATGAGCTCTGCTGAATAAAAAGTATTCCAGCATATTCTCACTCTCTCACTGAGCCTATTATAATCCAATTCATGCTTATTTAGAAATGCCCTGGATTTGTCAGAGTCATCTCTTTCCTCCTTTTCAGTTCTTAAAGCGATACTCAAAAGAGAGTATTCAGCTACACAAATTGAATCTAAAGGATACTGGCCAAAGATTTTTTGTTCAAAATGTGTAATAATAGGGATTTTTGTCCTAATTAACAAAGAGGCAGAACAAGTGACAAGCCCATCAGAGCACAATAAAAGTATCATTTTGGGCTCCAAGACAGTCCATTACTGTAGCTGATCGTGGTTTCTATTAAGTCCTAGAGCTACAAAGGTTGTAACTTTGCCATCTGCTACTTCATCAAATGGTTTATAGGAAAGATTCTGGCCTGGAGAAAAACTATATTGCAGCCATAGGCTGCTTGCTTCTCTTCTTTTTAAATTAAGACTTTTCATGGAAGCCTAGGATCCAAGCCCCAATTGCAGGGGAAAAGTAAATTTATGTAGTGTAGTAGCCACAAACTCTGGTACTCATAACTGTAAAAGTTCTGTGCTTAGTCACTCAGTCGTGTCTGACTCTTTGCAATTTCATGGACTGTAGCCTTCCAGGCTCCTTTGTCCATGGGGATTCTCCAGGCAAGAAAACTGGAGTGGGTTGCCATGCCCTCCTCCAGGGGATCTTTCCATCCCAGGGATCAAACCCAGGTTTCCCACACTGCAGGCAGATTCTCTACCATCTGAGCACCCACGAACTCTGGTATTCATAACTGTAAAAGTTCAGCCCTGATTTATTTCAAATTTGCTATACTTTGGGCACTGTTCTGGGGGCTTCCCAGGTAGAGCTAGTGGTAAAGAAAAAATCTGCCTGCCAGTACAGGAGAAGATCCTGCACTGGGTGGAGAAGATCGCCTGAAGGAGGGCATGGCAACCCATTCTTGCCTGGAAAATCCCATAGACAGAGGGGCCTGGTGGGCTACAGTCCAAAGGGTTGCAAAGAGTCAGACATGACTGAATCGACTTAGCACACATGCACACGGGCTCTGTCTACTCACTGGGTATATCTAGATAAAGGACACAGAGTGAGACCTGGCCCATTAGCCATTGGTAAGTCTTTGCATTCACCACATATCTGAAATATATCTGTCTCTCCAGACATAAATAGCAAAACTCCCTCCAGGCTACCAACACTGGAAGCCAGGACCCAACCTCTTTACAGGTACAGAGACACTACGGGAGGAAGGTAAAGGCAGGGCCCTCACCACTCCATCTTCCCTGGCTCTCCTGGACTCCACTTCCCTTTCTGAGTTAACAGTAGAACCGTCTCTAGTTCAGGATTGCCTCTCAGACCACAGTCAGAGAGAAGAGAGTCAAGGGTCTGCTCTCCTACACTGTACACAGATCAGTGTCCTTCAACAGGCAATTCCAAGAGTTCTTTAAGTGACTTAAGTTTTACTAAGTAAAGAGTCTTCAAAGCCCTAAGATTGAAGAGAAAACATAATCAATTACAGTTTCAGTTGATTTATTTTAAAAAAAGAGACTCAGGGTCATGGAGCAAAAAGGGAACTACTTATCTATAGTTGCCATTTTCTGATAACAGCCCCCTTTTCTCAAGAGCTAAGGTATCTCAGGTATCTCAGATCTGTGCCTTTGATATCTGGGCAAAATTGGCTTTACTGCCTCATGGTGGGGCTCAGAGAGAGACAGTCAAAAAGACTCCGGTTGGTGGAAATGGCCAATGAACTTTGAACAGTGTCTTTCTAGTAGATCCTGTGATCTCCTACTTTATAGAAGCTATAGTGTGTGTGTGTGTGTGTGTGTGTGTGTGTGTGTGTGTGTGGAGAGAGAGACAGATAGACAGAGGATCAAAGTTAGAGCAAGCTTTCAGACAGTTCCTACTCTTGCAAGCATCTCAGAGTCTAGTCAGGGAAATGGACAAGTAAAGTGCATTAATTGCAAAGCTGTGTATCACATCTCACAATGGAAGTGTCATGTGGGGACCCAGGAAGGAGTGGGAGGTGCTGTCAGGTGAAGGCAGAGAAGGCTTCATGGAAGAGGTGATGATAAACTGACTCTTGAAGAAGGGTAGGAATTTCCAGACACCTTCATGGGTCAAGGCCAGTCCTGTTTTGCTTAGATGGGTAGTTCTCAAACTTCAGCAGGCGTAGGGTCACCTGGAGAGTGTCTTAAAGCACAGACTGCAAAGCCCCACCCCAGAGTCTCTGACTGACTAGGTTTGAAGTGCATCCAGGAATTTGCATCTCCAACGATTTCACAACTGATGCTAATGTTGAGAACCTGAGGCTTAAGGGCACGGTAGGGAGCAGATGTGGAGACAGGCATGCTGGGAAACAGGGACACGTTGGATCTTAAGGAACCCTGGGGCCCATGGAGAGACCAATCACTATCTGGACAGGTTTGAAGCTATAAAGTACAATCATCACATTTGTGTTTTCAGAGGGCAACTCTGGTGGAAGTGTAGAAGCAAAGGGCAGTTATAACCAGGTTCCAGTCAGCCTCTCAGGAAATGATGACGTTAGAACAAAGGCCCAGGGGAGTGACAGTAATGTCGAGGATGGAGCTGAGTTTACTTACATGAAAATGAGAACAAAAGCCTGGTCTCTTGAGCCATCCTGTCAAAGAGGGAAAGTAAATCAGCTGTCTCCTTGCCTCCAGAAACAGTTATTTGTTTTCATCCCTTATTAAAATATGCATTACGTATCTTCTGGGAAAGGAAACACAGATTTTAGTATCATTTCCTTAACAACCATAGTTTGTTAATTCTCTGTTCCAAGAAAAAGGAAAATATCCTTATTCAGTGAAGACATGGGTCTTTCGTATGCATCTTTGTCATCCACAAAGCCCTGGGTTAAGGGTATCTGGCAGGGTTTGGGGAAAATCCGTGTGTTCATAGTTTGGGCAGAAGCCAATCTGAGAAGGCAAGAGTAGCACAAGGCAAGAGCAGTGATGTCAAGAAGGCAAGAGGAGTGGCAGAAATACCAGAGAGGGCACCTGGGAATTCCTAGGCAATCTTGGAAATATTTGGTAGGTAATTGAATTTCCTGTAGAATATGCTATATGACAGCATGCTGCTGCTGCCGCTGCTGCTGCTGCTAAGTCGCTTCAGCCGTGTCCAACTCTGTGCAACCCTACAGACGGCAGCCCACCAGGCTCCCCTGTCCCTGGGATTCTCCAGGCAAGAACACTGGAGTGGGTTGCCATTTCCTTCTCCAATGCATGAAAGTGACAAGTGAAAGTGAAGTCACTCAGTCATGTCCGACTCTTGGCGACCCCACAGACTGCTGCCCACCAGGCTCCTCCGTCCATGGGACTTTCCAGGCAAGAGTACAGGAGTGGGATGCCATTGCCTTCTCATATATATGTTTTTATATATAAACATATAAAATTATATGTTTTACAATTTTTTTTTTGGTAGTGCTGTGTGACTTGTGTGATCTTAGTTCCCTGACCAGGGATTGAACCCAGACCTCAGGCATTGAAGGCACAGTGTCCTAACCACCAGACCGCTAGGGAATTCCCTTATTTTACAGTATTAACAGAAGCTAAGGTACGGATGCTTAACTGCCTTAGCCGGGGTTTCCCCAGAAGTAGAGCCTGAAACAAAGGTTCAGTTGCTGGTGGTGTATTTGGGAACCCAAGCAGAGGGACAGGAGTGTGGACGAGGGGAGGAGCTTGGGAGCAGGGAAAGCCAACTCCAGCCTGCGGGATAAAACTGACCACCGCCAGGGGCCACTACTCACTTGATCCCATAGCACCGTCTAAGAAGCTTTAGGAAATACTTCTCAGAACCATCGACAGGGAAGTGAGGGGCCAGGGCTCCCCTAGTGGTCAAGGGCCAGCCTGCTGCTGCTGCTGCTAAGTCGCTGCAAAGCCTACAGGACATTAAATCTCACACTCTTCCGCTGCATACACAGAGTGCCTACTTCAGGCGTCAGAGAAGCCCGAGGCAGGAAGTGAGGGCAGTAAGGAGCTGTCAGTTTGCACCAGGTGGGCGGAGCCTGGGTGGACCTGGTTACCACGTGTCAGCATCAGGGGCAAGATCGGGATCATGTTTGATCTGAGAAGCGTCCAGTACACTTGAGATGGGTCAGAGCATGGCCTAAACGTTTCACATGCATTCTTTTATTTAATCCTCCCTATAAGGCAGGCATTGCTATGCCCACCTTACAGCAAAGGGAATGAGGGCTAGAGGCCCAAAATGAGACAGCTGGGAAGTGGCAAGGTTAAGGACTCAAGTCGACTTCTTTTCTGACCTGAGCCCATGCTTACCCACAATTTTAGGCTATACTCAACACATTAAACTAGATGGTAACTCAGAAAGTTAGTTCAGGAGGCCATACCAAAGACTTTAAAATATTTGTTAATTTTATTTCTATTCTAGAAATCTAACTTAAGGAAACAATCAGAAATGTACATGAAAAATGATGTTTATCCTAGTCTTATTTATAATGGAAAAGATGTAAAGATACATAGATAAAGTATCAGACAATTATTTAAAATGATGACTGTGGGAATTCCTTGGTGGTCCAGTGGTTAGGATTCAGTGCTTTCACTGCCAGGGCCTTGGGTTCAATTGCTGGTGGGGGAACTACGATCCCACAAGTTGCACAGGGTGGCCAAAAACATAAATAAATAAAATTATGGCTATGAAGGGCTCCCCTGGTGGCTCAGATGGTAAAGAATCTGTCTGCAATGCAGGAGACCAGGTTCGATCCCTGGATCAGGAAGATCCCCTGGAGAAGGGAATGATAACCCACTCTAGTATTCTTGCCAGGAAAACCCCATGGACAGAGGAGCCTGGTGGGCTACAGTCCGTGGGGCCCCAAAGAGTCAGACACAACTAAGCAAGTGAGCCTGCATACACTCATGCAAAGTAATAGTAATTAATTTTTTTTCTTTATATGTCTCAATATTTTTAATTTCCACAAAAACATATATAACTTTTATAATCAGTGGCATTTTTATTTGATTTTAATAGGCAGTGGGTGAAGTGACTGTTACCCGCCAGGGACTCCCCACTGGTGCCCTAAGTCACCTTCCAGCACCATCTGGGTTGGGTGGTCTGTCCTGCCATGCACCCCTCACAGCTGCTGCTGTCAGTGCGGTCACTGAGGAGGGGTCCTTTGTGGCTGAGAGAAGGCTTTGTATCCTTCACAAAAATCCTCCTTCAAACATTCTGCTTGGAACCTACAACTATGTCTCTACTCCAGGGCTCCAGAGACACCTCTGCATCCCAAACTGGGCATCACCATAGCCTGGCCACTGCTCTGTGTGTCCACTGAAGGACTAATGATCCTGCAATGCTTGTGTTTCAGAAGATCTTAACTGGGGGCAACCCAGCTACAAATCTGGCCTGTCAACATGAGCTCTTTGTCCTGGACAGGGCTACAGTTTTTCCTGCATTTCCTGAAGCCCCAGGACTCTTCCTGGCACCTGGAGAAGATCAGGATGTAGGAGGGAAAAGGGCAATGGGTCTACACCTTCTCACCCTTTACTAGTGCCCCTAGAGGTACAGTTGGCCCTCCGTATCCACACGTTCTGCATCTGAGGATTTAGCCAACCATGGATTAAAAATATTTATAGATCAAAAAAAAAAATTACATAAAGCTCCAGAAAGCAAAATTTGAATTTGCCACACACCACTAATTATTTGCATAGCACTTACCTTGTATGAGGTGCTATAAATAATCTAGAAATGACTTAAAGGATACAGAGGAATGTGCATAGGTTGTATGCAAATACCATACGTGTGTGTGTTAGTTGCTTGCTGCTGCTGCTGCTGCTAAGCCGATTCAGTCGTGTCTGACTCTGTGTGACCCCACAGACGGTGGCCCACCAGGCTCCCCCATCCCTGGGATTCTCCAAGCAAGAACACTGGAGTGGGTTGCCATTTCCTTCTCCAATGCATGAAAGTGAAAAGTGAAAGTGAAGTCGCTCAGTCGTGTCTGACTCTTAGCGACCCCATGGACTGCAGCCTACCAGACTCCTCCACCCATGGGATTTTCCAGGCAAGAGTACTGGAGTGGGGTGCCATTGCCTTGCTCTTTGCAACCCCATAGACTGTAGTCCACCAGGCCCCTCCATCCTTCGGATTATCCAGGCAAGAACACTGGAGTGGGTTGCCATTTCCTTCTCCAATAGGAATTATAGAAAGAAAGAAAGTGAAGTTGCTCAGTCGTGTCTGACTCTTTGGGACCCCATGGACTATAGCCTACCAGGCTCCTCCATCCATCGAATTTTCCAGGCAAGAGTACTGGAGTGGGTTGCCATTTCCTTCTCCAGCAAATACTATATGATTTTCTACAAAGGACCTGAGCATCCTCAGATGTTGATATTGGAGGTAATATCTGGAGCCAATCCCCTGCGGTCCCCAAGGGACGACGAGATGACGGTAGCTGTACTTTCACACCTTGCGCCGAGTTGCTTCAGTCATGTCCAGCTCTTTGTGACCCTGTGGACTGTAGCTTTCCAGGCTCCTCTGTCCAGGGGATTCTCCAGGAAAGAATACTGGAGTCTGTTGCCATGTCCTTCTCCAGGGCATCTTCCCAACCTTAGCCAGCCCAATCTCCTTTATTCCCAATGGAGAAATTCTTCACCAATAGGATTTCCCACTTCTGAGTCTGCCAATTAGGTCCCACCCTTTCTTCAGGGACAGAAGCACTCTCTGCTACCTCTCTCATCATTACCGTGTGGCCATTTCTCTCACCATTTTAATCTGTGGAGTCTCTCTCTTTATGTCCTTCCTAGAAATAATTCCTGGAGACCCCAAGCTAGAAGACTATCATACTCTGAATGGACATGGCTCAGGGCCTCATAGTGATGTTTCAAAAGGCCTCACAGTTCCCTTTTGTCCTTTAACAAACACTCTGAACAACTTGAAGGAAACAGTTGCTTGGCAGGGTGCACAATGGAGGAGATGAACCTGAAAATTCTGGCTATAACCTGAAGCACATTTGCAGTTCTATCTCACTACACATTATCTGACACCAAAAGATACTCTGACAAGAATCACTTGGAAGAAACCTTGAAACCAGTGGTTCACTATTTTAGTGGTTGTGTGGCACATTTTAAACAGCATCCCCCTGTCTAGAGAATTTCACCCACTATGAGGTCTACCTTTCCAAAGGGCCTGTGAAATCTACCCAGCATCCCTTGCAATGAGGTGATGACAAATGGCAAATGTTTCTCAGTTTCACCGCTTTGTATCACTTGCCAATTTCCATGGTGTAAATCCTCCTACTATGGCCTACTTCAAGTTACCAAAAGTTTATAAACTAACCTATAACATCCCTGAACCTTAACCATCACCTCTCAAAGCTAGCTTCAGCCAGCTTCAACGTTTCATCAGACAGGCAGGTGACTCAGATTTCATAATGCACCTGCATGAAACACAATCTTTGAAGAGAGAACAGAAAAATATTGGAAGCAAGCTCCACAAGGAATCTATGCTTTTGAAGTTGGCAGAGGAACCATCCTGTCTTGGAGTGTGGAAGGCGTCCCATCCCAGCACCTATAGTATGGATTGCTATGTCTGTCCCACCGCCCTAGCAACGTGAGCAGGAGACATGAGGTGTGCTGGAACACTGACTTGAGGGCCTCCAAGCCCATCTGGAGGTTCCTTATATTCTTCGTTAATAAATCCCTTTTGCATTTTGACTGAATACAGTGAATTCTCTTATTTGCAAAAAAGAGCACTAGTTGATTCTGTTTGAGGCAGAGATCCATAACTGTAAGCAGAGTTAAATATTGCTTCCATTAAATCTGTCTTTAGAGTTTGTGATTTTCCGCATGGGAGTGAAAAATGCAGGTTTCATTTAATCCCACCACTCCCGATCCATAGAAGCAGTGGACAGAAACAACCTCAAACTCCAATTACACTGCAGCTCAGGATGTAGGAAGGGTGAGGCTTTGTTGTGCGATGAGGCATCTAATGGGAGGCCCAGAAAACACTTGGGGAGAGGGAAGAGTAATTCCCTCACCTCAGCACTGCCACGTCTAATTTTCACCTCCAAAGAGCAATAGGAATCATGTAGATTATACACTATGCACATTTTGATGACCTCTCCCAAATAATTCTTCAAACTTTACCTTATTGTTCTAGCACTTTCTAGACCACTCACCTCTAAGAAACCTGAAACATTTGTTAAAAATTATTTCTGCCTTGCCAGATCTCCTAAATCAGAATCTCTGGGGATAAAGACTAGAAATTCACATTTTCAACTTTTGCTTAAAATTTTTGAGTATCTAACTTTCTTTTGATTTTGATTAACACCACAGAAAAGGGCCCCCCCCCCTTTTTTTTTTTTTTTTTTTTTTTTTTTTGGCCATGCCACACAACACATAGGATCTTAGTTCCCCTACCAGGGATCAAACCTGTGCCTCCTGCAGTGAAAATGTGGAGGTCTAACCATTGGACCACCAGAGAATTCCCAAAGGTCCCCTCCTTGAAAATATATATTTAAAAGTTTAACAGAAAATCACAGGTATATAATACAACTTATATGTTTAAACGTGCAGGAATAACACTGTCATGAAATGTTTAATAAAAAGTTAAGCCACAGTTTTAGGCCAATAAAATTCTCCAAAATGCCTAGGGGATATGAAGAGAAGGTGAGAGAAAGGTAGACCATTTTGCTGAAAGTCATATCTTCCCCCACTTTCTCTCACATCCATAAACCTCCTGTGTCCCCAACAGAAAGTTCTCTACAGAGCGCTCTGCCCAGGCAGTTTCTAAACACAGATATTTCTTACCATGTCTGGAAGGTATGGTGGAGTTTGAAATATTAATAGATAAGCTTGAAGGAGAGCTATTTATAAGACACCATGCTAAGCACTTTGAATTAGTTGTTCATTTCATCCTTACAACTTTTGTGCTGTAGGCATGATCATTATTGTCATTTTATAGATAAGGTAAGTGGATGTAAGCAAACTGTCCATGCTTGAAGTGAGTTAGTGGCAGGGGCTAAACAAGAACGGTGGAAGTCTGACTCCAGAGTTTATACTCTTCAGGACTGGGCCGCACTGACAGTGCTTGACCAGGGTCAGATCTAAGACAGAGGAAGGAAATTCCAAGTGTTGCAAGGACGCTGCCTGCCATATGCATAAGGACCTATCCAAAACGCAAGATTTGCAGAGAATCTCGGAGAGCTTTACAGGGGGCTGGGTTTCTGCTTTAGCTAGTGAGGTCTAGTGTGTGATGCATGGATGGTGCTGGTGATGTGGACCACATCCACAGTCTGTGGCCTGAAGATTCACAAAGTATATCTGTAAAAAGGCTACAGTTCTTACAACAGAGGATGGATTCTGTCATTGTCATCTGATCCTTTTACATCTTCATTAAAAACCAGCCCAAAAGGCACTTCCCCAGAGGCCCAGCTGATGCTGAAACTGAAGCTCCAATACTTTGGCTACCTGATGTGAAGAGTTGACTTATTTGAAAAGACCCTGATGCTGGAGAAGACTGAGGGCAGACGGAGAAGGGGACAACAGAGGATGAGATGGTTGGATGATATCACTGACTCAATGGACATGAGTTTAAGTAAACTCTGAGAGATAGTGAAGGACAGGGAAGCCTGGCATGCTACAGTCCGTGGGGTTGCAAAGAGTTGGACACAACTTAGCAACTGAACAACAACTAGTAGTTAAAACTTCTAGTTGAAAACGTTCAACTTTCTAGTTGAAAACGTCTAGTGGTTAAAACTTCACCTTCCAGTGTAGGGGGTGTGGGTTCCATTCCTGGTCAGGGAGCTAAAGAATGCCTCAGGGCCAAAGAAACGAAACAAAAAACAGAAGAAATATTGTAACAAATTCAATAAAGACTTTAAAAATGGTCCACATCAAAAAAAAAAAAAAAACACTTTAAAAAAACCTGCTAAGAGAACATCTTCTGGCATTTCTGCTGGAAAGCATGGACCCAGGGTGTTTGCTGAAGGAGTCCTGACTCCATTCCACCTCCTCTACCATCTTGCTTTCTCAGGTTTCACAGGACTGAGACAGTGCAGCAGGGTCCTGGGGTCAAATCCTAACCTAGCATTCTAGGTCCAAACCCCGAGGCTCTGTGACAACCTGGAGGGATCGGGTAGGGAGGAAGGTTGGAGGGAGGGGACACATGTATGCCTGTAGCCAATTCATGTTGATACATGGCAGAGGCCATCACAATATTGCAAAGTAATTATCCTCTACTTAAAATAAATAACTTACTTTTTTAAAAAAAACCTTAGGCCAGCTAGCTGACCTCTCTGAATTTCAGTTTTTTAATCTGTGAAAAGAAGATAAACATTCCTCACTCGCAGGAATGATATGAGGATTAAATGAAAACAGTATTTAACAAAGGTCCAGGCAGACTAAATGCTCAATACAGAGTAACTACTTAAACTGTCATAAAAGTCCACATCTCTTCCTAGATCATTTATGCATTAATTCCTCTATGCACGCCCCTTCAGCAAACATTTCTGGTTGTGAGCTTTCGCTTTGTGTACACATGTATCCAACAGGACACTGATGGATGGGAGATGTGGGTGTGTGTTATTGGGCCCGGGCTCACGTTCTCTGCAAAAGCAGTATCTGACAGGTGCAGGCCGGGCACTGCTGTCTGCTTTCACAGAGACCTCAACTACAGAGCGAGGCCCAGGGATCCAGGGAATAGAGCTATCTCTTCCTCCATGCTCTTTATCTTTTCTCTCCAAACAGCAAGGGCATGGTTTCTTTTCACACCGGAATAAATGGGATGCAGAAAGTTTCCCTTCTGCTTACAGCCTCCCTACCCTCCCTCTGTCATCTGTGCATCAGCTACCCGGCTCTCTGTGTCTTTCTGCATTGTGCTATCTCAAGACTGTTCATAACAGAAGGCAGAGAATCAAGTCCGCGTCCAAAAGCCACACCGAAAGAGTAAAACTCAGACAAAAGGCTGTGCCTATTCTGATGGGTGAGCACTGCCAGCCCCATCAGCTCAGGTAAGACTGAATGATGCCTTTCTAAAGAAATGTTATATGGGTTGCATTTTCTGTCTTGCCCCCAGGGAAGAGATAGCTCTATTCCCTGGATCCCTGGGTCTCGCTCTGTAGTTGAGGTCTCTGTGAAAGCAGACAGCAGTGCCCGGCCTGCACCTTTCAGATACTGCTTTTGCAGAGAACGTGAGCCTGGGCCCGATAACACACACCCATATCTCCCATCCATCAGTGTCCTGTTGGATACCTGTGTACATAAAGCGAAAGCGCACAACCAGAAATATTTGCTGAAGGGATGTGTGCATAGAGGAATTAATGCATAAATGATCTAGGAAGAGATGTGGACTTTTATGACAGTTTAAATAGTTACTCTGTATTGAGCATTTATTGGTTGGCACTTTTCATGAATTTTTGATGTTTATTCATAGAAATAAATGGACTGCTTGACCTTTCTGGATTTCCTGTTCAGTAACTAATCAAGAAATGAAGGAAAGCAAATACATAATTTCAAGCCCTCAGACCACTGGTTACAACTGCCAAAAACTGATAAGAAACCAACAGACTCTGTTCTTTAGCCAGCTGTTATGTGTACCATTTATTATGTCTATATGCCTAGCTACCAGCTCCCTGCCTTAAAATCCATGGACTAGAGCAGAGTTTCTCAAACTCAGCATTATTGACCTTCAGGAAGGGTTAATTCTTGGTTGTGGAGAGCTGTCCTGTGTATTGTAGTGTGTGTGTGTTAGTCATTCAGTCACGTCCGACTCTTTGCAACCCCATGGACTGTAGCCCGCCAGGCTCCTCTGTCCATGGAATTCTCCAGGCAAGAATAATGGAGTGGGTTGCCATTTCCTTCCCCAAAGGATCTTCCCAACCCAGAGACTGAACCCGGTTCTCCTGCATTGGCCCCCATGATCTAGATCCTACATGCTACAAGTAAGATTGAAGACCCCTGTGTGCCACAACTAAGACCAGGCCCAGCTAAATAAATAAATATTTTTAAAAATAAATTAATAAATTTAAGCCACCACATTTAATGCTCATCCAGAAATTCTATGCACATGACCACACTGTTGGTTAGTGGTGTTCCCTTTGCTCTCCTTCCATTTGCTCCTCTCCAGGTGAAGAATAGCTAAGCTGAAACAGCAGCTGCTCAGACACCCACAGTTGTAGGCCATTCAGGCCAGGCAATCACCCAGGAAAACTGTCCCACACATGCGGAGTTGCGTGGGTACACAGGAGCCCATTTAATCTCACTGACCTTTAATGCAGATAAATGTACAAAGTAAAAATGAAGGGACTAGAAAGAAGCACTTCCAGAATTGTGGAGTACGAACCAAAACTGAGCAGGACCTTGTAGGACCTTCCTGGATATAAGCCCCTCCATGTCCCTTACTTCTGGTTTGTAAAAGAGTTTAGTCTCCTCAGGTCTCCTCAAGTTTCAGAGAGCAGACTAAACCAGTTAATGATTAGAGAGGTGAGAAAATGCAGAAACAAAGGAAAAGCAGTCAAGCAAGAAAAGTAATAATGTTCTGAACAACAGTTCATCAATGAAAACCAGTGGACAACCTTAACTACTTGTTGACCACAAACACACAGACCTTAGACTGGGGGGAACCAGATATTGATGATTAAATTTCTCAAAACACCACCCTGTTACCTCACCACTAACCAATCAGAGTGTTCATGAGCTGACCCAGGCACCCAAGGATCCCACCCATACTGTTGCCTTTAAAAACCCATGTTTAAAAGCCATGAAGGAGTTTAAGTCCTTTGAACATTAGCTGCCCATTCCCCTTGCTTGGTGTCCTGCAAATAAATGTTATACTTTCTTTCACCACAGTCCTGTGTCAAAAAATTGGCTTTGCTGCAAGTATTGGGCAAGCAAACCTGAGTTCAGTTTGGTAAAAAACCTCTGAAACTCCATTTCTCCGTAAAAGCAACCAGAATACTGGCTTTAAAAAAAAAGTCAAAATTAATTTTTTCAGATATAAATTAACTGAAGGCATGAAAAGATTCAAGGAGTATTAATTCAAAAAAGTGGCTGAATCTCAGTAAAAAGGACAAACTTTGTGATGTTTGGCATGTCCCATTATTGTCCTCTTTTGAATCAGAAAGTTGGCACCATTATTCATTGAACAAATAAATGTAGTTTGCTCTGGTTGATCAACTGGTTTATAACATAGCTGAGAATATCTATCAAATAGCAAAGCAATTTCACCATCCATAAACTCAGCTTTGACAGCTAAGTCTTTTACCCATAAGCAAACTGATACAATAATTTTTTTCATGGCTTACTTGAGTTCATATATTATAGATCCTAAGAGATGACTTTAGGGCTTCCCTGGTAGCTCAGCTGGTAAAGAATCCGTATACAATGCAGAAGACCCTGGTTTGATTTCTGGATCAGGAAGATCCGCTGAAGAAGGGATAGGCTACCTACTCCAGTAATCTTGGGCTTCCCTGGTGGCTCAGCTGGTAAAGAATCTGCCTGCAATGTGGAAGACCTGGGTTCAATCCCTGGTCAGAAAGATCCCCTGGAGAAGGGAACAGCTACCCACTGCAGTATTCTTGCCTGGAGAATTCCATGGACTGTATAGTCCATGGGGTTGCAAAGAGCTGGACATAACTGAGAGATTTTCAATTTCAAGAGATGACTTTAATAAGGAGAGAATCTGAGAGCTTAAGGTACACGACATATACTGAATTCTTCATGAGCTGTTCATAGCTATCATTATCACTATCTTCACTATAAAACATGTCCATGAGATTTTAACTGGGCCTCTACCACTGAGCTTAGAATTATAAAATAACAGTAGTAGAGGAAGCAACAAATAACCCTTCACTGTAACTTCCACTCCTGCTGAGACGTAACTCCTCCATCAGAATGAAAAACGAAAAGTTAAATTGCCTAGAACTGTTAGTGTTTCAAGACTTTTCACACTTTTTTTTCTAATTCATTTTTGCCAAGAGTCTAAGTCCTTTGCACATCATCTCTGACGACATTGGTTGCCATGGTTTTCTAGCTTTCACTACTCCTAGAAATAAACAACCCATTAGATTTATGTCATTGTTCATTTGTCTCTTTGTATAAAACACATAGGTGATTTGTAGCTTGAAAATCAGCACTAGGTACCTCAAGTCTCCCCGAGCAAAAAGCTGGCACCAAAATGGTCTAACAATATATATAATAGCATGACTTCTGTTTAGCAGACTTCTCTTTATGAAAAGGTAATTATTATTTTGAATTAGTATGTCAAGTTTGCATGCTTCTAGAGTTACTAAAGACAGTTTATTTCTTCTGTCTTTTGTACATTCTCAGTATTATCTTCTGTCCAAGCCCCTTTTTCTAAGAAAATGTTAAAATAAAAATTAGCCAAGTTGTTTCCAAAAGAATCACAAATTCCAAAGTTATAGACTCCAAATGAATTTTTGAGATTTTTTATAAAAAAATATATTTACTTGAAAGCAAAATACATCATCATCTGGGCATTCTTTCTGGAGGTTTTAAACTGTTTAGGGGCTTGCCTGGTGGCCCAGAGGTAACAAATCCACATGCCAATTGTAGGAGATGCAGGTTCAATCCCTGGGTCAGGAAGACCCCCTGGAGAAGGAAATGACAACCCACTTCAGTATTCTTGCCTGGGAAATCCCATGGACAGAGGAGCCTGGTGGGCTACAGTCCGTGGGGTCACAAAAAGAGTTGGACAAGACTCAGCGACTGAACAACAGCAACAAACTGTTTTTACTCATGAAACTTCTGAAACCTAATACACAGGGGTTTTTTCCCACACCAACCAATTCTCTAACTCTCCAGAACCAACTGGGTGTCTCCAATCCAATTCTGACCCTAACTACCCAGAGTTAGCACAGACCGCACAGGTTAAGAGCTCAGTCACACAAGACTGAGATGCCAGTCCTGGGCCTCCCAAACTTTTGACTGGCCCCCTATAAAACCAGGTTCCCATGACCTCCTCCTTAGGCTCGATGATCTTCTAGAGTGATTCACAGATCAAAGGAAAAGTTTACTTACTGGCTTCCTCTAAAAAACACAACTGAGAAACAGCCAAATGAAGGAGATGCATGGGGCAAAGTGTAGGGTAGGTAGCACAGAGCTTCCAGGCCTCTCCTAGTGTGCCCCCCTCCCAGCACCTCCATGAATTCACTGACCTAGAAGCTCTCCGATCTCTGTGTCTTAGGAGTTTTTCTGAAGGATTAGGTAAGTAGGCATGATTAAACATTAGCTATTAATGATTAATTCAATTTACAGTCTTTCCCAGAGGTCAGGAGATAAGGATGAAAGCTCCAACCCTCTAATCATGTGCTGGTCTTTCTGGCAACCAGCCCCCATCCTGAAGATACCTAGGTGCCCCCAGCTACCAGGCATCTCGTTAACATGCAAAGAGACACTTTATCACCCCAGAGATTCTGAGGGTCTTCGAAGCTCTTGGGTTAGGAACTATGGACTAAGGCCGAATATTACAATAACAATGCTCCTATTATCTCAGGAAATAACAAGAGTTTTAAGGTCTCTGTGTCAGGAATTGAGTACAAAGACCAAGTATGTATTTCTCCTTCTATCACAGTATCACAGAAGCACACAAATTCTTTCAAGTTACCAAGAGAATCTGGTGGGTGCAAACCTTCCAAATTACCTCAGACCCATCAGTCAAGGACCCAAAGAGAACTCAGTTTGAAAGAATATAAACAGCTTCATCCCCACCAGGAAAAAAAAAGAAAAGTTGGAGAAAAATTTATAATCTCCTAACCTAGATAGCATATTGAAAAGCAGAGACATTACTTTGCCAACAAAGGTCCGTCTAGTCAAGGCTATGGTTTTTCCAGTGGTCACGTATAGATGTGAGAGTTGGACTGTGAAGAAAGCAGAGGGCCGGAGAATTGACGCTTTTGAACTGTGGTGTTGGAGAAGACTCTTGAGAGTCCCCTGGACTGCAAGGAGATTCAACCAGTCCATTCTAAAGGAGATCAGCCCTGGGTGTTCTTTGGAAGGAATGATGCTAAAGCTGAAACTCTAGTACTTTGGCCACCTCATGCGAAGAGTTGACTCATTGGAAAAGACTCTGATGCTGGGAGGGATTGGGGGCAGGAAGAGAAGGGGACGACAGAGGATGAGATGGCTGGATGGCATCACTGACTCAATGGACATGAGTTTGAGTGAACTCCGGGAGTTGGTGATGGACAGGGAGGCCTGGAATGCTGCAATTCATGGGGTCACAAAGAGTCAGACACGACTGAGCGACTGAACTGAACTGAACTGATGAGACCAGGTCCTATTTCCTATGGAAATTATCTTCGAAGCTCCAGAACCAAGATCATGTTCCCTTGTGATGTCATGGAGAACTGCTACCTAAAATCTTGATGCTGGGACTTCCTATCCATCCACTCCACCAGGCCCTCACCATCTCCAGCTTAGTTGAATCTTGGCACACAATACTTACCAGTAACTTGGGGCGGAGATCCTGTCTTATCCGTTCTTCTACTTTCAGCATGTACCACAGAGCCCAGGGCACAGGAAGCTCTTAATTGTGTTGAAATATGTGGAACTACAACATTTGTTGAATGAGCAATGTACACACAGGTCTGCAAACATAACAACTTAAATGTAGCTAAAGGGAGATACTTGAGGAAATAGGCCAACATGCCCATCCTAGGCTAAACCCAGTGAGCCTCGCAGAAAGAAGGATATCAGATTAAAGGAGAGAGGCCAAAAGAACCTTCAAGAAGGTCAGATAGGCCTACACCACTGGTTAATAATCCAGGTAACACTGAAAAGCCAAGATCACACATTAAGATCAGTTGCCTTCCCTACTGGCTCTGGGACACAGACTGGATATCCAATGTGCCCTGAATCAGTTTATTCTTTTTTTTTCATTTTATGATACTCTTTATCAGTTTATTCTTTGATTCAACATTCAACAAGGTCACTTAAAAAACCTCTACCTGAGTGACATGAGCAAACCGAAGGCCTTCCAGAGGCAGCAGAGATCCTTTGGTGATGCACGTAAGTAGCCATAACACCAACTCCAAAGGGTATGATAAGAGGGAGCTAAATAAAGCTCCGCTTGATAAGAGATCTGTTAATAAGCATCTTATTATTACCAGATAAGTTTTTTCTCACTTAAGACTTTTCTTTCTTAATATGTACACACCCATTAGAAAGGGATTATGAAGTGAAGCCCAGACTGGTCCCTCTGCTTACAACACTGGCCCCTCCCTGCCCCTTCTCTCTCTTTTTAATTTTGTTGTTGTTGTTCAGTCATTTAGTCCTGTCTGACTTTTTGCAACCCCATGGTGTGCAGCATGCCAGGCTTCCCTGTCCTTCACTGTCTCCTGAAGTTTACTCAAACTCATGCCCATTGAGTTGGTGATGCCATCCAACCATTTCATCCTCTGTCACCCTCCTCCCTTCCTGCCCTCAATCTTTCCCAGCATCAAGATCTTTTCCGGTGAGTTGGCTCTTCACATCAGGTGGAGCTTCAGCATCAGTCCCTCCAATGAATATTCAGGGTTGATTTCCTTTAGGATTGACTCGTTTGATCCTCTTTCTGTCCAAGGGACATTTAAGAGTCTTCTCCAGCACCACAGTTTGAAAACACCAATTCTTTAGCACTCAGCCTTCTTTATGGTCCAACTCTCACAGCCATACATGCTACTGAAAAAACCACAGCTTTGACTAGACAGACTTTTGTTAACCAAGTGATGTCTCTGCTTTTTAATATGCTGTCTAGGTTTGTCATAGCTTGTCTTCCAAGGAGCAAGCATCTTTTAATTTCATGGCTGCAGTCACTGTCCACAGTGATTTGTTTTTTATAACTTTACTTATTTTCAGTTATACAGGGCCTTTGCTGCTGCTTGAGGGCTTTCTCTAGTTGAGACAGGTGGGAGCTGTCCTTCACTGTGGTGCATGAGCTTCTCATTGTCTTGGCTTCTCTGGCTGCAGAGCACAGGCTAGGCTTTACCTGCAAGGGCTTCACTGGTTGCATCTTGCAGGCTTAGCTGCCCCACAGCATGTGAAATCTTCCTGGACCAACGATCAAACCCACGTCTCCTGCATTGGCAAGCAGATTCTTCTCCACTGGACCACCAGGGAAGTCCCCCACCTCTTAAGTCTGTTCATCTTCAGGTATCAACCTAGAAGTCAGTTCCTCTAGAACAACTTCTTTGCTCCTTCCAATGTCCCTGTTGCATGTTTTAAGACACAAAGGACTTATCAGAGCACTTATTATATTGCCTCCTAATCATTTGCTTAATTCTCTGTCCCTTGAATTAGATCAAATTCCATGAAGACAGAATTGCTCTGGGCCAGGTTACCCTGTATGTCTGCTCAGGGTCTGTTGCATAGTAGGCATGCATCGAACTTTTGTATGGATTTACCAATCAGTCAACATAGCACATTTCAAGAGCCTTAGCAAAAATCAAAGTGGAATAACACTGAGCAGTCAATTTGCTCATCCATCTAACTGGACATGAGAATAGATCAATGCAAATTTTCCCAACCAAATATGTAATTCACAACTAAAGACCCCACCCTCATTGTGGAAAGAGGTTCACTTGTACTAGCAATGAGTAATGGAGGAAATGGAAGCAGAGAGAGCATTTGAAAAAAAATTATTCAACATTTGATTATTCATACCATGAGTTTTCCCACTGCCACAACAGGACCACTAATAAAGAAAGACCAGAAACCATGCCCTAAATTTCCTCTCCTGCCTTCTGGGAGCCCTGAGAACTGACGATAGCCAGAAGAAGAATGAGGAATAAAGGGAGTGAATAACCCCAGAGCTTCAGCTTTCAGTTGTCACGCACTGTCAGTTTCTGACAAAGGATCAGAGTCATGCCCAAGGCTTGAACAACCCTGAACAGCCAGTGTTCAGGGTTCTGTATTCCCAGTCCTGGACCTCCTGCTCAGGAAGCTTCCCCATCCAGCCTCTCCACCTAAGAACCAGGCTACCAGGGGAGGCCAGGTCCACCCATCAGCATCACTGAGTGTCAAACAAACTTGGACACTGCTGAATGTGACTGTGAGCAGTCATGTTACCAGTGGGATGCAAAAAGCGAGCCGTGCTGCACTTTTCAATGGAAATGCTCCCATTTGATCTGTATCTGTACAGATTGCTTTTTCTACAAGCCTGTCACTGCATGTGATGCCTCTATTACAAACACAGCCTCTGGCACCATGGACAAGACTGAATCCCTGCCCAAAATCAAAACGTGCCAAAGCAGATCAAAATATGAAGCAGTGCTTAAGTTGAGGTAGAGAGCAATTCACAGCACAGCCGTCTAACTTAACTCTTTCTTGGCTTCCCCAGTTAGTTTCCAGTTGGATTGTGGCAACCTAATTGAATGCCACATCACCACCCTCCTCCCTGCTCCTCAAAGCCATTAGCACCACCTAGAATCACCAGGTTCTACTACATCATACGATGCTAGGATTTTAGCAGCAAGGCAATGGAAACACAACAGGACATCTTGCATTTCCAAACAGAGCCCAGGGAAAGCATCACTCCTCTGACAAATGCTTGCTTTTGGGCGCACCCAGCTCTCCCCAGGTGGTTCACATGCACACCCGGTTGGAGAGTGGCAATTTCCAGTCTAGAGCAGCTGCTCCACTGAGCCTCCCTGAGAAGGCTTTCTCAGCGAAAAGCCAATTTTTTATGGCAATGCCCACAGATTAATAAAGCATGGGCAAAGAGACAGCCCTCCAAATAATTGGCCTTTCTATTGCAGATCCTGGGAAGTCATGCCTGATACAAGATTGCCTGCAAATCTGGCTCCTTTATCCAACACAGTTGTGAGCAAATTAGGTCTTCTGTTATAAATTCCAAGTGCCTTTCAAAAAGCACAGGTGAGCAACACAGCACAGAGTAGCTTCTCCCAGTTCTTACCAGAATGCAAATGTGCTTCTCCCTCTGCCCAGGAAGAACCAGGAGGGGTGGCCATAAAGTCCCCAATTTAAATGAATCCACATGGCGGGGGTCGGGGGCAGTGAGAACAAGGGCTGATGTTGGAGCTTCTTGAATCCATGTTTGAGGAGGTATGAGAAAAAGGACAGATAGCAGATCTTCTTGGGATTGATTCCTGCAGCTCTGTAAAGAATAATGTGTTTCTTATTACAAAAGTAATTCATGTTCACTGTAGGAATAAAGACAAGCGTGGTAGAAAGATGGATCAGCAATAATCCACTCTGAAAGTAAGCACAGTTATGATTTTAATGCAGTTCCTCCCTTCCATGCTTCTGTGTGTGTGCATGTTTGTTGTTGTGAATACTGTAACTATTACGTTTACTTTTGAAACTGCTATATAAATGTTTGTGTACATTTTTTTAAAAGATCACAGACATGGGCATTAAAAATAGGTAACATTTGCTGAGCCAGGAACTGTGCTATAGTATCTCCTGTTAAAAGGGAAACTGAGGCAAGAGCAAACACTTTCAGAGTTGAGCAAAAATCTGTTTAAGTCCAGCAGCGCCAGTCTGAAGGCAGTTGGGAGCACTCCACTGACAAGAGTTAGGGGAGAGACTTACACAGAGAAAGTGCAGAAGCAAAGTAAGAAAACTGTTGATTGGCTATAGCTTAAAGCCTAGCTGGCTGTTTTGATTGGCTGCCGTTAGCTTTAGTAATGTTGAGGCATTTACAGGCTTAGATTTTGGTTTGCTCCCATAGGTGCAGGTCAATCTAATGACCTCCTGGTTTAATTAATTTAGCATTCTCTTACTCTTCACAAGGACTCTGATTTAGATACTTTCACGTTTTACCCTTTTATAAATGAGAAAAGAGAAATGGTGAGATAAGCTGTGATGTCTCTTTTCTGCTCCTCCTCCTCCCCTTACACCAGCCTCATCGAGAGTGAGAAGACAGCTTCATGTATCTCATCACTCTACAACTAGCTGGACCAGCTCTGAGAGAACAAGGCACCAGGCAGATCTTCCAGAGCCACCTCTGCCTGGGCACAGACCTCTGATTCCCAATCACGGCCCCCTGAGGCTTTCCTGTCCCACTTTCCCCTGGCGTTGGACCAGGACTCAGTTGCACTAATACAGGAAATACAGAGCACCATTTTCTGTGCAGTGTTCCCTCTGTAGCACTTCGAAGTCACAGCTCATGGCTTCTGCTTCAGTCTTGCTGGGACCAGACATCACATTCACCATCTTTTCTCTTGTTTGTACGGCCTCATTAAACAAGGGGCTGAATCTCATTCTCTCTTGCTTTTCACCTCTTGCTTCAAATTCTTTTTCTTCCATTTCTCTTCTCTTTCACACCATTTCCATTACTGCTTGTGTCCCTGCACGACAATACTTGTTCCCTTTTCGTCTCTTGTTCCCTTTGTTCACTGCACCTCTCCCTGAGCCCATTCCCATCTCCTCCATCAACATGTGAGCGCTGGGCTTCATGTTCTGGTAGAGAAGTTTCCTTTCTTTTGCGCCTGAACTGGCATGCTCATTCAAGGCTGCTCCTGGCATATAAAGGAGTTAATGGCACTGAAGCTGACAAGTCCCTGCTCTGTGTAATAAAGAGATGCTGGGAAGTGATCCCATCTGAAGAACCCGCTAGCTGCTGCCACACACAGGCACACATTCCTGACTTGCCACTCATCTACACTCTTCCTCCGTGATCTCCAGCTCCCACCACCTCCTCACAGGACTGAAACCAGCACGGTGTTGTTTGTGCTAAAGGGTCTTTCCTCAAGCCTCTCAGTGCACATCTGGTTCCCCGGCAGTTACACCTCATGAGTGCAGATACAGGTAATGAGCACAAAAAGGTTACAGTCTACCCGCCACATACCATCTGGAGGCAGCTCTGCTTAGCTATTTGACAAAGGCTGGGGTGTTCCGGAGACATTTCACTGCAATGCAACCTGCTACCTAGAAACCAGGCTGTCTAATTTCACTTGTCACCAATAACTCAGGTTGAGGAATCAGAACAATGCGAGTAGTTTAGGGTGAGATGGGCAAGCCGGGGGTGGGCGGTGGTGGCGGCGGGGAGAGTCTAAAATGCAATTCATTTGACTTCTCAGCTGGCTCTCCAGCAAGACTGTTGGGAGCTCTTGTTTTTCAGTTTGGTTACATTCTTTTACCACTACAGTGTCCTCAGCACCTCCTGTCTCTTCTCTGTGCCCTGAGTGCCCCCTAGTTTTCACACGCACACACACATACACACATACACACACTCTCTCATACATACACATGAAAATATATACCCAGGATTCTAAGGCTTTCGAAGTGTACTTACTGAGAAGAATCAAGTGCTGTTTACAACAGGTCTTTTTGTGTGTGCTTTTTTTTTTTTTTTTTAATTTTTATTATAATAGAAAATAGAGAAGAAAATTAACAATATCATTATCATGAGGACAAACCCCTACTTATCTGCCAAGGCCTAACCACTGAATCTCCCCAGAGGACTGGCCAGCTCCTGTGGGCCTGGTCCCCACTAGATGCTTGCTGCTACAGGGTCCCAGGCTGCTGGCAATGTCACCTGAAAATAATAAATGATCCAAGATTGAGTGCCGTGGATTTGTTTTCTAGAAATATATCCAATCCTGTTGTCATTAGTCCCTCAGTTGTGTCCTGACTCTTTGCGACCCGATAGACTATAGCCCACCAGGCTCCTCTGTCCATGGGGATTCTCCAGGCAAGAATACTGGAGTGGGTTGTCATGCCCTCCTCCAGGGGATCTTCCCAATCCAGGGATAAAAACCACGTCTCCTACATTGGCAGGCGGGTTCTTTACCACTGAACCACCGGTGAAACTTTTGGCTCCAATCCTAACCTGTCCTCCAACAGGGACACTGGGGAGCTGTTTCACAGATATCAGTGCTGCCCTGAAGCATAAAGAGACTCCCATGTGGACACATAAGATCAAAATCCTTTGATCTTTCCGTCAACACAGCCTCACTCAAGGCTAAATGATAGTGGTGCGCCTCTGTTTGGCATGGAGCTGGGGAAGAGTTTGCATGATTTTCTCGAGGATGATGGAAATATGCAAAAATATGTCAGGACACAAACATCTTACTTAAGACTGAGTGCACAGGATTAAGGCAAAGTCTACAGAGAAATCCAAAGAATCACTGACTTGGGACGATCTCAGACAGGTAAGAGTGAGAAGCAAGGTTTTAAATAGCTGCTGCCAGCTATAAAAGTAAGTGAACTGTAAATCCTTCTGACTGGAGCTTTCCTAAAACAGCAGAGACGGATATATTCCTGAAATCCTAATGCAGGGAAAGTCATTCAAATAAATACTCCTTAAGGTAATCGATGCATTAAGAGGAAGCATTTGCAGACTAAAAGCCACATAACACACGGAGGTTGCATCCTGACAGGATAGTTGTTAAAAGAATCCATTTGCAGATTCCAATACTCAGGGTCAGTAATTTCTCAGAAAAAGGTTAATGGAAACAAAACAGAATTCGGGGCACATTCTCCCAAACAGCAGGCAGAAATATAAGCAAAAATATACCTTTAGCATATCATCCGGCTATAGAATGCAAAATTATTTTGCAACATTCTATGTAGTAGGATATGCAAGCAATACAGTGGAGAACTAAGAAAGATTAGATGTAGGGGGACATGTGTATGATTGGATAGATGGGATAAATGACCGCTGGTCACATCCAGCCTGAGGTTGTAATGATTCCATGTTTGAAGGTACAGGGTCTGCGTGTGAATAAAGCAAGCGGTGACTGGATGGAGCTGAAAGACTTTTCTCAAATCAGCTTCCAGCCCCAGAAGCTGCTCTGTAAAGTTTATAAATATGTCACAGACTCACAGATTACAGAAAGTTGACCAAGAATAAAGCCATAAAACCTTAAATCTGTGGTCTAACCTTCCTTCCTGGAAAGAGGGAAACCTCATCGGACAGCAGTATTTTTAAATGGTTGGGACAGCAGAAGTCTGGCTTGGGTTTTAGGATCTGAAGCAGCAATGTCCTTGGGGCATCGCAGACAGAGTAAGAGAAAGAGCAAGCTAGAGAAGATGTGCAGAGAGTCTAGGAACATGAACAGGACCCAGGAGCCTTGTACAAGAGGTCTGAAACTAGGATGTATGCGCGAACATGAGGCTGGAGGAATTCCTTCTAGCAAGGGATGTCAAAGCTATTCCAGTTCAAACCACTTTTGAAAACTACACTGCTACGCTTAACAGACCACCCAGATGACCACACGAGTCAGCCATGGCTAGCACTGTGTGCCCTTTGCCCGAGACTGGTGCATGGCTCACGCTGGTTGTAGATGGCTTTCACTGAGGACTCTCTCCAGATTCAGAGCTAAGTGTTCTTCATATAACACGTGATTTCATCTTTACAGCAACCCTCCATCCTTAGCAAACCCCTCAGTTAGAGAAATAATATTTATGGAGGATTGATGGATTAGAAATTATATCCTTCAGCTAAACTAAATCAGAAAGCTACACAACAGGTATGGGAGTACCTGGTGTTAACCCTCCCTCTTGGATCTCCAACTCCTTCAGCTGAATAGCACTGACCACCACCTGACACGAGATGACTTGCAGTCATGTTAAAAGTATTAATGTGGGCTTCCCTGGTGGCTCAGTGGTGAAGAATTCACCCGCTGATGCAGAAGACACAGGTTCAATCCCTGCTCCGGGAAGATCCCACATGCCTCAGAACAACTAAGCCCATGTGCCCCAACTATTGAGCCAGTGCCCTCCAACATGAGAAGTCACCACAATGAGAAGTCTAGAGAGTAGCCCCTGCTCAGCACAGCTAGAGAAAAGTAGCCCCTGCTCAGCAGCAACACAGAGCCAGCACAGCCAAAGATAAAAAAATAAGTAAAGAAAATTATTTTTAAGTATTAATGTGCTTAAGGTAAGAATGGTATGTATTATGTGACATAGCATCCTCCTCCTGAATCCCCAAGTAACATAATTTCTGATCTTAGCATCATTATGTGTGTGGGTATGCTTAGTCCCTAAGTTGTGTCGGACTCTGCAACCCCAAGGGCTGTAGCCCACCAGGCTCCTCTGTCCATGGAATTCTCCAGGCAAGAATACTGGAGTGGGTTGCCATTTCCTCCTCCAGGGATCTTCCCAACCCAGGGATTGAACCCTCATCTCCTGTGTCTTCTGCATTGGCAGGCAGATTCTTTACCACTGAGCTACCTGGGAAGCTCCAGAATATTCATTATACCTCAGAATTATTATAACTCTCCTAGCACTTGTCATGTTCTTATGTCATAGACACTGGATTATGCAACTGATCCTGTCTTCCTACTAGCATTAGCTGCTAGGAAGCTCCCGGTCAGATTTGTGAACCAAGTCAGGACATGCTATTTCCCTAGGTTCATTTCATTCTTTCCTGCTCCACTTTAAAATTGTTATGTTTTATCTTTTTTATCCTATAAAATTTTGTACGTTGTTAAAAATCCTTTATGTACAAGAGCATTTTGTATAAAATAAACATACACATACCCACGTGCACATGTACAGATCTAAAAGTACCACAGTTAAATTGTAAAAACAGTGGAGGTACTAAGGGTTTCATGTAGATATAATTGAAATTAGTGAAATTCCTGTCCCCGTTAAAAGTTATTTCTTATTAAAATTTATAAGTAATCCACTTTTCCTGTTTCACATTTTTATTGCGGAAATCCATTTTCCACTTGCCAGAAACCTGAATTTCTTTAGTCTTCATGGAAAAACCAAGCATTCTGATTTGTATGGAACAACTTCTCCATCTATTGGCACAATTTAATACTGCAAATACTATCTTGGAATGAAGTGCTCCCTTGCTATCCTATGGAAACTTCTCTGCCACTAAGAACCTCAAAAAAGCTTCCACCGTCAATAATTAAGTATATCTCCCTAGCTTTAAGCTCTCTGCTTTTAGGAGCTATTAAACTTGACATTGAATTCATGGCACTATCGCTGGATTGAGAGCTTTCCTGGATCACAATCCCACCTCCTAAAGGAAGTCAAGCCAGATTTTCCAAAATAAAATATAAAGGAATGAAGAAGTATCATGCATAGACTTCATCTAAACCAATATAGGATATGACCATTTTTTTTAAAAAAAATCATAGTTTAAAGGCCAAGTGAAATATGGGACATAACATGTCAATTCTCATTTGTTATAGTTTATAAGTGACAAAACACATGGGCATCCAAAAGGGCCCATCACCTGGAGCCTATTATACAGAGTGAAGTAAGCCAGAAAGAAAAACACCAATACAGTATACTAACGCATATATATGGAATTTAGAAAGATGGTAACGACAACCCTGTATGCGTGAGACAGCAAAAGAGACACAGATGTATAGAACAGTCTTTTGGATTCTGTGGGAGAGGGAGAGTGGGGGATGATTTGGGAGAATGGCATTGAAACATGAATAGTATCATATAAGAAACGAATTGCCAGTCCAGGTTCGATGCAGGATACAGGATGCTTGGGGCTGGTGCACTGGGATGACCCAGAGGGATGGTACGGGAAGGGAGGAGGGAGGGGGGTTCAGGATGGGGAGCACATGTACACCCATGGCAGATTCATGTTGATGTATGGCAAAACCAATACAATATTGTAAAGTAATTAGCCTCCAATTAAAATAAATAAATTTAAATTAAAAAAATAAAATAAAAGTTAATTAGTTTAAAAAAAAAAAGGGCCAGTTTTGTGTCATAGACTAATACTAAAAATTGAGACAGAACTCTCCCCATTCCTCACCCATCAACAAATATCTACCTTTGAATAAGTCATTCCCTTCATTTGACAAAGCAACACCACTATCTCATAAACAAAATATACTACCCTTAAAACTTTTTCAAGTGTAAGATGTTTTTTAAAATGCCTGTGATGTTGCAGTATCTCAGTGACTACATATCTGCAGTGAATTTATTTATATATACAACCCAATTCTTTCACTTATACAAAGTGTGCAGACTTGAGCAAGTTGTTTTACCTCTGGAATCTTCTTTCCTCATGTAAAATAATACTAATTACCCTGTAGGACTATTTTGAAGATTAAATAAGATTTCTTTTTAAATACCTAGCACATGCTAAATATTCAATAAGTGGGAGATTTTAGTAATAGTTGTAGTTGTTGTAGGAAGAAGAAAAGTTTTTCCCACAAGTCCCTTGACCTCTTAATCTTTCACAAATTGAATCTCTGACCTGAAAAAACAACTTAAGAGGACCTAAAATCAGAGAGGTTCATAAACAGCAAGAAATAAGAGCCTTAATGAAAACTATGAAGTTTCAGACAGGAAGACACACGTGGGAACAGAAGAGAAAACAAGAAGAATTAGAACAGAAATCAGTGAACTTGAAAACAGGAAATCAATAGAGAAAATAAAACACAGTTAGTTTTGTTTTGTTTTGTTTTGTTTTTGTTTTTTTTGAATCAATAAAATTGATAAGCCTCTAGCCAGGGTAACTAAGCAAAAAAGAGAAGACACAAATTACTAATATCAGAAATGGAAGAGGGCCATCACTATGGATCTCACGGACATCGAAGTGATAACAGAGGGAAACCGTCAACCTCTGCGCCCACAAATCTGATAACCTAGATGATATCAGGGAGAAGCCAATGGCACCCTACTCCAGTACTGTTGCCCGGAAAATCCCATGGATGGCAGAGCCTGGTGGGCTGCAGTCCATGGGATCGAGAAGAATTGGACATGACTCAGCGACTTCACTTTCACTTTTCACTTTCATGCATTGGAGAAGGAAATGGCAACCCGCTCCAGTGTTCTTGCCTGGAGAATCCCATGGACAGAGAAGCCTGGTAGGCTGCAGTCCATAGGGTCGCACAGAGTCGGACACGACTGAAGCGACTTAGCAGCAGCAGCAGATATCAACCAATTCCTTGAATGACACAAACTGCCAAAATTTACCCAAAGAGAAGCAGAAAATCTGAAGAGGCCTTTCGCTATGAACAAAAGTAAATCAATGATTAGTAAACTTCAAAAAAAAAAGCATTAAGTTCAGATGGGTTCACTGGTGAATTCTGCTAAACATTTAAGAAAGAAATTGCCCACAGTCTCTTTCAGAAGATAAAAGCAGAGGAAATACTTCCCAAGTCATTCTACAAAGCCAGCATTACCCTAAATGAAACCAGACAAAAACATTCAAGAAAAAATCCTTGACAAAATAATAGCAAATCACACCCGACAATGTATAAAAAGAATGTGGTACACCACAACCGAAAGGGGCTTACCCCAGGGATGCACAAGTTATTTTATGGATACCCTCAACCAGATTTTAAAGTTTATATAGAAAGCTAAAAGACTCAAAATAGCCAATTCAATATTAAAGGACTGACTACCTGACTTCAAGACTTACTATGAAGCTACAGTAATCAAGACTGTAATATCAGTAAAAGAATTGTCGAAAAGATCAATGGAACAGAATACAGAGCCCAGAGATAGACCCACATAAATACAGCAACATTTGATCTCTGACAAAGGAGCAAAGCCAGCACAGTGGAGCAAAGACAGTCTTTTTAACAAATGGTGCTGAAACAGTTGGCTATCTGCATGCAAACAGACAAAATATTGAAACGCTACTTCCCACCCTCTGCAAAAATTAACTCAACATGGATCACAGACCTAAATGTAAAATCAAAACTATAAAATTAAAAGATAATGTAGGAGAAAATCTAGATGACCTTAGGTATGACAAGGACTGTTTAGATACACCACCAAAGGCCTGACCCATGGATAAAAGAACTCACTAACGTTAAAAAATTTTGCTCGGTAAAAGATAACATCAAGAGAATGAGAAGGCAAGCCACCATCTAGGAGAAAATATTTGCCAAACACTCATCTGACAAAGGACTGTAATCCAAAGTATACAAAGAACATTTAAAACTCAACAATATGAAAATGAATAATCTGATTTTAAAGGACAAAAGACCTGAACAGACACCTCATCAAAGAATATATACACACAGCAAGTAAACACATGAAAAGATGCTCAACATCATATGTCACCAGGGAACTGCAAATTTACACAATACGGAGATACCACTTCATGCCTAAATTAAAATGACTTAAATTCAGAACACTGACATCAAATGCTGGAGAGGATGTGGAGCAACAGGAACTCATTCATTGTAGGCAGGAATGCAAAATGGTACAGCCACTTTGGAAGCCAACTGGCAATTTCTTACAAAGCTAATCATCCTGTTGTCACACAATTTATCAGTTGCACTTCTTGATATTTACCCAAATGAACTGAAAACTAACATCCACTTAAAAACCTGCACGTGGATGTTTAAAGCAGCATTTGAAGATCTATTTATCTGCTTGTGGCTGTGCTGGGCCTTCATTTGCTGCGCATGGGCTTTCTCTAGTGTGGCAAAGCAAGCTTTACTCAGTTGTTGCAGCTCACGGGTTCTAGATCACTGGCTCAGTAACTGTGGCTCGTGGGCTTATTTATCCCATGGCATGCAGGATCTTTCTGGACCAAGGGTCAAACCCGTGTCCTTTGCTTTAGCAGGCAGATTCTTTACCACTGAACCTCCAGGGAGGCCAAGCCCCCAAAGCAGCTTTATTCATAATTGCCAAAACGTAGAAATAACCAAGTTGTCCTTCAATAGATGAAGGATTAAATGAACTGTGGTATACCAGATAACAGAACACTATCCAGCATTAAAAGGAATTAAGCTGTCAAACCATGGAAAGACGTGGAATAATCTTAAATGCAAGTCACTTAGTGAAAGAGTGAATACAAGGAGTACCTGAGAATGCTATACTTTCCATTCAATTTTTCTGTGGACCTAAAATGGCTCTTAAAAATAAAGTGTTCTTTTTAAGTTCCTGTTAGTGTCTCTGACAAATAACAATCAATAAATCATAAAATATACTTTCATATTTCAAGGAAATAAAGAGGTATGTGTCTGGTGGGGGGATCTCAGTATTTTTCTTCTATGATTTGTGCGTTTAGTGTCATATCTAAGAAATCTATGCTTTTTTTTTTTTGGAAGGTTACTGCTGCTGCTGCTGCTAAGTCACTTCAGTCGTGTCTGACTCTGTGAGACCCCGTAGACGGCAGTCCACCAGGCTCCCCCGTCCCTGGGATTCTCCAGGCAAGAACACTGGAGTGGGTTGCCATTTCCTTCTCCAATGCAGGAAAGTGAAAAGTGAAAGTGAAGTTGCTCAGTCATATCTGACTCTTTGCGACCCCATGGACTGCAGCCTACCAGGCTCCTCTGTCCATGGGATTTTCCAGGCAAGAGTACTGGAGTGGGGTGCCACTGCCTTCTCCGGGAAGGTTACTAATAACCCCCATAAGTACTATCTATGTTGTTCTCTAGAACATAGTTCATAGTTTCATAGTTTTAGATTTTAGATTTAAAGATATGATCTATTTTGAGTAATTCTTGTCTGTAATTTGTGGTATAGATTAAAAATAATTTTCTTACATATGAATATATAATCTATCCTGCCTTCTTTCCATTGAATTGCATTTGCATCTTTGTTGAAAATCAACTGTCTTTTAATAAGACATATATATATATATATATATATGTATGTATATTTCCAGACTATCTATTCTCTTGCATTGATCAATGTGTCTATTATTTCGCCAATACTATACTATCTTAACTGACACAGTTTTAAAATAAATCTTGAAATCACATACAGTGAATGCTTCAGATTGAGTCTTCTTTTTCAAGATTGTTACAGATACTGTATTTCATTTGTCTTTCCATCATAGGAAATTTTAAAATCAGCTTATCAACTTCTACCAAAAGAATCCTGTTTGATTTGATTGGTGTTACAACTAAATACAGAGTAATACAGTGTTTTTGAACATGAAGCTTAAATATTATTAGGATATCAAATCTTTTCATTTGAACTATAGATTCAATGTCAGTTCAGTTCAGTTCACAACTGAGTGACTGAACTGAACTGAACTGAACTGACATTGAATCTATAGTTCAAATTGGAAAGATTTGATATCCTAATAATATTGGAGCTTCATGTTCAAGAACACTGTATTACTCTCTATTTAGTTCTTCTTTGATTTTATTCATCAGTGTTTCTTAGTTTACAGCACAAGATTCCACATGTATTTTTTTGAGATTTATACCTATTATAATTTTTGTACTTTTGCAAATAGTACTGATCTTTAATTTTAATTTCCTACCATTTGTTGTTAATATATAAAATACAATTGAATTTTATATATTGACCTTGTATCCTAAAACCCTGCTACACCGACTTTTTAGTTCTAGTAATACTTTTGTAAATTCTTTGGGATTTTCCTCATAGTTATTCATATCACCTACAGATAGACTAGAGAAGAAAATGGCAACCCACTCCAGTAATCTTGCCTGGAAAATCCCATGGATGAAGGAGACTGATAAACTACAGTCCATGGGGTCGAAAAGAGTCAGACTCGACTGAGCGACTTCACTTTCACTTTTCACAAATAGAATACAGTTCTTTCTTTCCAGGTTTTATAAAGTTTATCATTTTCCTGGCTAATTTCACTGACTTGAATCTGGAACAAAATTGAATAGAAGTGATGCCAGTGGACATTCTTGCCTTGTCTGATCTTACAGAGAGGGCAGTCAGTCTTTTGCCATTAAGCACGACATTAGCTATAAGTTTACTGTAGCTGCCCTTTATCAGGTTGAGGAAGTTCCCTTCTGTTCCTAGTTTGCCGAAGTTTTTATTATGAGTGAATGCTGAATCTTTTCTCCATCTATTGAGATGGTTGTAGCTTTTCTTAATCTGTTAATATAGTGAATTACAGTGGTTAATTTTCAAATGTTGAACTACTCCTGCTTTCTTGAGATAAATCTCTTCTTCATGGTATGCTACCTATTTATATGTTGATAAACTTGATTGGCTAATATTATGTTGAGGATTGTGTTCTTTTATGACTGACTCTCTTCATTTAGTGGGGCTTTCCAGGTGACGCTAGTGGTAAAGAACTCACCTGCCAATGCAGGAGATTTAACAGACATGGGTTCAATCCCTGGGCCGGGAAGATCCCCAACGAGAAGGGCAAGGCAACCCACTCCAGCATTCTTGCCTGAAGAATCCCACGGACAGAGCCTGGCAGGCTACAGTCCCTGGGGTCACAAAAGAGACGGACACAACTTAGCAACAAACTAAACAACAAAAATATTCTATTAAATGGGATATACCACTTTTTGTTTATGAATCCTTTAATTGATGGACATTTGAGTTGTTTCATAAATTATGTTTCCATAAACATTCATGTGTACATGTTTATATAGACATATGTTTTCACGTCTCTTGGGTATATACCTATACCCAAGCAGAACTGTTGGGTCATATGATAAGTATATATAACATTTTGAAAAACTTCCACTGTTTTCAAAATGGCTGCACTACTTTATATTTCCACCAGCAGTGTATAAAGGTTCCAATTGCTCCACATCCTGATCAATCAGATCAGATCAGATCAGTCGCTCAATCGTGTCTGACTCTTTACGACCCCATGAATCGCAGCACGCCAGGCCTCCCTGTCCATCACCAACTCCCGGAGTTCACTCAGACTCAGGTCCATCGAGTCGGTGATGCCATCCAGCCATCTCATCCTCTGTTATCCCCTTCTCCTCCTGCCCCCAATCCCTCCCAGCATCAGAGTCTTTTCCAGTGAGTCAACTCTTCGCATGAGGTGGCCAAAGTACTGGAGTTTCAGCTTTAGCATCATTCCTTCCAAAGAAATCCCAGGGCTGATCTCCTTCAGAATAGACTGGTTGGATCTCCTTGCAGTCCAAGGGACTCTCAAGAGTCTTCTCCAACACCACAGTTCAAAAGCATCAATTCTTCGGTGCTCAGCCTTCTTCACAGTCCAACTCTCACATCCATACATGACCACAGGAAAAACCATAGCCTTGACTAGACGAACCTTTGTTGGCAAAGTAATGTCTCTGCTTTTGAATATGCTATCTAGGTTGGTCATAACTTTCCTTCCAAGGAGTAAGCGTCTTTTAATTTCATGGCTGCAGTCACCATCTGCAGTGATTTTGGAGCCCAGAAAAATAAAGTCTGATACTGTTTCCACTGTTTCCGCATCTATTTCCCATGAAGTGATGGGACCGGATGCCATGATCTTTGTTTTCTGAATATTGAGCTTTAAGCCAACTTTTTCACTCTCCACTTCCGCTTTCATCAAAAGGCTTCTGAGTTCCTCTTCACTTTCTGCCATAAGGGTGGTATCATCTGCATATGTGAGGTTACTGATATTTCTCCCGACAATCTTGATTCCAGCTTGTGTTTCTTCCAGTCCAGCGTTTCTCATGATGTACTCTGCATAGAAGTTAAATAAACAGGGTAACAATATACAGCCTTGACATACTCCTTTTCCTATTTGGAACCAGTCTGTTGTTCCACGTCCAGTTCTAACTGTTGCTTCCTGACCTGCATACAGATTTCTCAAGAGGCAGATTAGGTGGTTTGGTATTCCCATCTCTTTCAGAATTTTCCACAGTTTATTGTGATCCACACAGTCAAAGGCTTTGGCATAGTCAATAAAGCAGAAATAGATGTTTTTTCTGGAACTCTCTTGCTTTTTCCATGATCCAGCGGATGTTGGCAATTTGATCTCTGGTTCCTCTGCCTTTTCTAAAACCAGCTTGAACATCAGGAAGTTCACAGTTCACATATTGCTGAAGGCTGGCTTGGAGAATTTTAAGCATTACTTTAGTAGCATGTGAGATGAGTGCAATTGTGCGGTAGTTTGAGCATTCTTTGGCATTGCCTTTCTTTGGGATTGGAATGAAAACTGACCTTTTCCAGTCCTGTGGCCACTGCTAAGTTTTCCAAATTTGCTGGCATATTGTGTGTAACACTTTCACAGCATCATCTTTCAGGATTTGAAATAAGTCAACTGGAATTCCATCACCTCCACTAGCTTTGTTCGTAGTGATGCTTTCTAAGGCCCACTTGACTTCATATTCCAGGATGTCTGGCTCTAGGTGAGTGATCACACCATCATGATTATCTGGGTCATGAAGATGTTTTTTGTACAGTTTTTCTGTGTATTCTTGCCATCTCTTCTTAATATCTTCTGCTTCTATTAGGTCTATACCATTTCTGTCCTTTATCGAGTCCATCTTTGCATTTTCTGTAATTTTTAATTGTATTTAGCTTTTAAATGTTTGTTTAAAATACCATATATTTCTATCATATAATCCATGTATTTCCAAGAGAATTTTTGTATGGCTTCTTTAATTATCACAAGGTCAATAAATTCATAAACTGTTAATGAAATAGTACAAAATTCAAATATAAATGTCTATAACCTGTGTTAAATAAATAAAATTCTCTACTCCAAAATAGTTTTCTAAACTAATCTCAAAGATGGGCACTTCCCTGGTGGTCCAGAATCTGCCTGCCAATGCAGGAGACACAGGTACAATCCCTGGTCCGGGAAGATCCCACATGCCGCAGGGCAGCTAAGCCCATGTGTCACAACTACTGAGCATGCACTCTAGACCCTGTGAGCCACAATTATTGAGCCCATACACTGCAGCTACTGAAATCTGCATGCCTGGAGCCCATGCTCTGCAACAAGAGAAGCCACCATAATGGAAACCTGCACATCGCAACGAAGAGTAGCCCCTGCTCACCACAACCAGAAGAAGCCCAAGCACACAAAGACCCAGCACAGCCAAGAATTATAATAGTCCTGGCAGCCTAGTCGGGAGGGAAGTCTGGGGGAGAGTGGATACATGTATATGTACGTCTGAGTCCCTTTGCTGTTCACTTGAAATTATCACAACATTGTTTGTTAACTGGCTGTATCCCAATACAAAATTAAAAACAATTTTTAAAAAATAATCTCAAGGTTAAAGATCAGTGTGTCACTAAAGAACATGTTGCTGAAAAACTAGCCAGATCCATATTCATGATGATATGCTCAATCACTCAGTTGTGTCCAACTCTTTGCAACCCCATGGACTGTAGCCCATCAGGCTCCTCTATCCATGGGATTTTCCAGGCAAGAATATTGGAGTGGGTTGCTTACTCCTTGGAAGAAAAGTTACAACCAACCTAGATAGCATATTCAAAAGCAGAGACATTACTTTGCCAACAAAGGTTCGTCTAGTCAAGGCTATGGTTTTTCCAGTGGTCATGTATGGATGTGAGAGTTGGACTGTGAAGAAGGCTGAGCGCCGAAGAATTGAGGCTTTTGAACTGTGGTGTTGGAGAAGACTCTTGAGAGTCCCTTGGACTGCAAGGAGATCCAACCAGTCTATTCTGAAGGAGATCAGCCCTGGGATTTCTTTGGAAGGAATGATGCTAAAGCTGAAACTCCAGTACTTTGGCCACCTCATGCGAAGAGTTGACTCACTGGAAAAGACCCTGATGCTGGGAGGGATTGGGGGCAAGAGGAGAAGGGGATGACAGAGGATGAGATGGCTGGATGGCATCACTGACTCGATGGACGTGAGTCTGAGTGAACTCCGGGAGTTGGTGATGGACAGGGAGGCCTGGCATGCTGCAATTCATGGGGTTGCAAAGAGTCAGACATGACTGAGCAACTGAACTGAACTGCCCTTTCCTATGCTAATATATATATATATATGTAAATTTTGACCAGAACTTTATTCCCCAACCTAATTAATATTTAAACTTTTTTTCCAAAAGGCTAAACCATTTTTTCCAGCTGTATTAAGGTACAATTGACAAATACAAATTGTATATTTTAAGTTACACAATTTGATATATGAATATACTGAGAAATTATTACCACTATCAAGCTAATGAGCACATCCAATAGCTCATATAGTTGCCCTTTGTGTGTGTGTGGTGAAAATGCTTAAGATCTACTCTCTTAGCCAATAAAACTGTAAGACATTGATGAAAGAAATGGAAGAAGACACAAATAAATAGAAAGATTTCCCATGTTTATGAACTGGAAGAGGTAACATTGTTAAAATGACATACTACTAAAAGCAATCCAGAGATTCAGTGCAATCCCCATGAAAATTCCAATGGCATTTTTCACAGAAACAGAAAAAGCTATCCTAAAATTCATATGGAACCACAAAAGATTCCAAATATCAAAGCAATCTTGAGGAAGAACAGTGTTCAAGGTATCACATCTTGTGATTTCAAACTATATTACAAAGCTATAGTAATCAAAACAGTGTAGTACTGGCTAATATTACACTTGAAAAACATCACACTTTTATCGTTTTGCCCTCATCTCCTTAATAGCATAAAATGACTATCTGGATACTTTACACCTTCAAACCATCATGTCAGCAATTATTTTTCCTCTCAAGATTCCCGATGCTGAAATGCATGGCCTCTGATTTCAACTATCATTTTGATCAAAGCTAAATCAGGAATATATTGATCTTATAATTTTATTTATAAATTAATATCCAAGAAATAGAAATTTTTAACAAGTACAAATTATGAATTTATCCCATCAAATTTTTAAAAAATTAATATCCATCATTATGAAGGATCCCAAAAGACAGTTATTCTGCCTCAGAAGGTGGAAATTTAAAATAATACAAATTTTTTTTTTTAATTTAAATGTATTTATTTTAATTGGAGGCTAACTACTTTACCATATTGTATTGGTTTTGCCATACATCAACATGAATCCACTAAATTTGGAAACACAATTTAAAAGTTTTCAGAAAGTACAAATCCTTTGATCCAGCAATTCTTCTTCTAGGAATTTGTGCAAAGGAAATAATGAGAAATGTGGTCAAAATTTTATGCATAAAAATGTTCATCTTTATAATGAAAAATAAGGAAATTTTTACATAGTTAAAAATGTGGGATGTTCAAAGGTTAAGTAAAATACAACCTATTTGTGTGATGCAATATTATGCAGCAGAATAAAAATCATGGTTTCAATTAACTTTCAATGGCCTGAGAAAAGCTTATGTTTTGACAAAAACACAACAAATAAAAATACATATTGTGTGTTCCCCACTTACTGAGATAAGACAGAGACCTATAGAACTAAACATACTACCAGTGATAAGTCATTCATGTCATTCATGGGTAGAAGAATTGTGGGCAGTTTTTAATGGAGCATGTGTGTGTGTGTGTGTGTGTGTGTGTGTGTGTGTGTTGTGTGTGTGCATGAATGAGCACATGGATGTATTTTTTAAGTTTTTTGCAGTGAATGTGTTTTATTTTCACAGTGATAATGAAAGTGATAAACAGAAGTGTTTTAAATTTCACCTCTGTTTAAAGCCAGCTTTTTTTTTCATTTTACTGCACAGCCATAAGTGTCTCCTTCATGAATACATCATTTTGCTTTCTCCAAAAGCTGCAAAAAGTGACTTAGATAATGAGAAGCTTATTTTTAGTAATAATGTATCAGTTCCACTTAGGCAACCAGCTCACAGAACTTTTCCCTATGGCAAAACAAAAATGTCATACACAGAGGCATTACAATGTTTATGCTAACTCTGGCATTTTACACACTTGAACTCATTATTATTCTCATTAATTTTGTGATTGTTAATAGCACTGCTATTTACATGATGACTTAACCTTTGAAGATTTCAATCAAAGGTTTCAAAACTTAATGGAGAATGTGTCTAGAATGTAAGAGGATGTATCTCTGAGTGATTTTCCCCAGCAGGAAGCATATTTTGATCCTCAATATACTTAAAAGACTGGGATACCTAACTAGAGAGGTAAGGAAACACTTATTTTATCAGTAAAGGTATAGAAATTACAGATGACTAATTGGCTTGCTATATGTAATGTCAAAATATGTATCAATGAAAACAACCGACAAGGGTGTTGGCGCGGCGTTCCCTTTCATGTAGGTGATCTTAAAATAAGTGTGTTAATCAATCCTCTTTGTGTTAATTAGAGTCATGTCCTACTCTTTGCAACCCCATGGACTGTAGCCCACCAGGCTTTTCTGTCCATGGAATTCTCCAGGCAAGGGTACTGGAGTGGCTAACCATTCCCTTCTCCGGGGGATCTTCCCAACCCAGGGATCGAACCCAAGTCTCCTGCATTGTGGGTGGATTCTTTACCAGCTGAGCTACCAGGGAAGCCCAATCTTAAAATAAAGCAAGGAGTAAAAACTCTTTTTAAACAAAGATTCTTCTTTTATAGCAAAAACTGTTCTAGGCTTAAATCTGAGCAGGATAAACTGTAAATTTCCAAGGGAAAAAAATACAAAAGATTCTACTGTTCAGTTTTGCCAACTGATGGTTCAAGCTATCTTGAGCAGTCATTTTATCCTTGGTCACAGAATTGTCCATTAGTCTGTGTCAGCTGCGTTTCTGAATAGTTGTGTATTGTTTTACAAGCGTTGTTAAAGTCATTATATATAATAAGCATAAAAGCAGTAAGAACTATTATATCTTCTGTGTTTTTCTATACTTTAAAACAATTTATAAGGTAGATAATAGCCTGTTGTTTAAAAAAAATCATCTGATGGCAAAAATCTGCAAGTCTGACAAAATATTCTGTTGCTAAGGCTGTGGTGAAAAGGTAACTGAAATGCTTAACAGCTCTACCACACCTACGAGATTACAAAACTGCTGCCTCTCAGCTCCATATCTATCCTTTGGTTCTCTGCTTTTTGATCCTGGAGCCAGGACTCCCTAACCACATTTCTGCTTGGTCAGGAGGTTCTAAATTAGGATATATCCACAGGGGCACCAGCGGGAGCCTGAGAGGCTACAGGAGGGTGGAGGGACTTGCTTCTTCCTTCATGTTTCCTGGGGGGCGTCCTGTCTGTTTTGTGGGGGTGGTGGGGGGCATCCTGTCTGTTTCCTGGGGGGCGTCCTGTCTGTTCTCTGGGGAGCGTCCTGTCTGTCTCCTGGGGGGCATCCTGCCTGTCTCCTGGGGGCATTCTGTCTGTCTCCTGGGGGCGTCCTGCCTGTCTCCTGGGGGCGTCCTGCCTGTCTCCTGGGGGGCGTCCTGTCTGTCTCCTGGGGGCGTCCTGTCTGTTTCCTGGAGGCGTCCTGTCTGTTTCTTGGGGGGCATCCTGCCTGTCTCCTGGGGGTGTCCTGTCTGTCTCCTGGGGGCGTCCTGTCTGCAGTTCCCAGGAATCGGCCCTGCAGTGCTCTCACTCTGCAGTGGCAGTGCATTCACAGAAACTAAAAGTGAAATTGTTGATTGCTCAGTTGTGTCCATGGACTGCAGTTCTTCAGGCTCCTCTGTCCATGGAATTCTTCAGGCAAGAGTACTGGAGTGGGTAGCCATTCCCTTCTCCAGGGGATCTTCCTGTCCCAGGGATCGAACCCAGGTCTCCTGCATTGCAGACATATTTTTTACCCTCTGAGCCACCAGGGAAGTCACCAGAGAAACCTTCGCAGAGCAGCAAATTCAGTTTTCCCTGAACTTACAAACCTCTGTCTCCCCATAGAGACATCAAAATCAACTGGCCCTCTCCTCCTTCAAGTCAGGGTCCTGGGCCCACAAGGCTCCCTGTTTCAAACTCAGAACCACTCACCAGTACAACAGTATAATCTTCTCAAAGGTCTGAGGTGCAGCTCCAAAGGACTTCTCCTCTAAGTGACCTCAGCCAAGGGCTGGAGGCAGCTGCCTACAGTTGCTGCTTTTTTATCTTTTTACCTTCAACTATTAATAACATTATAGTGCTTCCCTGGTGGCTCAGCAGTAAAGAATCCACCTGCAGTGCAGGAGAAGCAGGTTCAATTCCTGTGTAAAGAAGATCCCCCGCAGAAGGAAATGGCAAATTATTCCAGTATTCTTGCCTGGGAAATCCCATGGACAGAGGAGCCTGGAGCGTTACAGTCCATGGGGTCGCAAAAAGAGTCAGACATGACTGAGCAACTCAACAAGAATCAATAACATTATATGGAGTGAGGCTTCCTTGGTGGCTCAGTTGATCAAGAGACTGCCTGCAATGTGGGAGACCCGGGTTTGTTCCTTGGGTTGGGAATATCCCTGGAGAAGGAAATGGAAACCCACTTCAGTATGCTTGCCTGGAAAATCCCATGGACAGAGGAGCCTGGTGGGCTACAGTCCATGGGGTCACAAAGAGTTGGACATGACTGAGTGACTAACACACACCTATTGAACAAGCCTTTGCTAAGTCACTTCAGTCGTGTCCAACTCTTTGAAACCCTATGGGCTATAGCCTACCAGGATTCTCTGTCCATGGGATTCTTCAGGCAAGAATACTGGAGTGGATTGTCAAGCCATCCTCCAGGGGATCTTCCCAACTCAAAGACTGAACCTGCATCTCTTATGTCTCCTGCATTAGCAGGTGAGTTCTTTACCATAATTGCCACCTGGGAAGCCTTTATATTATATGAAATTCTTTTGGTTCAAAGAGCTGGTGTGTATAGAGCTTTATACCAAGGTCACAGTACAAAAATCTGAGGAACTGATAAAGCCCCATAGCAACTGTTGCCATGAGCCTCTGGATTTAAACCAGCCAGTTCCCTGACCCCATATTAGGCAAAATACCCATCCTATTACACACCCTACAGTATCCTAACCAATCACCTAATGCCACCATTCCAATAGGAATCTTCTTTGTCTTGAGGCTGTAAAAATCGACTACTAGCGTCTCCCTCTCTAATAAACTTTATTCTCCACTCATTCGCTCACTGTGCCCCAGGTCTGCATGGACCACAACAGTGTGGTTTCTATTTCCAAATGTGACTTTGTCTTAGTCAGTTTGGGCTGCTATTACAAGTGACCACAATCTGGGTGACTTAAACAACAAATATGTGTTAATATTGCTCATGGTTGCAGACGCTAAAGAGAAGGTGCCGGCAGTCAGGTTCTAGCAGGAGTCCACTTCTAGGTTGCCGAAGAAGTTACGGCTGTTAATATTGTAGCCTCACATGGCAGAAAGAGACCTGGCTAGTTCTCTAGCCTCTTCTAATTCATGAGGGCTTCGTCCTCATGATCTAATTGTTTACCAAAAGCCCCACTTTCAAATACTGTCACATTAGGGCATCAGAATTTCAATGTACAAATCTTGGGGGGACACAAACATCCAGTTCATGGCAAAACCTCACTGATACAGAAAAGAATTTGGCAATATTTAGCAAAAGTAATATGGATTTACCCATTGACCCATCAACACCACTGCTAGTACTCTATGTAAAAAATATATGGTCTTTCTTTGAAAGACTATTTATCTTAGCAAAGACTGGAGACAAAAATGTCTACCAATGGTACATACACATAACAGGATATTATAAAGTCATAAAAATTAATGGGAAAAGGCACTATTACCGCTATGGAGTGATCTCCATGATATATGGTTAGGCAAAAAAATAAAAGCAAGAGGGATAAAATGTGTGTAGGTTTCTGTTATTTGTCTAAGAAAGGAAAGAATAAGAAAACAGTCACATATTAGTGTGACTAATTAGTGTGACTAAAGTCACATACTTTTGTTAAATTAAGTGGATGGATAAACAAACAAACAAACAAAACCAGGATACCCATTGGAGGTAGAAAGAATAGACCGAAGAAGACAGGGACAGAACCTAGACTTCTCTGGATATACCAGGTTTTATAGATTTGACTTTAAGAGGTTCCAGTGAACAATTCCATCTTGAGGGTGTATATGTGGAATGGGGTCCCCACACCAACAAGCAATTCTTCAACACCAGCTAGGCACCCTACAAATCAACGGCATGCTGCCAGTCCCTGGACACAGCATCAGGTCCCATGGGTTAAGGGCTCTATCCTACAAGACTGTCCCTGCCCCTAACACCCCTAACTTTGAACACCAGTCACAACCCACTCCCCTGGTGGCTCAGAGGGTAAAGAATCTGCCTGCAATGAGGGAGATTGGGGTTTGATCCCCGGGTTAGGAAGATACCCCTGGAGGAGGGAATGGCAACACACTCCAGTATTCCTGCCTGGAGAATCCCCATGGACAGAGAACCCTGGCAGGGCTACAGTCCAGGTGGTCGGACACAACTGAATGACTTTCACTTTTTCACTTTCACAAGTATGGGTTATCATCTGTGCTTCTGACCAAATGACAATAGATGGGAGGATCCAACAATCTCCCAATTCAATTAATTTGCTAGAATGACTCACAGAACTCAGAGGAACATTTTACTTACTAGATCACCAGTTTTTTACAAAAGGATATAATTCAAGAATAACCAGATGGAAGAGAGACACAGGGCATGGTAAGGGGAAAGGGCACAGAGCCTCTATGCTCTCTACAGGCTCACCAGTCTTCCCAAACCTCCATGTGTCCACCAACCTGGAGGCTCTTCATATCCTGCCCTTTTGGGGTTTTATGGAGGTGTTATTACAGACAAAGGATTGATTAAATATTTCGCTATGACTTACTAAACCTCCAGCCCCTCTTCCCTCCCTAAAGGTCAAGGGGTTGGACTGAACATTCCAACCCTAATCACAGGTTTGCACCTCTGGCTATCAGGTCCCATCCTTAGGTGCTTTCCCAAAGCCACTCAATTAACATAACACACCAGATGGTCAACACCGAAATCAGACTGATTATACTCTTTGCAGCCAAAGATGGAGAAGCTCTATACATTGAGCAAAAACAAGACCGGGAGCTGACTGTGACTCCTATCATGAACTCCTTATTGCCAAATTCAGACTTAAATTGAAGAAAGTGGGGAAAACCACTAGACCATACATGTATGACCAAAATCAAATCCCTTATGATTATACAGTGGAAGTGAGAAATAGATTTAAGGGACTAGATCTGATAGAGTGCCTGATGAACTATGGAATGAGGTTCATGACATTGTACAGGAGACACGGATCAAGACCATCTCCATGGAAACAAAATGCAAAAGCAAAATGGCTGTCTGAGAAGGCCTTACAAATAGCTGTGAGCTTGGGGCTAGTGCACTGGGACGACCCAGAGGGATGGTATGGGGAGGGAGGAGGGAGGAGGGTTCAGGATGAGGAACACATGTATACCTGTGGCGGATTCATTTTGATATTTGGCAAAACTAATACAATTTGTAAAGTTTAAAAATTAAAAAAAAAAAGAAAGCAAAGGAGAAAAGGAAAGATATAATCATCTGAATGCAGAGTTCCAAAAACTAGCAAGGAGAGATAAGAAAGCCTTCCTCAGAGATCAATGCAAAGAAATAGAGGAAAACAACAGAATGGGAAAGACTAGAGATCTCTTCATGAAAATTAGAGATACCAAGGGAACATTTCATGCAAAGATGGGCACCATAAAGGACAGAAATGGTATGGACCTAACAGAATAAGAAGATATTAAGAGGAGGTGGCAAGAATACACAGAAGAACTGTACAAAAAGAGCTTCACGACCCAGATACTCCTGATGGTGTGATCACTCACCTAGAGCCAGACATCCTGGAATGTGTTAGAGCCAGACATCCTGGAATGTGAAGTCAAGAGGGCCTTAGAAAGCATCACTACAAACAAAGCTAGTGGAGGTGATGGAATTCCAGTTGACTTATTTCAAATCCTGAAAGATGATGCTGTGAAAGTGCTGCACTCAATATGCCAGCAAATTTGGAAAACTTAGCAGTGGCCACAGGACTGGAAAAGGTCAGTTTTCATTCCAATCCCAAAGAAAGGCAATGCCAAAGAATGCTCAAACTACTGCACAATTGCACTCCTCTCACACGATAGTAAAGTAATGCTCAAAATTCTCCAAGCCAGGCTTTAGCAGTACATGAACTTCCAGATGTTCAAGCTGGTTTTAGAAAAGGCAGAGGAACCAGAGATCAAATTGCCAACATCCGCTGGATCATGGAAAAAGCAAGAGAGTTCCAGAAAAACATCTACTTCTGCTTTATTGACTATGCCAAAGCCTTTGACTGTGTGGATCCCCAATAAACTGTGGAAAATTCTGAAAGAGATGGGAATACCAGACCACCTGACCTGACTCTTGAGAAACCAATATGCAGGTCAGGAAGCAACAGTTAGAACTGGACGTGGAACAACAGACTGGTTCCAAATAGGAAAAGGAGTACGTCAAGGCTGTACATTGCCACCCTGCTTATTTAACTTATATGCAGAGTACATCATGAGAAACACTGGGCTGGAAAAAGCACAAGCTGGAATCAAGATTGCCGGGAGAAATATCAATAACCTCAGATATGCAGATGATACCACCGTTATGGCAGGAAGTGAAGAGGAACTAAAAAGCCTCTTGATGAAAGTGAAAGACGAGAGTGAAAAAGTTGGCTTAAAGCTCAACATTCAGAAAATGTAGATCATGGCATCTGGTCCCATCACTTCATGGGAAATAGATGGGGAAACAGTGGAAACAGTGTCAGACTTTATTTTGGGGGGCTCCAAAATCACTGCAGATGGTGATTGCAGCCATGAAATTAAAAGACGCTTACTCCTTGGAAGGAAAGTTATGACCAACCTACACAGCATATTCAAAAACAGAGACATTACTTTGCCAACAAAGGTCCGGCTAGTCAAGGCTACGGTTTTTCCTGTGGTCATGTATGGATGTGAGAGTTGGACTGTGAAGAAGGCTGAGCGCCGAAGAATTGATGCTTTTGAACTGTAGTGTTGGAGAAGACTCTTGAGAGTCCCTTAGACTGCAAGGAGATCCAACCAGTCCATTCTGATCGAGATCAGTCTTGGGATTTCTTTGGAAGGAATGATGCTAAAGCTGAAACTCCAGTACTTTGGCCACCTCACGTGAAGAGTTGACTCATTGGAAAAGACTCTGATGCTGGGAGGGATTGGGGGCAGGAGGAGAAGGGGACGACAGAGGATGAGATGGCTGGATGGCATCACTGACTCGATGGATGTGAGTCTGAGTGGACTCCAGGAGTTGGTGATGGATAGGGAGGCCTGGTGTGCTGCGATTCATGGGGTCGCAAAGAGTCGGACACGAATGAGCGACTGATCTGATCTGACCCTGCATATAAGTTAAATAAGCAGGGTGACAATATACAGCCTTGACGTATTCCTTTCCCTTTTTGGAACCAGTCTGTTGTTCCATGTCCAGTTCTAACTGTTGCTTCCTAACCTCCATACAGATTTCTCAAGAGGCAAGTCAGGTGATCTGGTATTCCTATCTCTTTCAGAATTTTCCACAGTTTGTTGTGATCCACACAGTCAAAGGCTTTGGCATATTCAATAAAACAGAAGTAGATTTTTTTCTGGAACTCTCTTGCTTTTTCTATGATTCAACAGATGTTGACAATCTGATCTCTAGTTCCTCTGTCTTTTCTAAATCCAGCTTGAACATCTGGAAGTTCACGGTGCATGTAACTGTTGAAGCTTGGCTTGGAGAATTTTGAGCAATACTTTGCTAGTGTGTGAGATGGGTACAATTGTGAGGTAGTTTGAGCATTCTTTGGCATTGCTTTTCTTTCAGATTGGGATGAAAACTGACCTCTTCCAGTCCTTGGGCACTGCTGAGTTTTCCAAATTTGCTGGCATATTGAGTGCAGCATTTTCACAGTGTCATCTTTTAGGATTTGAAATAGCTCAACTGGAATTCCATCACCTCCATTAGCTTCGTTCATAGTGATGCTTTCTAAGGCCCACTTGACTTCACATTCCAGGATGTCTGGCTCTAGGTGAGTGATCATACCATTGTAATTATCTGGGTCATGAAGATCTTTTCTGTATAGTTCTGTGTATTCTTGCCACCTCTTCTTAGTATCTTCTGCTTCTGTAGTTCCATACCATTTCTGTCCTTTATGGTGCCCATCTTTGCATGAAATGTTCCTTTGGTATTTCTCATTTTCTTGAAGAGATCTCTAGTCTTTCCTATTCTATTATTTTCCTCTATTTCTTTGCATTGATCATTGAGAAAGGCTTTTTTTAATCTCTCCTTGCTATTCTTTATAACTCTGCATTCAAATGGGTATATCTTTCCTTTTCTCCTTTGCCTTTAGCTTCTCTTCTTTTCACAGCTATTTGTAAGGCCTCCTCAGACAACCATTTTGCCTTTTTGCATTTCTTTTTCTTTGGGATGGTCTTGATCCCTGCGTCTTGAACAATGTCACGAACTTCCTCATAGTTCTTCAAGCACTCTGTCTATCAGATCTAATCCCTTGAATCTATTTGTCACTTCCACTGTATAATCATTAAGGGATTTAATTTAGGTCATATGTGAATGATCTAGTGGTTTTCCCTACTTTCTTCAATTTAAGACTGAATTTGGCAATAAGGAGTTCATGATCTGAGCCACAGTCAGCTCCTAGTCTGGAGCGGGGGCTGCACGGTGCTGGAGCAACTTTGAGGAGATACTCCATGTCCAAGGGCAAAGTAGAAGCCCCAGCAAGATGGTAGGAGGGGCAAAATCACGTTTAGACTCAAACCCCATACCTGCCAGCGACACTCAGAGGGCTCAGACAAACCCTGTGCACACCAGGACCCAAAGACCCCACAGAGACTAAGACACAACTGTGTTTGAGTGTCTCTGTGGAGGTACAGGTCAGCAGTGGCCTGCCGCAGGGGCAGGGGCTCGGCGCAGCACACTTGTGTATGGCATAAGCCCTCTTGGAGGAGGTCGCCATTAACCCCACAACAGAGCTGCCAGAACTTACACAGGACCGGGGAAATAGACGCTTGGAGGGCACAAACAGAACCTTGTGTACACCAGGACCCAGGAGAAAGGAGCAGTGACCCCACAAGAGACTGACCCAGACTTGCCCGTGAGTGTCCAGGAGTCTCCAGCAGAGGCGTGGGTCAGCAGTGGCCTGCTACAGGGTCAGGGGCACTGAGTGTAGCAGTGCGTGCATGGACCTTTTGAAGGAGGTCGCCATTGTCTTCATTACCTCCACCATAGTTTGGCCCCAGATAAATAACAGAGAGGGAACACAGCCCCACTCATCAATAGGAAATTAGATTAAAGATTTACTGAGCACGGCCCCGCCCATCAGAACAAGATCCAGTTTCCCCCTCAGTCAGTCTCTTCCATCAGGAAGCTGCCATAAGCCTCCTACCCTTCTCCATCAGAGGACAGACAGACTGAAAACCACAATCACAGAAAACTAACCAATCTGATCACACGGACCACAGCCTTGTCTAACTCAATGAAACTATGAACCAGTCTGTGTAGGGCCACCTAAGACAAACAGGTCATGGTGGAGAGTTCTGACAAAACATGGTTCGCTGGAGAAGGGAATGCCAAACCACTTCAGTATTCTTGCCTTGAGAACTCCATGAACAGTATGAAAAGGCAAAAAGATAGGACACTGAAAGATGAACTCCTCAGGTCGGTAGGTGCCCAATATGTTACTGGAGATCAGTGGAGAAGTAACTCCAGAAAGAACGAAGGGATGGAGCCAAAGCAAAAACAACACCCAGTTATGGATGTGACTGGTGATGGAAGTAAAGTCCGATGCTGTAAAGAGCAATATTGTGTAGGAACCTGGAATGTTAGGTCCATGAATCAAGGCAAATTGGAAGTGGTCAAACAGGAGATGGCAAGAGTGAATGCTGACATTTTAGGAATCAGTGAACTAAAATGGACTGGAATGGGTGAATTTAACTCAGATGACCATTATATCTACTACTGTGGGCAAGAATCCCTTAGAAGAAATGGAGTAGCCATCATAGCAACAAAAGAGTCCAAAATGCAGTACTTGGATGCAATCTCAAAAACGACAGAATGATCTCTGTTTGTTTCCAAGGCAAACCATTCAATATCACAGTAATCCAAGTCTATGCTCTGACCAGTAATGCTGAAGAAGCTGAAGTTGAATGGTTCTATGAAGACCTACAAGGCCTTCTAGAACTAACACCCAAAATGATGTCCTTTTCATTATAGGGGACTGGAATGCAAAAGTAGGAAGTCAACAAATACCTGGAGTAACAGGCAAATTTGACCTTGGAATATGGAATGAAGCAGGGCAAAGGCTAACAGAGTTTTGCCAAGAGAATGCACTGGTCATAGCAAACACCCTCTTCAACAACACGAGAGACGACTCTACACATGGACATCACCAGATGGTCAACACTGAAATCAAATTGATTATATTCTTTGCAGCCAAAGATGGAGAAGCTTTATATTTAGCAAAAACAAGACTGGGAGCTGACTGTGGCTCAGATCATGATCTCCTTATTGCCAAATTCAGACTTAAATTGAAGAAACCAGGGAAAACCGCTAGACCATTCAGGTATGAGGACCCCTAGTGCCCAGGTTATATCTTTAAATACCAGTTCCCACTAAATGGAGCCAGGACTCCTTTGAGAGCTGGCAGGTTCCAGGTCTGGAACAGAAAATGTATTACACAAAGCAAGTAAGGAAGCTCTTGTTGCACCAGAAAGCAAGGACACTATGAAGGACAACTGGGTTATGTCAAAAGAACTCAGAAGTCAACTTGACTCTATTATAATATCTTCATTTGCAACTTATAGAGATTAATAAGTCTAGGCATTGATCATCAATGCCTGCTCACATTCACACATAAAATGAGACAATCAGATAGTGTATGCTGCTGATGCTACTAAATCGCTTCAGTCGTGTCCAACTCTGCGCGACCCTATAGATGGCAACCCACCAGGCTCCCCTGTCCTTGGGATTCTCCAGGCAAGAACACTAGAATGGGTTGCCATTTCCTTCTCCAAGTACACAATGTCATCTGGTGGCTCAGCTGCTAAAGAAACAGCCTGCCAACGCAGGAGACTCAAGAGGCCCCTGGGTTGGGGAGAGCCCCTGGAAAAGGAAATGGCAACCCACTCCAGTATTCTTGCCTAGGAAATTCCATGGACAGAGGAGCCTAGTGGGCTACAGTCCATGCAGTCACAAAGAGTCGGACACGACTGAGCAAGCACTCACACACGCACATCATCTATGAAGTATTCTTGTGTAATAAGATGATTACATAGATGATGAAGTATTCTTGTGTAAAACATGGGAACCATAATCTAATCACACTTCAATATACATGTATCTATTGCAGGGGACAAATATATTAATGATCTCATAGAGATGCAACCTCTATGGACTATACAGTCCATGGAACTCTCCTGGCCAGAATACTGGAGTGGGTAGCCTTTCCCTTCTCCAGGAGATCTTCCCAACCCAGGGATCAAACCCAGGTCTCCTGCATCACAGATGGATTGTTTACCAGCTGAGCCACCAGGGAAGCCCAAGAATACTGGAGTGGGTAGCCTATTCCTTCTCCAGAGGATCTTCCCATCCCAGGAATCGAACCAGGGTCTCCAGCATTGCAGGCAGATTCTTCACCCGCTGAACTATCAGGGAAACCCATCTATTTCAGAGGACAAACATATTAATGACATCATAGAGATGCAATCAGCAAAATACAGGTGGTAGAACACAATTATTACTTCAACAAATCAAAAAATAGCATGTAAACCTGTGATTTAGCAGAGAAAATACAATAAGCCTGATTTAAACAAGCAAATTGTTTTAAAATTTTTATAAGACAGGAACTTTGAACACAGATGAGATATTTTATGATATTCTGAAATTATTTTTAACTTTGTTATATGAGGATACTGTGGTTAAAACAAAATATATAATACATGAAATTGTATAAAGTCAGGTATTTGCTTCATAACTATCAGGTGTGAGGAAGAATTGAGTGAGGACACAGAAGAAACAATATTGTCTAAAGACTTGAGTCTGGGTCATGGCTATGTCAACTGAAAAAAAAATGACGTAAAAGCAGTGAGTTTCAGTTTTATTTGGGGGACCTTACTGAGGACAACCCAGGAGACAGCCTTTCAGCCCTGAGGAACTGCTCTGAGGAAGTAGGGAAGGAGCTTGTTTTTGTATGAATCTTTGCAGAAAAATGCAGGTAGTGAAGCATCTATCTTAGTAAAAGATTACTGATAATCGCACACAAAAAAACACAGATCTCTCAAGTTAATGACTTTAGCGTTTTTCTATGAATGGAAAGATGCAAGAATCTGGGGTAGTTAAAATTCTTCCTTAGACATGCATCTTAACCATCTAGCTGCACAATATGCAAAACAAAGAAGGCTTCCCCTCCTCCCCCACCCCACCCCCGCCCCCCGCCGTTCTTTCTCCGCCCAGAATTTTCCTCCTGTGTGCTCTGGGTGGGAGACTGAAGGGATTTTCTATTTAACCCTTTGCTACAGTCCACGGGGTCTCGAAGATTCGGACACGACTGAGCGACTTCACTTTCACTTTTCACTTTCATGCATTGGAGAAGGAAATGGCAACCCACGCCAGTGTTATTGCCTGGAGAATCCCAGGGACGGGGAGAGCCTGGTGGGCTGCCGTCTATGGGGTCGCACAGAGTCAGACACGACTGAAGCGACTTAGCAGCAGCAGCAGCGTCAAGGTGACACTCTTTGTTCAAGGTGTTCTCTTTGTTTACAGGCACATGGAAGTTCATTATAAAGTTATATATCCTTTTTCATATGTTTAAAATAACCAAAAAACTCAAGCCTCTACATTTACTGGGCTTCCCTGGTGGCTCTGTGGTAAAGAATCCACCTGCCAATGCAGAAAACATGGGTTCGATCCCTGGGTCAGGAAGATCCCCTGGAGAAGAAAACGGCAACCCACTCCAGTATTCTTGCCTGGGAAATCCCAAAGAAAGAGGATCCTGGTGAGCTACAGTCCATGGAGTCACAGGGTCTGACACGACTTAGCAACTAAACAGCAACATACATTTACCACTATGTACAGTTTGGGTTCCTGTAAAATATTTCGGAGATCAGGGAGAGGAGAATTGTGATGGTTTTCCATTAGTTATTATTAGTGGTCCTATATATCTTATGTTCACAAAATAGTTCTTGGAAATTCAAAGAATATAGATACTACAAAACAAAGCAAATTCCAGTCAATCATTTTAAATTAAAATATATTAAAAATGAAGTGATATGATTTCATAAATACGCTTTCAAGTTATCAAGGATGGGAGGCAGATACAGAAGTAATCAGATTAGCTATGAGTTGAAAATTGCTGAAGCTGAGGGATATCTATATCGGTGCTCACAATTCTAGTCTCTCTACTTTTGTAAATGGCTGAGACCTTTCATTATTTTAAAGTTTTTAAATAAAACTTAAAAAGTGGCTGAATTAAAAAGTGCTAAATTTCAAGCTCTGCAGTTTGGTGCAGCTTCAGGACAAGTTTAATGAATTGAATTCTTTTCCTCAATGTAAAAACAAAGTTACACAACTAACTTTGTGCCTGGTGACTTCGAGCAAACATCATAACATCCTTTGCCCTCCCCCAAAACACAGATACCTGTGAGAGTTTGGGATTATATCGTACTTCCAAGCTAATAAGAGACTATTACTAGTTTATGAATACTGGCAGGGGGCAGGAGACTCCTGGGTCATAGAAAAACTTGGTTACTCAAGGCACAGCAAGCGGCATGAGGATCAAGTCCTTGCCTCGGGTCCCATGGTGAGTGACATGGAGGACCCCAGAAGGATGTAATACATACAGTAGGTTTGTGCTGCAGAGGAGGAGCAAGGAGCTTGGAAATTCACAAGAATGACATGGAACTTGGGCTGTTCCACCTCCCATGGGACCACACCAGTACTCTTGCCTGGAGAATCCCATGCACAGAGGAGCCTGGCAGGCTACAGTCCATAGGGTCGTAAAGAGGTGGACATGACTAAAGAGACTGCACGCAGGCATGCACGCACGCATAGTGATAGCAAAGTCTGCACTTTGAACTCACATGCACCCATGATCCAGACTCAACGATCATAAATTCTTAGACAACACTGTTTCATCTATAGTCTCACTCAATTCCTCTCCTCACCTAATAATTTTGAGGCACATGCCTGACTTTACATAATTTTAACAATCTCTGCTCTCTGTAAACACCACCCTAAGGAATGGCATGTGTAAACAGCAGTCAGGACCTTGTGTCCTTGGCATACCCAGCAAAAATGTGCAGGGGCCATGGAAGATTGCCTTCCCCAACAATCCACCTGTTGTTCCTCCATGTCTTGACTTCTGGCAAAAATCACAGAAGTATGCCACACTGTTGACCACTCTCATTAATCTAACCAACAGCAGCTAGAACTAAATCAGTTCAAATGTTCTCATACTGCATTTAATCAAGGCTTCTGTCAATAGGGCTCCAAAGGCAAGATAAAATCCGGGACCCAGGCAACTGTCCTTGGGGAGACCAGGGGATTTTATTTCAGTCAGGATGCAGCCTAGTGTAAGGCTGTCTAATATCCACTACAAGCCATGGGAGTTTACACTAACCTTCAGATCTCTGGGGTCATTGCCAACAATTACAGAAGGCAATAGGTAAGCAAAAAAAAAAAAAAAATCAAATCTCAATGGAGAAATATCCTATGAGCCATTTCCAGCCACATGCAAACATATAACCCAAATGGCCACAGGTAATTCCAATCAAGTTTTTCATTAAACTTGATTTGGTGGTTTAGTCGCTAAGTCATGTCCGACTCTTGCGACCCTATGTACTGTAGCCCACCAGGCTCCTCGTCCATGGGGTTCTCCAGGCAAGAATGCTGGAGTGGGTTATCATTTCCTTCTCCATAAACTTGATTTGGATCAGCTTTAGTGCTGGTTACATCATATGGGCAGTGTTATAGGGGTTGTAGACTCCTTTTCCATACACGGCATAACCAAAGACCTCTCAAGGATCAGAAAAGCACGTGAATTTCTAACAGTCACGATGTAACAAGGCTGTACCTGCGTAAACGGGGGTCCATGTGGAGAGCTGCTACTGATGACAGCGAGCATCTGTCATCGGGCAGAGGAATGCAGGGCCAGCCACGTCCACAGAATGTCAGCTGCAGCTGTTATTTGACTCAGTGGTAGTGGTGGATCTGCGGGACAACAATATCATGAACTGTCCCCACCCTCACGCATTTTGGGCCTAAAGTGTTCCCACCAGACATGCCAGAGTTGTTTAATCTACGCGTACTCCAAGTGGCGGGCCAGAGAGTAGGCCAGTCGGCTAAATGGTTGGCAAAATCCCAAGGACCAGTTTAAAAAAAAAATTTCTTTCATCAAAAGGAGTATTGGCCAGAGTTATGAGAATGGCCTAGAGTTCTGCCCACTGAGTGGACAACCACACCAGTTTTCAAGACGGCATATATTGAGCAGCCACTGACCATCGGAAGCAGGCCAGTGGGCACTAACAGGATGCAACTTAGCCAAACCATCAGTGAACCAGGCATTAAGATGCGCCTCTGTGAACAAAGGGCCCCAATAAACTGATGGATTTATTTCAGGTGGTATAATGGAGAATAAAGTGTCTCCAAAACAATGAGAGAGTTAACTTAGGCAGGCTGATAAGGAGTCCAAGCCTAAGGCCCTTTAAGGAGGAGGTAAACATTCTTTTTCGCATTCTTTTGCCTTAGACAAGAAGGCCTTGTAAGCAGCAATATCTCTTGTTCAAGGACAAGCCTTTTTTTTTTTTTTTTTTTAATTTCTGGGCTTTGGATGAATGTTATGGGAGAGGTGGATCGCTCAGTCGTGTCCAACTCTTTGTGACCCCACGGACTTGTAGCCTACCACACTCCTCCATCCATGGGATTTTCCAGGCAAGAGTACTGGAGTGGATTACCATTTCCTTCTCCAGCGGTTCTTCCGGACCCAGGGATCGAACCCAGATCTTCCGCATTGTAGACAGACGCTTTGCCGTCTGAGCCACCAGGGAAGTCTGAGAAGGGCGTAAGACCCTGCTTAAACTAGTGAGGCAGGTACTTGCCAGCCCCCTTCTGATGTCTACGTCAGAAGCTTTTTCTGTCATTTTCACTTTAAATAAAATCTACACGAAGCATTGAGTGACTGAGACTGTCTTTGGTCCTGGAGTTAAATCTTCTCCTTCAGAGACCACGAATCCAGCGGCACCGGTCACCGTAAGCTATCAGCAATAGTTGCCATTTTTTCAAATAAACTAAGATGCTGCTGGGGCCAGGCCATACAATCTCCATTTAACAAGTAGACTGGACTTTCTCCTTGTTGTTATTAAATCGCTAAGTCATATCCAACTCTTTTGCGACCCCCACGGACCGTAGCCCAACAGGCTTCTCTGTCCATGGGATTTCCTAGGCAAGAATACTGGAGCGGGTAGCCATTTCCTCCTCCAAGGAATCTCCCTGACCCAGGAATCAAACCCACATCTCCTTCATTACAGACAGATTCTGTACTGACGAGCTACTAGGGAACCCCTTGACTTTTTCCTTATTGGTTGTCAAATCTGAGCTAGCTCACCCAGGAATGGGGACATAAGGTTGCAGAGGCCTAAGCCCTTTATGTAAGGACCAGGCATTCATCTTCAACCAGCACTTGGCAACACATCAATTGCTGCTGCTGCTGCTGCTGCTGCTGCTGCTGCTAAGTCGCTTCAGTCGTGTCTGACTCTGTGCGACCCCATGGACGGCAGCCCACCAGGCTCCGCCGTCCCTGGGATTTTCCAGGCAAGAACGCTGGAGTGGGTTGCCATTTCCTTCTCCAGTGCATGAAAGTGAAAAGTGAAGTCGCTCAGTCGTGTCCGACTCTTCGCGACCTCATGGACTGTAGCCTACCAGGCTCCTCTGCCCATGGGACCCTCCAGGCAAGAGTACTGGGAGTGGGGTGCCATTGCTACTCCTCCTTTTAAAATGGGTGTACTTAGAGACTGTAGCCGGCAGGTGGCGATATTGTACTGGGAAACTGCCTTTCCAAGCCTCTTCCTTTTAAGTCCTTAGAGCTATAATTTCCATTTCCTCTCAGATTTTATATTCTTTTGCAGGACTGCTGGGAAGAGAACAGAGATTGCCTCTCTACCTGCCACAGTCCCTGAATGCAAGAATCTCTTCTGGACCTCATGAGCATTTACAAGTAGGTAAAACATAAATACCAAGTATATGTTCAGTCGTGAAATTAAAAGACGCCTGCTCCTTGGAAGAAAAGCTATGACAAACCTAGACAGCATATTAGAAAGCAGAGGCATCACTTTGCCGACAAATATCCATATAGTCAAAGCTATGATTGTTCCAGTAGTCATGTGTGGATGTGAGAGTTGGACCATAAAGAAGGCTGAGCACCGAATCATTGATGCTTTTGAACTGTGGTGTTGGAGAAGACTCTTCAGAATCCCTTGGACTGCAAGGAGATCAAACCAGTAAATCCTAAAAGAAATCAGTCCTGAATATTCATTGGAAGGACTGATGCTGAAGCTGAAGCTCCAATACTTTGGCCACCTGATGCTAAGAACTGACTCACTGGAACAGACCCTGATGCTAGAAGAGATTGAAGGCAGGAGGAGAAGGAGACAACAGAAGGTGAGATGGTTGGATGGCATCACCGACTCAATGGAAATGAGTTTGAGCAAACTCTGAGAGATAATGAAGGACTGGGAAGCCTGGGGTGCTGCAGTCCACGGGGTCACAAAGAATCAGACACAACTGAGCAACTGAACAACAATAACAATATGTTCAGCAATGAAAGACTTATTACAGATCATTATCCAGAAAAAAAATATTAAATAAGTCAGTAGCAGCGGACTCAGAACAGAAATACGACTGTGATATGATTTCTAACACCTCCATCCCCAGGATAGAGAGCATCTTTACCTGTGTGCACCTAAATTACAGAGCTGTAGCAGGGAACTCCGGACTGTCAAACAGGGAGACACAGGCCTAAAAATAAATGAGTAAGGAATTTTAGACCATATAGGAACAGACCAAAGTTCGCTCCTAGAACATTTAAGCTCCTCTTCTTGTCTGTAAAGAACTAGTAACTTATAACCTCAGAGTATCCAATGATTTCATGTAAATGATTATATACTTTTAAAATTCGTTTATTGGCTGTGCGGGGTCTTCGTTGCTGCGTGAGGGTTTTCTCTAATTGTGGCGAGCAGAGGTTACTCTCTAGTGACAATGCACGGGTGTCTCATTGCGGTGGCTTCTCTTTTGCACAGCATGGGCGCTACAGCATGGACTTCAGTAGCTGAGGCGCCTGGGCCCAGCTGTCCTGCAGCACGTGGGATCTTCCCAGACCAGAGATCAAACCCATAGCCCCTGCACTGGCAGGCAGATTCTCAACTACTGGATCACCAGCAAAGTCCTGTTGCTGCTGCTGCTGCTCAGTCGCTTCAGTCGTGTCCAACTCTTCGCGACCCCATGGACTGCAGCCTACCAGGCTCCTCCGCCCATGGGATTTTCCAGGCAAGAGTACTAGAGTGGGGTGCCATTGCCTTCTCCGAGCAAACAAGTATATTTGGTTGCACAGAGTATCAAGCACAAGCTCCAGAATAAGACCAGCCTTTCGTCAAACCCTAACATCACCATTTATAAGTTATGTGACCTGAATCATACAGTCACTCTGAATCCCAGTTTCCTCAGCTGCAAAATGATAACAATGCCTCCAGCTCAAAGAGCTGTTGTGGAGTCAATGGGACATTTAATCACATTTGGCTTTTATTATTAACTTCATTTAGGGGAACAGCGCTTAACTGACAAGCAGATGGCCAGGGAATCCTGGTTCCCTAGCAAAGCAGCTCAAGGATTCGGGCACTTAGGTGGTAAGAAAGAGAGCACGAAAATTAAGACATTGACAGGTGTGGAAGGGTATGGCAATGCCCTTGTGGGGGGCCAAGATGAGCCCAAGAACTGCCTTTTCCTGTTATGAATGTAGCATTTTTTAAAAAACAGGAACAGAAAACATTTATTTCAAACTTTCTCTGGTATGAGGAAGACACACGTTCAGTGATGAACTTAGGCATTCTTGAGTCATTGTGCCCAACTCTTTGTAACCCCATGGAATTCTCCAGGTAAGAATACTAGAGTAAGTGGCCATTCCCTTCTCAAGGGGATCTTCCTGACCCAGGTATCAACCCAGGGTCTCCTGCTTCGCAGGCAGATTCTTTACTATCTGAGCACAGAGAAGCCCAGGAATTTAGGAGGGACCACCTTATACTTCATTCATTGCCATACAGATATCTCCCCCTCTGCTATGCTAGAGAACACGGAAGAATATGCAGGCCAACGTAGAGCACAGAGCAGAGGGCAGTAAGCAGACTGAGTATCTATGTGCCAGGCTTCCTGTTAGGGGTGATGAGCATAGTGACGTGGTCCCACCTTCATGGAGGATGTGTCTCCAGGTAGCAGCTCCCTGGGGCCGATCTGTGGACCTGCTGGAGCAGGATCTCCTGCAGTATACAGAGTGCTCTGACTCTGAGCTCAGATCCCACTCCTCACCTAATTCTACAAAGTGGGGATGCAGGAGGCTGTATTTTTAATGTTTCCTCTGGTGATTCTAACACAGTCTGGGAAATGCCATTGGTAGCACTCAAAGGGTGGTGAGACCCTCACACTCAGTCTCCCTAAGAGTGCAGTGCAGGAACATGCCTTTCTCTCTCTTCGGCAATCCCGCACAGCATTCAGGATCTTAGTTCCCAGTGAGGACTCGAACCCTTGCTCCCTGTGGTGGAAACACAGTCTTAACCACGGGACCACTAGGGAAATCCGTAGACTGCCTTTCTCTTATACCACTTCCTTTCTATTAGATAATATGTATGAAAATGCATTATGAACTACAAAGCAAGATGCAAAGGTGGTGTCTAGTTTTTAGGATGGTCCAGTTTACACATGTAACTAAAGTCACTGTGAAGTACAATGAGGCATTCCTCACAGCTTAACAGGTCTCCAAACAAAGCCTTAGGATTCCCTTTACAGTAGCAGAAGCTTCTGTCAGGTAAGGCTGTTACCTCACTAAAGGCCCTTCTGCCACTTGCCCCTGGAGCAGATCCACAGTGCCTGGGCAGTGACCACACCTGGATGGCTTCCTCTCTGAAGGCCCTTCAAGTCTACACACTCCTCTGGGCCACTGGCAGAATCTTCTGTATCATGACAGAAATATATATCCGGTGAACTTTGTACGAGTATAGTGATGTGGTTTGAACCCCCGTAAATGTTTAGCTTTCTCAATATACGATAAAATATCCAGGATGTGGGATTCAGGATGAGGAAGAAACTGGATGAGTGGGAGGGGACAGACAGATGGCAAGAGAAGACACTGAACTGCCACTTTAGATGTGAAGTATGGCAAGGGCCTTGGGAATACTCAAGTGCTGCTGCTGCTGCTGCTGCTGCTAAGTTGCTTCAGTCGTGTCCGACTCTGTGTGACCCCATGGACTGCAGCCCACCAGGCTCCTCCGTCCAGGGCATTTTCCAGGCAAGAGTACTGGAGTAGGGTGCCATTGCCTTCTCTGACTCAAGTGCTAATGCTCCACAAATAGCTGCTGTCAAAGAGTGTGGAGATCTGAAGAAGGTTAAGGTCAATGATGGAGACAGAGCAGACTTTAGCTGGAAGTCTGAGTAGAGAGAAAATAGATGATGAAGACTTCATCAGTGTGTGGAGTTACATGTAAAGTGAGAAGAGAAAGGGTGTACTGAAAGAGCCTAAGAAAGAGGGGCCAAATTAAGAAGAGGTGAATCATGAGAGGAGAAGCCTCTAAAGCCAAAAGGAGGTTAAATTTCAAGGAAAGACCTATTACCAGTATCAAATACCACAGAGCAGTCAGCAAGGCAAGAACAGAAGAGAGGTCACTGGGTTTTGCGATCCACACGTTCCTGGCGACAGGCCCAAGCGCACAAGAGTAGGGCGATGTGAGAACTGTCTCCTTCACAGTTTTGGCCAGAGCGTTTACTAATAAATCTCAATTCCTTTTATAGTTCTGATTTAATTATTTCCTGTCAACGATTGACCAGTCCTCCTATTACATGTATGTTATCATTGAACATTAAGAAATTTTGCTTTGTGAAGGGCTGCCTTGGTCAAGAATCAAAATTTAGCTGGATGTCTTTTCTCCCTACCCCTCAGCCTTCCCTACATACTCTCTAAGGGGACCGCAGTCCACTCAAGGGAAGTTTGTTCAATGGATGTGAATGGAAACAGTTTAGAAAGTGGGTAGGAAGAAAGTCTTCTCCCATATAGTAAAAATATAATGCTTGTTATGTGTGTGTGCTCAGTTACTCAGTCATGTCCAATTCTTTGCGACCACCAGGCTGCTTTGTCCATAGGGATTCTCCAGCCAAGAATACCGGAATAGTTTGGCATTTCCTCCTCCAGGGGATATTCTTGACCCAGGCATTCAACCCACGCCTCCATCTGCATTGGCAGGTGGATTCTTTACCACTGAGCCACCTGGGAAGCAATGTTTACTACACAATAAATATGTCCTTCTTCAAACTTGAATATAGTAGTAGCAGTGTTAGTTGCTCAGCAGTGTCGGACTCTTTGCAATCCCATGGACTGTAGCCCACCAGGCTCCTCTGTCCATGGGATTCTCCAGGCAAGAATACTGGAGTGGGTTGTCATTTCCTCCTTCTCCAGGGGATCTTCCCGACCCAGGGTTATGAACCTGTTTTTCTTATGTCTCCTGCAATGGCAGGCAGGTTCCTTATCACTAGCCTCACCTGGGAAGCTGAAAATGCTACGTTACACAGGTTGGCCCCTATGGGGATAGTCACTACTTATTCCTTCTATAAGCCGTATATCCATATACTCAAGATGGAAAAGTACAATAACTCTTCATATAAGTTGGGCAAAAACCTCACCTTTTCTCTAGAAAGATCTAATAAGTCAAATTTGCCTGAGCAGGCGCGACTCCAACCAACCTATAGAAACTAGGTGCAGTGACCAAGGCCTGCTGAGTCAACTCAGTCATTTCTCTGACTTCTGACAGGTGAACAGCCTGCATTAGGAAGTGTTGTTAGACAAAAAAAAAAAATTAAACACTGAAACTTTGCACTCCATAACCATGGAAACTCTGAAGTCCTGGCAGTCACTCGGCTCTCTCTGCCAGGCGCTAAGGTGGGGGCGGATTGGGGGCAAAGGGGAGAGGGGGAGGTGACCACGTACCGGGGTGTCGGACAGGGAAGCCTCCACTGATGGTCAAATCATTTTTAAAAGCTGCATCTCTAACATGCGCCTTCAGCTCCCTCCCTGCGAGCTGGGCAGTCACACTCCACGCCCAAGAGTGAGCGTGCCCGGCCTGGGCCAGCATGGGAGGAGCCCGTCCCCGAGGCGCCTTCCGGCCGCTGACCCCCAGCTACCCGGCTCCCTCCCAGCGAGGTCTCCCCGCCCGCAGGCCCCGCCCCGCCTGCAGGCCCCGCCCCGGGCCCGGCCCCGGCCCCGCCCCCGCCCCTCCCTCAGGCCCCGGCCCGGCCCCGCCCCTCGGCTGGCGGCCCCGCGGCGACAGGGGGCGGAGCGGCGCCAGCAGCTGGACTCAGCCGCAGAGAGCGCCCCCAGCCTGGTTCCCCGCGCCAGTCGGAGTCCTCCGTGCACTCCGCGGTGAGTACGACGCGGCCCAACCCGGGTCCCCGGGCCCGAGCGCCGGCCGCCCTGCCCCGGCAGGGGAATCCGGGTCGGCGGAACCCCGAGCCGCCTCCCCGAGCCGGGCTGCAGCGCGCCGGGCCGCCCAGGGGAGATCTGGGGGAGCGGGAAGGCAGCCGGGAGAATCGGGACTAGTTCCTGGGGACTGACCCCTCCGCCCTGTTCCCAGCCAGTGCCGCGCCGAGGACGGGGGCGGGACTGGAAATGGCTCTCCTCGGCCTCCTTCGCCCGGGCTGTGCCGGCCGCCGGGAGAGTCCGCGCCGAGCTTGTGCGGGCCTCACCCGGGAGTCGGCGAGGCTGAGGGGGCCGCCAGGAGAATCCACGCTGCCACTTGTCCCGGCACACTGAACCGGGGAGTCTTACCCCCAAGGAGGGTGTGCGGCCCTCGCCGGGGAGTTCTCGTCGATCTGGGGATGGCGAGGTAGGGACATTTCCTGCTGGGGTTCCGACAGATCGGGGAGTCCACACCAGGTGGTAAGGAAATGGAGTGAGGGGGGAAAGAGACCCTCGGTGGAAGGGGTGGGGAGAGTCCATCCTAAAGATTCACAGACCCAGGGAGGAGTGAATGTGTGTGTCTGTGTGTGTTGCGGAGATGGGGGCAGAGAGTCGGAAACAGTCTCTCAGCAGTGGGGACAGAGTCCATCCTAAAGATTCACAGACTCAGGGAGGAGTGAGAGAGAGAGAGTGAGTGAGTGAGTGTGTGTGTGTGTGTGTGTGTGTCTGTGTGTGTGTGTTGCGGGGATGGGGGCAGAGAGTCGGAAACAGCCTCTCAGCAGTTCTCAAACTCCCCTATACACTCTTAAAAATTAGTATATTAAGGAGCTTTTATGTGGGTTATGTGTCTCAATATTTATCATATATAACTAAAACAGAATTTTCAATATATTTAGTATCTCATTTAAAAATAGTGGTAAAGAATCCACCTGCCAGTGCAGGAGACGTAAGAGATGTGGGTTCAATCCCTGGGTTGGGAATATCCCCTGGATATGAAAATGGCAACCCACTCCAGTATCCTTGCCTGGAGAATCCCATGGACTTAGGAGCCTGATGGGCTCCAGTCCATGGGGGTAGCAAAGCGTCTGCTATGACTGAGCACACAGACATGCATGCATTATATGTTGATATGTGTTTATGAAAATAACCATACCTTTCAAAATAGAAGAAGAATGTCATTGTATTATATTTTTGCAAATCTTTTTCATATCAGTTTTAATAAGTAGCAGCTAGGGTTCTTATATCTTGCTTCTGCACTGTCTGTTGCAGTATCACATGTCATATCGCCTCTGGAAAACTCCACTGTGTACTCCTGAACGTGTGTGGGTAAAAGCAGTCAAATAGCATCTTGGTATTAAGAAAGTGGTTTTGACTTTGCGAATCCCTAGAGTCCCCTGCACCACACGTTGAGAACCACTGGAGTAGGAAATGAGTCAGGGGCTCAAGTCATTGATCCCGCTTCTTGTTTGTGATCCTTCCTCTGAATGGGAACACGCATCACCCCAAGGAAGGATGGTTAACCTCTGGTAGCTGCAACCAAGCTGACCTCACTCTGGAAACCCAAGTACTGTGTCCCCACATAGAAGATAATGAGCCCTGCACGCCTCCTGAAAACTGGCAAGGCTCTCAGATGCCTTGGGTTATTTCTGTGCCTGCAGAGGTGGCCTGTGTATGCCTTCAGATTGTAGCGGGGATATGGCACACAGGACCCATGGGTTCAGAGACATGCCCATAGGGAGCCGGTGCCAAGTGTGGAGGAGTTTGTTCAAGAGCTTCCAAGTGGGTCAGAAGTGATTTCAAAGAGAACAGGGAGGCATGTTGTTGCCTCCCTTTCCTCCATGATCACTTCTGTGTGTGGTTGTGCAACCTTGCGTTTATTGGAAAATGATTTCCCAGTCTTGGTGCTCTTTCCCTTTCCACTTTTGGGGGCGGGGGGGTGTTTGTCCCTGTGGGTGGCCCTTCCTCAGCCTCTGCCAGACCCCAGTGTCCTGCAGGCTGCTGTGTGGTAGGTGGGGGCCCCTCACTGGATTTCTTCCTTGGCTTCTTGCTCTGTCAGCACAAATTCCAGATAGAAATTAGGTACATATATAGCCTTATAAGAGCACCATTGTGGCTCAGCGGTAAAGAATCTGCCTGCCAATATAGGAGATGGGGTTCGATCGCTGGGTCGGGAAGATCCCCTGGAGAAGGAAATGGCAACCCACGCCAGTATTCTTGCCTGGAAAATCCCACGGACAGAGGAGCCTGGCAGGGTACAGTCCACGGGGTTGCAAAGAATCAGACACGACTTAGCAACTGGACACACATATACACACCATGGCCTTATAAATGTTTGGAAGACAGACATCCCAAACCATTAACAGTCAGTTCTGGGCAATGGAGTCAGAAAAAAAGGCAGGAACCTTCTCCTTGTTACTCGTTGTGATACCATATGACCGCCTGTTTAGCAGCATTCCTGTATTGCTTTTACAACCTGAAAACAAAAACTGAAATCCCAACAACATACACTTTTTCAAGGAAGATAGGATTATTTCTCTGATAAGAATGTTACCACTACTCCCTCTCTCCCAAGAAAACAAATTACTTTATTACATCACATTTCCAAACTAGTATATGTGATACTAGTATATATAAAGTCAAAATGATACTAAGAGAGAGCCCTCTGAGATCAAAACATTCTTGAACAGTATAGTTTGGTGTAAGGTTAGAAGCCACCAGATCAGACTGTTCTTCAGTGGATCATCATACCCCCCTTAAACTGCTGTTGTAAAATGCTATTTCATGAAATGTCATGAAGTACAGTTTTAAAACTGAAAAATGTAATACCCAAGACTGTTTCTCCTTGATCCTACAGTTATGAGAAGAGAAAGCATGTTCGTGTACGTTCTGATGTGCCCATGTACCAACTGGGGCAAAGGATATGCCCACATGCCAAGTAGCTTTCTCTTGGTGGTGGAGTACAGTAGATTTTTATTTATCTTCACTTTGCTTATTAATAGTTGGTGCTGCTGCTGCTGCTGCTTAAGTTGCTTCAGTTGTGTCCGACTCTGTGCGACCCCATAGACGGCAGCCAACCAGGCTCCCCAGTCCCTGGGATTCTCCAGGCAAGAACACTGGAGTGTGTTGCCATTGCCTTCTCCGATTAATAGTTGCTGCTGCTGCTGCTGCTAAGTCGCTTCAGTCATGTCCAACTCTGTGCAACCCCATAGACCTCCCCAGTCCCTGGGATTCTCCAGGCAAGAACACTGGAGTGGGATGCCATTGCCTTCTCCGATTAATAGTTGCTAGCAACCACTAAACAAGTATTAAACTTGATATGACCAGAAATAACCCCTACAGTTACTTATATAAGGAGGACAACATAATTGCCTTCGTTTTTCTTAGATGGACCATGCAACCTGGCTAGTAGCAGACCCTTGCTACTCCCTTCCTCCCAGTGGGAAGTGGAGAAAGAAGTGTGTGGAAAGCAACTCAGGGGGAAATAAAAACAGCCCTCAGTCACATTGTGCGGTGTCTACTTCCCCCTGTAAGATCAGCTCCAATCTCAGCCCTGCCCGCTCCTTCCAAGTGACCCAGAGGTTAGATAGTTCTTACTGGATTTGCACCATCACCCGAGAAGCCATCAGCTGACCATCTTCCCAGACTCACTGGCCTTCATTAATTTTTTTTAGCCATTTTTAATGGCTAAAACTTCAGACATACAAAGAAATGGAGAGTATAAATCCCCAGCTTCAACAGTTATGAACATTAGCACTTGGCCAATCTTATTTCACCTAGACTTTTCCTGGAACTCACTCTTTTCCCCTCTTCTAAGAGTTAACATCTTTATGTTCAACTGTATAAACTAATGAAAGGAATATTTTTGTTGTGTCTTTTTAGTATCAAGCATGTACTGACTGCTGTAGCAAAATCTTAAAGTCTTGTGCCCTGCAGTCAGCATGACTGAACCCCTGGAGTGGACTTCACACACTTGCTATGTGGTCCCACTTCTCTGCCTCTGCATTTGCTTGCCTCTTGGCCTTTCTTCTTCCTGTCTCCCAGTTCTGCTCTCTTAAGGCTTTCTCAACTCCCCTAGTCATAGCTGTCTCTTTCCTCTGGCCTCTCTTACGACCCTTTGCAAACGGCAAGCTTATTTCAGTCTCCTTAGTCAGATCATCATCTTTGTCATATTCAAGTAAAGCAAGGTTTTCCTTTCTCCCTTTCTCCTATGCTGCTTGTGCTTAGTTGCTTAGTTGCTCGGTCGTGTCTGACTGTTTGTGACCCCGTGGACTGTAGCCTGCCAGGCTCCTTTGTCTATGGGGATTCTCCAGGCAAGAATACTGGAGTGGGTAGCCTATCCCTTCTCTGGGGGATCTTCCTGACCCAGAAATAGAACCGGGGTCTCCTGCATTGCAGGTGGATTCTTTACCAACTGAGCTACCAGGGAAGCAATGCTTTGTGCAAAGAAGATGCTCAAGAAATAGATGCTAAATTACTTTAACTCAAGTTCACTGGAGAACATTTTTGATTACAAGAGAAATGCATCATTTCTAGGGAAATTTTTCCCATATTGTCTAGGACCACAAACGTTTTATCTACATTTTTATGTTTTATCCACATAATAATTTTATGCACATAAAATTATTTATCCGCATAATTTTTAAAAGAACTGCAACAAAAAGAATCTCCAATTTGAGCCGACATAAAAAAGCCAGCTTTTTTTGAGGAAATTATCTTTCTGATCTGTTGTCATTTTTTCACATGTATCTGGAAGACCTCTCTGATTCTGGAGTGCTTTTTTTCCTCAAAAGGAAAGAGTGACTCTCTTTTAGAATATCTATCGTGTTGTAAGATGTAGGCTTAAATCTTCAGTAAAAGAAACAGACTACATGTAGGGTCCACACGCCCCATGAAGTAAGTTGATATCAGTCAATGTCATGAATACTGGTAGCTCCTGGGTGTAGAGTCATTTCCAGTATTCATCATCTTTTCATCTAGTTCCTCCCTTAATAATCACAGTGGCCCTTGTGAGCTGGGCAGAGCAGTGCAGCCAGGTAATGTTACCTTAAATCTGCAAAAAGTAAACTGAGGTTTAGACAGCTAGAGTTAATCTTGTCTATGGCAGAAAGTGGCAGAGTCTGATTTTAAGAGCAGATTAGAAACCAAAGGCTTTGGGATTGAATGTTGGGAACATGCAAAGACAAACTGTCTAAACAGGACGTGTACTGGGGAGCCAGACCAGGTTGTGGAAGTCAGGATGTTTAGTTGCTAAGTCGTGTCTGACTCTTTTTGACCCCATGAACTGCGGCATGCCTGGCTTCCCTGTCCTTCGCTGTCTCCCAGAGCTTGCTCAAACTCAAGTCCATTGAGTCAGTGATGCCATCCAACCATCTCACCCTCTGTCGCCCCCTTCTCTGGGATTGGCTATGGGGAACGTGCAAAGCCAGGAAACTATCTAAACATGACATGGATTTGGGAGCCAGACCAGATTCTTGAAGTCAGTGTGTATATCTTGATGCATAAAACTACCAAAGTGATAGCACACTCTCTGAACCAATCACTTTCCAAATGCCTTGGGTTTGGCTTTAGTCTTTGTTGCACAAGTTGATCTGCTTTCTGATGAATTGGCAAGGCTGCTCTGTATGAGTGCTAGTGGGGTTCTCTCTCATTCTGTTTTTGTGACTTCAAAACTTTGGGGAAACCCAACTTTGAACTGTGTGAATTGCCTGGGCTGTTGCTCAAACTGACACAGATGGAGCATTTCATTATTCTTGAACCTCATCATCCTTTCATGATCACGACTGTAGACTTACAAAGCAAAGTACACATTGTGGCTTGGCTCATGAAGGAGGCGTGTCGGCCTAAGAAAGAGTTCTCCTGCAGACTTACCAGGTTTGAACTTTGGGTTGTGAAGAGATGTGAACGAATCATTGTGGACAGTTGGTTACATGTGATAACTACACAGACATACTCAGGACAGTTCTGTAATAGTGGTGGCATCAAGACCAGCACTTGCTATGTTATGCTGGGACTTCCCCAGCAGTCCAGTGGTTAGGACTCTGAGCTTCCACTGCAAGAAGCACAGATCCTATCCCCGGTCAGGGAATTAAGATCTCACAAGCCTTGTGGCAGAGCCAAAACAATAAGAATTGTTATGTTTCATAAAACCTTATCTACTCAGATAAGGAATCAGTTACATTTTAAGGCTGGTGATGCCTGATAATGGATTTTTGACATCAACCCATACTTCAGAACCCATGTATACTGAAATTACATATACTATATGTAATTTAATCTATAGGTATGATTACTGTATGTAATCATCTATACTGAAATTACATATACTATATGTAATTTAATCTATATGTATGATTACTGTATGTAATCATCTATACTGAAATGTACATCTATACAAATTTATACTGAAATCAACAGTATTTTAGGGGCAATTAGAGGAAAACTATCTAGTCCTCACTACTCTATTGGCTTCCCTTGTAGCTCAGATGGTAAGGAATCTGCCTGCAATGCAAGAGACCATGGTTTGATACTTGAGTCAGGAAGATGCCCTGGAGAAGGGAATGGCAACCCACTCCAGTATTCTTGCTTGGAGAATCCCATGGACAGAGGAGCCTGGTGGGCTACAGTCCATGGGGTCACAAAGTCAGACACGACTACCTCAAAATATCCAAATTATCTAGTCCTCACATATGTACTTTAGAGTTGGAAGATTGTTTTAAAGTGAGATTTAACTTTTTTAATCTATTTGGTAATGTAGGTTTTTGGATGAGGAATAACTATAAGATTCTCTGCTTGTTTGGAAATGCGTAGGGCAAGGGAGTTGGCCATTGGTGGCTCAGTGGTAAAGAGCCTGCCTGCCAATGCAGGGGACACGAGTTTGATCCCTGGGTTGGGAAGATCCTCTGGAGAAGGGAAGGGCAACCCACTCCAGTATTCTTGCCTGGAAAATCCCATGGACAGAGGCACCTGGCAGGCTATAGACTCTGGGGTTGCAGAGTCAGACACAACTGAGCAACTAAAACAAAACACAAACTTGCCACCTTCCAGCCATGGGGTGTTGACAAGTTATCAATACTTATCGTCTGTGATCCTCAGTCTTCTCATCTGTACAGTTGGGTGGTGATCCCTACGTCACAGTTGTTGAGGGACTATATTAGACGCTGTGGATGAAGTGTCGGGCACTCCACCGGGGCTCGGCTCACGTCAGCTGGCTGCAGTGCTATAGAGTGATGTAGCACTCAGAGCAGGGTGCCTGCCACACTTCTCTTAGCCCAGACCTCCTGAGCTCCAGGCCCATGTATGCTGCTGCCTGCCGTTCCTCTTCAAGGCAAACTCACCGTCTGAAACCAGTACCCAGGTGTATCACGGTCATTAGCTCTGCCAGTTTGCCCAGATGGGGCACACGGAGCCATGCTAGATCTCTCTCTTCCTCCCCCACCCTCAGCCCGTTCTCCTTTCTTAGCTGTCCCTGGGATCTGTTGCCCTGCCCTCCACTTCTGACTTGATGACTGCAACAGCACCATAACCTGCCTCCCTGACGCCAATCTAGCATCCTTCCCCCAAGTCAGCTCCTACCTCACCCAGCGTGTGTGCGTGCTAAGTCGCTTCAGTCGTGTCCTACTCTGCAACCTATGGACTGTAGCCCACCGGGCTCCTCTGTCCATGGGGTTTTCCAGGCGAGAATACTGGAGTGGGTTGCCATACCCTCCTCCAGGGGATTTCCCCTACCCAGGGATCCAACCCGCATCTCTTTATGTCTCCTGCATTGGAAGGTGGGTTCTTTATCATGAGCGCCACCTGGGAAGCCACCTCTACCAGAGTAATGTATAATATCCAATCAGGTCTTGAAGATTTCAGCTAAGACCCTTTTAACGTGCCTGCCTTCAAGTTTTTCTGTGCCTTTCTTTGAGGTCCCTCGTGATACGGGCCCCACCCCTCCCCTCTCCTCTGAGCCCCGCCATCATGAACATTTCCTTCAGACTCGTGGAACAGCTCTGTGACATCCATAGGGTCTCACTTCCATACCTTCACATGTGCTGTCTTCTCTGCCCAGAACATTTTTTCCCTGACTCCCTCCCTCAGTGTAGTTCCCCAAGTCTCCTGCATGGTGTCACCTGTCCCCAGAGGCCTTCCTGACCCCGTCCCATACTGGATCAGGTGCTCTCCTTAGATGCTTCTTTTGTCTGTTTGTTTTTGGCAGCATCGTGAGACATGTGGGATCTTAGTTCCCTGACCAAGGATTGAACCCATGCCCACTATAGTGGAAGTGTGGAGCCCTAACCACTGAACCGCCAGGGAATCCCCCGTAGAATTCCCTTTATCGGCCTGCATCCACCACTGCTGCAGGATGGACTGCTTGATCGTGTCATAGCCTCCTGACCAGTCTGTGTGTAACTGAAGATGGCGGGGAAGCGGGGGGAGCGCTTATGTCTTTATCCCATCAATGTCAAATCAGTGTCTTTCAGGGTCGAATGTAAAACTGAATCTGCAATAGTGCCTTTTCTTGGACAAACCAGCAGCTCAGAAACCAGGTGCATCGTCGTCAAATGCTGCTCTAATACTTGTCCCATCTTTGACTCAGTGAAGTGGCCATTGCATGTGGATGCTACGTGGCCCTGTGGGCCACTGAGAGGGGATTAGAGCATTATTGCTCAAGAGCTGGGTTTAAGGGCGGATGCACTTGACTTTGAGTTCCCTTTCAGCACGCCTGCTATCTGGCAGCTGCTTTCCCGCTCCTAACCACCTGACTGTGGGGAAAGAAAACAGTAGCATCAGGTCCTCCCTGCAGCTGCCTTTCTTCTGGAAAACCAAGAAATGTGGGTTTATAGCTCAAACTTCTGCGAACTTGACCAGCATGAGTCATCACTGTTGGATCCCAGCAGTGCTGAAGTGGGTGGGGGCAGATCACTTCAGAACCTCGGTGAATTCATGGAGAGAAATGCTGCCCAGAGTGACCTCTGGCAGCCTGACACTTGCCACCACCTTTTGTGGTGACACTCTTTCTAATTTCTAAAATTTGAGTTAGGGAAGTTCATTACCAAGGAACTACTAAATGAGGTAGGAGCTCGAGGGACTCACGTCGCTTCCCTTGCCCTTGGGACTCAGATACATCAGGGCTTGGCTGGGGTCTCTGCAGGTCTCGTTTTGGAAACCGTACTGGTGATGGTGGGTTGCTGCAGGGGAGGGAACCGCAGTTTAAGAAGGGCAGCCTTAAAGAGGACTGGCCTCAAAGAGAAGAGGATGAGGTCCAGAGTGGGCTAGTTAGGATGCCTGGTTCTGGTGGGTCCTGCCCTTGCTGCTGCTGCTGCTTCCTTTTTGAAAAGTTATTTATTTATTTATTTGGCTGAACCGGGTCTTAGTTGCAACCTGTAATCTAGTCCCCTGACCAGGGATCGAACTGGAGCCCCCTGCACTGGGGGCACAGAGTCAGCCATTGGACCACCAAGGAAGACCCTCTCTGCCCTGCTTCTTTCTGTATTCTCTGGACAAATGTTCCATGACCCCACAGTGACTTGCCTTTCTCAGTGCATCTCCAGAATAATAAATGTGAAGTTCACCAAGACTTTCTTGTGAACCTATCTATATTAGCTCATAGTGATACCAGAAAATAAAAATAACTATGTTTGTGCTACTGTAGTTAATTTAAAATGAGCTTAAAAGATGTGTCAGGCAAGCTTTCTGTGTTGGGAATTGCATATGATGTTGTGCCCTCTTGGGCACTGAGCCTCAAAGAGGCTAGGGGGGCTTGATCAGACAGTGCCGTGGTCACAGGGTGCTGGTCCACACAGATTCTGACCACTGCCTTTGGCTGTGGCTGTGCACATCTGCTGAGTGAGTCATGATCACTTCTATGATACATCCTGAAAACTTCCAATGTGACTTAATGAAGTTTGGAGAACGGAAAGGTTAGATTTCAGGAAGTAGCTACTTCTTAAATGACAATCAGATGTTTTCATATTATGAGTTAACATCTTACCAAACCTAAATTCTGGTGTTGGAAATGTAGAGCTTAAACCACGTGTAAAGTTAGGAGCGCGCTTTGTGGTTGTCCCTTAGCCCGAGTTCCTACAGTGACAGGCTCTGCTACACCCCACCTCAGTCTTCTCCTTTTCTGCCCTCGCTCACCCACTTCTGCCTTCCCTCAGACGCCACGTCAGGGCCTTCGCACGTGATCTGACCCCTCCTCCAGATTCCCCTCACTTCCTCCACAGTTTTTCTCAAGTGGCTCCATGTCAGTGAGGTCTTCTTTGATCTCCTGATAACGCTTCACAGAACATGCCCTACTGCCGTGTCCTGCTTTATCCATGGAACTGGTCACAGTCTGACGTTCTGTTTCTGTATTTATTTGTTTAGTCTCCCCCTACTGAAATGAAGCACCATGAGGGAGCTTTGTCAATTTTGTTCCTGAGTGCCTAAAACATATTACATGGTTAATGTAAAGATATATTGAACAAATAGATGAATGAATTATAGAATTTTTTTCACTCAGAAGGGACTTTTTAGATCATCAAGTAACCCTGTGTTACAGACTGGGAAACTGAGGCCCAGAAAGGTTCTGTGGCTTATTTCGAATGAAACTGCTGCTGCTGCTAAGTTGCATCAGTCATGTCCGACTCTGTGCGACCCCATAGACGGCAGCCCACCAGACTCCTCTGTCCCTGGGATTCTCCAGGCAAGAGTACTGGAGTGGGTTGCCATTTTCTTCTCCATCGAATGAAACTAAATCCTTCAAAAACTGTTACAGCTTTTTAAAAAACTAGGAATATATTTGGAGCGCTCTGGCCAGTGGTCCAGGATGAGACAAAAGAGTTAGTTAAAATTATAATAAGTTAAGTTGTGATAAGTTAATTTGTGATAAGCTAGAATTGTAACCCAGAGTGACAAGTTATTGTGTGACTGCAAAGCTTTCTGAAGGCAGAGTCTCATTAATTTTTGTAAAGTGCACCTTGCATTAATTAGTGCCCAAGAAAAATGTGCTGATGGATTTGCTAATATTGTTATAAAGCCATTCCTTCTCCAAGATCCTCCTTCTGCACTGAGACAGGAGGGAAGAGGACAGGGTGCAACCTCTGAAAGAATAACATCCTGAGGATATGACAGAGCTGGGTAGAAACCACTAGGTTCAAGATGGCAGGAGATTCTATTTCCCACAGACCTGGAGCCTCATTGTACGCTCACTGTAACATGTTAATGCTACGTGTCTGACTCTTTGAGATCCCATGGACTGCAGCCCGCCAGGCTCCTCTGTCCATGGAATTTGCCAGTAAGAATACCGGAGTGGGTTGCCATTCCCTTCTCCAGGAGTCTTCCTGACCCAGGAATTGAATGCAGGTCTCCTGCATTGCAGGCAGATTCTTCACCATCTGAGCCACCAGGGAAGCCCTGTAATACATTAGCATAGGCTAAATGTCTCACAGGTGCCATGAGAGTTATAGGGCCAACCATAAAAAGTCAAAAAGCGGGAATTGCCCCAATTCCTGGAAATCCCCACCCCCTCACCAAGATAGAATATTCCTCCTCCTCATCCAGTATCCAGTGAAATTCCCCAGCCCATAGAAACTAACCACCCCTACACCCGGGGTCTGGTCTAACTTTCCAAGAGGACCCCATGCCCTAGGGCCACCTCTCACCTTCTGAGACTGCCCACACTGTGTCTCTCTAAATAAACCCATTTTCACTTTACTGTGGCTCACCTTGAATTCTTTCCTGCATAACGCCAAGGGCCCTCACTTGGCCACTCGAGACCTAGGACATGACCATCCTTTCTTGCCCCATTTTTCATACAACAGCACTACCTTTTTTTTTTTCCATTCTCTCCCAAAATAGATAATTGCACTTATGACTTCTCCTTTAAAATTCTTTTGGTTCCAAGTATCACATTTAAGAGATTTTTGTATTATTTTTTGTGTTTTTTTCCCCCAGTACTTTTATGAACAGCTAGGAAGATCAAAGAAATGATTTGGTCTCTGAAAATTGGGCTTCCTTGGTGGCTCAGACAGTGAAGAATCTGCCTGCAATACAGGAGACCTGGGTTCAGTCCTTGGGTTAAGAAGATCCCATGGAGAAGGGAATGGCAATCCACTCCAGTAGTCTTGCCTAGAGAATTCCATGGACAGAGGAGCCTAGCTGGCTACTGTTCACGGGGTCGCTAAGAGTCGGACACAACTGAGTGACTAACACACACATGCTGGGAATATTCAGAGATGTTTAGCTCTTCCAGCTTCCCAGATGCATCTGCATCAAATAAAGCAAAAAAAACTAACATTTCTAGCTCTCTCGTTTGTAAAAGAACCAAGTCGACTAGCCATGGTGGTTTGCTGGCCTGAATGCTTCTGACCTCAATCTTGTTTATATTTACATAGACATCCTTGGAATCTCACTTTTGACAAAAAGCTGTTTATAAGTAGCATGATGTTTAGATACACAGCAGTCAGTTTGGGAGCGGGACCAATTAATTTCTCTTTAAACAGAAGAAAATGAAGCACAGCTAATCTTGAGAGTGAACTGAAGTAAACTCTAAGAGATGCAGTGATGTTATGTTACTTTGGATTGGAAGCTAGGAAAAATCAGGAAGGGTATATTTAGGAAAGTATGAGAAGCAAGGTGAATAAACCATATGAACTACAGAATAAACCTTTTTCTGATGTTTGCACAGATTTTAAAAATCCACTCTGTGTGTCTTGGATGTGCTCAATAAATAATTCAGAGGGCGTGTTGTCTGTACTTTAGACCATAGCACAGAGGTTCTCAGTGAATCACCTGAAAGCCTTTCAAACTATACCAACTTTCCAGGGAACTTATATGCACAGTCTCCACCCCACCCCCAACCCTTTCTCCCCACCTATTTTTTTTTTTTTTTTTAATTTTTAATTTTGTACTGGGGTACAGCCTATTAACAGTGTTGTGGTAGCTTCGGGTGAACAGCAAAGGGACTCAACCATACATATACATGTATCCATTCTTCCCGCAACTCCCCTCCCATCCAGACTGCCACATAACATTGAGCAGAGTTCCCTGTGCTGTATAGTAGGTCCTTGTTGGTTATCCATTTTAAATACACAGTGTATACCTGTCTGTCCCCAACTTCCCTTCTCTTCCTAAATGAAGTGTTTGGATGGCACAAGAGACACCCCACCCCACTACTGACAGGAGTTCTGCTGCCTGGGTTACAGTTTTCCTCTGCTCCTTCCTGCTGGTGCCTGGGAATCCTGTGGTTGGTCATAGGATTTGTTCACATCCATGCTTCTCTCTCTATTACAAAATAAGCTAAGAGGATTCAACTCTGACAGCAGAAGCAGCTAAATGTAATTAGAATTATATACTCCAAAGCCTGGAAAGAGACCTGAAAAGGTGAATCTTACTTTATCCAATCATTGGCATTTAGCTAAAATCATTCACCTATTGCAAACATCTCTACAAAGCTGACTGTGCCAAACAGATACCATCACTATCAGCTGGTGTGTGGTGCCAGGTAGTCTTCTGTCCTTCAATAAAGGGCAGAAACGGTATGGACCCAACAGAAGCAGAAGAGATGAAGAGGTATCAAGAATACACAGAAGAATTGTACAAAACAAGTCTTAATGATGCAGATAACCACAATGGTGAGATCACTCACCTAGAGCCAGACATCCTGGAATGTGAAGTCAAGTGGGCCTTAGGAAGCATCATTACAAATAAAGCTAGTGGAAGTGATGAAATTCCAGTTGAGCTACTTCAAATCCTATAAGATGAGGCTGTGAAAGTGCTGCATTCAATATGCCAGCAAATTTGGAAAACTCAGCAGTGGCCACAGGACTGGAAAAGGTCAGTTTTCATTCCAATCCCGAAAAAGGGCAAAGAATGCCAAAGAATGTTCAAACTACTGCACAGTTGCACTCATTTCACGTGCTAGCAGGTAATGCTTAAATCCTCCAAGACTTCAGTAGTATGTGAACCAAGAACTTAGTTTGTACAACTGAATTTAGAAAAGGCAGAGAAACCAGAGATCAAATTGCCAACATCCATTGGATCATAGAAAAAGCAAGGGAATTCCAGAAAAACATCTGCTTCATTGACAATGCTAAAGCCTTTGACTGTGTGGATCACAACAAACTGTGGAAAATTCTTAAAGAGGTGGGAATACCAGACCACATTACCTGTTTCCTGCAAAACCTGTATGCAAGTCAGGAAGCAACAGTTAGAATGGGACATGGAACAATGAACTGGTTCAAAATGGGAAAGGAAAAAAAAAAAAAAATGGGAAAGGAGTACGTCAAGGCTGTATATTTTCACCCTACTTATTTAACTTCTTTGCAGAGTATATTTGAGAAATTCCAGGCTGGATGAAGCTCAAGCTGGAATCAAGATTACTGGGAGAAATATCAATAACCTCAGATATGCAGATAACATCACCTTTATGGCAGAAAGTGACGAGGAACTAAAGAACCTCTTGATGAGGGTGAAAAAAGAGAGTGAAAATACTGCCTTAAAACTCAACATAGAAAAAACTAAGGTCATGGCATCCAGTCCTGTCACTTCATGTCAAAAAGTTGGGGAAACAGTGGAAACAGTGACAGACTTTATTTTCTTGAGCTTCAAAATCACTGCAGATGATGACTGCAAGCAATGAAATTAAAAGACGCTCCTTAAAAGCAATGACAAACCTAGACAGCGTAAACCTAAAGCAGAGACAAGGCTTCCCTGGTGGTCCAGTGGTTGAGAATCCACCTTGCAATGCAGGGGACATGGGTTCAATACCTAGTCCGGGAAGATCTCACATGCCAGCATTCTAGAGCCCGTACGCCACAACTACTGTAGCTGCACACCCAAGAGCCTGTGCTCTGCAGCAGGAGAGGCCACCGCAGTGAGAGGCCCAAGCACTGCAACTGAAGAGTAGCCCCTGCTCTCAGCAACTAGAAAGCCTGTGTGCAGCAGCAAAGGCCCACCACAGCCAAATACATAAATCTTTAAAAAAACAACAGAGACATCAATTTGCCGTCAAAGGTCCGTCTAGTCAAAGCTATGGTTTTTCCAGTAATCACGTATGAATGTGAGAGTTGGATGACTGTAAAGAAGGCTGAGCACCAAAGAACTGATGCTTTCTAACTGTGGTACTGGAGAGGACTCTTGAGAGTCCCTTGGACTGCAAGGAGATCCAACCAGTCAATCCTAAAGGAAATTGACCCTGAGTATTCCTTGAAAGGACTGATGCTAAAGCTGAAGCTCCAATACTTTGGCCACATGATGTGAAGAGCTGACTCACTGGGAAAGACCCTGCTGCTAGAAAAGACTGAGGGCAGTAGAAGAGGGCAACAGAGGATGAGATAGTTGGATGGCATCACTGACTCAATGGACATGAGTTTGAGCAGACTCTGGGAGACAGTCCTTTACAGGGAAGTGAAGGATAGTGAAGGTGTGCTGCAGTCCGTGGGGTCATAGAGAGACATGACTTAGCACCTAAACAACTACAATAACAGTCTTCTAGCAAGAGCGACAGTTATAAGCTACTCAGTCTCCCTCACAAAAGCCATTAGCAAGACTGCTGCCTGGGCTTGGAAATGGTCTGGGTTATAGGTAGAGAGTTCACTGATCCCAGTAAAGATTTTGCCCATGATGTCAGGAATTGGTCACTTGCGCGGCTCTAAACAGCAAGGTTCACAGTGCACGTGAGCATGGGGTCAAGTTGTGCATCAGATTGTCAGGGCTCCCTTCTTGTAAAGGGGAATCTTGTAGACTGCAGGTCTCAAGATCAGGTAGAAGCCAAGGGCAGTCCTTGCCTCTCCCGAATTACAGAGCTGAGTCTCATCCACAGGAATAACTCAGCGACATCCCTTCGGATATGAGAACATTTGGTCACCAGAAGCCATCTCAGCGTCACTCAGTTTGACCTTTCTGGCAGACAGGGAGCTAACAGAAGAAATTCAGATGTCTAACAGAAGGATGGAAAAGTACTCACCTTTACTAGCCATTAGACAAATGCCTAAGATTAACTTTTTAATCTCTCAATTTGGAAAAGATAAAGACAAATTACGTTCCCTGGTTTAGGCACTTCTGTTTTTACTCTCTGCTTCAGAGAAGGGTCATAAAATTGGTACAGCCTTTCCCTGGCAGCCTGGTGATGTGCATCCGAATGGAGCCATTGGATCCTTCCACCCAGATGTCCTACTTCTAGGAACTGAAAGCTCAGGGTTTATTTTGAGGAACTGGATTAAGGACCTATCTAAAGAAGTGTATACAAAGATTGCAAGCAATGTTTGAATGTTAATGCTTGGACACCACCTACATATTTTAACAATAAGAAATTTAAATAAATTATTATATGTCTGAAGGAGAGATTTTTATGGTGTAGTTAAAAGTGATATAAAATACCATATAAAAAAAAATCACGTGATGGCCCCATGAAGATGTTTGTGGTCTACTGATGAGTAGGGGGAAAGCAGTTTACAAAACAATGTGAGGTCTAATCCACTTTTTTTTAAATCCAAATACATTTAAAATTCATGGTAAATGAAACTCCACACCATGGTGTTACAGATGACTTATTTTCTTCTTTTTGTTCACTTGCATATCCTAATCTTTCCACAATGAATATCTGTTTTTAAAATTTTATTTTACTGTACCAATATTTTTCTGATCTTTTTCTAAGTTTCAGGTGTATAACATAGTGATTCACAATTTCTAAAGGTTATACTCCCCTTATGGTTATTATAAAATGCTGACTATAGTCCCTGTGCTGTACAGTACATCTTTGTAGCGTATCTTATACATAGCAGTTTATCCCTCAAAGTCCTCTCCCCCGTCTCGCTCTCCTCACCGTCTCTCTTCCCCACTGTTAACCACTGGCTTGTTTATGTCTGTGAGTTTGGTTTTTTTTAAATATTCACTAATTTGTTTAATTTTTAAGATTTCACATAGGTTATTCTAGGTCTTATTTTTTAATTGAGTTGTTTGGGTGGGTTTTTTGTGTGTTTTTTTGGTATTGAATTGTATGAGCTGTTTATGTATTTTGAATTTTAACTAACCCTTTATTGGTCATATTATTTGCAAATATTTTCTATCATTCCATAGGTTGTCTTCATTTTGCCAGTGGTTTCCTTTGCTGTGCAAAAGCTATATATTTAATTACATCCTGTGATTTATTTTTATTTTTGCTTTTGTTTCCTTTGCTTTAGGAGCAGGTCCAAAAATATATTGCTGTGGCTTAACTCAGAGAGTGTTCCACCGATGTTTTCTTCAAGGAGTTTTATGGTTTCTGGTCTTACGTTTAGGCTTCTAATCTACTTTGAGTTTATTTTGTGTATAGTATTAGAAAATGTCCTAATGTTAACTCTTTTCCACGTAGCCATCCACTTTTCCCAGAACCACTTACTGAAGAGAGTGTCTTTTCTGCATTGTATATTCTTGCCTCCTTAACTGACCATCAGCGTGTGAGTTTATTTCTGAGCCCTCTGTTCCTCCCTGCTGATCTCTGTGTCTGTTTTGTGCTATTTCTGTTTTGTTACATTCGTTTGTTTTATTCTTTCGATTCCACGTGTAAGTGATAATATATAGTATTTGTCTGACTTATTTCCATCAAGTCTAGTTTGCACAAATGGCAAAATTTCATTCTTTTTCATGTTGAGTAGTATTCCATTACACATATATATTACATATGTGTGTATATGTGTCTCACATCTTCTTTCTTTATCCATTCATCTGTTGACGGATACTTAGGTTGCTCCCAAATCTTAGTTATTGTAAAGAGTGCTGCTTTGAACGTTGGGGTGCATGTATCTTTTCAAATTAGTGTTTGCGTTTCCTTTGGGTATATACCCAGCAGTGGAGTTGCTGGATCGTATTGTAGTTCTGGTTTTCGTTTTTTTTGAGAGCCTCCATACTGCTTTCCACAGTGGCTGTATCCATCGACGTTCCTACCAACAGCATGTGACGGTTCCCTTTTCCCCACATCCTGGCCACCACTTGTTATTTGTGGTCTTTTTTCTTTTTTCTCATGAAAAATAGTTATATTATTAATTCACCTGTCTTGAAAGATTATGAGATTGTGTCTTTTTTTTAATGCTATATGTATTTTTTTAATTTTAATTTATTTATTTTAATTGGAGGCTAATTACTTTACAATATTGTGGTGGTTTTTGCCATACATTGACATGAATCAGCCACGGTTGTACATGTGTCCCCCATCCTGAACCCCACTCCCACCTCCCTCCCTATCCCATCCCTCAGGGTCATCCCAGTGCACCAGCCCTGAGCACCCTGTCTCATGTACCGGACCTGGACTGGCGATCTGTTTCACATATGGTAATATACATGTTTCAATGCTATTCTATCAAATCATCCCACCCTCCCTCTCCCACAGAGTCCAAAAGACTGTTCTTTACATCTGTGTCTCTTGCTGTCTCGCATACAGGGTTGTCATTACCATCTTTCTAAATTCCATATGTATGCTTTAGTATACTATATTGGTATTTTTCTTTCTGGCTTACTTCACTCTGTATAATAGGCTCCAGTTTCATCCACCTCATTAGAACTGACTCAAATGTATTCTTTTTAATGGCTAAGTAATACTCCATTGTGTGTATGTACCACCGCTTTCTCATCCATTCGTCTGCTGATGGACGTCTAGGTTGCTTCCACGCCCTGACTATTATAAACAGTGCTGCGATGAACACTGGGGTACACGTGTCTCTTTCAATTCTGGTTTCCTCAGTGTGTATGCCCAGCAGTGGGATTGCTGGGTCATAAGGCAGTTCTATTTCCAGTTTTTTAAGGAATTTCCACACTGTTCTCCACAGTGGCTGTACTAGTTTGCATTCCCACCAACACTGTAAGAGGGTTCCCTTTTCTCCACACCCTCTCCAGCATTTATTGCTTGTAGACTTTTGGATAGCAGCCTTTCTGACCGGCGTGAGATGATACGTCATTGTGGTTTTGATTTGCATTTCTCTGATAATGAGTGATGTTGCGCATCTTTTCATGTGTTTATTAGCCATCTGTATGTCTTCTTTTCATGATATCCACTTTTATCAGTGTGAGACTGGTTTTGATTTGCAAAGCCACTGACGTTGTGGTCTTGGGTTGCGTTTTTCTGATGAGAAGCCCTGTTGAACATCTTTTCATGTGCCTGTTAACTATCTGTATACCTTAACTTTATATCTTTCTTTTTTTTATTTATTTACTTACACAATAGTATGTGAGTCTGATATTTACATCTATAGGATTGATTTGCCCTTACTCGTCTGCCTCTCTTGGAATAAACTAGTCATCCAGAACATCCAGATGGTTAAAAACTTAACCACAAGTTGTTTTCCCAAAGTTTAGCTGTCAGTCAGTTCTCTGGAATTTTGAATCATAGAAGGTTCAGTGAATGATTATAAAGCTAACTCATGAGAGTGCCAGAAGACTGTAATATGTCTAAGTAGTACTTTTTAAACTCTATTTATGGAGGATTTTAAGTTTTTTTCCACCCCCTGCCAAGGAAATGTACTTTTAATTGGAAGGCAAATCAGATATATTTTCTTCCTCGTTCTGCCACTTACAATCCTGTGACCCCCAGGCTATCACCTTCTTTTTAGGCCCTCTATTTCCTCATTGGGGGAATGTTAGTGATATCTAAGGTTCTTTCAAGGAAGGCTCAACATTCCCTGATTTATCTCATTACATCCTCAGCATCTACTATACTCACCTAGGGAGTGGTGGGTTTCCCTGATGGCTCAGATGGTAAAAGAATCTGCCTGCCATGCGGGAGACCTGGGTTCAATCCCTGGGTTGGGAAGATCCCCTGGAGGAGGGCATGGCAACCCACTCCACTATTCTTGCCTGGAGAATTCCCATGGACAGAGGAGCCTGGTGGGCTACAGTCTATGGGGTTGCAAAAGGGTCGGACGTGACTGAGCGCCGGAGCATAAGCACACAGGGCGTGGCGATGGGTCAATGCCATGTGGCAAGTGCACAGAGTGAAGGTGCCTCTCCAAGTCTCCCACCCATGTCTTAAACTAAGGCCAAAGATCAGTTGGCAGCAACACTGTCTGCAGCTGGAAAGGATCCCTGCACGGAGCTTTTTACAAGGAGCACAGTTCACTTGGTAAATGTCTCAGATCTGCCCACCCATGCCTACTGTTTAGTATTTTTAGTGATTTACTTTAAAATTCTGGTGTCCAGCACTCCCTACCCCACTCCCACTCCTCTGTGCACAGAATGTACCTGTAAGGATCATGCCAAGTGACCCAGCTGGTATTTCAGGATGGGTTAGCTTTGAGAAACACCCATTTCTCTACCAAACAATTATCTTTTCTTTCAAAATCTGCACAGATGTAGTAAAGGGTTTCAGGGATAGTACAAAGGTCTCTTCTTGGATTCCTTTTGTTCAAGAACTGTCCCTGGGTCCCACTTGATTCAGAGGCAAAGGTCAGCAATTCTGGCCTCAACACAAGTATTCAGGAAGGACAAGTGCTGAATGAGCTGCACACTCGCTGCTTAAATATAACATTTCCCCTGCTTTCCTTTCTTTTTAAAAAAAATCTCTTTTCTGCTTTTCTTTTCCTCTTTTTATCCTTTGCCTCCATGCAGTACCACCTTATTCTGTGGAACAGAAGAGGCAGCAACCCGAACATATTTCCACGTATACAGTAACCTTTCCTCTTTCCATAAAAGAAGAAACCTAGGATAACACTCCACTCTCTCCAAAACAATCCTGTTTGTTCATTCCTCTCTTTTATTAGTATTGAATGGGGGTTAGATAAAACAGAAGAAAGGGAACAATGCAGAGCAGATAGGAAAGGAATTGAAACCATGGGGTCTGTGGTTTCTCTGAATGTGGAAGTAGACAGGATTCCCTGGCCATTTGGTGGGGTTTCTAGCAAAATCACAGATCTCGGGATAATTTAGGGCCTGCAGATCCTGCAGTAATAATACTCGAGGCTTGGGGATGGGGTTTGAGGGTTCTGGAGAGGGTCAGGCAGACCTACATATATCCCTGATACCTAGATTCTATTCTGGTCTGGCTTGTCCCCAAGGCAGAGATCCTTCTCCTCACACCCTGCTTGGACTGTGGTCACTTTGGCTCCCTCTTGGGGTTCCTGAAGCACTGGGAACTCCTATAATGTCATATGAAATACAAATGATAAAGTGAGTGAAACTGTGGAGTGGCTCTGATTTCCAGAACCCTCCAGGTTTAAAGCGGGGGTTGGGGGAGGGGGGCGGGGAGTAGACATTGCCCAACTTCCAAGCAAAACCAGTTTGGGGTTGCAAAAACACAGCTGCTCTTGCTTTCCACTGACCTGGGGCTCAGAGTGGCAAGGGACATGTGGCAGTCAATGCCCAGCCCAGGCCACTGTGCTGGCTGAGCCCTAGAAAGAAGGAAAGGCAACTCAAGTATTCAAAACTGAGGCTTATAGGAGAATTTTGCAGGCCCGCAAGTCTCTTGGCTTTTTATCAACACTAGGGATTGCTTGGTGGCCTCCAGCCAGCACCTCCTTCAGATGAGGAGTTGCCACACCTAGAGAGGTGGCCCCAAGGAGCTGGTAGAGAAAGCCAGAGATCAAAGCCTAGCTCTGCCTCTAACTGGATGTTTGCCCTGCGGTGAGCTATCCATGTCTCAGAGCTGCACTATTCTCTGCTGTAAAATGAGAGTAATGATAGGCTGAAATTTACAGAGTTGTGGCCAGGGTTATAGAAGATGGTATGAAGTCAATGGTACATCCTGATACTTAGTAATTAGTAATTGGTTCGTCTGTCTCCTAACTTCTGCAAGCAAGATTTCCTTCATTTATGTACTGAAACTAGATAATTATGTAGTTTTTAAGAAAAAAGGAGGCAGATGGAGAGTGCGTTACACAACATGTTTTCTATAAGAGCCACATTGGTCACCACATGTGACTGAATGAGTGAAAGCCGCTCAGTCATGTCTGACTCTTTGCAACCCCATGGACTGTGGCCCACCAGGCTCCTCTGTTCACGGGATTATCCTGGCAAGAATACTGTAGTGGGTTTCCATTTCCTTCTCCAAGGGATCTTCCCAACCCAGGGATCAAACCCAGGTCTCCCGCACTGTGGGCAGATTCTTTACCATCTGAGCCACCAGGGAGACATATATGCATCCTGAAATACCAGCTGGCATTGTAGGATGGTAGGAACAGCAAGAATCATGTAAGACTTCCAGAGCTCTGCTGGGGGCATCTGTAAGCTGTGTTGAGTCACTTCGGTCATGTCTGATTCCTTGCAACCCCATGGACTGTAGCCTGCCAGGCTCCTCTGTCCATGAGATTCTCCAAGCAAGAATACTGGAGTGCGTTGCCATGCCCTCCTCCAGGGCATCTTCCTGATCCAGGGATCAAACTTGCGTCTCATGCCTTGTGCATTGGCAAGTAAGTTCTTTACGGCTAGCGCCACCTGGGAAGCCCACATTTGTAGGCTTCAGGGAAGCGAACTGACATGTTGAGTCCTCACCGCATCATGGCAAATATGGGTACAATTTAGCAACTGGTTTGCCCATCAAATTTTGGCAAACTGACCCCCTTTAGGGCTTGACAGAGAAACAGGAATGATTCAATGTTACTTAAGAATTTTTAAAGGTATGACCTGCCCACCATGCCTGGTTCAGCAAAAGGTCCCCACCACTTCCAGAGTTTTCTGGCCCAAGTTTTCTCTTTAGTTTCTTACCATTCCTCCAGAACATCTGCCAGGCTGAGTGAGAACGCAGGGCAGGGCTCGCCCATGAGCGTGTTTGGTTTGGTCATTGTGGTGCAGGCCCACTCAGTCGTTTAGGAAAATTTAGTTACCAACATTTGTAAATCAAGAGAGTTTGGGTGGAAATCCAGATTGCCAGCCTCGCTTGAACACCGTCCACACTGGGCTGGCATTCCTGCATGCAGCCTGTGGCTGGAGCCAAGTGGGTGCTGCTCCCTTGGCTGGGCAAGCAATGCCTGAGCTGCCTGGCCGGGCGCTGCCTGCTTCCCTTGTTCAGGGCCCCTTCCTGAACTGGGGTGGTGTTTTGGTTTCATTCCCTCACCATCTTACACATCTCCCTTCCATGGTACCTCACCGCCTTCTGAACTAAGTGGGCGTTCCTCACCTGACCCTCCACACCGTCCAGCAATGATTCTCAGACTGGGCACCTTCTAGAGACACCTGGGAGATTATTGGGTCCTGCTGCTTCCCCAGTCCCTTCTGATTCAGCAGCTTGGGGAGCGGGGTTGGGACTCAGGAGTCTATTTTTAACAAGAACGATCCCCAGGTAATTCTCCCGCAGATGACCTGGGATGCGTGCTTTTGTAAATAGAGCTGCAGCATGCCCCAGCGTCCCCTGCTGGCCTTTTCTTTAGTTTCAGCTCCAGAATTCCTAGAGAAGGCAGTCCCTTGGCCTTTAGTCTCCCCACCAAATTGCAGCTCCAGCAAAAACCACGTGGGATGGGACTTCCACGGCGGTGGCCCACTGGTTAAGACTTTGCCATCCAATGCAGGGAGTACCGGTTCGATCCCTGGTTGGGGAGCTAAGATCCCACATGCCTTGAGGCCCAAAAACCAGGACATACACAACAGAAGCAATACTATAACAAATTCAATAAAGATTAAAAAAAAAAAAAAAATGTGTGTCCAGGGGAAAGAAGCCACTCCTGGCAACAAGGTGCTGATCAGATCCGTTTCCCCGCCCCCACCCCACCCACTCCACCTCTACACAGACACACACACTCACACACTGTCTCTCTCACACACACATGCCTTTCCACTGCATTCTCCCTCCATTACAGGTGCCCAGACCATCCTGGCCCTCCTGCACGGGGAACTCCAGGAAGGCAGGGCTACTCCTCACTCAGCTGCCTCTCATCAGAACAGCCCAGCACTGGACTTCAGACAGAGTGAATGAACACATTCTCGCTCTCAAGTTTCAACTCATTTTCAAACAACTTTATTTGTCCTCAGTTTAAAATGCAAACAATACCAAAGGATATTCGATGAATGTGAGTCGTCTTCACAGTCCTGACTTTGAGGCCTCTGTCCCTCTTAAGGGGCTTCCCTCTTGGCTCAGACAGTAAAGAATCTGCGTGCAGTGTAGGAGTCCCAGGTTTGATCCCTGGGTTGGGAAGATCCCCTGGAGAAGGGAATGGCAACCCACTCCAGTATTCTTGTCTGGAGAATCCTGTGGACAGAAAAGCCTGGCAGGCTACAGTCCATGGGGTCGCAAAGAGTTGGACACAACTGAGCAACTTTAACTCACTCATTCCCTAAAGGAACCAGTCTGTTTTGTGTCTTGATGAAAACATGGGCCTGTCTCTGGAGACAAGGGCCACTGTCACTGTTCATCCTCACAAACAGTTGTTTTCTCTACAAACTGTCCTCGGTTTACAATGGTTCAGCTTACAATTTTTTTTTTTTTTTTTTTACCACTTTGGTGCAAAAGCGATAGGCACTCAGTAGAAACACACTTTGAGTTTTGAGTTTTGATCCTTGCCTGGGCTGGTGCTACGCAGTACTGTACTCTGCTGTGATCGCGAGTAGCTGTAGCCGCAGCTCCCAGTCAGTCACGCCATCACCGGGATGAACAACCTCACAGCCGTTCTGTACTCAAACAGCCACTCTGTTTTCCATTTTCAGTACAGTAGTCAATACATTACGTGAGATATTCAACTCTGTGTTGGGTTATCTTATCCAACTGTAAGCTAGCGTTAAAGAGTCCTGAGAATATCCGCGGTAGGCTTGGCTAAACTGTGAGGTTCAGTAGCGTAGTACATTAAATGCATTTCAGCTTATGGTATTTCCAATTTATGATGGGTTTGTCTAGATACATATCTTTTCATTTGTTTCATTTTATAGTAATATGTTGATCATTTCATATCAGTCATCCCCAAAAAAGGTTGGACAAAAGTTCATATTTATTCATAAAACCTTGGATTAAGTAAGGAAATTTTACTATTCTTATATAGTAATTAAGACTGAAGAGTGGACTGGTAAGGATTTTCGCCAAAGCGGTAGATCTAGAAAGCAAGTCTTCCAGCTCCTACGCTGGAGTGTTTTGCTCTAAGTCGTATAGTTATTTGAATCACTGTTTATCTGTATGGTTCAGGCCAGATCTTTTTTGTTCACCGCTTACAATTTATAAAAAGATACAGGAGAAGTTCTGCCCAGAGCTGGGGTAAAGGGTCCTCTCCAGACTTACTTGGGAGTCTGGCCTTTTATACATCCACCAGGTACCTTAAAGATTCCTTGATGTGAACACACTCTTGCTACCATTATGTAAAAGTGAGTCCACAAGACTTCTAACTAACAAGTTTATTTAAAATGCTGCAGAGGCAGTTACAGAAGAAACCAGCTGTTTTCAAGCCTGCTCTCCCAGAGTTCAGGTTTTATGTAGTTGTACAATGTCACCTGCTCCTACCTCTTACCTCCTGTCAAGCAAAGCATGAATCCAGCTCAGATGTTCATGTGTTGGCAATTTCCCGTGTGACACTTCCTTCATTTCCCTTCTGCCTCATGTCTTATCAGTGCAATCATGTTGGAAAGTTGTAGATATAAGACAAAAGAAGTTTGGAATTGTACACTCTTGAGAGGTAAATGCTAGCTTTCACGGGAGCTTCACAGAAGTCATTTTCTTTGCTAAGAATATCATTCTGATATTCATTTGTGTCCCACCTTCCCACCACTCTGAAAAGATAATAAGTGATTTCTTGAAGTCAGTGTGTATCATAATTGTTAAAGAGGGCAAATACTCATTGGAATAAATAAGATCCAGCTTTGAGAGGAGAAATTAAATGTTCTCTGTCCTTTTCAGGGACACCTGGTCATCAGGAATCATGAGCAACCCATTTGCACACCTTGTTGAGCCTTTGGATCCTGCACAACCAGGAAAGAAGTTCTTCAATTTGAATAAATTGGAGGATTCCAGATATGGTAGGTACATGGCTCTTTGATATAAATGCTCTGATAGCAATCGGCATATCAGTTGCATAATAACTAAACTACCTAATAAATCAGCCTTTAGGAGAGTTGGAAGAGGGAGTAGCAGAGAATGGCTGAATGGTCTTGGATTAACTACAGAAATACACACACACACCCTTCTTACATTGCTCATTTTCAAGTAGATAATGATTATATACATATAACATTTATGTAACACTTGGTATAGAGAGTGTTTGTACATGTATATTATTTAATCTGAATAACAAGCCTGTCAGGCTATATTCAAAAACATTAAAAAGTCCTGAGGAAGCTGAGGCCCAGAGAGAGTCAATGACATGGTTAAATAACAGCTATGTAGGTAGGAGGCAGCCAGTGGCAACAGTCAGGCCGCTGGGTGGCGGATTGGCCCTAGGACGAGCAGTGGCAGCAGAGAGGCTGGGGAGCCCTGCGCTCCTGGGTTTCCTCCAACATCAGTCAGCTCCAGCCAACAGCTCCAGCAGGGCCTTTGCCCAGGCCCCCGGGTGGAATGTTGGCCAACACGCCCAGCAGCCAGTGAAGGTTTACACACTCAACGAGAACCAGCAGTGGGACAGCCAGGGCACTGGGCATGTCCTCCAGCTACATGGAACAGCGGAAGGGCATGTGCCTGCTAGTCAGGGCCTGACAAGACATGGGCCACTGGAGACGGGAATGGCAAACCACTCCAATATTCTTGCCTTGAGAACCCCATGAACAGAAGGAAAAGGCAAAAAGATATGACACTGAAAGATGAGCCTCCCAGGTCTGTAGGTGTCCAGTATGCTACTGGGGAAGAGCAGAGAAACAGCTTCAGAAAGAATGAAGAGGCTGAGCCAAAGTGGAAAGGACGCCCAATTGTGCTGTGTCTGGTGGTGAAAGTAAAGTCCGAAGCTGTAAAGAACAGTGTTGAATAGGAACCTGGAATGTTAGGTCCATGAATCAAGGTACACTGGATGTGGTCAAACAGAAAGTGGCAAGAGTGAACATTGGCATTTTAGGAATCACTGAACTAAAATGGGAATGGGAGACGTTAATAACGATGATTATTATATTGACTACTGTGGACATGAATCCCTTAGAAGAAAATGGAGTAGCCCTCACAGTCAACAAGAGAGTCTGAAATGCAGTACTTGGGTGCAGTCTCAAAAATGGGAGAATGATCTCTGTTCGTTTCTAAGGCAAACCATTGAACATCACAGTAATTCAAGTCTATGCCCCAACCACTAATGCCAAAGAAGCTAAAGTTCAACAATTCTATGAAGACCTACAAGACCTTCAAGAACTAACAACAACAACAAAAAATGTCCTTTTCATTATAGGGGACTGGAATGCAAAAGTAGGAAGTCAAGAGATACCTGGAGTAACAGGCATGTTTGGTCTTGGAGTACAAAATGAAGCAGGGCAAAGGCTAACAAAAGTTTCGCCAAGAGAACATACTGGTCAGAGCAAACATCCTTTTCCAACAACACAAGAGACAACTCTACATATGGACATCACCAGATGATCAATACCAAAATCAGATTGATTATATTCTTTGTAGCCAAAGATGGAGAAGCTGTATACAGTCCACAAAAACAAGACCTGGAGCTAACTGTGGCTCAGATCATGAACTCCTTATAGCCAAATTCAGACTTAAATTGAAGAAAGTGGGGAAAACCACTAGACCATTCAGGTATGACCTAAATCAAATCCCTTATGATTATACAGTGGAAGTGAGAAATAGATTCAAGGGATTAGATCTGGTAGACAGAGTGCCTGGAGAACTATGGACGTAGGTTTATAACACTGTCCAGGAGGTGGTGACCAAATCCATCCCCGAGAAGAAGAAATGCCGGAAGGCAAAATGGTTGTCTGAGGAGGACTTACAAACAGCTGAGAAAAGAAGAGAAGTGAAAGGCAGGGAAAGATACACCAAACTGAATGCAGAGTTCCAGAGAAAAGCAAAGAGAGATAAGAAAGCCTTAAGTGAACAATGCAAATAAATAGAGAAAAAACAACAGAATGGGAAAGACTAGAGATCTCTTCAAGAAAATAGAGATTCCAAGGGAACATTTCATGCACAGATGGGCACAATAAAGGACAGAAACAGCAAGGACCGAACAGAAGCAGAAGAGATTAAAAAGAGGTGTCAAGCATACACAGAACTGTACGGAAAAAGTTCTGAATGACCCAGATAACCACGATGGTGTGATCACTCACCTAGAACCAGATTTCCTGGAGTGTGAAGTCAAGTGGGCCTTAGGAAGCATTCCTACAAACAAAGCTAGTGGAGGTGATAGAATTCCAGCTGAGCTATTTCAAATCCTAAAAGATGATGCTGTGAAAGTGCTGCACTCAATATGCCAGCAAATCTGGAAAACTCAGCAATGGCCACAGGACTGGAAAAGATCAGTTCTCATTCCAATCCCAAAGGGTAATGCAAAGGAATGTTCAGACTGCCACACAATTGTACTCGTTTCACATGCTAGCAAGGTAATGCTCAAAATCCTTCAAGCTAGGCTTTAGCAGTAAGTATATCTTCCAGATGTACAAGCTGGATTTGGAAAAGGCAGGGGTACCAGAGATCAAATTGCCGACATCCACTGGATCAAACCAGTCAAACCTAAAGGAAATCTACCCTGAATATCCAATGGAAGGACCGATGCTGAAGCTGAAGCTCCAATTCCTTGTCCACCTGATGCCCACCTGATTCACTGGAAAAGACCCTGATGCTGGGAAAGACTGAGGGCAAGAGTAGAAGGGAACGACACAGGATAAGGTGGTTGGATGGCATCACTGACTCAGTGGACATGAGTTTGCACAAACTCAGGGAGATAGTGAAGGACAGGGAAGCCTGACGTGCTACAGTTCATGGTGTGCAGCGTGAGACACAACTTGGCAACTGAACAGCAACAAAAAGAGCGGAAGAGGATGAAAACACAAGCCTGTTTTGTCCCAACTCCTATGCTTTTCTGCCTTTGTACTCTTTCCTTCTCTGGATAATACTAGTGAATAATTCTTATGTATCAAGTTGAACCACTTCTTTTATAAGCAAAATAAATTTTCTTAAAAATTACCATTGTCTTATTCTAAAAAACATGGTTACCAATGACCATACTCCATGGAGTTTAGGTGTTTATTTCCTTTGAAAGGTATATATGACTATTCTTTGGTCTTATTTTAATCATCGTAAAGGGGTTATTTTCTCATTTTTTACACACTGAGGTTTCATAACAAATACTACTCTGTATGTGTGTATGTGTATTTTACTAACAGTAATACAGCAAATTAAATAATCTAGACTGATTTCCTTCATGATAACTTAAGGGAAGCTCTGTTACTGGATTCCAAGGCTAGGCAGCCACTGGCTATGAAAGAATTAACTGTAATATTTTACTTTTGCCTAGGCTGCAGGTATTTTCTAATAACTGAATGTCTCAAGCCCATTCAATATTCTTATATTTCAAATTGTTGAAATCAGTTTAAATTTACTCTCTTTCCTTGTTGAAAGACTACCGGGGATGTTGCCTTGTATCAAGTTTGGATGGAGATTGGCTTTAAAGAGCTCTGATAATAAGATGTCTCATGGATTTTTGTTTGTTTTGTTATGCTTTCTCCTTTTATTCCTAGGATCCTTACCATTTTCTATCAGAGTTCTCCTGGAGGCAGCCATTCGGAACTGTGATCAATTTTTGGTGAAGAAAAATGATGTTGAAAATATCCTGAATTGGAAGGTCATGCAGCATAAGAACATAGAAGTGCCCTTTAAGCCTGCCCGAGTCATCCTGCAGGACTTTACGTGAGCCTCGTGTCACCTTACTCTCTGTTTCTCTCCCTCCCTTGTCGGCCTGTAGAGAAGGCTTTTTAAAGGCAAAAACAAAAAAACAACACAGTGATTGTGTGATTTTTCACTCAATATTCAGAGACACTTGAAAGCAAAAGAGGGCGGTCATCCCAGATGGCAAGAGATAATCTCAGGGATGATACTCATCCACCTTTTCCAGTGGCAGAGATCATTGTCCTTGGTCTTGAAGATCCTAGTCCTCAGTGTACTAGCAAAAAAGGTGAAAGAGACAGCATGAAGTGGAACTGTCTTAGAATCTTTTCTCCCCCACATCCTGTCACCCAGGGAGCCAGGTTTTAAACAGACATCCTTGGAATGTTGATATGTATCACCGGAGGGGAGAAGTAGTTTGCAAGGCCTGATGTGTTGCTGTTAAGTCTCTGCTCACACCCTGCTAGTCCCAAGAACCGCTTCCCATCACAGCCTCACTTAAAAAAAAAAATCTATCTATTTATTTGTTCATTTTTGGCTGCACTGGGTCTTTATTGCTGCCCTCGGGCTTTTAGCTGCAGTGAGCAGGGAATACTCTATAGTTGTGGTATGCTGGCCTCTCATTGCGGCGGCCTCTCTTGTTGCAGAGCACAGGCTCTCAGTACATGGGCTCCAGGAGCTGCGGCTCCTGGGCTCTAGAGCACAGGCTCAGTAGTTGTGGCACACAGGCTGAGTTGCCTTGGGACATATGGGATCTTCCCAGATCAGGGATTGAAGCCATGTCCCCTGCATTGGCAGGTGGGTTCTCAATCAGTGGGCCACCAGGGAAGCCCTTCACCCCTTCACAGACTACCTTTTCATTTTTTTAAACAATGTTATTTTATTCCTTCTGGCGACCAAATTTCATTTTTTTAGAGGATGATTACTCATATTTTAGTCTCTAATATAATAAAAAGGAAGGATGCATTTAATATAAACTTGATTCACAGCCGCTTTTCTGAGTTACATCCATTCCTTTAAATTTGAAGTTGAAGGGTGTGATCTCTGTCTTGCCCAGGACTTTGCTAGCCCACCATGTGAGTAGGGAACAGTAATAACAGAAAAAGTTCCCAAGTTATTAAGTGCCAGCTTTCTGACAGTTTCTCTGCCTAAACCACATTGGTTGTGAACTTTAATGCAGGAATAAAATTGCATATAGAGGTACCACTCAGCCATGATGCTCATTACTGATGTGATTTCCACTCAAGGAAATATATTTAGCAGCTTTCACTTTTCTGACATCTATCATTTGCTCCACTGGTGAGACAGCCCTCTTGCCAATATTTTCAGTAGAAACAAAAGCTGGAAAAAACCCACATAACACTTGTTTAACAGATTTGTCTTCTGCTTAATTCTCCCATTTCTTAGGGGTGTGCCAGCTGTGGTTGACTTTGCTGCCATGCGTGATGCTGTGAAAAAGTTAGGAGGCAATCCAGAGAAAATAAACCCCATCTGTCCTGCTGATCTTGTCATTGATCATTCCATCCAGGTTGATTTCAACAGAAGGTGAGAGACCAGGATTAATATTTGGGTTTTCTGCTTTGTGCAAAATCTTGGAGTATAAGTCTTGTGTATGTGTGTATCGTTAAATAAAAGAAGAAAAATCTTTAAAAGATATATTCAGAAAAACTCAAACTTACTATATATTTTCCCTTTTTTTTTTTTTTTTTTTTAGTGATGGGGACATTAATCTCTTTTTTCTTTCTATTTACTTCCTTCGGGGGAGCAGGCTGTGTTTAAGCTTGAAGTTTGGGTGAAAATCACAAACAGATTTCTGCCAGGGGAGCTTGTTAGTACAAGTATGTGTGTGACCTTAAAAGAGTTTTGGTGTTTTGTTTTGCTTTTTCTAACCACTGGATCCTTATTCTTCTTTTAATTCCAAGTAATTATTTTATATCTAGCCATCTCTGCCTCTCCACACAAGTGTCCATAATGTCCGTACCTTTCTTTTCCGCTGTTCCTTCTACTGTTCAGGATGCCCGCTTCTCTCTTCCTGCCATAACCCTACCAATAACCTACCAGTAAAATCTCAGTGTCGGTAGATGATAAAAATGTATCTCTTAAACATCTACCAATTAGTTGGGAGGTCCGCTAACCTCAGCTGAGTGCGGTTGGGCAACTGTGCCTCACCCAGCCTTGACTGGGTTGACTGCTTACACTGCACACCTGCAGGGCAGCTGGGCCTGCCCCATTCTCTGTGGGCTGCTTTGGGAGCCCAGGCTAAAGGAGAAAGCAGCTGTCTGGGCATCACAGAGGCTTGAGAGAGCAAGCGGGAACCTGCAGTATCTGTCGAAGCCTTGATGAGGGACTGACGTCTGATCACTTCTGTTCACAATGACATTAATCATAGCAAGGCCCGAGGTCGAGCCCAAAGTCAGGGGTGGAGGCATACACTCCAGTAACTGCAAGATTACACAACAAGGATATGAATACAGGGAGGGCAGCCAGGTACTGCTAGAAGGCTGATACCTTCACCTAGAAATATAACTAAGTAAAATTATTTCCAACTTTAGATAGAACCTTAGTTAAAAGGAAATAACTGTTCTGCATACAATGCTGGGAAAATCAATTCTTTGGTAGAAAAAACAGTACCTATGATTGAAAGCATTAATATTTTTAAAATTAAATCATCAAACATTTAGAAGAAAATGTAACTTTATATGTGTCAGATGTCTTGATGAGAAAGACTTTTCTCAATTGAGAGGCAATGAATGAAACAAAGGCACAAAAACTATAGATGTAAGGACTTCAAAGCTAACAGGAGATAACTTGAACAATATTTTCAATAGAGTTAATAGCCTTAATATATACAGAGTATGTGTAACCTATTAAAAAAAAAAAAAAGAAACAGTAAAACCCAGCAAATAAATGGGCAAAGGGAAGTAGACATGTCACAGTAAAAGAAAATGGTAAACAGTATATAAAGCCTTTTCAACTTTACAAGTAATAAAAAGGTAAATTAAACCCTTGAGATACCATTTTCTCTTATCAACATAGTTAAGATTAGAAAATAAATGTTACTAATTATAAAGGTGTCATGATGGAGACACTTTTATACACTGCTGATAGAGCTGGAAATTAGAAATAATGAAAGCACTGTGTATTTGGATCGTTAGAAATTGCCATATCCTTTGTCCTGCGATTTCTACTTCTAAACATACCCTTTATAGATTTCTGAAATTCAGCAGAAGCTTAGTGACTAAATAGTGCTCTTTAAAGTATTATTTATAATAGAGAAAACCTAAAAGCATTCTATGTGTCCCAACAAACGAGAGTGATTTATTAAATTATATACATCCTTAAAATAAATATATTAAGTAACCTTTAGGGTTATATTTAAATCCTTAATAACACTTGGAACATGCTCATGTGTTAGCTCAAGGAGCCAGGTAGAAATTGCCTGTGTAGAGTGATCTCAGTTCAATGAAAAGCTGCTGCTGCTAAGTCGCTTCAGTCGTGTCCGACTCTGTGCGACCCCATAGATGGCAGCCCACCAGTCTCCCCTGTCCCTGGGGATTCTCCAGGCAAGAACACTGGAGTGGGTTGCCATTTCCTTCTCCATGAAAGTGAAAAGTCAAAGTGAGGTCTCTCAGTCGTGTCCGACCCTCAGCAACCTCATGGACTGCAGCCTTCCAAGTTCCTCTGTCCATGGGATTTTCCAGGCAAGAGTATTAGAGTGGGGTGCCATTGCCTTCTCTGCAATGAAAAGCTAGGCAGAGGTTAAAGAATTGGAAAGAGAGGTGCCGAACTGCTAAGCGATTGTAACTATTCTTTATTTTTACAATAAGAAGCTGTTGTTTTTATAATAGAAGTTCATTTAAGAATGTGAAACCAACCGCACAAAGGGGAAAAAAACCCAAAACCTTTATTTGCTTCCTTGGCAATTTAAGCGGGTTCCATACAGGCTTAAGAGAATCATAGAAACTGGCCATTCTCAAATTAGTATTGACAATATCCAAACCAGAAAAATTCAGGAATCAAGAGAAATCTGCTTTGTCTCCTGAACTGTCAGTTCTTGGAACAAGCAGACTGGATACTTGCCAGCTCTTTCCTTTCCTTTGGACTCTAAACCCATCCTTAGGCTTTTTTTTTTTTTTCCCTTAAATTACATGAGCTCAATCTAATATTTTGATTTCAAAGGGAAGAGTTAAAAATACACAAACTATTGTCCTATTGAAGAGTAAGTATGTTTCCTAAAGTCCCACTTGAGAAATGAATAAAAAGTAAGCTCACAAAGGCAAAGGAGAAGAGAGTGGCAGAGGATGAAATGGTTGGATGGCATCACTGACTCAATGGACACAAGTTTGAGCAAACTCCGGAAGATAGTGAAGGACAAGGAAGTCCATGGGGTCACAAAGAGTCGGACACGGTTTAGCAACTGAACAACAACCTCACAAAATCATAGGCCACTTTTATCTTTCTTGAAGACTCTTATTGGTCTTCATGGATTTACCTTTATTTCCCTTGCCTGGAAGGTAAAAATACTGGTGGAGACAAAATTGCAGTTGTTTTAATGTCTGAAGTTATTTGACGCAAAACTCAAAGAACTCCTGACTCTCTAAGTAGGTCAAGAATCTGAATCAGCACCAACTGTGACTTGGTTTCCTCTTTAAGCTGTGACATCTATCAACTCTGGTTTCAATTTTTTATGGACCTTTTTCATTTACACTGTAACACTGAAAATATTGTTTTGAAAAACGCAAAGTCCAAGGTTGAGCTTTGATCCAAAATGATACCCAAATCTAACAAACACTTTTTTTTTTTTTAATTCAAGAGAAACATTTCTGTAAGAAGCATTTTCATTGCTAGTGTTTTGTTTTTATTTCTTGAGTTTGGTTTTGCAATTTGACCTCCCAGTCTGTTTCCTCATTTTTGTAAAGAATTAAATGTGATACGTCTCAGCTTTTGTGGAACTCTGTGCTGTGGGCTTTTTTCCAGCTATTTCCAGAAATGAACTAGTACAACTGGGTAAGGGGTGGCAGGATGGTGAATTTTCTCAGTTAAGTATTTCTAAACTTTTTCCTTGGTTTGAATATTAGTAATTGGCTTCACACTATCTTTAGGGATCAAGGATCTAACTAATGCATAATTATAATGTTTTGCAAAGTTATCTCAGAAATAACCTTTTTTAAAATCCCAAAAAGAATATAACAATTTCCAACCAGATTTCAAGCATGTCCGAACTACGAACTATTTCCTCTATAAATATTTTCTGTGAATTTCTGGAGTACCATTAAATGTAATACTCAGAAACTTTGAACTACATCCAGATCTGATTTCAACTTATGTAAATAAGGGGACATTTCCTCTTTAATCTGTGAGGCCATTCACATTCAGAGATCTTATTAAAAACTCACCAGGTTGGGTAAATGTAGGGCAGTTCTGAGTGGTGGAAAACTCTGAATTCTAGGTCTGTTTATTCATTTGAATAACTAGAACTAAGTTAAAGAAAGAGCCAAGGTTAGCATGAAAGTTGTTCTGTTTTAGTGACTAAAAGGGTTGTTGTTGGTGGGTTTTTCTTTTTTTTTTTTTTTTAACTTAGAATTAACATATTATAAAGCAGCCTAAACATTCTGGCTTCTGCTTGTCCTGTGACTGTGTCATTTATATCAAACTGATGGTCCCAAAATTCTGCGGGTTAAATGATCTTCTTCCAGCCCTGCTTCTGCTGTAAGGAGCTCTGATATCCTTCTAGAGACAGGAGGATGAGGCATAATGACTGGGAGTCCTTGTGTGCTCAGAGTACGGCAGAAGAGATGGAGCAGGGCCATACATGATTAAAAATAATGTTCCAAGATGCCTTTCCTTTTTTTTTTATTAAAAATAATTCTATTTAACAGACCTATTGTGTGCTAGTATTTGTTCAAGAAGCAGGTTTCTTGAAAAGCAGAGAGATTAGAGAATGCATAGCTTGAATGCAGTTAATAAGTGTAGGAATGAAATTTCTAACTTGGAGAGTTTGGAGATTCTTCCAGGAGTATCACTTAATCTAGGTCCCCAGGAATGTTTACCACAAGGAACTGGAAAGGCATTCTACACAGAGACAACAGAGCATGCGAAGGCATGAGGAAAGTGTGGTGTGGGAGAGTATGAAGGCCACAGTGCTGCTGAAGCTGAAAGTTTGGACTGGAGGATGGGAGAGAGTGCATGAAGGAAGTCTGAGGTCAGACTGAAGGACCTTGTTTTTTAAAGAAAAGGATTTGTACTTTATTTAGAAAATGGGATCCCCTGGCAGATTCAGCATGGGTTGTGATGATCTGTATTTTGGAAAACCAAATTCTGGTGACAGTACAAAAGATAGGTTGACTAGATTGAGAGAAACAAGACAGGAGGCTGTTTCTGGAATAAATACTCTGATAGCTGTAGGTACTAAGTGAGAGAAGAGGAGATCATTAGATGAGAGATGGACAGATAAGAACAAGAAGGAGATGCAGGGAGGAAGGTCACACATTAGGATTTGACCTGTTGCATTTGTGGTGCCCAAAGTGTTCCTGGTGTAGATGCTCAGGATACATTGGGAATATGGATCTGGACCTGAAGACACAGGAGAGGACTGGAGGGATAGAGCCCTCAGTGTACTAGGATGAAGGTGGAGGGATGGAGCCCTCAGTGTACTAGGATGAAGGTGGAGGACCTGAAGACATGAGTGGGGACTGGAGGGATGAAGCCCTCAGTGTACTTGGAAAAATTATCTAATCTTTCTGTGCCTTGGCTTCCTCTTCTATACATTGGGATGATAGTAGTACCTACGTGAGGGGTTGTTATGATGATTGAGTGAGTTCATGTGTGTAAAGTCTGTATGCCTCTTGCGATCTCGCATCTTGGCTTCTGCTGTAATTATTATGGTAGTTGTCGCTATTACAATACCAGCACCACTGCTGCAGTTTCTGGAACTACTATTGCAAGGAGACAGTATAGGGATTTAGAACATCGATGCTGGAGTCAAACTGCCTGGGTTTCAGTACCAATTCCATCATTTACTTGCTGGGTAGTCTTGAGCACCTTACCTTCTGTCTGTCTCCTTTTGAAAAAAATGTGGATATTAACTGCCCCTAACTTGAAGGGCTATTTTGAAGACTAAATTAGAAAATAAATGTAAAGCACTTTAGTGCCTAGCTCTTGTAATGTCAGTGAGCGTTAACTATCAATTAGTGAGGCCTGACTTGGCTCTTAGCTATTAATTTTACTGTCCTTTCCTATGTTCACTCAGTCCATGACACATAGTTTACAAATGCTTCCTGTGTGCTAAGCATGCAGAGTTACCACTATGACTTACTCTACCTTGACTCAAAACAATGTAGTTTGATTATAAAAATTCTAGAAAAGCTTCCTGATGCTCTGCATTGTCCATGTCCTTCCTGATGGATGGAATGACTTTGAGCAAACTTTGGCATGTATTTTGGGTTTTATAGATGTTCTTGGGTGGCACCATCTGCCCTGTAAACCTCCATTTGGAGGATAGGAGGTTGTGATCCTACAAATTCCTGTGCCTCCTGGCATCACTGGGTTCCTGTCCCCAACATAAAACAGATGAAAATGCCAGGCCCAGGCATGGCTCAGCTCAGAGAGGTGTCGTAACAAAGCCACAGATGAGAAAGGATGTATGGAAAGAAGGCTTCTTTAAGAATCTAAACTGCTGTTCTCCTCATAAATGTCTTAAGTCTGTTCCTAAGACTCAGACTTTATGATTAGAATAGTTTTTACTTAGATTTACTCAATGTTTTCTACCTACCATGTTTAAAGGCATTGTAAAAAAAAATCACCTGAATCAAAAATAAAGTTGTTTTTCCTTTAATTAACTCTTCTTTGCCATGTGAATAAATGTATTACCACCCAACAGGCCTACAGATGATATGCCATTTGGTTTATTATCATCAATAACTTTGGTAACATTTCAAGCCTTAAAATTTATTTGTTTAGTTGTTCTCTTTGACAGGGCAGACAGTTTAAAGAAGAATCAAGACTTGGAATTTGAAAGAAATAAAGAACGATTTGAATTTTTAAAGGTACGGGCAGAGCTTGGTTCCATTGATTGATTCTTCATATGTGTGGGGCGTGAGGGAGAGGTGAGCTGCATAAACGTGTGTCTGGCATTCACAGTGTTCCTCCCATTTCTCAACCCTAGTGGGGCTCTCAGGCCTTTCGCAACATGAGGATTATTCCACCGGGCTCAGGAATCATCCACCAGGTGAATCTGGAGTATTTGGCAAGAGTGGTCTTTGATCAGGATGGATATTACTACCCAGACAGCCTTGTGGGCACAGATTCGCACACCACCATGATTGATGGTTTGGGTGTCCTTGGTTGGGGTGAGTGCTTTTTCGGGTTCCTATTCCGTATATGCTGGTCTGTGGCATGGACTTCGATATACTTTGATCCCATTACATTCCAGCAGCATGAATTTGAGTGACCAACAAATATCGGAGAGGTATTTTTGTCTGTTTTGCTTACTGCTATATTTCCAGTACCCTGAAAAGTGTTTTGTGCCTTTTACGCAGTCAGTATTATGTTTGAAAGAATGAATTGGAACAAGGGGTTAGGGACATTTGAAATAAATGAAAACCACCTGGAGAGTTTGTTAAAAATGGATACTCCTGACCCTCACTCTCCTTTTCAGTGTGGAATCGTGGGGATTTTGATCTAGATGTTGGGAGACCACACTCTGAGAAACACTTGTTAAAAATTCTGTAGAGGGAAATAGAGGAAAGATAACCGTTCTTTATGGAAATATAACTCTACACTAGTAAAATACTGTAAGTGGGTTGACTACTTATTAATGATACTGAACTATGCCTGAGGAGTCATGAAACCATTATTACATACAGGTGTGGGTGGTATCGAAGCAGAAGCTGTGATGCTGGGCCAGCCAATCAGCATGGTGCTTCCCCAGGTGATCGGCTACAGGCTGGTGGGAAATCCCCACCCCCTGGTCACATCCACTGACATCGTGCTCACCATCACCAAGGTACCCAAGTGCTGCCTCTTCTCGGGTCTTAGAGAGTCTCAGTGACAAACTGGAAGGAAGTCCTTGATGGACTCTCTCTTGGTTTTCACGTGCTCTAGAAATGCTAGGAAACAGTACGTTGATGACTTTAAAAGAGAGGCAACAAGGCGAGAATTCTGTGGTCAAATTTCAAATCATTAGGTTCACGTCACTCTTCTGTTGCTGCATGGATCTTTTTATTTAAAAAAAAATGTTTTTGAAACTGTGAAATAGTTTAAATACGCAGAAGTTAAAATGACACTTATATGCCCACCGCATAAACTTAACAGATGGTAACATTTTGCTGTTTTTGCTTCAGAGCTGTCTCTGTATGTACATTTTTTAAAGAAGTGAAATGTAATGTTTATGGCTGAAGCCACCCTCCTCATTTCTAGAGATAATCACTATGCTGAGGTTGTACAAAATCATTTCCATGCATATGTTTATACTTCTGTACTTTTTCCATGTGGTTCTTCTTTGTATGTAAATAACAAACTCTTTCTATGAATAATTTTTGACTTTTAAAATTTCTTTCTCTGTATTTTAAGTTACATTATTGTAACGGATGTTTTTCCAAGCTGGAAAATACTAGTTTTTTTTGTTTGTTTGTTTTTTCCCTTGTTGGAAGTAATCTTTTATGATGATTTGCTTGCTTTGCAAAAAGAAGGCAGTTTCATTTTGAAAGATTATTAGAAAAGTAATTTTTTTTATTATCACAAAGTTTTTTCTGGTTGTATAGTTTGGAGGCTTGGGGTGTTTGGGATGGATACTATACTTTTGATTTAATCTTCATGGAAATCAGAATTGGATATGTTTGAATATTATAGTTTATCAGAGATGTCCACATCATTCAAGTGTAGAATAACATAGGCTTTACCCACAAAATTTGGCAGAATTCCACATAATCAGAAGAGCCTGTCTACATGGTTGTCCACAGTTCATGAAACTGATTTCATGCAGGCCCAAGCTGGTCACTGATGCTGCAGCTCTGGCTGATGGCTTGCATGGAAAAGATGTGGGAGTCAGACTGCCTGAATCTTTTGGTTACCTTATACCTGTTTTTAGGATATTCATTCATTATACACTTGGAAACAAGGCATTTGCTTACTCAGCAAGTGCAAATCGTAACTTTATTTAAGTTGAAAGAATTTATTTAATCTTTAGAAAGTTTTCTCATTTTGAAAAACTTTTCTTAATATTGTGTTTTTATATTATTTTTTCTTTTTCAAGAACTGTTTTGAAATAATTTTAGATTTATAGGCGATTTAATGTAAAGGTAATACAGAGTTCTGTTACCTTTCTCTCAGCTCCCCCAGATGGTAACATCTTATATAACCATGGTACATTTACCAGAAATAGTAGTTAACATTGGTATGCCATTTTTAACTAAACTAGAAACTCCACCAGTCTTTTTAGTAATGTCCCTTTTCTGTTCTAGGATCTACTGCAGGGTACCATGTTGTATTAGTTGATTTGCTTTTTAAGTTTTATTTTTAAAAGTAATCTATAACGTGTGCTCAGTCGTGTCTGACTCTTTGTGACCGCATGGACTGTAGCCTGTCAGGCTCCTCTGTCCATGGAATTTTCCAGGCAAAAATACTAGAGCAGGTTGCCCTTTCCTACTCCAGGGGATCTTCCCAACCCAGGGGTCCAACCTGCGTCTCCTACATTGGTAGGCAGATTCTTTACCACTGAGCCACCTGGGAAGCCCATAATCCAAAATATATTGGGCTAATTTAGTTTGTGTTGACTCACAAGGCTGGTTTATGAAAATTGCAAGGGGCTAGTTCTGCATTTTAAATGAGTTATCAGGACTTCTCTCTTGGTCCACTGGTTAAGACTCTGCCCTCCAGATGTGGGGAGCACGAGTTCAGTCCCTGATTGGGGAACTACAATCCTGCATGCTGCCTGGCATGACCATAAAGAGTAAATAAATACTGAAAAAAAATGTGGGTTATCAAATCTCAAATTCTGTTATTATCCTGTTGCTCAGCACCTCCGCCAGGTTGGGGTAGTAGGCAAGTTTGTCGAGTTCTTTGGGCCAGGAGTAGCCCAACTGTCCATTGCCGACCGAGCTACAATTGCCAACATGTGTCCAGAGTATGGGGCCACTGCCGCCTTTTTCCCAGTTGATGAAGTTAGTATCAAGTACCTGGTGCAGACAGGTAAGTGCAGAACCCTGAGAACAGAAGGTCCTTTGTATAGTTCAGAGAAAGCTGAAAATCGGGGTGCTACCTTCTGCCTCTGTCCCTCAATTAAACAGTAGAGGCATCGCCCTAAAAAGAGACGGGAAGAGATGGTGGGGAGGGGAAAGCTGCAAACTACGCCCAGAGATAAGATTGGTTTCTGTGATCTAGAGGTGGTCGCTGAACCTCTTACTGATCTGGTACTGAATTTCTAACATCTACTGAAATGAAACAAATGGTTTTAGAGAAGGCGAACCCTTTCTTAAACGGAAACCTAAGAGAAATTTCTCTCATGTGTTTTCATGGAGAGGGTGACACGGGGTGTAGTGAACACTGGAACGCAACAACAGGTCACGACAAATATGCTAATGAAGATCAGACAGTCATCTGTTACAAGATCCATGCTGACAGCTGATGACCTTGACAAGTCAGTGAAAGTGAACAGGCAGACAAAAAATGCTGATCTGATGTGGATCCAAGAATCAAGCTCTCCAGCAGTCTTAATTTACTGTCAGAGAAATGGGAGGACTGCATGTCCATTTGGGCAAACCATGCGTACTATCTCCTGCAACCAGGAGCTTTCTGAATGAAACAGCAGAGCATTTGGGGTCATATTCTTGGTGATACAGTATCATGAGTTAGGACTTTGAACTTTGGAGTTAAACTCAGCTTTGGTTCCTGGTTCTGCCATTTACAGCCTGTGTTCCATGGAAAAGTTATTTAATCTTCTTGAGCCACTATTGCCTCATCTGTACATGAGGATAATAATAATGTTTGTCTCAGAATGTCGGGATAAAGGATTAGATATTGAAATAATGCATTGAAAAAGTATAGCCCACAGCGCTGGGCACATAGCTCGTGGTCTGTGGTAGGAGATGAGGGGAAATTACTATTTTAACAGGACTAATGTAGAATGTTGAGGGTCTATGGCCAGTTGAAGGCAGATGCATAGGAGGGGCACTTTGGCAATTTGCTGAGCCTTAGGAGCCTCTTAATTAAGAACCATAATCAGGACTTCCCCAGTGGTCCAGTGATTTAAGTCTCCATGCTTCCAATGCAGGGGGCATGTTTCATCCATGGTCAGGGAACTAAGATCCTACATGCCACACAGTGCCGCCAAATAATTGGGGGGAAAAAAAAAAGAACTATAACCCAGAGAGAGGAGTACTTATAACCAAGACTAGAATCCTTTTCAGAAAACAGTCCCTTCGGTAGAACAGCAGATTGGTTCATGGTCCCTAGTAAACAGCAGCATCATTTGGAAAGTCAGACCATGAGCCTGCAGGCTGCAGTGTCAGCAGAGGGCTTGGAGTGTTTTAAGTGAAATCCCCATTATTTATGCAGTTGCTGCTAAAGGTATTAGTTTCATCAGAAAATACTGACATCTGTTGCTTGTTCTTAAAATGCCCATTAGGTCGTGACAAAGAAAAAGTAAAGCATATTAAACAGTATCTTCAGGCTGTAGGAATGTTTCGGGACTTCAGTGACTCCTCTCAAGACCCAGACTTTGCCCAGGTATGGGAACACCTCTCATTGAACACGTTTCCTCTTCCTCAAGCCTGTGGTTTTAATTGTGAAAGTTTTTCTTAGGGGGGTGTACTTGTAGGAAATTAGTCACTGCCAAGTTATCACAAAAAAACAGGGTGTTAAAGGCTGAAAAAATAAAAAAGATAAGGAATTGCAGACATAACAAAGTAACATAACTTCCCCCGTTCTTCCTGGCCATTAAGTTGAGTGTCTCCTTTTTTGATTTATTCCTCTTACTTAGACAACCCTTGGATAAGAAGTTTAGAAGGACTGGATCTATTTAAAGGCTGATAAGCTCATCAGAATTATAGATGGGAAAGAAATGAAAGTGCAAGCCAATCAACTAAGTGTGAGCCAATCAGTTCAGATTTATCCACTGCTTATCTTTACTCATTGTCTAGGGTGCAAACTAAACCCACATTTTTCTCTACAGCCAAGATCGGAGGGTAAACCAGATGTGGGACTATTATTTCCTTTCCTATTATTAATACACTGAGGGAAGGAAATACTCCATCAGACTAGGGCCCATTTCTTGGCATTGATGACTTAATGACAACATCCCCCCAAGTCATCTTAGAAAAATTACAATGGTTTATCTGTCGTTTCAGTAGGAAACACATCTCAGACTAACTTCAGCAATAGAAAGGATGTATGAGCTACGTTATAAAGAGGGCCAGGTGGAAGACCACAGCAGCCTAGTGCCCACCCTGGTCTTTCTGAGAGTGGGCAAGGCTTCTGCCTGTCTCATGCTACCAAAGTGCTCATCTGGCTCTCTGGAAATTCCCTTCAGTGTTAACAAGGGACCCTGACTTTCTTGGTTTTGAATGTGGTAGTTTGGTTTGTTAGTTTTTATTGTTGTGGTGTAAATTCTCTGGCACAGCTGTGTTTTTTTCTTTGTGGGTTTAATGCCAGTTCTATGGTTCCTTTTCTTCTGGGTGGACAGGTTGTGGAATTAGACTTGAAAACAGTAGTGCCTTGCTGCAGCGGACCCAAAAGGCCTCAGGACAAAGTTGCCGTGTCTGATATGAAAAAGGACTTTGAGAGCTGCCTGGGGGCCAAGGTAGGGAGCTGGGAGAGGTGGGTGGAGACCCTCCCCATGCCTGGCTTCTTCATGCACAGGCTTCTTTTCACACCTCTCGATGATGAATCTTCCTGAAGCCTAGTACTGAAGGCCTTTCCTCTCCAAACTGAACCTCTTGGTGCCTCCTCCCACCTTAGCTAAGAGCTGAGCAGCTTCCTTACAGCCCTCTATTGCCTATAAACACACTCAACCCTCCTTTTCATTTTTTCTAACTCTCCTTTTCCAAAGCATATCCACTCTTCACATGACTCTCACCACAGCGTTCACTCTGCTTGAACAAGCTATTCTGGCCACTAATTTTGTTCATGCCACCCTTGCCTACATGCCCTTCCTCACCAGCATGCCCCAATCTCTCAGCTCCTCCACAGCATGACCTCAGATCTCATAGCACAATGTCATCTCTCCCTCATTTGAACGTTCTGGCATCAGTCTAAACCCCTGTGATGGCGTTTCATATCCTTTAACTTCATTGTTGGTACTTTATATTATTTGCATGTCTGATTCTTTTATTAGACTCTTAAGTTTGAGGATAGGATTTATGTTGCAGTCACCTTTGTATCCCACACAGTGCCCAGCAGAGCATCTTGTACACAGCAAATTTTCAGTGAACATTTCCCAAATGAATGATTAAGATTTGTGATGGGTTTTATCCATGGGACATCAGCATTTTACCAAATGTTCAGCTGCACTGTGTTCACCTCATTGCTCATGCTTGAATCTGGCCAAAAGGGCACTTTTTCTAAATTTCCTTATGGTTAGTGTCTGTGCCCTCTGTTGCCATTAAATCTGTACTAATTTGCTCTAGTTAGACTAACTTTAAGCTAAATTTGTAGTTTTAGCATTTCAGTATTTAAAGTGGGAAGGAGGTAATTGTTAATAATTTCAAAGCAAAATAAGATTCAGAAATCATGACTCCCTTTTATAAAGATTTTAAAAGAGGAAAGGGAACTTTCATTTTTCTGTAGCATTTCAGAGTTTACGAGCTGAGATGTTTATGTTTTAAGAATTATAATTACCAAAGTGCTTCTTCTCCTTCCAAAGTGAAAACTTTTGACCATATTTTTTTTTTCTTTTTTTCTTCCTATAGCAAGGATTTAAAGGATTCCAGGTTGCTCCAGACCATCATAATGACCATAAGACATTTATCTATAATAACAGCAAGTTCACCCTTGCTCATGGTTCTGTGGTAATCGCTGCCATTACTAGCTGCACAAACACCAGTAATCCATCTGTGATGTTAGGGGCAGGTAAGTGCATCTGATGGTCATGTGGACATGTGGGTGGGAATTTCCAAGACATAACCCAAGGGCTTAATTAACTTCTATGTATGGGGCTTCCCTGGTGATTCAGAATGCAAAGAATCTACCTGCAGTACAGGAGACCCAGATTTGATCCTTGGGTTGGTAAGATCCCCTGGAGAAGGGAATGGCAACCCACTCCAGTATTCTTGCTGCAGAGTCCTCTGGACAGAGGAGCCTGGTGGGTTATAGTCCATGGGGTCACAAAGAGTCGGACATGACTGAGTGACTAACACTTTGATTCATAGTTACCTGAACCTTATCCTTCCCAGATGCACAGACTAATTGGCCTAGAAATGTTTATTCAATAAGTAGTGCCCAATACAAAATATTTAAAGTAGTATAGTCTTTAGAATTAACACAGAAAATAAGGAAAAGAGAGGAAAGAAAGATGAATTTCTGGTAAAGCCTAGAATCTTGTGTCAGATTTTAGAAAAAGGAAAAAATGTTTTCATGCCACAGATTGTTCTTCATAAAATCCCTTTTTATATGGTGGCATTTAGTCTTAGATACCTTGTCAAGTGCATCTGAATTAGCACACAGGGCACTTGGTTGATACAACTTATCTGCCTATTATGCAGTTCTGGTTATTTAATGTTTACATGCAGAGTTTCATTAATGTAAAGTCCCTTTAGTTTCCAAATTTTAAAACATCCCGAAGAGTTCCTCTTGTGTCCACACACAAATAGTTCTTTCTTTATGAAGTAGACAAATGCATAAGGAAAACTTTCTTTGTCCAAGAATTCGTCTTTTGCCCCCTAAGCTTTGGACAAACAAGTTTCCTTAAAATAAGACCCCAGCTTGTCTGTAGCTTCTTGTCTCTTAATACCCACACTCCTTATTTCTTTCCTACTTCCATGAGATGTCCTAAGGCAGAGCACCCAAGTGTCCCTGTAGTACAGTTGGATTTGCCAGAATCAAGTGACCCAGCAGCCCTTGATCTTCCACTTTAAGAAATATCTGAGAGCAAGATTTTTAACATCTAGGTGGACTGTACTCCTCACCAACTAGTAGGCAATTCGTATACTTTAAGAAGGGGCCCTGCCAATTATTTTTTATCTAAATATAATTAGAAAGATTGCTTTCCCTCCAGAAATTAAAAACTCACACTATAATATAATCATGAATTATTTATCTCTTTAAAAAACAAAAAGCACTTCTCTTTTTATGTCATTCATGTCCATGGCTCATTTTGAGCTTACTGAACAAACGTGAATGACTTTGTGCTAGTGAGCATTTGGTTTCTATCGTTTAGTCTCTCAGTCATGTTCGACTCTTTGCGACCCTATAGACCACAGCACGTCAGGCTTTGGTTTCTATTAGGCAGCAAAAATGGCAGAAAGCACCAGCAAGAGAGGGGTCCTGTCAGGCGGTGCAGGAAGTGCAGAGCAGAGTCAGTGTTTCCTGAACTGTCTGTGGCACCTGGAGCGGGCAGCCCGCAACCATGTCTGTGTTTACCATTTCACAGGCTTGTTAGCGAAGAAGGCTGTGGATGCAGGCCTGAGCGTGAAGCCTTACATCAAAACTAGCCTGTCTCCTGGCAGTGGTGTGGTCACCTACTACCTGCGGGAAAGCGGAGTCATGCCTTACCTATCTCAGCTTGGGTGAGGGAGAAGTCTCTTACACCATTGCTTTTGTTGCATTGTATTCCACAGATACCTTGCCCAGTCACCTTGAAATGGATGTAAGCTCATCTGATGGTATCTAATTGCATAGTCTTTCGTCAGTGCAGACTTAAACCCTTGCTTTCCAACAGACAGGGCCCCTGTACAGTTGTGCTGGTTGTTCATCAGACAGGGGTGTCTGTGAAGAGAGCATGGGCTGATATCAAGCCCGTGCTCCACTGTGGCACTGCCCTCCCAGGGGAGGGGGCAGCTTTTTCAGTTGCATGAAGGTGTGCTGTGGGCTAATATTGGATCTGCCACAGAGAGTCTGCCCTCTGTGTATACTTTAAGTCTGCCCTCTGTATACTTTAATTAAAAAATAATTATTTCACATGCCTAGAAATGTTGTGATTCACTGAAGTCAATTATTTGTTTCCAAATACAGTTTCTCCTAGTAACACACTATTACTAATTTAGTTGACATAGATCTTTATCATGTACCTCATAAAAGTTGGAAGTCCCTGGGAGTATATAATAAGAGTAGTGAATAAAGATATCAGATATCTGATTTTGACTTTTAAAAATTACAGATCATTTAGGTAGTCTCCTCATAATTTACTTATAAATTTAAAAAGTGAATTACTTATAAAAGCAAATTATATGGACTAGAATAGAGAGACCAGATGGAGAAGGCAATGGCAACCCACTCCAGTACTCTTGCCTGGCAAATCCCATGGACAGAGGAGCCTGGTGGGCTGCAGTCCATGGGGTCACTAGGAGTCGGACACGACTGAGTGACTTCACTTTCACTTTTCACTTTCATGCATTGGAGAAGGAAATGGCAACCCACTCCAGTGTTCTTGCCTGGAGAATCCCAGGGACAGGGGAGCCTGGTGGGCTGCCAGGCACCAGCAGGCGGGCCCACTGAGAGTCATTCTGCATCCCGTGCTTCTCTCCCGCACCAGGTTTGACGTGGTGGGCTATGGCTGCATGACCTGCATCGGCAACAGCGGGCCCTTACCGGAAGCTGTGGTAGAAGCCATCGTACAGGTAATTACAGGGCAGCCTGTGGGTCTTTCTTTTTCATATGATGTGTGATGAAGTGTTGCTAATTTTAAAGAAAGTTCAGGGAAGCATGGGGTGCGGTTAAGAGAATGGTCTTTAGAGTTGAGTTAAACTTATTAACTATATACCTTTGAGCAAGTTCATGAACCTCTTTGTGCCTCAGTTTTCACAACTGTAAACGGGAAGTGATAATAGTATATGTTTCAGAAAGCTGCGAGCATTCTGGTGATAGTGGACACAAAGGACTTAGTGTGGTGCCTGGCCGGCACATGCCCCACACATGTGAAGGAATCATTTGTTCCTGTTGTCTGCAGGCTGGTTCCAAGTCAGACAGCTGAACATAAACTCATCGGCTTGATTTTTGTCCCATAAATTCTATAGTATTGAAAAATACTGTTTGGTCCGCTTGCACTGATTTGGAATCCCTGTCAGCCAGTGTGGCTGCCTCTAACTGTCAACCTGTCATCTTCCCCACCTGTTCTCGGGCCCCTGGCTGCAGAATAACTAGGATGCTGCCTTCTGACCCACCTGGTATTCGCTCCTGAGCAGAAATCATCCAGTGCGTCTCTCTGCTGCTTTTGACCCAGCATGTCTCCCCCAGGCTCACCCTGTGGTCTCCCTCTCCGGGAAGAAGCCCAAGTGCAGGGGAAGCCTAAAGGGCTCCTTGACTTAAAGGAGGACTTCAGCAGATGGGTCTAGGAAGCCCAGGCCGTCTGTTGTCTCTGCGACCTGTTTCCCCCTTGCTTCACACAGGGGGACCTCGTAGCTGTTGGAGTACTGTCTGGGAACAGGAACTTTGAAGGGCGAGTCCACCCCAATACCCGGGCCAACTATTTAGCCTCTCCGCCCTTAGTAATAGCCTATGCGATTGCTGGGACCATCAGGATCGACTTTGAGAAAGAGCCACTAGGTAAGATCTGATTTGTGGGGTTACAGTATTTTTCCCCCCAATGAATTTGAAAACATTACTGGAAAAAAGTTATTGCTTTCCTTAATAAATAATGAAGCCTAGAACCTCCAAAGATCATAGGAGAAAGAAGGGTCTTTGCTTCCTTCCCCAGCACACAGCTAAGACATAACTGAAACAGCTAAACAAGAATTTACTAAAGGGGAAGGGGCAAACAGGGAAAGAAACACCTAGAGTAGTGGAGGTCTTGCCATTCTGGCCTCTGCTTCGGTCCCTCCCTTTCCAGTTCCTGCTTCAATCTCATGATAGCCTGGTTTTAATGTCTCTGCTGTAGGAACACGTCCAGAGTATGCAGCGTCTCAAAGCTTGGGGGACGTGATGCTTTTTTCCTTTCCCCTGGCCTCCTGGTGTGCCCTCCTCAGTCCATGCTATGCAGATTAGATAATATGAAAACGGTGCCCTGGAATTTACTTTAAGGAAATCATAGCTTTAGACGTGCAGCTGATCCTCATTACATATGTATTCCATATTTTCAAATTTGACTACTCTTTGAAGTGGATTTTCACCCCCAAAATCAGTGCTCATCACACTCCCATGGTCACTCACAGACATGCACGAGGTGGTGAAATCCCTGAGTCACTCACCGTGCCTGCTCTCAGCTGAGGTCAAGCAAGGTGACACTCTGTCTTTTTATTTCAGGTCTCATACTGCAAACAAGTGTCCTGTTTGTGCTCTGGATAGCATCATGTTTTTCATAGTTTTGTGCTTTTTTTTGGTGGTTTTACTGTTTAAAATGACCTGAGAGTAGGGCTAAAGTGCTATGGAGTATTCCTGAGCTCAGGAAGGCTATGACAGGCCTCATGTTGGGCTCCCGAGTTCAGTGTGAATACATCAACAGTATGTACACAGAAACACATGAGACAGCGTTACGTATTGATCAGTTGACAACAGTGCTGTGGATAAACACCCCTGGGAGCCTAACCTGTGTGTTTCTTGCAGGCAGTGGCTGAGTGTTTTCTAAGTGTGCGGAGAATTTACTGAACGTAACTGCCCTGAGCAATGAGACTGGGCTTACTGCCTGTGACCATGAAAATTGGATATGAGATGAAGTTCATCTCACTAATAAACATTTTCTCCCCAGGTGTCAATGCCAAGGGACAGCAAGTATTTCTGAAAGATATCTGGCCGACCAGAGATGAGATCCAGGCAGTGGAACGTCAGTACGTGATCCCTGGGATGTTTAAGGAGGTCTACCAGAAAATAGAGGTGAGGTCCCCGCCCTAGTGTCATGGGGAGGTCACTCCTCTGCGTCTTCTCTGCCAACCTTGAGGCTAGTGCCGGTGTCAACTAGACAAAGTAGCATTTCTTCAGATAACTGGGAAAGTGGGACAGTCATTTTGCTCCTACAACTCAGGCTCTTCCAGACCCCCCTCTCCCCAGATGTTCCCAGATTTGGACACATGAGCAGCAAGCTCAGGAGGCATGGACTCGGCATGGATGTGGCTCCTGGCTAGCTCTGCATGGCTCCCCTCTTCCTCTGACAGCCCGGGGTGAGCATGAGCTGTGGTTGAGGAGCTCGATATCACTATAATGTGTCACTGAGGGGCCACATGGCTGAACGCACCTCTCAGATTTATTTGCCTGCTTCAAAGAGTAATACAAATAAAAGCCACTCGCTTGGAAGGACCAAACTATCAAGCTGCTGAAATTAAAAAAAAAAAAAACTTGCTGTGCATTTTACAAACAGAGGGGGAATGTATGGGGCTCCATATCACTTTCCGAGACTCGAATGTTACCCTTTTCCCTGGTTTCTGTGTTAGGCTGACCCCAGGGCTTCTGGCTGGGGCTGGTGGCTTGAAATATGAGGGCAGACTGGGGAGCAGATTCAAATGGGAATCACACTCACACACTGTGAATCCCACAAGCTGCTCATTGGGAAATGGTTGAAGGGAGTTTGGTGGATACTGGGTTGAATGCATTTCTCCAGAGGCTGAGTTAATGACGTGGAGCAAATTCAAGCCAACTGGAACGCATACTGGCCGACACTTACTATCTAATGTTCCTGTGACCAGAAGTCTACCTCCCCAAATCTTCAGAGCATCAATAATTTCTCCTCGGGTACAACCTGGATTGTTATTTCATAAATTATATGGTTAGTTACCTGTTGCTCTGCAACACATTACTCCTAAACTTAGTGAATTAAAACAGCAAACATTTTTTATCTGTTTCTGTGGGTCAGAAGTGGAGGTGCGGCTTAACAGGGAGTGTCTGCCTTCACAAGGCTTCATTCCAGGTGACGTCTGAGGCTGTGGCCTCACCTGATGATTCGACTGGGGAGGGGCCAGTTCTTAGACCGCTCGTGTGGTCACTGGCAGGATACAGGACCTCGCATGCTGTGGGTGAAGGCCTCAGCTTCTCACTGACTGTCAGCGAGAGGCCCCCTCAGGGCCTTACTGGTGGGTCTCTTCACAGCATGGTGACTGGCTTCCAGCAGAGCCAGCAAGAGCAAGTAAGAGGTTGAAGAGACAGAAGGCAGTCTCTGTAACCTAATCCTGGAAATGAGTCACTAGGCTCAGCCCTCACTCAGCAGGAAGGGTTCATTTACAGGTAGGGTTCCCAGGAGGCAGGTCCATGGGGTCATTTTAGAGATGGCCTGTCACAGGGTATGTGTATTTTTAAATTACTTAGCATGGTGTTATCTTTGTATAGACATGTTGTGTGACCATTTAGACTAAGAATTGGTCTAACTATACTCTTAGCTTGAATATTATGTTCACATGTTAAGTCTTCCTCAGGATGAACTGTGGTTAGATCTGCCTCTCCTTTTTTTCTTTCTCCCCAAGACTGTGAATGAGAGCTGGAATGCCTTAGCAGCCCCGTCAGATAAGCTATATTGCTGGAATCCCAAATCTACATACATTAAATCACCACCATTCTTTGAAGACCTGGTAGGATTTTTTTTTTTTTTTTTTAACAAAATGAGTTCTTCAAAAAGTTTCTTGGTTTGTAAAATCTACTTGATTAACCAGTACCCTCGCTTTGACTACCTACTTTGTTGAAACCTTTACAAACCTGAGCAGATAACACTGAGGAGAGCTTGAGGAAGCTGGGTTATTTGGCTGGAGTGGGCCTGTGGTTTGTCTGTCTAGGGCTTCCACGTGGTTGTGCAGAGACCCCTGGAGATCAAGTGTCACTGGGATAGAGACTCAGTAACGTCTGAGGGGGACTGTCCCGGAGAACAGGCTCCAGGACCTGCCGTACTTCAGCCTTACACCCTTACAAACAAGGGACGTCTTCTCTGAAACTGATGATCAGGAGTCTGTGCTCTCCCAGTGGGAGGAGGGGATGAGAGGATGTGAGTAGAAGGCAGGACTCCTGCCGTACCCAGCATTTGGGACCTTCTCTGGATGTGGAGGAAGAATGTCATTTGCAGCATCATCCCTTTTGTTTTTGAGGGGATAGTGCCAATACTTCACCTCCTTCAAGGATGAGATATGAATATTTTGCATAAATTCACTTGCTTTACTAAACACCCCGATAAACCCAATAAAACTAGAATTCTCTATGTGTTGATGTGGGGCTATCATCAGGGTCAGATCCGTGGACCACTACTGTTGAGGCTCCCCTGGTGATGCGTTGGAGAAAAGCCAGGCAAACACTGACTTCCTGTGTTCTTTGCTAGACTTTGGATCTTCAGCCCCCTAAGTCTATTGTGGATGCCTATGTGCTATTAAACTTGGGAGATTCAGTAACAACAGACCACATCTCTCCAGCTGGAAACATCGCAAGAAACAGCCCTGCTGCTCGCTACTTAACTAACAGAGGGTAAGTAATGGGGTGGGGGGAGGCCTGAAGACAAAAGGGACAGCATGAGGTCGTTAGTCCTCTTTTCATGAGGTCTGTTTGGAGGCAGACTCCAGTTTTTCACTGAACCCTGGAGCCTGAAAACCAATCACTGTGTTTGTAGCTTTGAAGCTACTAGAGAATCCACCAGCACATGAACCTCAGCACATGGAGACCTTCTTTTTGAGCAAGTCTACTTATTAGACTCAGCTATCATCCCTGCCACCAGCTTGGCTGATCATTTATGTACAAGGCTCTTCCCCTGTGTGGTCTGGTTATACTTGAAGCACTTGGCAGGGGTTTAACCAGAAATGCATTTACATTTCCTGGTTGAGAGACATATGTTGTGTTTTAGTTTACTGTTTATTTTGGCTGCGCTGGGTCTTTGTTGCAGCCCATGGACTCTCTAGTTGTGGCGTGTGGGCTCTGGAGCGCACAGGCTCAGTAGTTGTGGCGTGTGGGCTTGGTTGCAGTACGTAGGATCTTAGTTCCCTGACTGGGGATTGAACCCAGGACCCCAGCATTGAAAGCACAGAGTCTTATCCACTGGACCACCAAGGAAGTCCCAAGAGACATGTTCTTTACAGAGAACAGCTTTGAGGATTTGCAATTTACACATCCATTCAGCAATCCTTCAGTCATATACCTATTTTAACAGGTATTACACTCATATTGACTTCCCTAGTGGCTCAGACAGTAAAGCGTCTGTCTACAATGCAGGAGACCCGGGTTCAATCCCTGGGTTGGGAAGATCCCCTGGAGAAGGAAATGGCAATCTACTCCAGTACTCTTGCCTGGAAAATCCCATGGACAGAGGAGCCTGGTAAGCTACAGTCCATGGGGTCGCAAAGAGTCAGACATGACTGAGCAACTTCACTTTCACTTTCACACTAATATTATATACTGCTATTTAACAAACCCTGAGTCAAGAAGATCCCCTGGAGAAGGACATGGCAACGCACTCCAGTATTCTTGCCCGGAGAGTCCCCATGGACAGAGGAGCCTGGCAGGCTATAGTCCACGGGTCGTGAAGAGTCAGACACTAAACCACCACCACAGTGCACCAATATCAGTCAGTGTCCCTCCCAGATCTGACTCCTTGAGATTCGTCTGGGGAGATGAACATTCCTGGCCCTATCCCCACTTGCTGAGTCACCTTCTTCAGAGTCAGGGCCCAGACCCAATATGAGAAACAGAATTGAAGCTTTTTTTCCTTTTTTCCCAGTGGGAGAGGACAGCTACCTTGCCCCTCCTCTCACTTGCTGGGCGAGTAACCCATTCTCTTCACAACTTTCCCCTTCTCTCACGCGCATTCAGTCTCTGCCTTTTCCTAGTGCATCCCATGGGACAGTCTGTTCATTCAGACCGAGATATGCGTGTTGTGAGTTTAAGAAGACAGCCCAGATCTAACGGAGGTGAACGCACAGTGGTCTGTGTCGAGATTTTTCTTTAACTTGGGGCAACTACTTTTTTAAATGCATGGCAACTGCCCATACACAGATAGCGGGTTGGTCAAAAAGTTCACTCAGGGCTGTCTACTGTTAAGATGGTATGGAAAAAGCCAAACAAACTTTTTGGCCAACGTCATACATACGAGATTTTAACATTTATTTGTTTTATTGTTTGGCTGGGCCGGGTCTTAGTTGCAGCACGTGGGATCTAGTGCCCCAGCAGGGATGGGACCCGGGTGCACTGCACTGGGGATCTAGGGCCCCAGCAGGGATGGGACCCGGGTGCACTGCACTGGGGATCTAGGGCCCCGAGCAGGGATGGGACCCGGGCGCACTGCACTGGGGATCTAGGGCCCCGAGCAGGGATGGGACCCGGGCGCACTGCACTGGAAGCCTGGTGTCTTAGCCCCTGGGCCGCCTAAGGGAAGTCCTCATGTTATGAGCTTTTATTTATTTATTTATTTTTTAACAATGTTAAGCATCTTTTCATGTACATATTGGCCATCTGTATGTTTTCTTTTTTTTTTAACAAATGTATTTATTTTAATTAGAGGCTCATTACTTTACAATATTGTATTGGTTTTGCCATACATCAACATGAAACCGCCACGTGTGTACACGTGTTTCCAATCCTGAACCCCCTTCCCACTTCCCTCCCCATACCATCCCTATTATGAGCTTTTAAAGGGATGATTCTGTCTTGAGTGGGAGATGCAAGTCCATCAGCAAATAGAAAAGGGCAGATGTTCAAGGTGGGTCGGTGATTCCTACTCTTCCCCTCACCCACACTGCTTGGGACACGCTGCCCACCACCTTGTTCCCTGAATGTTCAGACAAGGCCAAGTACCCCTCTGCCTGAGAGCCTTCGGGTGAGCTCACCTTTTTCTCCTCTTGGATGCTTTTCCCCAAGATACCCTCTTAACAAACTCCCACGCCAAGTTCAAGTCTTCCTCCATAAGGTCATGCCCACCATACTCTTTCTTGCCCTGGCCTACTTTTTCTTAGGTATTAACCACAATCTAGTAACACTTGTGTAGGGTGCTCTTTTAAAAAAACGTCTCTGTCTCTACCTTCTAGGATGTAAGCCCTGCAAAAGCAGGGATTTGCTGTATCCCAGGCACCTGACGGCTCCTGGCATGCAGTTGGTGCTCAGTGAAAAGTTGTTGAATGAATGAATGGGAAAGGCTTCTAAGGACAGAGAAACTAGAGAAACAGAGTTGAGGCTGGAAGAAGAAAACTAGGAAGAGAGAAGTAACCAACACCTTTTTTGATTGGTGGTTATTGATAGTCTTTAGAGAATAGCATGAAACGAAATATACCTTTCCCGAAAAATACATATCCACATTTGGACATAATTTCAGGGGTTCATAGACACACTTACCTACTCCTGAAGCCCATGCGTAGATTCTCAGTCTTCAGAATTGAGCTAACGAATAAATCATCAAGACACATGGCTTCTAGCATTTTAAGAAACAGCCCAGTGAACTGGTCACTGTTCATTGTTAAGATGTTGTTCCTGACATCTCAAAACATCCTTTCGTTCGGACCCACAGACCAGACTTTTCTTTGATTTTAGGACCAGCCGTTCTTGTTCTGCTCCTTCGTCCCTGCCCTGCTTTTGATCTTACAACAATACTAAGTCATGTTGCCAGTTACGTGTTTTTTAATTGCATTGAGTTCCTGGACAAATTTGAACTTACTTCTGTTTAATTTATAGAATGTATTTTATGTGTCCCCCACTCTTGGCTCCACCAAACTGACCTACCCGGAGTATTCCCTTTGCTTCCTTTTTTTTTCCTACCCATTTTTAACATTTTACTTTTAATGAAACTTTATAGGCTACCTTACTGAATAAATAAAATACTCTTATTAAAGTTCCTCCCGCTTGCTCTACCCAGACTTATAAGACTGTAGGTTGCTGCTGGGAGGCTATAGGTTCACCATCGCACCTGCTGCCTCTCATCGTGCCCTCGGTCGAAGCTATGGTTTGAAACAGTGTTTCCACCTTGGAGAACAAGACTTGGTAGACTTACAGAAACACCTAGGTTTGTGATTTTTACCCCCTTTCATGGTGTAAGCCAGGTTTCATCTCTCAGTTCCCTAAACCAGCTTCTCTCCTGCTTTCGTTATCAGCCTGACTCCTCGAGAATTCAACTCCTACGGCTCCCGCCGAGGGAATGATGCCATCATGGCGCGGGGGACATTTGCCAACATCCGCTTATTAAACAAATTCTTGAACAAGCAGGCACCGCAGACTATCCACCTGCCTTCTGGTGAAATTGTGAGTATGATGTCTGTGCTCCCGCTAGAGCCAGCATTTCTCGGGCTCTGGGCGCTTCAGTGCTTGCACTGCCACTTCCCCTTGGGTCTTATTTTTTCCCACACCTCATCCTACCTCCTGCTTTACATAACCCCTCTTGCCAAGCGTCCCATATATGTAGAGTTCATCCCTAAAGAAGAGTCCCTTTAAACTGAGAGGCCTTTTCCTACTTAGAGATTTCTGCTTCATGCTTTAACTAAATCTAGTTTCTTAAGGGTTGAGCTTAAAAAGCCTCCGATTGAGGTTTCATCAGTTCAGAATACTTGAAGGGGAAATTCCAGGTTAAGGTGGAGGATATTTCCTAAGAAGTGCTGTTTTATGACTTCAGTAACATTTAATCAATCATACCTTAGGGAAGGAAGGATACAGAGGACTGTGCAGGCCTGCTTGGGTCCCAGTAGGAACCCCGTGGAGTTGGTTTATTAGAGCTGGAATTGTCTGTTCACAGAGGGCAGGCATGGGGAGAGGTGGGAAAGCCTGCCCTTGGAGTCAGACAAGCCTGGGTTCAAGTCCCAGCTCCACCTCAGACCAGCAGTGGAGCCTTCTTCAGCAATCTGTCTACCTCTCTGAGCTTCACTTTTCTTACTTGCAAAGTAAAATAATATCTGGTTTTTAAGGTTCTGAGGCTTAACCCTGGGTGGCATGCATGCTTCAGTCACTTAGTCAACTCTGCAACCCCATGGACTATAGCCTGCCAGGCTGCTCTGTCCATGGGAATTCCCAGGCAAGAATCCTGGAATGGGTTACCATTTCCTACTCCAGGGCACCTTCCCAACCCAGGGGTCAAACCCACATCTCTTGTGCCTCCTGCCTTGGCAGGCGGGTTCTTTACCAGTGCGCCACCTGGGAAGCCCATCCCGCACAGAGCAAGTGCCCAGGACGTGTTTGTTCAGGGCCCAGCAGGGACAACAGACGAGTAAGTGAAAAGGATACAAACGCGTGGTGAAGTCCCCAGGAGACCAAGGAGGGACTTGCAGTTAATAGACTTTGAGGGCCTCCAGGATGCCAGCTGTCATGGTGGGATCCCTCATTGACAGCCCTACCGTGCACAGAACTCCTAGTCAGATGGTTAGTGCCTCAGCTTAAATAAGGAGACAGCATCAGAGATGAAGAGACATTGGAGTCAGGCCTTGAACTTGAAAGACAGACCTAGACAAGAAACAGAGGAATAAAGAGAAAAACAGATAATGCACAGAGTAGAAGAAAACTAAGAAAAACAATTATTTCGTCAGAGTGATAAGGGATGATTTTCTGTTGGTATAATCAGAAGACAAGAAGGAGCTCTTTAAAAAAAAAAAAGTCCCTAAAAAATTTCACAGGAAAAGTTGACTAGTTGAGAAAATCTTCCAGAAGGTAGAAAGACAAAGGGGAAATTAGGAAATGTAAGAAAAATCAAAGCCTGAACCGAGGAGGACCAGCATCTGACTGAATAAAGATGCTAAAGAGAACAGATAGAATCTGAGAGGAAATTGTTAAGAGTTAACACAAGAAATTCTTCAAGTGCAAAATCTGAGATTCCAGATCAAAAGGTCCACTGACCACACCCAGCCACATGATTAATACTCACTCCAGGTCACATCACTGTGAAATTAAGAACAGCAGAGGTAAGGAGAAGATCTAGAAACTTCGGAGAGGGGGAAAAAAGCTTACGTGCACTCTTCTGGGGATCAGACGCACTCAGGGCAACCCAGGGACTTAGACTGAGGAAAATTGTTGGCACTCTAAAGTCTGTATCCCTCATACGACCAGCCAAGTGAGGGTAAAGTAACAACACAATCAGATATTCAAAAGCTTTAAAAATAATCTGTCAGCCCCAGTCTCAGAAAGCTACTTGGTAATTGTGTTCCACCAAAACGAGAGAATAAACCAAATATAGGGGAAGATGTAGGATCCAGGAAAAGGAAATGCAGGGAATCACCAGGATGCCGGGGAAGGAAGTCTCCTCTGTCACATAAACACGCCTCAGAGAGTCAGCGCTCCACACAGGAATGAGGGCGTAGGGAGTGACACCACGTGAAAAAGACTTTTAAAGTAAATTGCCTGACAGATGTGAATGTCTCCAGAAAAGACTTATGTCGATACTTTAGGTAGTATATTCGTTAGTTAATTGGTAGGGACACAGAAACAGGTGAACACCTGTGCACACACACATACAAATTTATTATTTCCAGTGGGAAAAAAATTTTTTCAATTGCCAAGAAAAGGAAATCTGAGTCCATTATGTGGCTCAGCTGTAAATAGCATGTACGTCATCAAAACATATGGCCAAAAAAAAAAAAAGACAGTGATATTAGAAGGCCCTGGAGAGGAGAGGTTGGGAGGGGGAGGGCCCTACAAGAGAGGTAGTTGAAAGAACTAAATCCTCTAAGTAGGAATTTAATGGATAATAAAAAAAAGGAGAAATGAACTGACTGATTATATACTTAGGGATCCAGAGGTGAGATATCAGAAGAAACCACTAACTTGATGCTTTCTTTAGAAGAGAGGGAGAGTGCAGGGAGCCGATGCTTTATAAGCTGCTTGCTACTCTCAGTTTGACGCACACAAGAGAAAAGCCAGGAGCCCGGAATTCAAACCTGCCAAGTCCACACAGCTGGGTTCCACAACCCAGCCGCTCTGCCTTGGGCTTGTCAGCTCTGTGGTAGTTTTGAAAGCACTTTAAGACACACACTCCCACATTCTTAATATCCAAACTAGTAATAGATACCTCTGAAAATATCGGGTAGGTTGTTTCTTTCCTGGTCTTTGAAAGCATCCAGGCTTTTTGGTTAGACAGAGCAGGCTTTTACTCTGTTTTTTGTGTTTTTTTCCAACTGTTTCTATATTTGTGAGTTCTGTTCATCTGAAGACAGACAGAACCCTACTTAGATTTAGGCAGTGCCGTGTGACATTAACCACAGTCTCCATCCTTTTACCACAATAGTAATTTGTGAAAGCCTACTTGAGAGTTTGATTATATACCTTTCTAGAGCTCCTTTCAAATCAAACACTCCTTTGGACTCTTTGGAGGGGTCTTATTTTCTGACTTAAGTAGTGACAAAAAAAAAATTTCATTACTCACCATCAATGATATCACCTGTCTTTGTGAAGCCTCAGCTCAGCAGAATGTTCAGAGTTCCTATGAGAAACAAACAAATCTGTTTGTTAAAGCTGTTTCTCATACATACTAAGAGATTCCTTATCCCTTTCTTGTCCTTTATTGATTGGTGCTTCATCAGTGTTTCTACTATCGTTTCCTTGACCTCCACGTAGGAGGGTGATGAATAAAAGTCTGCATTTTTGTAATTTCCAAACACGTGACCTTTTTTTGTGTTTGGCCACCCTTCACAGCTGACCATCACCAAGTCTCTGGTACAGAATCAAAACCCAGATTTAGGTGGGATTATCTGCTTTTGCTTTAAAATATTTTAATCAATAGAAGAGTTAAAAAAAAAAAACTGATCTAATTTCCTTTTTCCCCCTGATGCCCTAGGATTTGAATGTTTTTCTAAAATTAGGACAATAAGGCATTTCACTTAAGAGTATAAAATTCAATTTGACAGAGGTAAGTATTAATAGATGGCATTAACTGGAAATTTGTAGACCAGGCAATTGATTGGTTGAGTTTGCCATTGAATTTACAGTGGCTTGGCCGACTGCAGACACTCCTGCATGTCCTCCCAGGACTCACTGGCCTCTGTCTACACGCTGTGCCTTTACTCTGTCGGTAAAACCTTCCTCCTCTCCTCCTCAGCTTGATGTGTTCGACGCCGCTGAGCGGTACCAGCAGGCGGGCCTCCCCCTCATCGTCCTGGCCGGCAAAGAGTACGGCTCGGGCAGCTCCCGAGACTGGGCCGCCAAGGGCCCTTTCCTCCTGGTGAGTAGGACATAGAGACAGCCCTGCAGGCAGCTGCTCCCCTAAACCAGAAGGGAAGCTGGGAGCGAGGCTTTACTTTCCAAGAAGATGCTGTGGGAGAGCAAAGCAAGCTCGGGGAGGCGTGGACTGTTTTCTCGCCTCTCGCTTGGTAGATCGGGGCTTCCCTCACTGAGTGAAGTAGAGTCACCCGGTTCCCCACCATCGAATGTTGCTACCCTGGGAGCCATGGATCAACTGTCTGTACAACAGTTGAGGGGAGGATCTTGAAGTCTATGAAATTACATCCAGAAGTGTGGAATGTATGTCTTTTTTTTTTTAATGGGGAAAGTTTCATGGTTTTCATAATGCTCTCAGGTTAGCACCTGAAGCTTATCTAAGGCCCTTGTCCCAGGTCAGTGTGAGGAGTAAGCTGTGGCTACTGCCTTGTCTGTTAGGTTCACAGAAGGGAAAACATCAGGAGCCTGAAAGTGAAAGTCTCTCAGTTGTGTCTGACTCTTTGCAACCCTATGAACTATACAGTCCATGGCATTTCTCCAGGCCAGAATGCTGGAGTGGGTAGCCGTTTCCTTCTCCAGGGGATCTTCCCAACCCAGGGATCGAACCCAGGTCTCCCACATTGCAGGTGGATTCTTTACCAGCTGAGCCACAAGGGAAGCCCAGGAGCCTGAGCTTTGAATAAACTCAGGGAATGCACTTTTTACAGCTGCTTTTCACTGCCAGTGAATGGTCTGCGTACGGGCTCAGTTAGAAAAGGAAGCCCTCTCTGTGTGTAGACAGCTCCTCAGAACCTTCAGCCGTTTCAGGGCTTGACCCGTAAGCTGTCCCTGTGGGAGGGGGCCCCACAGGAGTTTTTACCTCTGGCCCCTTTGCTGGCCATGAAAGCAGGGCCACTCCTAGGGCCTGGCTTCAGTCCTCAGTGGGGGGCAGAATAGCTTAGCTGATATCCGTTCAAATAACAATGGCTTGAGCAAATCACTGCACTTGGCAAACGCTAGGTCAGTTGATATCCACAAGTGCAGTAAAAAATACATGGCTGTCTTGCAGACAGCCCTCCAGATGCCCAGGTCTTATCAACACTCGCCCCACTTTTTTTAAGTCCATCAGTTTGCAGTGGATACGGGGTGTGGAGAAAAGATATGTTATTAGTTGGTAATTTGTCGAAGGCCTGCTTTTTCTAGAAAATGCTGAAAAGAACCTAAGAAATTACAAAAGGAAGGATTTTAGGAAGGGAGTCAGGCACTGGCAACAGCAGTGAGAGCAGGAGCAGTCTGGGGCTGGGCGGGAGACAGTAAGGTCTGGATAGACGAGTCCTGGCACAGGGGGGCTCTTGAGTCTGGTGGGGCTGCACCAGCCACAGGGCCAAAGAAAGAGCCTGGCGATGGCGAGAGAGGCATCAGTAGTCTCACAGAGGGAGGCTCTTAGAGAGACCTCACAGTGGTCTCACAGAGGGAGGCTCTTACACATCTGAAGCATGGGGGTGGGGCGCAGCTGACTGCAGGCAGGACACACTTCTACCCCTGGGAGCAGGAGGCAGCTCCTCCCATTTATTAGAGCAGGGATTGACATCAGGTTGGCTGTCAGTTACCAGGGAAACCAGAGCTGGGCCATGTCCCTCATAGCCCCTCAAGTAACAGCCATCAGAGGATAAGTGTTTCCCTTTAATGAACTAACAGGTGGGGCCGTCCTGGCTTAAGGGGCAGAGGGCAAGCACGCAGGTGAGTAGGGCGGAGGCGAAGCCCGACCAGGAGAGCAGCGGGTATACAAAGAACAAGGGAACAGCCCTCTTTTAGGGTCCTGACTCTGCAAGTGTCAGCTTCTCTACAGAACTGCCCTGAGTTCTGTCTGCCCAGACAGCCGTGCACACTTCCTTCTGTAGCTGGCCAGCCTCAGCCACATTGTCCGCAGGCAGAGAGGGCCGGGCAGTGTGACCTGCAGCCCCACACAGCCCTCCTCACAGAGCTTGGGGCGTGAATAACCTGTCTTTACAACCATTGCCCCTTCCCCCCAAATGAATACACAGTACATATGTACATAAATCTATACAAAATACCTACTGTCATAAAGAATCTACTCTTTTAAATCTGTACTTTTAAACTTGGAAACACTTTGTGATTTAAAAAATACCTATGCCCAGATCTCATTCCCAGACATTCTGGTTTGGTTGGTAAGGTGAAAGGCCTGGACGTCTGGATTTTAAAAGCCTCCCCTGGTGATTGTAATATCAGCAGAGTTTTAGAACACCTCTGTCTAGCCATGGTTCTCCAGACTTAAAAGAATCCCATCTTCTCCCACCCATGCTTCCTGTAAGAGATTCTGATACAGTAGATCAGGGGTAGTAAGTACCCAAGAATCTACATTTTTTAACAAGCTTCCTGAGTGACCCTGATTCAGGGGATCTGAAAGGATGTTGAGAGCTTTTACGGGTATCTTAATATTATATTACAGTTAACTAATATTTGAGATTTGGGTATTTAGTTAATCAGGTATCCTGGTTTACTGATCATTGCTGTATATTGTCACTTATATGTTATCAATAAAATGTACTTCATAGGAAGCTTTATATCAAGATTATATTCAGTGCAATTTGATCCTTGAAACAGGAGGTATAAAAGCGGCACACAGCAGGTGATCAATTTCTTTCTCTGTAGTATGTTCTGAAAGTTGTGTTTTGATTAAATCTTCTGTGTCTGCTAATACAGCCTACAATAATACCGAAATTCAAGGGGGGAAATGAATTTTCTTTGTGTTTCTTTGTAGTGTGGTTTCCAGACACAATGGGAGTTTGTATCACAAACTAAGTGTGTGGTTAGACTTTGTGGGTTCAAATATCTGACAGACCACTGACTCCCAGGGTGCGGGGCACGGTACCAGTGTCTCCATCCAGGGTTGGTGGAGGTAGAAGCAGAGAGTTCATTTCATTGCCTACATGCTGCTTATCCAGTGGAGGCAGTTGGTCAGCTACGGTGCTATTTATAATGACAACATTTTATGTAAAGGATTAATTGGTACTTAAGAAGAATTTAGGCAGGAGAAGAGTTTTGACTTAAGAACCCTTTTGTAAGGTGTCTGTGTATCTAAAGAAAAACTGTGTCCGAACTACTTACTCTCTTGGTTTCTCAGGGAATCAGAGCTGTCCTAGCAGAGAGTTACGAGCGCATTCACCGAAGTAACTTGGTCGGGATGGGGGTGATCCCTCTCGAGTACCTCCCTGGGGAGAATGCAGACACCCTGGGACTCACTGGGCGTGAACGATACACTATTAGCATTCCAGAAACCCTGAAACCACGAATGAAAGTCCAGATCAAGGTAAGTCAGTGCCTTTCCAGGCCAGGTCCAGCTAAAAGGGGCCCCGTGTTTGTCATCAGTCTTTTTTTGTTTGTTTGTTTTAATCTGGTCACACTGCAGGTCATGCAGGATCTTAGTTCCCCACCCAGGGATTGAACTCATGTCTCCTGCATTGGGAGAATAGTGATGAAAAGCTCAGGGACAGGGCGTTTAAAACACCTTTTTATGATAAAAATGTGAACAGACACACTCACCCCATTCCTGCACCTCACCTCGCCCTGGCTTTGATTAGCACTGAGGTGAAAACGACAGATCAGCCCTGGGTAAGCCGAGGATGAAGTGCGCCACCGTGGTCCCAGGGTGATCTAGCCGCCCAGGCAGACTGAGCTGCTGAGCCGTGTCCCAGGGCGAGCCTCTGGGCCAGCGCCTAGGGGACAACCTTAGTGAAGTGCCTGCTGGCTGCCAACACTTCCTTCCTTGGGCCGTCCCTGGTGAAGGCTTCGAAAATATTCCGAATCGCTAGTAATTGCTGCCCCAAGAGGCTGTTTCTAATTCTCCAGTGTCTCTCACTTGCATCACAGATGCTCTGCAGGGCTTTACCTTGTAGATCAGTACCTGGGGCATCTTGTTAAGTAAAACACAGCTTACTGCTCAGCGGGTCTGGGCTGGAGCCGGCGGGCACCTGCTCTGGGTGCTGGGTGCTGCCAGGGCATGGACTGCACTTGGAGGGGCAGTCTGAGGGCTGGCTCGTCTCCTCCCTCAGCAATTCTCTGCTTATCCATCCTCCCAGCTGGATACCGGGAAGACCTTCCAGGCTGTCATGAGGTTTGACACCGACGTGGAGCTCACTTATTTCCATAACGGGGGCATCCTCAACTACATGATCCGCAAGATGACCAAGTAGGCCCTGGTGTCCCAGCTGCCCGGTGGCAGGAGGAAGCACAGCGTCCGCAGCCCGCAGGCCCTGGGTTGGCAGCGTCCCCGCCCCAGCCTCCTCCCCCGACCCTCCCCTCCACGCAGGGGTGCTGCCTGCCCAGGGCGCCCTGAGGCTCCAGTGTGGATCCTGTGCACACAGAATCAGCAGTTTCTACATGCTCTATTTTTGTTAATCTTTTTATCTTGTTGTAGAATTGGGGAGCTTAGAATGGTGGGACTGTCACTTGTGCCAAGAAGGGAGAGTTGAGCCCTTTAAGGTCACTGATCACTGAATGTTGATTTTTCACTCTTAGCCTCTAATGTTCAGGTGAACACACGTCCGTCTCCTGCCCAGTTTCTGGCTCCTCTCTGTTACCCTCTGCTCAGTGAAACCTTCCCCTGGAGAGTCCTTCGCCTCTGTGTGCGCCACCAGTGTTAGCTGACAAGGCAGAGGGGAACGTGTTCGCACGTGGTGACTAGTCCCTGCACCCCGCCCTTTCCTCCAGTGAGTGACCCAGGCACCTCATGAACAGCTCAGACACTGAAGTTTTTGCTTGTGTACCTTTTGACAGATCCACACTGAAGAAATACGGAGATTTCTTTCAGTAGTTTCATAAAGTTTCCCTAGAAAACTTTTCATATATCAGGAGGAGAACTTTGGAGGTGGTTTTGGTGGAGAGAGATGCAGAACATTTCTAATTTGAATAAGATTAAATCTATTTTCAAGGAAAACTTTTTGACTTTGGTATTGAATTCTGCTGCGTGCGTGGCCCTCATTTTGTGGTATTTAGAGCAGAGCAAATTTCAGACTGCAGGTTCCTGAAGTCCGAATGATCTTCGAGTTTTGTTTGTTTTCCAAAAATATATTTATTTGTCTGTGCCAGGTCTTAGTTTTAACATGAGAACAATTAGCTGTGGCACGGGGGATCTAGTTCCCTGACCAGGAATTGAACCCAGGCACCCTGCACTGGGAGCACGGAGTCTTCAGCCACTGGATCACCAGGTAAGTCTCTCGAGCTCTTTTTTGTAACCACATCAGTAATATGCAGGTCAAATGGCTGTGTTGAACCTCATTTACAAGCACACAAGAAGGTAGCAATAGCCTGGGAGCAGTGACAGTGTAGCTTGGTGAACAGACTATAATAGTTTTTAATCTTCAGCTGGGTTATCTGCTCATTTTCATCACTGAAGTCATTTCAGGCACGTGTCGTAGTCTACTCCAGCTGCCATGATGAAATGTCATAGACTGAGTGGCTCAAACATCAGAAATTTATTTTCTCACAGTTCTGGAGGATAGATGTCCAAGATTGAGGTTCCAGCGAATTCATTTTCTGGTGAGAGCTCTCTTCCTGGCTTGCAGCCAGCCACCTCTCCCTGTGTCCTCGAGTGGCCTTCCCTCAGTGCATGCGCAGATAAAGGATGAAAGGACAAGCTCTCTGGGGTCTCTTCTTACAAGGGCCCGGCCCTCGTGACCTTTATTTAAACTTAGCCTAGAGGCCACATCTCCACAGAATCACAGTGGGGGGTGGACTTCAATATACGAATTTGGGGTGGAGGGGGGGCACGTTCAGTCCATAACAGGGCACCCTATACCTTACAAATTAATCTCCCTCTAATGAATTTTAAGTCTCAGCTTTCAGCACTCAGGGTCTGTGGGCTGGTCAGCAGAACTTGGGCCTGTGTGCTCGCTCAGTCGTGTCTGACTCTGCAGCTCCATGGTCTGCAGCCCACCAGGGTCCTCTGTCCATGGGATTCTCCAGGCAAGAATACCAGAGTGGGTTGCCATTTCCTCCTCCAGGGGATCTTCTTGACCCAGGGATCGAATGTCTTGTTTCTCTCCTGCACTGGCAGACGGAATCTTTACCACTAGCTCCAGAACACCCAGGATCAAATCCTACCCCCAGCTCTCCCCACAAATAATGGAAAAGGCAGGTTCCTGAGCATCCTTGCCTCTGAGATCCTGGGGTCTAGCTTCTGTTCATAAATAAAAATCACAAACAGAATCCTGATGTACAATAAAATCCTGTGACCCACATATTAAAATCAGTCCTAGCATAAAAACACTAAGGGCTGAAAAAACACATCCACCCCTCAGGCCTCCATTGCCGAGCCTGGGAGCAGCCTGACTTCCCACCCTCAGTGCTTATTCTTACAGCTATGACTTCTGGAATGAGGTCCCTTCACCTCTGAATTTCCCTCCTCTCCCTTCCAAACACCCTCTATCGTGTTCATTAATAAAGTGTCTTGGGCCAGTGTCCCATCCTTGCTCTCAACCAGGCTGCACAAATAAACCCCTTTCACCTGGTTTCTCAAGAAGGCACTGGGCACTTACTTTGCAGGTGAGAAGCGTGCTGGGCCCAGCCCCTTCTTCCTGTCTATGGGGTTCCCATCTCCTTGGTTCCTACTGTTTTCTAAATTCGTATCTGCCTAATCCCTCCTAGAGAAACAAGTGCCCCTGGCGCACAGTGAGTTCATTGACGAATTTCTCTTGCAGTGAGTAAGCACATGTGTCTTTGGCTATGGAACAGCTCATGTAGGTGGAAAGTGATCTAGGAGAAGGATATATTAGACAGGACTCTTGGTTACAGTGTTAGAAGCATAATTCAAACAAAAAAAAATTGGCTCAAGAACCAAGGTGGCCATTGCCACAGGGGTGATTGGATCTAGCGACTCAGACTCACTCCTAATTCATTTCCATTTGTGATGGCCTCACTCTGGGCCAGTCCGTGTGCTGGGGGATATGGCCACTGGCTCTGGGATAACAGTTAATAGTTTGTTATCTTAGATCCCAGTGTACCCTAGGCTAAAAATATTGGGAGTTTCCTAGTCACCTAAATGAAGCACCTTATTTTGGGCACAGCTGGCCTTTCAGGGTTGAGTTAGGACAGTGTGGCGGAGCCATGAGAGCTGCTTCTGAAAAACAGGAACCCAAGCTCCATGGGCTGCCTTCTTTGGAAGCTGTTAAATGTCCTGACCACAAACAGAATTTAACATCCAAGTCGTTTTTGTTCACCTGTACAAAGACTATATAATTATAGTCAATATTTAACAGTTTTAATAATTTGAATCCTCAAAACTGAGGTCTACATTTTAAATACAGATTTATTGAGTGGAATTTGTAGTTTTATTACATGATATAATAAAATGAGTTATTGGTATGATCCTGAAATTAATACTCTAATTTGGTTCGTCATCTGATTGGCATCAGGGCTTATGAGTATCTGCTACTGTGGTTCTTCTACTGATAACGTGCCATGAATATGGGGGGGTCTAGGGTCAGTGTAGTTGGGAACCACTGGGTTACACAGGCCTTATTACTGCAGAGCTGACACAGGACACAATGGCCGTGTGCGCTGCGAGTCGTTCGAGGGGAGAGGGGGCAACAGACAACATGGAAGCCTATCTGCCCGCAGAACTGCTTTCTGCAGAGCATCGCACAGCTCCACGTTCCACGGGTCACACTTGAGCCAACACTGACCTGCTGGCTTGCTTGTTTTTAAATTCAAATAATAATCTCAGTTTTAAGGGTGGGAATCAGTTTACTGGCCTTGTGACACAATCAGGCATTCAGAGGGAAATATCACAAGGTCAGCACTGGTGGGGACCACACTTAACAAAAGAGCGGTTGTATCAGATTATATCAGAAACACCTGAGGAACTTCAAAAGCTACCACCCTGCCAGGATGTTCTAAGGGGGTTAGGCATGTGCCCAAGAAAAAGACTCCCAGTTGGTTCTGAAACGCAGCCTCTGATCTAGAAATCCAGTGACCATTTGGGCATCAGTCAAGAGTATGCAATTCTTAAATCCTTACTACTGTTTTCTTTCCTTCAACAAGTCTTGACCAAATGCCTACTCTGTTCCATGCTCTATACCTGCAAGGGCTTGACTTCAGGCTAACGTGAAACAAGGAAATTCTCAGTTTTTCTTGTTTCAGCTTTCGTCTGCATTCTTCAGTTGGCTGTCGAGAAGGAAGGGCTACTCACCTTCATCCAAACTGAATTATTTAGATTTCCAGCAGATCTTCCAGCACTGAAAATCTGCTGTGTGTGTGTGTGTGTGCTCCGTTAACCCTTGGAATTTCGTAAGTGATAACAGCAACAAAGGTGTCCTGGTTATGTTAATGACTGACCTTTGGACCACACCTAAGGGAGGGTGGGCGTCCCTGGTGGCTCAGAATCTGCCTGCAGCGCAGGAGACCTAGGCTGGCAAGATCCCCTGGAGAAGGGAATGGCATCCCACTCTAGTATTCTTGCCTGGAGAATCCCATGGATGGAGGGACCTGGTAGGCTACAGTTCATGGGGTCGCAAAGAGTCAGACACGACTGAGCAACTAACACTTAAGGATGGACTGGTTAACAGGAAAACAATCACAGGATCAGAGGGTTAGAACTTTCAGTCTCATCCCTTGCCCTCAGGGGCTGAGAGGGGCTGGAAGTTAAACAAGTTACCAATGGCCAATGACTTAATCAATCATGCTTCCCAAATGAAGCCTTCAGAAAACCCAAAGAACAGGGTTCAAAGAGCTTCCAGGTGTATGAACACGGAGAGATTCAGAGAAGACATGGAAATTCTGAACCCTTTCTGCATAATTACCCTATGCATCTCTTTCACCTGGCTGTTCCTGAGTGTCTAGCTGTATCCGACTGACTATGCCAACTGTCTCGCTGTATCTCACTGTTCACTGATCCCAGGGAGGACAAGGCATGGGCAAGGAAGCTGGAAGAAGATGTGAGGAGCCGTAGGAACTGTGAACATGCAGGCTTAGTCGCTTCAATCATGTCTGACTCTTTGAGACCCTATGGACTGTAGCCTGCCAGGTTCCTCTGTCCATGGGGTTTTCCAGCAAGAACACTGGAGTGGGTTGCCATTTCCTCCTCCAAGGGCTCTTCCCAATCCAGGGATCAAACCCAGGTGTCCTGCATTGCAGGTGGGTTCTTTACCACGGAGCCACCTGGGAAGGAACGGCAGACTTTCTTTACTCACTGTGGGAAGGCAGACATGCTTTACTCTCTAATGACTGCCATAGGAGCAACAACTACGCAACCCAACTCAATACAACTCTTACTCCCCTTAAAGAGCTTTTCAGGTGGGGCTTATATAGCTTTACAGAACAAAAAGTGGCCCGAGGCCACGCGAGTACATCATGGCATGCATGCGCAGTTCTGTAAGTGACCTCAGCTGTTACATAACCATGCAAAGGCATTATTTACAAAATGTGGGGTGACAGCAAAAGGTCATGGGGCAAGAGAGCCTGACCACTGCCATCTTGGCTAATTTGTAGAAACAATCCCTACACTGAGTTATTTCCTCTTACAATAAACCAATAATCTGAGTCCTATGAGTCTAGCAAGTTAATTAAGCCCACAGAGGAGGTTGCTGTAACTTTCATCCGTATTCAATTGGTCAGTTCAGTTCAGTTCAGTAACTCAGTCGTGTCTGACTCTTTATGACCCCATGAATTGCAGCAAGCCAGGCCTCCCTGTCCATCACCAACTCCCGGAGTTCACTCAGACTCACATCCATCGAGTCAGTGATGCCATCCAGCCATCTCATCCTCTGTCGTCCCCTTCTCCTCCTGCCCCCAATCCCTCCCAGCATCAGTCTTTTCCAATGAGTCAACTCTTCGTATAAGGTGGCCAAAGTATTGGAGTTTCAGCTTTAGCATCAGTCCTTCCAATGAACACCCAGCACTGATCTCCTTTAGGATGGACTGGTTGGATCTCCTTGCAGTCCAAGGGACTCTCAAGAGTCTTCTCCAGCACCACAGTTCAAAAGCATCAATTGTTTAGTGTTCAGCTTTCTTTATAGTCCAACCCTCACATCCATACATGACTACTGGAAAAACCAGAGCTTTGACTAGATGGACCTTTGTTGGCAACTGGTCAGAAGCACAGGTAATGGCACTTTGTAGGGAGGAGGCAGGCAGTCTTGTAGGACTGAGCCCTTAACCTGTAAGGCCTCTGATGCCATCTCCAGGCAGAGAATGTCAGAACTGAGTTGAGTGGTAAGACACCCTGTTGATAAATTGCTTGGTGGTGTGGGGAAAAAGCCCACATTAAAATCGGTGATCAGAACCTTAATACTCTTATAAAATACAAATGGAAAATGAATAAAAATCAGCAAGTAAGTCGGCTTAAATAACTCATTTTTAGTATGTCTTACTAAGAATACTTCTAAGAGTAACCATGATCAAGCTACTATGTATAATCAAGGACTTCTCATATGTTATTTCAGTTAAAAACTCTCCATTAATCCTTACAGGTATGCATGATCCTTGTTTTGCAGATGAAGAAAATTAAGCCAAGGAGTAGTTAGGTAAATAGCAAGTTCTCTGACTCTGCCTGCAAAACCAATCATCAGATCAAAACCAGGATGAGGTGGTTGTAGTGCGTCAACCCACTGATCTCCAGGATTGATCTGGGTACTGTGAGTGGTCTCTTGGACACCAAATAGCCTTCAGATATAAATAGGTGCTATTTGAAAAGTTATGTGATCCCTTATATTGAGCATATTAACATTTTATGATGTTTGCAAGTTTGTTTAAGCCATTGACGATCCTAGCGGATTACAAACAGCTCATGTGTTTTAGGAATTTGCTTAAATTACTACAGAGCCTACCCTGAGCTGAACATACAATACCTTGGCCTGGGTGGAGACAGCAAAACTCAGGTGTCTCTGTGTCTGGAACACACCAAACTAAACTCTGGAGCATCAGCAAACCCTGTTAAACGGCACAGGATACCTTTGCATGCGTTCTAATTTTTTAAACAGAATGGACAGCCAAATTAAACTGCCCCTTCAGTATCATCCAAGGGACCTACTTGAGAACACAGTCCAAATGTTGACCATCAACTATTACTGGAAAATGGCTTGAGATGACCAATCGGAGGGAACAATGGCACAGATTAAGAAAAAAATTAATTGGGCAAGATGTACAATAAACTAAAACAACAGAAATCAACTTTGCAAGGATTACTGTATCATTTTCATGTCCCCATTACTAAGAGTTGTCCACCACTGAGAACATACTGTTTAGCACACGGAACTCTACTCAGTACTCTGTGGTGACCTAAATGGGAAGGAAATCTAAACGAGGGGCTATGTGTATATGTAAAACTGATTCACTTTGCTCTACAGCAAAAACTAACACTTCAGAGCAACTATGTTCCAATAAAAATTAATTTAAAAATTTTAAAACGAAGAAAAAGAACTAAACTTTAAAGGAGAAAGGTCCAAGAGCCAACAAAGAAAAAAAAAGTCCATTGCTGAATTTTAATAATAGATGCCACATGTTGCTACACAGAGAATACAAGTATATGTGACTCTTACGCCTATGGATATGTATATACATTGAACCTTTGGAATTACTAACGTGGGGGATCAGAAAAAGAAGCCAATAGAAAAGACTGGGGAAGAGTTAGAAGAGCAAGTGGCCAAGACAGAGTTCCAAGAAAGAAGTATCTAACGGCAAAAACAGAAAAAGATCAGACGGACTCATAAGTGCCCAATGGATGTGACAACCAGAGTCACTGATGACCTTGACAAAAATAATTTCAATAGATCGTTAAGGGCAAAAGTCGGTTTCAGTGGGTCAGTCAGTTCAGTCGCTCAGTTGTGTCTGAGTTGTTTCGACCTCATGGACTGCAACACGCCAGGCCTCCCTGTCCATCACCAATTCCCAGAGTTTACTCAAACTCATGTCCATGGAGTCGGTGATGCCATCCAACCATCTCATCCTCTGCTGTCCCCTTCTCCTCCCGCCTTCAGTCTTTCCCAGCATCAGGGTCTTTTTCAGTGAGTCAGTTCTTTGCATCACGTGGCCACAGTATTGGAGTTTCAGCTTCAGCATAGTGGGTTAAGGAAAAGGAAGTATGGAAAAGGTTTCAACATTCCATTCACTCATTCATTGATCCCAGTGTGTCTGAGTGGCTATGGGTACACTGGGTTCTGAAAGGAAGGATGGCAACAAGTTAAGGCTTATTCATTTTTCCCAAGCTCTCCCAGCCAACAAAGAATCGAGTGCTCTAATCCACTCACTTGTGCTTGACAGACATGATATAGCATCAGTACAAACTGCTGAAAACGAATAGAAGTTGAGTGATACATACTCCGTATGATACAAGCCATAGGAAAAATAACTTGACCGTAGTACAAAGAGACCCATGATTTACACGCAGGTTTAACTTCTTCATTCAAGGCCATCCACTCCCTGCAGATTGAGGTCCTGAGCGTAAGTGGACATTTCTGCAGCATCAAATGGGATCTTCTCAAAATTAAAGTCCTTCCACTTTGCATACAGTGTCTGAGCTCCAGTCGCAACATCTTCCACCACAAAACTTTCGATCTTTATAACTGGAATCTCGAATGTCTTGTACTTCACGTGAATTCCCCAGTCATGGAGGCAATCCTTCCTGGCACAGAAGATCTTAGCTTTCTTGTCAAAACTCCCAAACTTCTTCGGTCTGGGGTGTAACTTAGTCACGAAGCACTCCCTGAAAGCATCTCTAACCACAGTGAAATGGCATTCCTACAGATAAAGGGATCAAATAGCACCCAAAACAGAATGTTAGAACCAGAATGTAACTGTGACTTAAAAAATAAAATTCCACAATAATCTGAGATGACAAGGAGGCGGGATCCCACTTCTTTTACAGATGGAGTAGGGAGGAAATGTGAATTTGCCTCAAGACTAGAGTACAATCCATGCAGTCTGACTCCCAGCCACACAGGTGGAGGTGAGGGTGGGCGTGGAGGCACCAGTGAGTTGATGGGGGACACCTCATGCTGAGGAGGACTAAAAAGTTTCCAGGCAACCTGGCTCCTGAAAACAGACCGTCATTGTTGTAGTTGCTAAATCACATCTGACTCTGCAACCCCATGGACTGTAGCCCGCCAGGCTCCTCTCTCCATGGGATTCTCCAGGCAAAACTACTAGAGTGGGTTGCCATTCCCTTCTCCAGGGGATCTTACTGACCCAGGGATCGAACCTGAGTCTCCTGCATTGGCAGGTGGACTCTTTACCACTGAGCCATCAGGGAAACCCCTGAAAATATTAATAGATACTCATTAATTCAGAGACAAAGGGGTATTTGCTGAAGATCTGGGAAGCCCAAGTTCACCAGTGGCCCTGACAGGAAGAATCCCAAGGATACAGAGAACAACAAAGGGTCAGTGTGTATCTGAAGAGTCTCAGGGACTAAGCTGTCCACTGGCCCCGCCCACAACATTAGAATAAACACAAATAAAGCTCACAGTGCACAGAACAAATACAGATCCTACAAACCCGGCCCTCAGGAAAACAGAGTCTAAAAGGGCTATTTCAAGAGAAAATCACCCAAATTGGAGCTGAAAGGACCTTCTACAGCTAAAGAAAAAGACTCAGGAAGGTATGGGAACTTGCTAGTATTAGCCCTAAATGTGTTTCTTGCTCCAGTGTTATACTGACTAGAGACTTCAGCTTTCTGAAGACTAAACAGAAGACTAAACGATGATTCTTTTCTCTTTCTACTATTTTATGTTTTCTTTAAAAATTTTTTTAACTGGAGTACAGTTGTTATACAGTGTTGTTTGAGTTTCTGCTGTACAACAAAGTGAATCAGCCACAAGTACACACGTGTCCCCTCCCTCTTGAGCCTTCCTCCCACACCTATTACACCTGTTACATGTAACAGCTAACGTAATGTAACAACTCATCATGTGAACCAGCCCAGGCCCTCCACTGTCCCCAGTCAGCAGCAATAGAGTTACGTCCAATTTTTGTCTTTGGAGATTCTTCTAATCCTTTATCTACAAGTTTTAAGAAAAAAAAAATAGAAAGCTAAGCTGCAGATGTGTTTAAAATCAGGAGATTTTGCTTCCATTGTAAAAGTGATCCATATCCCCAAAAGATAGTTTAGAAAACGTAAAATTGGTGTGGGAGGAAGGCTCAGGAGGGAGGGGACACGTGTGTACTTATGGCTGATTCACGTTGTACAGCAGAAACTCAAACAACACTGTGTAACAACTGTACTGCAATTAAAAAAATTTTTTTAAAGAAAACATAAAATAGTAGAAAGAGAAAAGAATCATGGTGTCTCACTGCAAAATGTGAGTATGTTTTAGTATACTTCTGCTAGCCTTTTTTGGTACAAACGTTAAGTGTTTTTATTGGTGGTGGTGATGGTGGTATTGTTGCTATTATTTCATACTGCTCTGATCATAGCATATTTAATACATATTTAATACATATCCTGGGTTTTTTTCCACTTTGCCATTAATTTGTAAAAAGTTTTTCCTTATACTACATAAGCTTCCTAATAATTTTGTTTAACAAATTTTATTTTGGAGTAACTGCAGATTTACAGAAAACTTGGAAAGATTGTCCTGTGTACCCTTCACCTAGCTTCCCTAATAAGCACTTCCATCTTACATATCATAGCATATTTGTCAGAACTAAGAAATTAATATCGGCACATTACTATTTACTAAGCTATAAATGTTACTACTTTTTCTAATAATACCTTTATCTGTTTTAGGATCTAATCCAGAATACCACATTGCATATAGCATAACGATTATTTGTAATGGCTATACAATATTTAGTTAAGCAGCAGCTTTTAAAGTATTCCTTTATTGTTGAATATTTAGGGTTTCTTTTACATGTTTTAGCCTTTTAAAAATACGTGGACCTTGGCCAGGATAATAAAAGAAAAAAGAGTATTCTTACTATAATTCTCTCGCAGATAGACAAGCTTTAATGAGTGCTAAAAAAGGACCCAGTGCTGTTTGTGAAAAAGGTTGCTTACCTCCACCACTCTTATATCAGCTGTGTAACATGCAAAGGTTTTGCACTTTCCACAGAGCAGCTTTTTATTTTTCTTATCAACAACAGGTTTTACTTTTCCTTGACTATCCCTGATTAATTTTTCTTGAATCTGTATCTGGCGAATCTAAGTGCAAAAAAGCAGACCAAAAAACCTTCAAATGTGTACTCTGGGTATAATTAAGATACACACACACACACACACACACGTACATAATAATTTATTCCTATACAACTTCTATGAACATACAGGACCTGGTTTTGTTTATAAAAATCCCACAGATAATTTTGATTCTCCTAATTCTTTGTTAGTGTTTAACTGTGGCCTCTCCAATTAGTCTTTCCAATATCTTCATCAAAGATCCATAAAAGCATGAAAGATGTCCATAAAATAGTCATGTGAACCATGCTTTCTACATTAGTAGTTGGTAAAACTTTTAAAATCCTTATGATATGCATTGACTGTTTTAGGAATAAAATACCCACTCCCAAGGTATAAACCCATTGAATAGAACAGCAGGCAGAAGAGTCCCCCACCACCTAAAATCTTTTTTCTCTCTTCCCTTCTAAACCACAAAGAATATTGTTGAATTACATTAAAGTTAAATGTCTAAATAGGATGACTACATTCTACCTCAAAATTTAGGCCTTGGCTAAGTACAACTAAGAACGCTGAAACATTATATATAAAATAAACATAAGATTCTGAAGGACGAAGAGAAGGCAGACCAGCTAGGAACCATGGGGCCCTAGAAACCACGTGGGAGTGAGATCCCTGGGGTCTGTCTTTCTTTGCCTTGTGTATCCTAGACATGGGGCCAAAGAAGCTGGCAACCAGAAATGCCTCTCGGCACACACGGAGAGTCTCAACAAAAGCCTGTCTCTCTAGCCAAAGGATGAAGACAGGGGCAACTAGCAAGACAGAAAACTTTTAGACAATAGCTGTTCCACAGGGAGAAGTCAACAACAATGACAAAAAAAAAAACAAGAACCAAGAACCCTGAATCTAGTGGGGAGGAACCTAGAATTCCACTTTGGAGGGCTGAGACGAAGCATCTCAACACTCCCCCCTGGTGGTGTCAGAGAAGGCCACACAGGGAGCCAGGATTTTCAGTCCTGCCACATGGTAGCCCCCCTTGACTGTACAATCCATAGGGATCACGCTGGGGGCCAGAACTTGCATCCCCAAGCGGAAGTTACAAACAGCCTCCCCTTGCTGACATCAACAGCAGCTGAGTAGGAAACCCAGACTTCTGCCCTTACCCGGCAGTTATGAAGCAGGGTCACCTACTTCCCCTGCCAGATCAGTATCAGAAGACGCCAGCTAGCACGGAAGGTTAAGACCCCAAATTTCATCATCTGGTATGAAAACCCCTGGGTTTTGATTTAAAAATCACTCTTTATACCAAAACCCAGAAAGATATCAAATTGAATAGAAAAAAAAAAAGAGAGAGAGAGAGAGAGAACCAGTTGATGTTACTGAGATGACAGAGATTTGAGAATCATCTGACAAAACCTTTAAACTAGCTATAATAAAAATGCTTCAATGGGTCATCATAAACACTCCTGAAACAAACAAATTTAGAGGCTCAATAAAGAAATGGAAGATATAAAGAAGAACAGAATGGAAATTTTAGAACTAAAAGATACAATAACCAAAACAAAAAGTTTAGTGGATGGGCTCAATAGCAGAATGGAGAGGACAAAGGAAAGAATCCGTGAACTGGAAGACAGAACAACAGGAATGACCCAATCTAAACAACAGAAAGTAAATAGAAAAAAATTAATAAATGAGCAGAGCCTCAGGTAACTTTAGGACTATTTTAAAAAGATGTAACAGTTATGACAGGAGAGGGGAAAGAGCAGAGCTTAAAAAGTACTCAGACAAACAATGACTAAACATTTCCCAAATTTTACATAACAGAACCCTGCAGATATAAGATGCTGGACAAATCCAAACAGGATAAATGCAGAGAAACCACACCAAGACACATTATAATGAAACTTCTGAAAACTAAAGGCACAGGGAAACACTTTGGTGTGTGTGTATGGTTTGCCCCTTACCTTCGTGTATTTATCCATTTCTGGATTTACATGGTTTTTTTATGTAGTAATTTCACCTTTAAGAGATTTATCCTATGGGAAGTCCAGATCCTTTGATTTATATTGTCTTTTTAAAATTTTTTTCAATTTAAGTGTAGTTGATTTACAATGTTATGTCAATCTCTGCTGTACAGCAAAGTGACTCAATTACACACATATAGACACATTTTTTCCTAGTATGGTTTATCACAGAATATTGAATATGTTCCCTGTGCTATCCAGTACGACCTTGTTGTTTATTCTACTGCTGTTTAAACTATTATATATAATAGTTTACATTTAATTTGCTGATCCCAAGCTTCCCTCCCCGATCCACTCCTCCTTGGCAAACACAAGTCTGTTCTCTAAACACACAGGAAAAAAATCTTGAGAGCAAACCAAAAAAAAAAAAAAAAAATGCACCTTACCTACAAGGGAAAAACAATCTGAATGACACCAGATTTCTCACCAGAGAATGTGGACAGCAGGCAAAAGTGACACGATATTTTTCAAATGCTAAAAGAAAACCCTGTCAATCCAAATGCCTATATACTCCTCAATATATACTTCAGAAATAGAGGAAATCAAGACATTCTCAGGTGAAGCAAAACAAATTATTTTAAGAATCTGTGCACCAGCAGACGTTCCCTTCCCTAAAAGAGCAAAAAGAAGTTCTCCAAAGAGAAGAACATGACAGAAAAATAAAGGAAGAAAGCATGGTGACCACAGAGCAGAGCTGTGTGTGGAAGGGTCTGCTCTGCCCCGCTGGTCTGCGGGGCTGCCTCTTTTTTATCTAGGGTTCCAGGTGGAACCAGACAGCTTAGGTGTAAGCCCTGCTCCTACCACTGAGCAGCTGTGTCATTCTGGGCAAGTGCCTCAAATATAAAATGGGAATAGTCATAGCATTTACGTCCTAGGTTGTTGGGAGGTAACATGAGTTAATAATTGATCAGGACTGCCTGGCATAGCTTTAATGCTCCTTGGTATTCGTCTTGGTCTGTTAGGCTAGTCTTTTGCCGAGAACCATGAAAATGTTAATGATGGTGACTTGTACTTCAGTACTGGGTAGGGCAATACCTGTTCATGAGTTATTTTTTCAGAAATGTCATCACTATTTTCATTTATGTATGTGTCTATATAAACTCTGGAGCCATTTTACAAAGCTAAAATATCATTTATATTTTGATTATGGGCTATGATAAATGCACAACTGAATTTGCAGTAAATGCACATCTTTAAAATATCCAGTCATTCCATTCAAGAAAATGGTGTTTCTTTTCTTTCTTTTTCAAAAGTTTTTTACTTGGCTGTGCTGGGTCTTAGTTGCAGCATGTGGGATCTAGTTCCCTGACCAAGGATTGAACGTGGGCTCCCTGCATTGGGAGCTCGGAGTCTTAGCCACTGGACCACCAGGGTAGTCCCAGGGTTTCTTTTCTCTTAATTTACCTTCTATTGCTCGGTAAAATTTTTTTAGCTGTCCTTATTTATGCTTCAAACATTTCTGCTTAGGCCAACAGATGCAGAGTTTAGACAGATGGACTCTGCCAGCTCTACCGCGACCTAGCTGTGTGATCTACTGACACTGAAAATTTTCATGCCTCAGTTTCCCTCCCAGAGCGTGACTTTATGAGAGGCTTGACCACATGGATCACTGTGAGACCCGTTGATAAAAATAAGCATTTGCAGGGCTTGGTGGAGAGCCCATATTCTGCATGGATGAGACAGTTATTGTCACTGTGAGCAGAAATGTCCCAGCCCTGTATACCTTGTACTGGTTACTGATCACCCTTTGAGAAGTCATTGATCTCTAAAGCACTTCAAATTCAAATAAAACTTGATTTATATTAAAAAAAAAATTTAGGCCTGGAATATAGGTCAGGAAAGCAATCAAAATATGATTTTCTCTCCCCCGATTCCCCACTCTACTCCATCCCACCTATAATTATCTTCCTTGTTTCTGTAAGCATAAAGGAAGCTTAATGTGCCCTATTTCCAATTCACATTTTCACTGCTGTAAAACTGCTGCATGATGTGTGCATTTACCTCGTTATTTCCTCTGGGTAAATTTCTAGAAATGAAATTCCTGGGTTACATTTTCCTATGAGGAATTTTAATTTCTCAGACATGGTTCTGATCATTACTTAAGGCAGGCTCAGGGTGGGGGGAATGTGACGGGAAAAAAGGTAAAAATATAAACTTGCCCTTTGGGCATCCAATTAAAAAAAATCACCTACATCTAATGATGTTCAATCATACACTAAAATGCAATTAAATAGTTCAGTTCAGTAGCTCAGTTGTGTCCGACTCTTTGCAACCCCATGGACTGCAGCACACCAGGCTTCCCTGTCCATCACCAACTCCTGGAGCTTGCTCAAACTCATGTCCATCGCATCGGTGATGCCATCCAACCATCTCATCCTCTGTCATCCCCTTCTTCTCCTGCCTTCAATCTTTCCAGGCATCAGTGTCTTTTCCAATGAGTCGGTTCTACACATCAGGTGGCCAAAGTACTGGTGTTTCAGCTTCAGCATCAGTCCTTCCAATGAATATTCAGGACTGATTTCCTCTAGGATGGACTGGTTGGATCTCCTTGCAGGCCAAGGGACTTTCAAGAGTCTTCTCCAACACCACACTTTATTATTTTTTTTTTCTAATTTTATTTTATTTTTAATCTTTACATAATTGTATTAGTTTTGCCAAATATCAAAATGAATCCGCCACAGGTATACATGTGTTCCCCATCCCGAACCCTCCTCCCTCCTCCCTCCCCATACCAACCCTCTGGGCCGTCCAGTGCACCAGCCCCAAGCATCCAGCATCGTGCATCGAACCTGGACTGGCAACTCGTTTCCTACATGATATTTTACATGTTTCAATGCCATTCTCCCAAATCTTCCCACCCTCTCCCTCTCCCACAGAGTCCATAAGACTGTTCTATACATCAGTGTCTCTTTTGCTGTCTCGTATACAGAGTTATTGTTACCATCTTTCTAAATTCCATATATATGCGTTAGTATACTGTATTTATGTTTTTCCTTCTGGCTTACTTCACTCTGTATAATAGGCTCCAGTTTCATCCACCTCATTAGAACTGATTCAAATGTATTCTTTTTAATGGCTGAGTAATACTCCATTGTGTATATGTACCACTGCTTTCTTATCCATTCATCTGCTGATGGACATCTAGGTTGCTTCCATGTCCTGGCTATTATAAACAGTGCTGCGATGAACATTGGGGTACACGTGTCTCTTTCCCTTCTGGTTTCCTCAGTGTGTATGCCCAGCAGTGAGATTGCTGGATCATAAGGCAGTTCTATTTCCAGTTTTTTTAAGGAATCTCCACACTGTTCTCCATAGTGGCTGTACTAGGTTGCATTCCCACCAACAGTGTAAGAGGGTTCCCTTTTCTCCACACCCTCTCCAGCATTTATTATTTGTAGACTTTTGGATCGCAGCCATTCTGACTGGTGTGAAATGGTACCTCATAGTGGTTTTGATTTGCATTTCTCTGATAATGAGTGATGTTGAGCATCTTTTCATGTGTTTGTTAGCCATCTGTATGTCTTCTTTGGAGAAATGTCTATTTAGTTCTTTGGCCCATTTTTTGATTGGGTCGTTTATTTTTCTGGAGTTGAGCTGTAGGAGTTGCTTGTATATTTTTGAGATTAGTTGTTTGTCAGTTGCTTCATTTGCTATTATTTTCTCATATTCTGAAGGCTGTCTTTTCACCTTGCTAATAGTTTCCTTTGATGTGCAGAAGCTTTTAAGGTTAATTAGGTCCCATTTGTTTATTTTTGCTTTTATTTCCAATATTCTGGGAGGTGGGTCATAGAGGATCCTGCTCTGATGTATGTCAGAGAGTGTTTTGCCTATGTTCTCCTCTAGGAGCTTTATAGTTTCTGCTCTTACGTTTAGATCTTTAATCCATTTTGAGTTTATTTTTGTGTATCGTGTTAGAAAGTGGTCCAGTTTCATTCTTTTACAAGTGGTTGACCAGATTTCCCAGCACCACTTGTTAAAGAGATTGTCTTTAATCCAGTATATTCTTGCCTCCTTTGTCAAAGATAAGGTGTCCATATGTGCGTGGATTTATCTCTGGGCTTTCTATTTTATTCCATTGATCAATATTTCTGTCTTTGTGCCAGTACCATACTGTCTTGATAACTGTGGCTTTGTAGTAGAGCCTGAAGTCAGGTAGGTTGATTCCTCCAGTTCCATTCTTCTTTCTCAAGATCGCTTTGGCTATTCGAGGTTTTTTGTATTTCCATACAAATTGTGAAATTATTTGTTCTAGCTCTGTGAAGAATACACCACACTTTAAAAAGCATCAATTTTTTGGTGTTCAGCTTTCTTTATAGTCCAACTCTCACATCCATACATGACCACTGGAAAAACCATAGCTTTGACTAGACAGACCTTTGTTGGTAAAGTAATGTCTCTGTTTTTTAATATGCTGTCTAGGTTGGTCATAGCTTTTCTTCCAAGGAGCAAGCGTCTTTTAATTTCATGGCTGCAGTCACAATCTGCAGTGATTTTGGAGCCCAAAAAAATAAAGTCTCTCACTGCATTATAATAACCTCAAATATTTCCTCAGCCCCCCAAAATAAAGTCAGCCACTGTTTCCACTGTTTCCCCATCTATTTCCCATGAAGTGATGGGACCAGATGCCATGATCTTCATTTTCTGAATGTTGAGCTTTAAGCCAACTTTTTCACTCTCCTCTTTCACTTTCATCAAGAGGCTTTTTAGTTCTTCTTCACTTTCTGCCATAAGTGTGGTGTCATCTGCATATCTGAGGTTATTGATATTTCTCCCAGCAATCTTGATTCCAGCTTGTGCTTCCTCCAGCCCAGCATTTCTCATGATGTACTCTGCATATAAGTTAAATAAGCAGGGTGACAATATATAGCCTTCACGTACTCCTTTTCGTATTTGGAACCAGTCTGTTGTTCCATGTCCAGTTCTAACTGTTGCTTCCTGACCTGTATATAGGTTTCTCAAGAGTCAGGTCAGGTGGTCTGGTATTCCCATCTCTTTCAGAATTTTCCACAGTTTATTGTGATCCACACAGTCAAAGGCTTTGGCATAGTCAATAAAGCAGAAATCAATGTTTTTCTGGAACTCTTGCTTTTTTGATGATCCAGTGGATGTTGGCAATTTATCTCTGGTTCCTCTGCCTTTTCTAAAACCAGCTTGAACATCTGGAAGTTCATGGTTCACGTATTGCTGAAGCCTGGCTTGGAGAATTTTGAGCATTACTTTATTAGCGAGTGAGATGAGTACAATTGTGGGGTAGTTTGAGCATTCTTTGGCATTGCCTTTCTTAGGGATTGGAATGAAAACTGACCTTTTCCAGTCCTGTGGCCACTGCTGAGTTTTCCAAATTTGCTGACATATTGAGTGCAGCACTTTCACAGCATCATCTTTGAGGATTTGAAATAGCTCAAGTGGAATTCCATCACCTGCACTAGCTTTGTTTGTAGTGATGCTTCCTAAGGCCCACTTGACATCACATTCCAGGAAGTCTGGCTCTAGGTGAGTGATCACACCATTGTAATTAACTGGGTCGTGAAGATCTTTTTTGTACAGTTCTTCTGTGTATTCTTGCCACCTGTTCTTAATATCTTCTGCTTCTGTTAGGTCCATACCATTTCTTTCCTTTATTGAACCCATCTTTGCATGAAATGTTCCCTTGGTATCTCTAATTTTCTTGAAGAGATCTCTAGTCTTTCCCTTTTCAAAACACCACAGACAGGGGGCTCACTCCAAGAACCATAAATCCTTTGACTTTTAAGAGAATGAGGTTTCCCCTACCTTGGTATACTTCTCCTAAGCCTCTGCCCTTGACAACAAAGCCTGCCTCTTTCAACATGGCAGTGTGCACTGGTCGCCACAGCAGGACAGAGATGAGACCAAGACTCTGAGCTCCTGACTGCCACGGCTTTACCAGCTAGCAGCGACTCCTGGCCACCCTAGAGCTGGGTCCTTGCTCACTCTTTACCACCTCTGCCCATTTTCAATCGATGCATGTTAGGGGAATTCCCCAGTGCTATTAAATAGCCTAATTCAACAGATATTTAACAATAGTCTATTTTCTCCTCACTGCACTCTATGGCCTGCCTGATGCGTTGGCTACAAAAGAACATATGGCTGAGCACCTTCGCTATTCACCTGAAACCACCACAATATTGTTAATCGGCTATACCCCAATACAAAATAGAAAGTTTGAAAAAAAAAAGTCAAAAGACAGAAAAATTAAATTTTAATTTAAAATATAATTTTAAAAAGTAAAAAAAAAAAATATTGAACTCTAGGGCTTCTCTGGTGGCTCAATGGTAAACAATCCATCTGCTAATGCAGGAGACATGGGTTCAATCCCTGGTCCAGGAAGATCCCACATGCTGTGGAGCAACTAAATCCGTGTGCCACAACTATTAAGCCTGTGCTCCAGAGCCTGAGAACCACAACTACTGAAGCCTTCACTTCCTAAGCCCATGCTCCGCAATAAAAGCAGCCACAGCAATGAGAAGCCTGCTCACCTCAACTAGAGAGTAGCCCCACTCACTGCAGCTCGAGAAAAGTCCTGGCAGCAACAAAGACTCAGCACAGCCAAAAATAATATAAATCAATCAATAAAATTATTAAAAAATAATAATAATGCCTATATGTTTGTTCCAGCCTCTGTCTTCCTCAACAGGCTTTTACTCTATTGCTTTTGCCACACGTGACTGCAAGCACACCGTTACCTAGTGGAGGAGATAAAAAATAGTATGCCAAAGCTAAAAAGGTTTTAAAGCCTTTAATCAGCATCGTCCCTATATTCTACAAAATGGAGAAGTGGCTCAGTGAAAAAACCCTATCCTAAGTAAAATTAAGGGGGGAAATTAAGAGGAACTAAAGAATTTCCCTGCAATTCTCAGTGAAAATGTAGATGAGGTGTTTTCAAATATCTTGTTCTCCTAACTTTAGGGAGAAATGTTTTTTAAAATGAGTCAACACTGACATAATATCGTAATTTTTTCCTAAAGTAAGCATTAGTTTGCTTTCAATAGTTCATTCCTTCTCAGTACTTTTTTGAGCATACAGATTATGACTTTTCAAAATTATGAACCCTATGGAATTAGTCTACTGAATTGTAAGACTCATCTTCATGAAGTTAAAGTAGGCCTCTCACCCTTGTCCTGTAACAACTCCCGTTTTAAGCATTTACTTTAAACCAGGCACTGTAGGAAGCAGTGCATACATCTCACTTTATCTCCAAAACCACCCTGTGAGTTCTACAAATAAGAATGATAATTTCAAAGAGGAACTACCTGAAGTCACACGTTCTGTAAGTGGCAGAGTGGAGACTGGAACCACTGATTCTAACGTTAAAGCTCTTCCCCAGGCCTGCAGAGTCCAGTGTTTCCACAGAGTCTGAGATGAAGTCTCTGCAAACAGTCTGGAGAAAGTATGGGTGTCTGTGTGTGGGGGTATCTGTGTGTGTGTCTCTTTCCCTAATCTGCTTCCATGCTGTGTCATAAAGAAGATTAAAGTCAAACTAAGGTCACGACTGAGAGGCTGGACTGAGCCAGCATGCTACTTCAAGGTCCACTGTATCATCCATATGTGTAAACAGGCCTTCCAATACTGGGCACAGCTCCAGGCGCAGTGCACCAGGACCTTCTCCCTGAGGACTCCAGATGTTAGAAAGTGATGTGAAGAAAAGACTAAGAGCTGTGTCTTGCAGTGTTAGGGTGTTGTCCTCAAAATGAACTGTCCGTGTAGGAGCTATTCTAGCTGTTTCCCTTTTATATCTAAAAGCATAGCTTCAAGCATTGGCGCTAATGAAATGTATTTTAGCTCACTGAGAAGTAAAGCAGAACGAACCTGATATTCACTGTGGGGTGAATTCCTGGCGGTCCAGTGGTTCAGAACCCACCTTCCAATGGAAGGGACGAGAGTTAGATCCCTGGTTGAGAAACCAAGATCCCCCATACTGTGGGGCAACTAGTCTGCCACAACTTCTAAGCCTGTGCACCACAGCTAGAGAGAAGCCTGCACCCTGCAACGAAGATCCTACGTGTTGCGACTAAACCCAATGCAGACAAATAAACAAATACTTAAAAAAATAAAAATATAACCTAAGAAACAGAGCAAAATGATAACAGGTACCAACCATGCTCAAGGTCCCTGTTCATGGCTTACAGTTAGATTCTGAAGGAGTAACACAGATGCAAAGACTTACCTTTTCCTTAAATACTGCTTCATTCCATCCCTGCAGCCTTGAAATGGACTCATTCATCATTTTTTCTTGGCAGATGTTCAGTTTTTCTTTTTCAATTACATCAGCATTACTAGTCAGAAGGAAGCACTTGCTCCCTCTTGCTCTTCCTCTGCCTGTTAGAAAATAAACATTTTACGGTGTCTTTGATGTAAAACTCTGACAAATCTGAGAATGTGAACGAAGCAGGGCTATTCCTAAAATTCAACTTTGGTTCACTGAATCCCACTTTCTGGAAAAGCCGAGCTGGTAGGGTGTGGAGTCAAACGCAGGTGTGCAGCTGCACATTAAACATTCAGACAAACAAGGAGCCCACTTTAGGCTGCTTGCTCAGGGTCTCCCTGGTGCAGTGTGATGGGACAGACACATTCTTAGAGACACTGCTTAAAAACAACCCAGCAAGCACCTCCCGGATGACACTGTGACGGCCCCAAAGATGAATGATAAACAGATGGGGAAATGGGGAAATAAGAGATGTTCACAGGACTTCACTGGTGGTCCAGTGGATGGGAATCTACCTGCCAATGCAGGGGAAACAAGTTAAAGTCCTGGTCCAGGAAGATGCCACGTGCCACGGGGCAACTAAGCTTGTGTACCACAACTACGAGCCCACGTGCTCTGAAGTCTGCACACCCTAGAGCCTGTGCTCTGCAATAAGACAACCCACCATAACGAGAAGCCCGCATACCACAACTGGAGCAAAGCCCGAGCAAAAAGCAAGGAAAACCCAGCACAGCCAAAAATAAATAAATAAAACTTTTAAAAAAGAGACATGTTCACAACCACCAGAATATAGGTGGAAAATGAGAAGTGGTATAAGAAAGATGGATAAAAGGGCCATGGGCATTCAAATTAGAGATGATTGCCAGCTGGGAGACTGAGGAAGTGGTGATGTGGAAGCAGGGGAAGAGAAACAAAGATCAGCAGCAGCAATACATGAGCAAGTCCTTCAAACAGGAAAAAGGATGAAGCCAGGGAGGCTGAAGTGGATAATGCACAAAGTGGAAGAATGGGAAATAAGGTCGGAAACATAAGAGGGTGCCAGATTTTGAAAATGCTTTAACATCAAGAAGATTTGGGAACCATGGGAGTTTCTATACAGGGAGGTGACATGCTCAGAGCTGTTTTTCAGGAAAAATAATGTGGCAGCTGTAGTTATGGAAATTAAGAAAAAATAAGAAAGACTAGTTAGGAGGCTGCCTAGTTCCAGTGGGAGAACTCCTTGCACATCCTTTCTGGCACACAAGGGACCCCCCAGCACCTAAGCACAGCCATGAACGGCTCACATGTGACTGCCGAAGCCTCAAAGCTGGAATTTTCCTTCCATCAATATGTCAGCCAATATTAACCAAGTAAGCAATATTCATTGTGAACAAGAACAAAAACAGACAACATTGTGGACAAAACTGTAGCCACCCCATCCTGACCACGTAGGTCACCATAAGGGCCGGTGATAGAAGGGGCCACCGTGCCGCCAGTCACAGCAAAGGAGAAGAGCTGGAAGGACAGACACGTTCACAAGTCAGACAAGATGGCAGCCTTTGAGTCCTGGCATCACAGCTCTTCTTACCTCTGGTCTGGATCATTTTGATGACATTGCCCACATACTCGTAGAGGATGACCAGATTGCACTGAGCAATGTCAATGCCTTCATCGGCGACCGAGGTAGCAATTAGAATCTTGCTGTCTCTGTTGGTTCGGAATGCATCCAGTGCACACTTCTGTGCTGGGAGCGTCATTCCTGTGTCAGAGGGCATGACATAACTCACCAAGAGGGACCTTTACCCTTGGAAAAACAGCCGTTAATTATGGAAAGCTTACGACATGCCAGGTACTGTGATAAGTGCTTTACATTCATGATCTCACAACACCCCTCGGGGAAGGGCCTATCCCTGTCCTTGCTTTAGAGAAGATAAGGTGGGGGTCTAACATCTTGGACTCTATCACAAGTCTGCCTGACCTCAAATTCCAGCTGCAGCACCTACTAGCTATGTGGTTTCAGTCACGATATCTCAAAACAAATATTAAACTTTTTGAAAAAATACCAACAGCTGGACAAATACCATATAATACCACTTATGTGTAGAGTCTAAAGAAAAGGGTACAAATGCATGTATTTACAAAACCGGAGTCATGCATGTAGAAAACAAACATGGTTACCAGAGGGTAAGGGGGGAGGGATAAACAGAGACTGGGACTGACATATACACACCATTACATACAAAACAGATAACTAATAAGAACCTGCTCAATACTCTGTAATGGCCTCTGTGGGAAAAGAATCTAAAAAAAAGAGTGGCTGTATGTATATGTGTAACCGATTCACTTAGCTGTATACCTGAAAGTAACGCAACTATTTCCAATAAATCAACTATTTCCAATAAAAATTTTAAAAATATATCAATAGCTAACTGTAACACCTTTGTGCACATACAGGAGTCCTCAGCTAACAAGACCTTTTCACATCTACTTACTCACTGCAACTTCACAAGGCCCTTTTTAGGTTGATATGGCAAATGTTATGATTCCCCTTTATTACAGGTGAAAACCTGGAGGTTTTGGAGGGATGGTAAACTGACAGCTAACTAGCAAAACCAGGCTTGGGATTTAAGTTGAGGACCCTACCACCGTGCAGTTTCCAGCCACTGATACACTGAGAAGAGCAGGAACTTAAGTGGTCTCCACCTCAGAGTTAACAGAATTTATAAAAGTTCCAACTCTGTCCCAGTATATTGGCAGCAAAATCTTGAGATATATTTTGCTGAGGCCAAAACAATTTCTTTTCAACATGATCTACTGAACAATGAACATGCCCAAGACAGACACCACACTTCACTAATTTCTGAACTTAACTATTTGTTCATCAAACATTTATTCTGCAATTATGGTTTGTCAGATAAGGATAGAATGGTTAAAAGGTTCATTTTTATCTAAAGGGAGCTCCTAGTTTGTAGAAGAAGGCTATACATGGGAAAGTATAATTCAATATGATGACAATGAATGGAGCCAGAACTGTGTGCTGTGGGATGTGGGCAACGGAGACTCCGCCCTAGTGGTCTAGACTTAGGAGGAGGGGGAGGCTGCCCGGCAGAAGCACAGTTACTGGCACAGAGTGAGTTCTCAATGAATGTGGGTGGATGGTGGATGGACAGATGAATGAATGAATGGATGGATGAATGGAGGGATGGACAAACAAATATCTTCTAGGTGCTTATGTATGGATGAATAACAAAGTTTGAAAATCAAGTTGGACTCATGCTGGAGTCATATGGCAGAAGCCTCTGAATTCCAACCACAACCTCATTTGGTAAGCCAACTATTCAAAATCTGACTTTGCTTTTTAGATTAGTGAGGCTTAAATTTTGCATAAAGGGAAACTTCAAGGGTGATGACCGAGGACTGAGAGCAGGACTGTTTATTATAAAGAGCACTAAATAAGAGATACAGTGAGGACTTGTCGTTGCTTGTCACTGAGGCGTGGGGAGCAAGGCTGTGAGAATGTCAGCATGAGGACTGACCACCGAGGATCAAAGGTAGCCTTTCATCCTTTAACCCCCCTACCCAGATTTTAGGATTATCTCTAGGACTTTTTAAAATTATAAAATACAAAATGCATGTAAGTTTTTTACACTTTAAAGAATAACAATAAAATAGACAGCATTTCTATTTCCAGTTAATCTACTGGTTGAAAATTTGAGCAAGAGAGTAATATACTCAAACAATATTAAAAACAAAACAAAAATTTGGTTTTGTCTGCAGGACATATAGGAGGAGGAAAGTCTACAAGTTTCTGACATTTGGGCATGGTGATGGCTTTTCAATGTGTCCACTGAGCTAGGCTGAACTGCAGTCCCCAGATATTCACCTAGGTGTTTCTGTGAAGGGAATTTGCAGATGTAATTAAACTTCTTAAATCAGTTGATATGGTTACTCAATAGGGACTTCATTTTAGGCAGGTCTGACCTAAACAAGGCAGCCCTTGAAAAGAGGACTGAGGTGATCCGTGACCTCAGAGACTCTGGACAGCTCATGCCTATGGGATTCCACCTGATCCTGGCCTGCCCTGCAGACTCAGACTGGCTTTGCTAGTCCAGGTGTGTATCAGTTCCTTGTGCTAAATCCCTGTGTGCCTGTCTGTGTACAGTATACATGTGTTGCTATATATATATATGAATGTATTTATAATCTCCTACTGGTTTTGCTTCTCTGGTTGAACCCTGACTGATACAAGTACTAAGAATGAAAATATATATGTTCTTATATATATATTAGATCTAATGCACTATATATAAATACCCATTGTCTGATTTGTTCTGCCACGTCCAGTCAATATGCCAGGTTTTAGAAAGCTGAGTTTAGGATTTTCTTCAATCCAGTTCTTTAAGGCCTGAAAATACAAAGAAATTGTCACTATTTGTATATTATCTGTATTAATTCAATATTGAATATATGCCACCTGATTTGAAGAGCTGACTCACTGGAAAAGATCTTGATACTGGGAAAGAACGAAGGCAAAAAGAGGGAATGGCAGAGGGTGGGATGGTTAGATAGCACCACTGACTCAATGGACATGGGATTTGAGCAAACTCCACGAGATAGTGGAGGACAGGGGAACTTGGCATGTGGCAGTCCATGGGGTCACAAAGAGTTGGACGTGACTTAGTGACTAAACAACAATGCAAGTAGAAAAAAAGCTTAAAGTAAACGATAATGGAAAAGAATTAAAAAAGAATGTATGTATATGTATAACCGAATCGCTTTGCGGTACAGAAATAGATACAATGCCATAAATCAACTCTACTTCAATTTTTAAAAAGTATACAGACAAGTACGCCGAAGTAGTTTTCAGACTAACAGACCTGAGGAATCAAAAGCTTCTTGTGATTGAATTCTATGCAACAGATAACTATAATGGTGTCTATCTTTGTAATCCGATATGATTCAATTTCTAAGACATTTTTTTCAGTGAAAAAGGCAAGGTTCAGAATAGTGGGTAGGTAGAAAATAAGTGACTTTAGAAAGATCTCAGGACACAAGATCAATATACAGACATTAGTTGTATTTCTAAATACCAGCAACAAACAAAAGTATCATTTATAATAGCATTAACACTTAGGTATAAGTTTAACAAAATATGTGCAGAATCTGTATGCTGAAAATGACAAAACACTGATAAAAGAAACCAAAGAAGATGTGGCAGGCAGCCTCTAAGGTAGCTGTAAGTGATCTCCACCCCTTGGAATTCAGATCCTGTTTAATCCCTTCCCCTCAAGTGTGAACTGAACTTATTGACTTGCTTCTAATGAATAAAATAAGGCAGACCTGAGGGGAATCACTTCCAAGGTGAAGCTATAACATGACTGTGACCTTGATATTAGGTGCCCTCTCCACCTCTCTTGGATCACTTACTCTAGGGGAAGCCAGCACCTCTCTGTGAGGCTGGCCTGTGCAGAGGCCCCCATGAATGAGCTAAGCATGTGTGTGCATACTTAGTCACTAAGTCATGTCCAACTCTCTTTGGGACCCCTATGGACTGTCGCCCTCCAGGCTCCTCTGTCAATGGGATTTCCCAGGCAAGAATACTAAAGTGGGTTGCCATTTCCTTCTCCAAGGGATCTTCCTGACGCAGGGATCAAACCCGTGTCTTCTGTGTCTCCTGCATTGCAGGCAGATTCTTTACCCACTGAGTGATTGGGGAAGCCCCCATGAATGAGCTAAGCACATCTTCTGCCAAAAACCACACAAGTTGGGTTGGACGTTGATCCTCCCAGCCTTGAGATGGCTGTAGCCATGGCCAACAACTTGACTGGAGCCTCATGAGACATCCTGAGACGGAAACACCCAGTTAGTGGTTTCCAGATTACTGACCCATATGCATTATAGATGTCTGTTGTTTCCAGCTACTTAGTTTTGCAATAAACTGTTATCAGCAGTAGATAACTAATACAGAAGCCCTATATAAATAAAAAAGATACATTGTTATGATACCATTTCTCCCCAGTTTTATCTATAGGTTCAGTGAAATCCCAAATGAAATTTCAATAGATTTTCTCATAGATGTGGGTGAGTTTATTCTAAAATAAAAATGGAAAGGTAAAGAAAGATAGCTAAGACAATGTTGAAAAAAATTAAAAAGTCAGAAGACTCACACTACCTGATTTCAAGACTTAATTACTATAAAGCTACAGTAATCAAGACCGCGTAGAATGGGTGAAAGGATAGATGTACAAATGAATGGAACAGAATATAGAATCCAGAAATAGACCAACATGAAGAGAGTCAACTGATCTTTTTAAGTTACAAATGCAATTCAATGGAGAAAGGATAGTCTTTTCATCATATATGCTGAAATAACTGGATACCCACATGCTAAGAGAAAAAAATCTCAATCCATACTTCAAAATGAATTGTAGACTTAAATATAAAATCTAAATCTATAAAACTTCTAGAAGATAACATGGGAGAAAAGCTGTGCTCTTGGGTAGGCAAAGGTTTCTTAGACACAAAATCAAAAGCACAATCCACAAAAAAAAAAAAAAAAAAAGATAAAATGGACTTGTCAAAGGTTAAAACTTTCAGTAAGAGATACAGTTAAGACAATGAAAAGATCTTGAAGAAAATGTTTGCAAATCACATTTCTGATAGAGGACATTTTTGTCAGAAAAAAGAACTCTCAAAAAACTAACAACAATAACTTAAAAACTCAACAATAATAAATAACCCAGTTAAATCCCATTTTAAAATGGGCAAAAGATGTAAACAGATACTTCATCAAAGGAGATACATGAATGGCTAATGAGCATATGAAAAAAATGATAAATCATATTAGTCATTAGCGAAATACAAATTAAAACCTTAGTGAGGTACCACTAGGTGCCCACAGACATGGCTAAAAATTTTTTAATTGATGGAAAGAATAAAAATTTGTGAAATGCTTGCTGTGAGGGTATCAAGGCATTATAAACCAGAGTGATTGAGACAGTGAGGTATTAGTGTAAGGATAAACAAACAGAAAATCAGAATAGAATAAAGAGCCCAGAAACAGACCCACACAGACCCTATAGGGATGCTTAATTGCAAAGAAGTGAAGAATGGACAATCTTTTAATTAAAATAGTACTGGGCCAACTTGTATCCACAAGGAGGAAGAAGCTTACATCCACCAGTGCTCGGGTTTTCACAAAGAGGATGGTTCTGGTCTCTGGGTTTAAGTGGTATTCCTCTTGCAAGATGAAGCAGAGATCTTTGAGTTTAGCGTTCTCATTGCTGGGATCCATGGAAATACCTTCTAGTTCCAACAGCTTTTCTGCAAAAAGGGGAATATTTTACAAAAGGTTTATGTGCGTGTGCTAAGTCGCTTCAGTCATATCCAACTCTTTGCTATACTATGGACGATAGCCTGCCAGCCTCCTCTGTCCATGATATTCTCCAGGTAAGAATGCTGGAGTGGGTTGCCGTGCCCTCCTCCAGAGGATCTCCCTGACCCAGAGGTCAAACCCACCTGTCTTGCATCTCCTGCACTGGCAGGCAGGTTCTTTACCACTGGTGCCACCTGGGAGCCCACAAAAGGTTTACAAATTCTAGTAATTTAGAACACACTGCAACCTTTAGCTATAGTTCAAACACTTCATCTCTCAATCTCTGACCAGAATTGTATGATAAATAACCACCAATGCAATGCATACACTGAATACACTAATAAATGCATAAATTTCCCCTCCCCCCAGAGAGCTAGTTGTTCAGTATTTAGCATATGTATAGTTAATACTTTGGTATTAACCAAAAAAGACCAAAAAAATTATTATTTAGAAAAAGGCATTTGAGAGAGAAAGAAGAAAGACTTACTTTTCACTTAATATTTTCCTATATTTTTCTTAATATGGACACAGTGGCATCAAGAGCCATATTGGTTTTCTTCTTTATATAGAAGTACATAATTACAATCTTGTTTGGTCGCCAAGTCGTGTCCAACTCTTTGCTCCCCATGAACTGCAGCATGCCAGGCTTCCCTGTCCTTCTCTATCTCGCAGAGTTAGCTCAAATTACAGTCTTAATATCATTAAAACTTTTTTTATATTTTTTAAATCTTTATAAAATTACTAAAAGTTAAACCAAAAAATGTTCCTATCAATTGACTATTTCTATGGGATGTATCTTTTGCAAATCCTACTATTTTTTCCTTCTTCAAAACAGGAAATAGTGTAAGCAGCAGATTCTTTTCCTAAGTGCAGATTTCCCTGAAGTATCACAGTCCTGCCGCGTATCCTATCTTCTTAATCCCAGGACAAGTCCCTGAGCATCACCAGGTGTTGTTAAGTGTGACATCATCTGTGTACGCTGCCCCTGGAGTCTCCAGGCTCCACTGGCTTCCTCCCCTTGGAAACACCACCCACCTTCAAATCTCTGAGTGAGATCTTGCTCAATTGCATCAAATCCTGCTGCCCGGACATTTTTGAAGAAGTTTTTCAAGTAATTCAGAGCATCTTTCATCCGTGCATCCTCATTGATAATGAGGGCATCATTGTATTTCTGTTGAAAATGGAAAGTTTCAGTATGTTTCTAATGTCTAATACAACTGCTGTACTTAAGTTCATTTCACTGTACTCAACACAGAATTAACTTTAATAATAAACTTGTCTCAAGTCTATTCCAACTTAGTTTTTAAAGATGAATCATCTCTAACAGTACTGCTATAAAACCTTAGAACCATACTGTAAAAAAAAAAAACAAGAAAATACCTCAATTAGCTAGAATTAGTCATTAATTCAGATCACTTTGGATCCTAGAATCCTTGGAAGACAAAATTACATGAAAAACAAATGTCAAAGATTAAATCACAAAAATTAAAGTAAAGCAACTTCCACATCAACCTGCTTCATAATTTAGACATTCGACTTAACCTCTTTGTACATCCAAAACCATCACTGAATTGCACCTGTTCAGAATGATGGCGCTGACCCCTTACACCAGATATTCAGTTAAGTCCGTTAAAATTCTACAAATTCATATGGATTGAATGTATTTTAAAATATTTTCAATGGCACGATAAGCAGAGGTGATGGTGGTGACTGTTGCTTAAGTTCTTGGTTAACCAGCAAACGACTACAGACTCTGGACTTCTCAGCATGTGGTTTGACCAAAGGTAGGAAAACATGCTTCAGGCTATGGCAACACGACCCACCTACTGATTTAAAGACTTTAAAGATGGCTGTCCCTGGTCATGTATCTACAGTAATATTCCCCACCCCCAAGGTCAAATATGGAGATACTGAGGTACAGCACAGACCCATGGCCTCTAGGGCTAGGTTTCAGAGAGCAAAGACAGATGCTGAATAGGATAGCTTTTGGCATTTGCTTCATAAGAACCACCGGGAAAGTTCCTAAATGATGCTCTCTCAGCTGCCACAGCACAGCTCCCAGTAGGTGTTACAATGGAAATATCCTTTTCCAAAGAAGCCACATACCCGCAAATGTGACGTGTACAAAAACAGGGCTTTACAAATCCTGCTTTCTTCCTCTTTGTCTGGCATCTGAAACACCATGCATGCTTTCTGAACTGCAATAATCCACTGTTCATATTTCTGTGTCCCAAAATTCCTATTTTGAATTCGAGATAAGTTTTCTGGAAAAAAACAAAAACAAAAACAAAAACAGTTTTCCATTGTGTCATCTGGCTAGTCATTTAAGGCCCTAAGCATGTCTCGCCTTCTAATTTTGATTCCTTACTCTTGGTACACAGAGTATTTCTCTTGAGACAGTTTTCAGCAGTGTGTCTACGTACAAACACAATTGCTTACTGAATACCGACTACGTACCAAGAATCAACATGTCTTGTATTTATAATTTCATTTCACAACGCCATGACGTAGATACACTTTATAGATGAGGAAACGGAAGCTCGGAGAAGTCAAATCATCACACCAAGTCACACAGCTAGTATATAGAGGGAGCAAGGAATTCAAACCCAGATGTGTCCCATACCCAAGCTCTACTGGTTCTCTGAGCTGACAACCAAACAGCCCAGAGGCCAAACAACGGCCATGGAATAAAACCTAACTGCCCCCCAACCCTTTTGCCTTTTGGCTGCGCTGGGTCTTTGCTGCAGCACACAGGAGCTTTTCTAGCAGTTGCGTGTGGGCTTCTCTAGCTGGGGTGCACGGGGTTAGCTGCCCCAGGGCATATGGGATTTTAGCTCCCTGACCAGGGTTTGAATCTTCGTCCCCTGCGTTGGAAGGGAGATTCTTAACCACTGGACCACCAGGGAAGTCCCCTCACCCATTCATCATTAATCAGAGGAACAAAGGCGGTTACCCAGACAAGTAGCAGTAGCCCCATCTACAAACAAGGAGGCTATCAATAAACTAAAGCAATCAACAGGTATTTACTGAACTTAGGTGGGTGCAAAAATGAGCCAGGCCACCTGGCAGTGAGCAGCTGGCAGCGTCTGAACAGGTGAAGAGATGGCAGGAGGGTATAAGAGACGAGAAGAATAAGAAGGCAGAAAACCATGTCTCCCCACCCTTCTCCACCTCCACAACCCTGACCACGTCCTAACGCTTCTGGATAATACCATGATCTTCTCCTACCTGGTCTCCTTACCTCCTTCCACCTTCCCTCCAGTCCAGTCTCCATTCAACAACCGGAGGGAATTTCCAAAATTGCAGAAGAGAGACAATGCTAATCCACTGATTAAAAGCCTTTAGGGAGGGACTTCCCTGGCAGTCCAGAGGTTAAGACTTCACCTTTCAAAGCAGAGGGTGCAGGTTTGACCCCTGGTCAGAGAACCAGGGTCCCAAATGATGTAACAAAGGTCCTTCGTGTTACAACTAAGACTCGGTGCAGCCAAATAAATAAATACACGTATTTTTTTTAAGTCTTGAGGGACTTCCTTGGTGGCCCAGTAGCTAAGGCTCTGCACTCCCAACGAAGGGGGCCTGGGTTTGATCCCTGATCAGGGAACTAGATCCTATACGCTGCCAACGAAGACCCAGCACAGCCAAATAAATAAATGTTAAAAATAACAATAATAAATGCTTTAAAAAATAAAATACAAGTGTTTAGTGGGTTTCTCCAGCCAAACTCCTAGTCTGGCCCTCAGGGGCCTCTGTGGTCTGGCCTTTACCTGCTTCCAACTCTCCTCTCTAGAGACTTTCCTTCCTACAGTTCTCAGGATTAGTGAAAGCCCCCAGACTCTCTCTACGCACCTGTCTCCTCTGCCTGAAACACCCCTCACTCCCCTCACTCCCACCACTCCCCTGCCCCGTGTTGCCTCGCTACTGTCACTCACCCACCTTTGGCACTGCCGGTAGCCAAACCGAAAATGCCGTGAGGGCAGGGCTTGTGTCTGAGGGTCCACGCTGTGTTCCCACCACCGAGCACTTAGCCCAGCACTGAATGAACAAACAAGAGAATGAATTCGTTCGAGGCTAATAGGCAAGGAGTGGAAAGCTGGCAAGAGAAGCAGAACCAGATTGTGCAAGCAGGGCAAGCACGGCCGGGTGAGCGGCCAGCGTGAGAGCTCTGCCTGGGAGAACGAGGACTGCCCGCAGGACACTGGCGAGATGAAACAGGTAATCCCAGGAAGACGAGCTGGGTAATGGGGGTTCGACGGGAAAGAGGGTAGAGGCGGGCAAAGCAGCTGTTAGAATAAGTTGTTAGAAATCAAGCTGTGAAAGAAAGAAGAGAGGTTAAGCGTGAGAGAAGCTGAGACACAGAAGTTACCTTGGAGACGAGAATTCAACATCTCCGAAACTCTACACTCACTTGTGCCTGCCCAAGCTGCTCCTTGCTCTAGAACGAGTAACACCTGGAGTAACACCTGCCGGTGCACACACAGGTGCCAAGAGAGAAGCCCCGCATTCGCTCACTCGCTCACTCGCTCACTCCCACCCAAACCCAGTGAGCTCTTAAATCCGAACGCTTCTGTTTGCACGAGCTGGCTTCCTTCACTAGCCCATCTCCACTGCCTCAGTTTGGCTCTCGTCATTTCTCATCACAGAACTTAGCAGTTCAAAATCGTGCGTTGCTTCCCATTTGCTTTTAGGATATTTATTTATTCATTTGGCAGCGCTGGCTCTGAGCTGTGGCACGTGGGAATCTAGTTCCCTGACTGCAGATGGAAGCCAGGCCCCCGGCATTTTGAGTGTGGAGTCTAAGCCACTGGACCACCGGGGAAGTCCCACTGCTAGGATAAAATTCAAACTCAGCATGGCCTACAGGACACCTTCACTGTCTGCCCCCGGCCTCTCCCCCAGCCCCACTCTCCTTTCTACTAGTCACCTGTTAGAATTAGCATGAAATCCTGCAGATTCTAAAATTCACTGTGCTCTCTCTTCCCTCTGCAACTGCTGTCTCTTTGACCACACTGGATCACCTCTCCTTCTTAACCTGGCTGACTTCAAGATCTATCGCACACATTACCTCCCTACAGCCCAGTCCTGGCCTAAGCTCCCCTGTGCGCCCATAATAGCAGTGTGTAACCCAGCCTTGCCACAGGGCAACTATTCGCATTTGATTCTCATTGTTTGATGGTGAGTTCCTTGAAGGCAAGACTGTCTTTAATCTTGGTGCTTCCTTTACCTAGCATAGTACCTGGCACAATACCCAATGAATTAATTACTTGATTTAAAAAAGGAGAAGAGAACTTGGCAACTTCAAGAGAGTCTCAAAAGAATAAAGAATCAAAGGTCACCCATAGGTTTGAATCCAAGACTTTAGGGCAATGGTGGTTTCATTCATACAATGAAAAGCTAAATTTGGAAGGTCAAGAAAGCAATGAATTGAATTAAATATGGTATTTTTCAGGTGTGTGTGTCTAGGTGGATTTACTTTGGATTTAAAAAGGAAAAAAAAAAAGCAAGAGAAAATAAAGGAGGACTTATAAGCTTCCTGAATAACATAAACAAGAAGTCAAACTCTGGGTATGGTCTTGACATTATTTGGACTAAGAAAAGTGCAAAAAGTCCCCAGTGAACAACAAATGGCTGTTCCCAGATGGAGAGAAGACAAAATGAGGTTATTCTCACCAAGAGTTACAGTCCCAAGTTCTTCAAAGATACTCTTTGCTAGAGCCTCTGTCTCTGCCATCAGCTGAGATATGATGCGTTTAAATCTGTCTGTAGTCCGTGATTCCACTTTCCTGAAAACTAGAGCCATCAAAGGAAAGTTAGTATTTCTCAGGAAGAACACATCATAGTTCAAAGCAGGTATCTCCAAACCTTTCTCTGCCTTTGTCTCTTCCTCTGTAAAACCCGAGGCCCCAAGCTCACAGGCAGGTCATCTGAATGATGAAACAAATACTCAAGACACCTTCAGCCACTCCCTAGTGTTTAATGCACTCATTCTAACATTTTTCATGGTCCAAGTCTAATTCAACTTTTTTTAAAATAATTTTATTTATTTATTTTTGGCTGTGCTGGGTCTTCATTGCTGCATGGGCTTCTCTCTAGTTGGAGTTCGTGGGCTTCTGATTGTGGTGACTTTTGTTGAGGGGCACAGGCCCGAGGGCATGTGGACTTCAGCAGTGGGCTCAGTAGTTGCGGCTCCCAGGCTCTAGAACTCAGGCTTAGCAGTTGTGGTGCAAGGGCTTAGCTGCTCCATGGCATGTGGGATCTTCCCGGAACAGGGATTGAACCCGTGTCTCCTGCATTGGCAGGTGGACTCTTTACCACTGAGCCACCAGAGAAGTCCTCAGGCACATTTTAGATTCTAGTTTTCCACATGCGTATCTGGTGAAAGAGGTCAGAATCAAGAGGCCTGGGAGCTGGGAGTCCTCAGCCACACTTTAGACTCTGCATCAAAAGCTCTGGGGCCTTTGGCGAGCACCTCAACTTTCCTGGGACTGTTTTCTTCCCTCAAAAATGCCCCGCAGCTGCTTTTTCGTCACAAAGTCATGTCCAACTCATTCATGACCCCATGGACTGTAGCCCTCCAGGCTCCTCTGTTCATGGGATATCCCAGGCAAGGATCCTGGGGTGGGTTGCCATTTCCTTTCCCTAATTCAACTTCTTACTCGGGCTTTCCTGTTAACTCAACACAGAGCTTCTGCTCTGACTAGGCTGATATCCATCTTGTTTCTGCAAATACCATATTTTAAGCCCTGTCTCTGTTCTTTGATCTTCTCCCTTCCCACCTAACCCCCAGGGGTGTTCACAATGCTCCAAATATTCATTTTTGCAGTATCCACAGAACATGCTGGGTTCTGGTGATAGCTGAAAAGAACATGCTCTGCGCTCCAGAGAAGGCTATCTTCTTAGCAGAGAAAGATACACAGCCAGATGACCAGGCAGAGAGCTGTGACACAGTAGGTGCAAAGTGCCATGGAGCACAGGGAGGCTCCTCTCATTCTTCCTGGGGCGGCAATGTCAGGAGATAAACAGGGGAGAGGCGAGGAGGAGTGAACACAGTCATGTGCAGAGGCTGGGATGGACAAAGCTTAGAGGGAGAACACACGTGACTCCTCCATCCCAGGAGCCCAGAGAAATGCAACTTGGTTGGGTTTGTGGGAGGTGAAGCTGAGATGAAGCTCAGCGTGTGGGAGAGACCAGATGAGAAAGAAATTTGTGCCTACCCAACTCTTTGCAACTCTTTTGGACTGTAGCCCACCAGGCTCCTCTGCTCATGGGATTTTTCAGGCAAGAATACTGGAGTGGGTTGCCATTTCCTTCTCCAGGGGATCTTCCTGACCTGGGGATCGAACCTGCGTCTTCTGTGTCTCCTGCATTGGCAGGCAGATTTTTTTTTTTTTTTTAAACTGCTGAGCCATCGAGGAAGCCCAAAGAAATTTGTATACGACATCAAAAGTGGTAGGTTGAGTGCCTTGTCTAAATTCCTTACAGCCAGCGCCCTGACCGTCTTTGGTGCGTTTGTTCTGCCTTGTAGTCATTTGGTCGTGTGCTATTTAGAGAGCAAGGGGTGAAGTCATACTTGTCTTCCGTACCCTCTCTCCCTTGCTGGGTTAGTATAGCATTGATATTCAAGAAATATCAATCTTTGTTAGTCAATCTTAGTAATCAAATCATATTCTGATCTTTTGAGGAAGGACAGGATGAGTTCAGATACTTTCACTTCAACCAAAATTCCAGATACAAATTCAAATAATGGATAGGAACTCAGTATCGTCCTCAGGCACAGAAGGCAAGAAGGACCGAGCCACGTGCGTGCCAAGATGTTTTCAGCACCTTTCACTGCCAGTACCTTTGTTAAGGTTTATGGAAATGAAGAGTAAGAATGATTGCTTTTTACAGGCCACTCCTGAGCTTCACTGGGGAGAGAAGCGGGAAATATGATTATTTTCCAAGTTTGCAGATAAATATTTTGCTCTAAACAGAGAAAGGGTAAGAATTCAGTGTTCATCTACATGACCCTGAACTAAGAATAGCAGAGGGTAACAAAGTCCCAAAGGGCTTGTGACTGAATCCCACTTACACTTCTGGGGCTTGTAAACAACCTCCTCCAGTTCCTCCAAGTTGTCTCTGACTGTTGTTACCACTGCTGTGTCGAGAGAAGCACACAGTTTGCAGATATATTCTGTGGCTTCGGCTGTGTTTTTGGCATCTCCAACGCCAACTGAGGCAGTCAGCCCAAGGACCTGTGAGGAGCATTCCAAATCGTCAGATGTCTGGGAAATAGCAAGATGTTTCCACAGTCCCTCATGTAACTCTTTCCTGATAATGTAGGGTTTTTATTTTTTAAACTAACCTCAGATAAAGAACAAGAATTTTTTTTTTTTCTGACATTCTCTATGACATCAAAAATGGAAAGGTCCCCATTAGGTGAAGCACTGAGTAAATGCGGGAATCACTGCTCTGCAGCTGAACACGAATCAGCACAGAAGCCCAGAGAAGAAACCCTTTCCAGGCAGGACTGCTCTCAACTTTATGTTTGTTTCCCCGTGACACATAGAACAATATGCTGAAAAGGGCAAGGACTAAAATCAGACATGCTTCCATTTCAATCTCAGCCATGTCACACTGGCTGGGTGTCTTGGACAAAAATCTTTCTCTCTCTGTAAAGTTGGGGAACTTTAGCCATTTAAACTGGAAGTTGTGTGACATAGAGAACAGACTTGCGATTGCCGAGGGAGAGAGTGGTGGGGGAGGGATGGACTGGGAGTTTGGGATTAGCAGATGCAAACTATTATATATAGGATGGATAACAGCAATGTCCTACTGTGTACACAAGGAACTATATTCCATATCCTGTGATAAACCATAATGGAAAAGAATATGAAAGCAATTGAATTTCTTTGCTGTACAGCAAAAATTAATACAACAGAAATTAATACTGTAAATCAAATATGCTTCAATTTTTTTTAAATGGTAGCTTCAATTTTAAAAATGTGATAACTTCAATTTAAAAAAAAATGGTAGCTGGGTGACTTCAATAAGATGACATTTGTAAAGAATTTAGTTTAATGGTCTTCTAATAAATATTTATTTATTCCTCTAAGAGTCACTCAAATATTGAATGACTGAATGACTGAATCATTCAAATAAACAAGGAATCTAGTTAACTATCAATTTTATTCTAAAAGAAAAAACTGTAAGAAATGTGATTTCTACTAAATTCTGTCTGAATTTTGAGCACCATACTGGATTTCTTCTAACCTGTGCTTCCTAAATGGTTAATTGTTAAGCCTAGACAGTGCAACACAGAGGTGAGACTGGTAAACCAGAGGCGTGGTTTCCAACCTCATTCGGCCTCAGTAATACCAGGCCACTCATCTGTGCTCCTGTCAGTTGTGTCTCCCATTTCAAATCTTCTCCATGCACCCTGAGCTCCCACCTCCATTCTCATCTTGATTATTCTCAGTGAACCATCTCTCTCTCCTTCATTCAAGAGAAAACGCCAGGGATACCATACCCTTCCTGCCCCCACCTATAAACTATTCTCTGTCTTGACTCCTCTCAGCCCTTCCCCTCTGACGACACCAAAAACAATGCCTCGTCCACTCTCCTGTACTAATGCACCTACGCAGCCCATACCCGCTCGTCTCTCCTGGCATCTTGTTCTGCCAATCATTCCCTCCCTCCCATCCTGCCCCACTGGTGGCTATCTACAGCTTCATACTCTGCACTCAGGCAATATTAAGAACTTCATGATTCTTGGGGATTCCCTGGCAGTCCAGTGGTTAGGACTCAGCACATCCACTGCTGTGGCCCGGGTTCAATCCCTGGTTGGGGAACTAAGGTCCCCGTAAGCCATACAGCACAGCCAAAAAAAACAAAAAAACAAAACTTTAAGCTTCTCGAGCCCTTGTGCATTTTCATATCCCCGTGCCTCTAGACACACAGTAGCCTTTACTGAAAACCATCCAGCTATTTTCCTTATAAACTCTTGTTAGTTTTTACCTATCCTAACTTCTATTAGGTCTCACTTTACTTTCATAGCACATTTAAGATCACTTTCATTTCTTTTCTGTACAACTCCATTGCGTGTTATTACCATAAATTATGACATAATTCTCACATATTTGGCTCCCCACAAAACTTAAGCTGCTTGAAGGCAAGGACTATCTTTTTATATTTGTGGCCCAGTGCCCAGCACAGGGCATGACACATGGGGGTACCTAATACATATTTGTTAAGTGAATGAATGAATGAACCAATCAAAACTAACCTAATGAGTTGTACAGTATGCAAGGATCTAAGAAGGACATCCTCAATATGGCCACAAGGGTAAGTAAAGACGATTCAGGAAGAAATCCATCTGACTTTGGACACACCTGGGGCAATGAGTCTGAAGATCCTCCCAGTTTCTGATCCAGATAATGAAACATGATCATATTATATGGATGGTGTTTATTGGTGTTGTGACATTCATCAAATATCATCAAAGTAAAGATGGAGAGTGATGGAATAGTCCCATCTTTAAGGCTGTTCACAAGAATCTGTGGTGTTAAAATGATGATGTCATTGTTCTCAACAATCTGTTCCACAGAGATATTGTCAGCTGTCTCTCCAGAAATGCCTGAAACTTTGTACCTGGAAGATGACAGAGATTTCCCATTAGCAACCATGATGTGAATAAGGAACCACAAAGATCAGAACGTCAATTAAATTCTCCCTAAGTCCAAAAGGAATGGATTTGGAGAAAAGGTAAGTGCTTGGAACAAAGCCTGACACACAGTAAAGTGAAAAAACTGAAAGTGTTAGTCGTGTCAGACTCTGGTACCCGTGGACTGTAGCCCACCAGGGTCCTCTGTCCATGGGATTCTCCAGGCAAGAATACTGGAGTGGGTAGCCATTCCCTTCTCCAGGGGATCTTCTCGACCAAGGGATTGAACTGGGATCTCCTGCACTGTTGGTAGATTCTTTCCTGTCTCTGACATATAGTAAGTGATCAATAAACATAATCTAGGAAGAATTTCTAGTATTGATAGAATATATTCTATGTGGCACCTGAGGATACAGAGGGCCAACCATAATTCTTTCAAGCCACCGTGAAAGAACATAGAAAAGAGTAATATTAAATAAATTATAAAATCATTTAAAAAGTTAAATGTTCCATTATAATATAAAATTCACCTTAAGTCATTTACTCACTCTACAAGAGCTAACCAAAGGAGTTTAGGATTTCAGGTGTATTCATGAAGGAGTTATATCTAGAAAATAAAAAAGCTTAATCTACCATAAGTTTTTTGAATCATGGTTTTCTAAAAGCAAAACAAAGCACAAAACACATCGGTTACATGACCTAGAGAAAAAAAAGCTGGACCAACTTATACCTACCCAAATCTTTCAAAATGTTCTGAGAACACAGATTTCTGCTGTTCATACAGTGGGACTTGAACAGCAAAAACGACAACTTTCCCCTTTCGTCCTTGTGGAAATTTCTTAAGATGATGTTCGCATATAAGAAGGGAAACAAAGGTTTTTCCACAACCTTTTAACATATAAAGAGAAAGACAACACGTAACTAATAGTATAGTAAAATGCTTCTGTAGAAAGGTCATTATTGGGGGCTCCTCTAAAACCACAGAGCTAAAAGCAAACGGATGATGAGGGTAGGTTAACAACTGTAGAACTCACACTCTGACTCAAAACCCAAGCTACTTCCTAGGCACTCGCACACAGCCAGGGACTGCAGGAAGCTAAAAAAAAAGCATTCTCTCTCCTTCCTCATGTCCCTGAAAACACCACGAAACCATATGAATAATGTTTTTTTCAAAAGATCAATGGAAAAATGAAACAATTGAAACTTGCTACTTGGTCCCAGTGTTCAATAAAGTGGAAAAAAGGAAGCAAACAGAGAAATAAACTATTTCAGTAATTGCATCCGCTTACCAGTAGGAGCACATATTATTGTATTCTTTCCCTTCTGAGCAGGTAAAGCGAGCTCTAGTTGGTAATTTCTTGGTTTCAATGGGCTATAAGTAGGAGGCACTTCTGTAATACAACAGAAACTAAGTTAGCAAATAGTGACCACTCTGAGGAATCAAGTCAACACTATCCTCCAAAGGACAAGAAATTTGACTCTAGCAAGAAAGACCTCATTTAAGAAAGTTTAGAATTCTTGTCTCTAATTAACCATTCCAGCTTCTAAACTGATTTGAAATACAGAATTCTCCGTCAATAACAAAGTACCAATGGCAGGAAGAAAAAAAAAAAAAAAAAAACCACAAAGATTTCTTTCTGAAATAATCATGGAAGACTAATCAGGAGAAATTAAAGCAAGAATGGCCTAATCCAGGGCAAAACAGATAGCCACCGATTAAAGGAAATGCTGCATGAGACAAAACAACAACAAATCCCTCTAAGGTCTTTGAAAAACACCAAACTGAATACCAAACTCCAAAGCAATCTCTTACTGACAAGCAACCGTGCTTTAAAATTCTGCAGGCGCTCACATGGTATTCTCTCTTAACAGAATCAGAAGTTTTAAAAAAATAATCAGAGGTATCTCACTAACAGATAAGTGTACAGAATGTTAAGAGCTAGAAAGGCCTTGGAAATCATCTGTTGAGTCGAACCTACCTATTTTAAAGTAAATGGAAATTTCTAAATGGTTAAGTGAGTTCGCTAAGGACCTTTACCTGTCAGAAAACTTAAAACAATTGACAGTCACTGATTTTATTCTGGAGTGACAAAAATGTGTATCATTTTATTGCAGAAACAGTCCATCAATTCTCACCTTATGTTCTTATCCCCAAATCACATCCTTCTTCCAACACTTCTTTATTGATCCTATGTTTTTCTCTGATGCCCTTTTATAAATAACTCTTTGCTTAATTTGTTATGCTGCTTTCTGGTCTCCTTGTGAAAATATGCTTCTAGAAACATAAAGTGGGCCTTACAGGGACACAGTTAACTCACAGTGCCTTTGTGTGAATTAGAGAAAGGACTCCCTTTCGGAGGATATAGCCCCTCACTGCGCTGCGCTGGCAAACAACACAGGCTGGATCCCAGCCCCAGCTCAAGCTCTCAGGCCCACACATTTGTACAGTGCACACACTTATCAACATACACTGCAGCCCTGGGATCTTGAGAGGAAACTGAACAAGTGACTCACAAAGAGCAGAAGCATTTCTTTAGAAAGCAGGGCTGATTTCAGATGTCACAGGTATTGAGCTTCTGGGAGGACTCTATTTGCATTTTCAATGTAGACATGCACATCCTTAGTGATAAAAAAAGAAGGAAAAAGAAAAGGGAGAAGCTGGCAAGTGCCATGGAAGGGAGAGAATGGTATTTCTAGTTGTAGGGAAAATATCTGTTTTAACATATATTCTCTTTTTGTTCTGATTTTTCCTTAAAAACCTTTCCATTAGGCTATGACTTTTGGCACTGCAAGACACGACCCTACTCGAAATACCTCAAGAGCATCATTACGGAGAAGAATGAACAATGCTGAGTACCTGAAGAACAGGAATTCTGGCTAAGATTCTGGCTTTCTGGTTCTTCTTTGTAGACAATGTGTACATCCAAAGTTTTCATTTCATCATCCTCAAGATCTTTCATTTGAACATTTTCTGCACCTTTATGAAAACAAAACACATCTCATAATCTTTATCTGATTATGATCTTGATGGTGAAAGCCCTACAAAGAGGTCATAAAATTTTAAACTTCCATTACGACTTCTTATAACCATTCCCTCTACCTTTTAAAACAATTAAATGAAATCTTTTTTAATTTGAAATCTTGATTTGAAGTTTGAACTCCAGTGTCATTTAGGACTTTATTATTCAAAGTGTGGAACACGGACCAGCAACTTCTTTAGGAGCTTGTTGGAAATGCAAACTCTTGAGCCCCAACTGAATCAGAAGCTTCATTTTAACAAGATCCCTAGGTGATCCACAACCACACCAAAGACAAGCCCTATTAGCAGAAACACTTTTGTCTTCCATTCCTGACCCGACCCAAGACAACAGATGTGTATTTTGACAGATTATTTCTGAAACAATTTATGATCTTAAAGAAGACTCTGAAAGGCTAAGACCAGACACTCAGATGGTTTATCAAACTCAGCTCTTAAAATAATGCTCTGAGAAGATGTTATTAGCTTCAGGAAGACAAGGGATAGCTCAGCCACTTAATCGAAACAGATTCTTCCTTTCAATCTTGTTCTAGTTTGGTTCCAGATGGATTCTAAACAAGAGAACCACCATATAGTGTCTAAGATGATTCTATTCTGAAAAGGCAGTGAGTTGTGGAGTTTGAACCTTTAACTCTAGAATTTTCAACCTATTTCTCTCATCATCTAAACCCAGAGAGTGAGCTCAGACTCTGCCTTTCCCCCAAATACTCTGGGCAGATAGGCTAATTCTGGATGAAAGGGTTTGTCCTGATCCATTTTCAGGGGATATATACAACCCAACTAATTCTGTAGACAAAAAAACCACCTACCTCCCAGAACTCAACTTCATGCGGGCCTCTCACTAGAAATATAGCCAAGAGTATTTGAAGGGAAAATGCTTCTGACAGTGAGTGAAAAGCAGGTAGAATGCAAGAAGCTCCAAGCAGAACTATGAAGAAGGGCCTATTTTCAGACCCTCGCACCCTTCCAAGTATCCTACCTTTCTCTACCATCCACAGTTCGCTGAACTTGCTCTCTTCTTTCTCCAATGCAAGTTTCAAAGTTTTGGGCCAGTTCTCCTTGTCTGATCTGAGAAGGCATTCAACCATTTTCTCTGCACCTGCCATCAGCCCCTTGTTGGAACTTATCTAAGGAAGACAATTGTAGTGGACTGATCAAGTGTTTCAAAAGTTTTCATTTTATGAGTTTTTACTGAAGAAACGTCAATTCAAATACTATCAAATTTAAGATCACTGTATACTCTGGTTCACTAGGTCTCTTTCATGACCGTTCTTGCCCCAGTGCAACTTGATCTTTTAAGATACACTTCCCTTTATCCTTGTCCTCTTACACATGATATCACCATGTCAAGCCCTGTGTTCTTACCTCCTCTGAGATGTTATTATATTAACATCAGCTATATCAGGAAAACAAACTACTTCACACCTATTCAAAATATGGGTATACTGGCATAGGCATATTTAGAAGGATATAACAAAATATTAACAAATAGTTTTTTCTGGATAGTGAGACTTACATGGTTCTTATTATTAATCATGATAATTAAAATTCATTGAGCAATTACTATTATGTGCCAGAGATTTATAAGCACTTTACATATATTATCTCATTCAAAGCCTATAAAAATGCCTGACTAATACGGTACCATTAGTATTCCCATTTCATACAGGAAACAGAGACTTAGAGAAACTAAATGTGCCCAAGATCACACCACTAGTAAGTGGCTGAGCTTGGATTAACAAAATTGATCTGTGTCCAGAGACTGAATACTTAACCACTGGAGTCCATAACCTTTTTTCTTTTTATTTGCTAAACTGTTTGATTTTATTTAAATTTGTATAAAACATTATTCACAAAAGTAGTAAAGTAATTTTAACTGAAAATAGGGCAAACCTGAAAAAAATCTGTGACACAAATTGATTACTCAGATCACAAATAAAAGTATCCTTCTAGGTAATTATGCCTTAGATTTGAGGACTTTAAATGATCTTGTTCAGTTCTAAAATAACATAGAAAACAGAAGACATTCCTCATGGTCAAATTTTTCCCCCAAATTCAATATTTAATATTAAGTAAAATACCTGAATAATTTCTTCACATTCTTGATTAATTAAACATCCAGATATTTCAGGAAGGATATCTTCTGGATTGATTGTGGTTTTAAATTCTGGTTGTAAACGCTTTAAAAGTAATCTATACTCCTCCAATTTTTCAAGTTTTTGGAAATCCCAACTTTCAATGGCTTCATAAAGTCCAGAATAACCTGAAAAGTAGGGGGAAAATGGGGCTCTTAGGACACCAACTAAAAAAATATGTTGAGATTAAAATTTAGAAGTCATGTTTGTATGTATTGTGAGAGAACTGAAAACAACTGTAAATCACTTCCATTATTTATGATCTTTCAAAAAGAAAATTCAATATTCATTTTAGGCACCCCACATTTAAGGTGGAGCTAGTGGCAAGAACCTGTCTGCCAATGAAGGCGATGTAAGAGACTTGGGTTCAATCCCTGGGTCAGAAAGATCCCCTGGAGAAGGGAATGGCTACCCACTCCAGTATTCTTGCCTGGAAAATCCCATGGACAGAGGAGCCTGACGGGCTACAGTCCATGGGTCACAAAGAGTTGGACACAACTGAGTGACTAACACTTTCACTGAGAATAAATTTGAGGTCTTATATTTGGTCTTAGTAAGACCTCTTCCTTCCAAGGTACCCCATGGACTTCACCTACAATCTCTGATCTGCCTTTCAATTGAGTCAAACCATCATGCTAAGTATCTTCTCAGTGCAAAGTAGTAAAAAGGGCAAAAAGAAATATAAATGTTAATTCCTGCCCCTCAGGGCCTTACTGCCTACATTATTCCAAGGAAAGAATAGTAAGTACAATGGGAAATTTGAGTGAAAAAATTATTTCCAACTAGAATTATCCAGGAATGCTTGGCTCTAAGTTTCTCTTCAGAGAACCACCAGGCTTGTCTGACTATCAGGCCCACACTCTTTTCACTGGGCTATAAAGACCATATTAGCACATATGACATAATACCTGGAATATTCCAGTACCTTTGTGGGTGTGTGTCTCCTCTCTCTCGCTCTTCTATCTTCCTGCAAAGATAGCACTATCCTGTATTTGATTTATCACTCTTGATTTCTTGGAATAGTTGTGTGGCATATGCTCAATTCTCTAAAGAATACATGTTTAGTTTAAGCTTGTTTGAAATGTTTTAATTTTATTCTTCACTAAATGCAATTTTATCTGACTTTTTAGAAAGTTTAATATTGCATTTCTAAGTTTCGCCTGTGCTGTCATCTGTAGCTCTGTTCGTACATCTCCACTGCAGGATAATCGACTCTTGTGTGAACGTCACAAAATGGATTTATCTATTCTCTTTCTGAAGGATACTGGTGTTGCTTCTAGTTTTGTTTCTTTGCTTGCTTGTTTTTGGCATTACCAACTGATTATAGTATGAACATTCTTTGTATGTGCATTCTGGAATATATGTGTTAAGAATTTCTCTGGGCATATACTTAATACTGAAACTGCTGGACAGAAGGAGAGTTGTAACTATACGAGCTGATGCCGATTGTTTTTCAACAGTTGTAGCATTTACACTCCCTATTGTCATCCTTCAGATTTCCCATTATTAAAAATCCTCTTTGAGCCTTCCCACTGTTGGACTTACTAGATTTTGCTATTATGTTCCTAATGTACAACTTCCTAATTGCTAATTGGGCTGAGAGTCTTTTCTCATGTGTATTAACCTTTCATGCTTCTTATTCTTTGAAAACTCACTTCACATCTTTTGCCTTGTAAATATTTTCTTTTTTTTTTAATTGATTTTAAGCCTTTTAAATATATCATGGATACTAATTCCTTGGTGATAATGTAGTTTGAAAATATCCTCCCCTAGTTTGTCTCTTATTTTTTCACTTTCTGTATAGTGTTTTTTGATAAACATATACTCTTAATTTTAATATCCTCAAATTTATCAATTTAGGTTAATGTTTTAATGTCTTATCTCATAAATCCTATCATACTCTAAGGTCAGAAAAATGCTCTTCTATATACTGGTCTAAAATAGTTGATCTTTTGCTATTATGAATTAAGTCTTGAATTCTTTTGACTTATTGTGTGTGTGCAAGTGTATGTATGTACATGGAATGACGTAAGGAAGACAAGTTTATTTGTATCCACATGGATATGAAAGTTAGGATTTGCCTGGTTTTTAACATTATCCCATTTTAAATGGCCCACTGCAATGTATCAAAAAGTCCCTCCTTTCTGAATAATCCTCTTTTCCCAGTGATCTCCAGTACATCAGAGTTCCATAAATATACGAGTCTGATTGAAGGCTCTCCATTCTATTTCATCGGTCAGTTGTTCAATACCAGGACCAGCATCACACTGTATCAATGCCTGTGACTTTTAATAGATCTTGATATCTAAAAAAGGAACCCCCAACCTACTGAATTCTTCTTTAGAAGTGTACTGACTATTCTTGGGTCATAATTCTTCGACATACAGTTTAGAATCTGCTTGTCAAGTTCACAAAGTAGCATGCAGGATTTTTATTTAGAATTGTATTGAATGTATAGCTCAGTGTAGGGAGAACTGACACTTCTATGGTCTTCCTCTCCACGTGCATAGGTATATATCTCCACTTAGCCAGGATTTTTTTTTTCCGGTTTTGCCGCACAGCTTGCAGGATCTCAGTTCCCTAACCAGGGATTGAATCCAGGCCATGACAGTGAAAGAACAGAGTTCTAACCATTCGACAACCAAGGAATTCCCTAGAAGTTCTTTTATTTTTTCAAAAACCTTTTGTCATTTTCTCTATTCAGACTCCACACACCTTTGGCTAGATTTATTGCTAAATATAACTTTTGTTACTATTAGAAATGGTATTTTATTTTGGATTACATTTGCCATTTTTCCCAGTGGGTGGAAATACAACTAATTTTTGTATACTGATCTTATATCCAATAAACATGCTAAACTGTTCCATTAGTTGTAATAACCTCTCTACAGATTCCTTTGGAAATTTCAAGTAGGCAGTTATAGCATCTGCCTGAAAATAGTCTTTACATTGCCTCAGATTGAGACATAAACTAAACGTGGATACTTATAAATTAATAGAATTTCACCTTTACAGAATCTTTAAACAGTCAAGTAATAACTCTGATTTGTGAGTAAAAAGAAGGAACTAACCTGCTTGTTGAAGGGCATCCAAAAAGCCACGGAACCAGCCTTCCTCCTGGAGCTCCAGTAGGACCTGGAGGAAAAGGGAGGCAGCCTCCATGGGCCCCTTGTTGTTTTTCTTGGCCTGAATGTGCTGCACCACATCTACAAACAGAGGCAAGAGGGACTCATCAAACTGCAGAACCGCTAATCACTGGAAGTAAAACCACTAATCACTGGAAGGGTTGTCAGATCTTCTCAAACGGGGCTGGGGATTCACAGCAACGGAAGGACCTGCAGGAAAGCAGCAAGTTCTCCGTCTTGGTCAATCATACCCATTCTTCACTACCCCCAACCCTACCCCCAGCCTCTCTGGAAACTTCTCCTAGTCTGTTGTGGAAGTCTGGACACACACTGGAGGGCAGTCCTTAAGAAAAGGAGTCTCTTAAAGATGTCTGCAAGAGTCTCCCCTTAACAAGTGAGAACTCATGGTAGCACCAGGTTAGGTAGAAAAACCATGACTTCTTCTAACATTTGAAAGTTTCTGGTTCAAAAGTCTGAATTAATCGTAGGACTAAAAGGGTGTGAGGACAGGGCCACTCCTGTCATCAGTGACAATTACAGTGGACACAGCAACCAGAAATTTGGAAAACCCAGCAGTGGCCACAGGACTGGAAAAGGTCAGTTTTCATTCCAATCCCTAAGAAAGACAATGCCAAAGAATGCTCAAACTACCGCAAAATTGCACTCATACACACTAGTAAAGTAATGCTCAAAATTCTCCAAGCCAGGCTTCAACAGTATGTGAACCGTGAACTTCCAGATGTTCAAACTGGATTTAGAAAAGGCAGAGGAACCAGAGATCAAATTGCCAACATCTGTTGGATCATTGAAAAAGCAAGGGAGTTCCAGAAAAACATCTACTTCTGCTTTATTGACTATGCCAAAGCCTTTGACTGAGTGGATCACAACAAACTGTGGAAAATTCTGAAAGAGATGGGAATACCAGACTACCTGATCTGCCTCTTGAGACATCTGTATGCAGGTCAGGAAGCAACAGATAGAACTGGACATGTAACAACAGACTGGTTCCAAATCGGGAAAGGAGTATGTGAAGGCTGTATATTGTCACCCTGCTTATTTAACTTACATGCAGAGTACATCATGAGAAATGCTGGGCTGGATGAAGCACAAGCTGGAATCAAGATTGCCGGGAGAAATATCAATAACCTCAGATATGCAGATGTCACCACACTTATGGCAGAAAGCGAAGAACAAAAGAGCCTCTTGAAGAAAGTGAAAGAGGAGAGTTAAAACGTTGGCTTAAAGCTCAACATTCAGAAAACTAAGATCATGGCATCTGGTCCCATCACTTCATGGGAAATAGATGGGGAAACAGTGACAGACTTTATTTTGGGGGGCTCCAAAATCACTGCAGATGGTGATTGCAGCTGTGAAATTAAAAGACACTTGCTTCTTGGAAGAAAAGTTATGACCAACCTAGACAGCATATTAAAAAGCAGAGACATTACTTTGCCAACAAAGGTCCGTCTAGACAAAGCTATGGTTTTTTCCAGTAGGCATGTATGAATGTACGAGTTGGACTATAAAGAAGGCTGAGCACCAAAGAATTCATGCTTTGAACTGTGGTGTTGGAGAAGACTCTTGAGAGTCCCTTGGACTGCAAGGAGATCAAACCAGTCCATCCTAAAGGAAATCAGTACTGAATATTCATTGGAAGGACTGATGCTGAAGCTGAAACTCCAATACTTTGGCCACCTGATTCGAAAAACTGACTCATTTGAAAAGACCCTGATGCTGGGGAAGATTGAAGGCAGGAGGAGAAGGGGACGACAGAGAATGGGATGGTTGGATGGCATCACGACCTCGATGGACATGAGTTTGAGTAAGCTCCGAGAGTTGGTGTTGGACAGGGTGGCCTGACATGCTGCAGTCCATGGGGTTGCAAACAGTCACACACGACTGAGTGACTGAACTAAACAGCAACCAGAGTTAGAATAAACAGAGGTCCTTTCATGGTCCTATTTCCAGACTTTTGCTGCTGCTGCTGCTAAGTCACTTCATTCGTGTCCAACTCTGTGCGACCTCATAGACGGCAGCTCACCAGGCTCCCCCGTCCCTGGGGTTCTCCAGGCAAGAACACTGGAGTGGGTTGCCATTTCCTTCTCCAATGCATGAAAGTGAAAAGTGAAAGTGAAGTCGCTCAGTCGTGTCCGACTCTTAGCGACCCCATGGACTGCAGCCCACCAGGCAACTCCGTCCATGGGATTTTCCAGGCAAGAGTACTGGAGTCGGATGCCATTGCCTTCTCGGAGGCTTTTGCTAAGACATGTAAAAAAAAATTAGTAAACAGAAATCACAATAGAGTCAGGAGACCAGAAGGGGGCGCTCTCATGCCCTGTGCCCATAGCAGAGCCCAAGAGGAAGAAGTCAGACTTCCTTCCTGGCAAGGACTGAGCCAGGGAAAAGCCAATGACTGTTTACTACAGCCCCTCCCAGACTCCTTTTCTCCTCTATTAAAGTGTTCTTCCTTTGCCCTGCAGGGACCTGCATGGGGCTGCCGTGATTGCAGATTCCAGACTGCAGTTCTCTGCTGATCCTGAAAAAGTGTGTCTTTGCTGGAGAAATATCTGACAGTCTATTTATTTCATGCCCATAGGAAATATGGTAGAAAAGAAAAAGCAGGAGCTAAAGAAGACACAGTGAGGCCAGGTAACAGACAACTATCCACCAACCAGCTGGTGGTCTTACTGATTTTGCACAGTAACTCCATGTCTGGGCTGATAACCAAACAGTTACCTTCGTATGACCCGACATTTGATAATTTTCCCCACTGTCGAAGCAAAGCGAAGTCACTTGCTCAGTCGTGTCCAACTCTTTGTGACTCCATGGACTGTAGCCTACCACGCTCCTCCTTCCATGGGATTTTCCAGGCAAGAGTACTGGAGTGGGTTGCCATTGCCTTCTCCAGAGGATCTTCCCGACCCAGGGATTGAACCCAGGTCTCCTGCATTGTAAGCAGACGCTCTACCATCTGAGCCACCAGGGAAGTCCTAGTGCCAGTGGGATGTAAATTCTAAGGAGTAATTCCAATTGTCTGGCAGGTTAACCTCTGTATTCTCAGAGTTTAGAAGACCTAGTACTCAATGTACACTTAACAAAGGTATGCTGAATGAATGTAAGAAGACAGGAAGGAACGCCTCCCTTTTCTGCCAAGGTCTCTGCAACAATAAAACAAACCCTTTTAAAGTATAAAATTCAATGGCTTTTAGAGCTGTAAATCCATCACCACTATATAATTTTACTGCCTTTGTATTACTGTAGAAAGAAATCTTATACCCATTAGCAGTCATTCCCCATATCCCCCATGGCAACTATGGATTTGCCTATTTTGGATATTTCATATGAATGGGATCATAGAGTAAGTGGTCCTTATGGCTGGGTTCTTTCACTTAGCATAATGTTTTCAAGTTCATCCATGTTGTAATCATGTATCATATTTAATCCTTTTCCTTGCTGAATAATATTCCATTGTATGGATATACCAGTTTTGTCTATCTGTTCATCAGTTAATGGGCATTTAGGTTTCTACATTTTGTCTTTTATGAACAGTAATGTTATAAGCGTTCATGTACAAGTTTTTGTGTGGACATATATATTCATTTCTCTTAAGTACATATACTGTTAGGCACAAGATTGCTGGGTCTTAAGGTCACATTCTGAAGCCTGGGGTTAGGATTTAACCAAAAGAGCTGAGAAAACAAGGCAGGGGAGGGATAGATAATTTAATCAGTGTAACAGAAACAGAAAAAGTGGGGTGGAAAAGCAAAGAGTTTATGTGATAAAATACAAAGAAATGAACAGGAAAGATGTCAACCAACTATATGAGAACAGCTGTCTATGGGGCTGGACTTGAAATAAGAACTCTACGGTATTGTTAACATTCAAAAATAAGATAATATTATACACAGTATTTTTAAGCTTGCTTTTAAAAAATTATTTATTTCTGGCTACACTGGGTCCTCATTGCCACGTGGGCGGCTCTCTAGTTCCAGAGAGCTGAGGCCACTCTCTAGTTGTGTGGAGGCTTCTTACTGCAGTGGCTTCGTTTGCTGTGGAGCACACTCTAGGCATGCAGGCCTCAGCAGTCGTGGCAGGGGGCTCAGCAGTTGTGGCTCTCGGGCTCTAGAGCACAGGCTCAATAGTTGCGGCGCACGGGCTTAGTTGCTCCGCGGCACGTGGGATCTTCCCGGATCAGGGATTGAGTCCATGTCTCCTGCGCTGACAAGCAATTCTTTACCACTTGAGCTACCTCAAGCTCACTTTTTAAACTTACCTTTTGGGTTTTTTTTATTTTATGAGGAGTTTATTGTCTTTTTTTTTTTTTTAAGGTTTATTCAGGGAGATAACATACTCCACAGAAACTTTTGGTATTTTTATTGTGTTGTATTATAACTATAAATTAAAGTTAATATGTATTAAAAAACAATCCCACCCATGCACTCCCATAAGCACACTGTGGTTTTCCATCAACGCACTCATCACACTTTATTAAGTTCAGTTACCTGACTTCGCACAGGCACTCTAATCTCAGGGCAGAACCATTCCTATCGATCCTTCATTTCCTAAAAGGATGCTTCCTATTAACTAATACGTGTAGTAATGTGTGTTAATGCTAGCCAGTGCTAGCCTAATGCCTGACGCACACCTTAACTGCTAAGTTGCTGGTTATTAAATCACTACACAGTACATGAAAGAATGGGATTCACATCCCTGATAGTATTTCACTCTTTGGAGGATTTCTGGAAGAGACAGATGTCTTGCTTGCATGGCTTACATTCTTCAAGGGCCCCAACTTCTCTACCATCATTAGGATGTTATTTTGTTACTTCTCTCTGAGCATAGCTACAAAGTGGGAGTCCTTCGTGTTGGTGGCATTCTTTCACTCCTGGCTCCACAACCTGTGCTTTGGTTGTATGCAGCAATTAGCACGCAAGTTACCTGTCTGCTTTAATACAGTTTCAAAAAACTGCCTCACATCAGGAAAGTTATGTAGGCGTTTGGAGCACACTCCCTCTTTCATCTCAACTCTTTCCAGGCACCCCCTCCCTTCTCTTCTCCCCAAGGCTCTGCTCACCTCTGGCACAAAGTACCTCAATACAAATCTGTAAAATGGCCATTATCCATCATCATGGGACTCATTCGCTGTGGGGAAACACCTGAACTGAAGCCTAAAGCCGTTCCCTCCAGTGAGTCTTGATCCTCTCATAATTTGAAAAGATACATGCACCCCAGCATTTATTGCAGCACTACTTACAGTAGACAAGACATGGAAGCAACCTAGGTGTCCAATGACAGAGGAATGGATAAAAAAGATATGGTACATATATCCAATGGAATATTACTCAGCCATAAAAAAGAATGGCATAATGCCATTTGCAGCAACATGGATGTACCTAGAGATTATCATAATAAGTGAACTCAGACAGAGAAAGACAAATATCATATCATATCAGTTATATGTGGAATCTTAAAAATGATACAGATGAACTTATTTACAAAACAGAAATAGACTCACAGACTGTGAAAACAAACTTATGGTTACCAAAGGGGAAAGGTGGGGGAGAGAGATAAATTAAGAGTCTTGGATTAACATACACACACTACTAAATACAAAACAGGTAATCTACGGAGCACCACCTACTGTATAGCACCTAGAACTCTGCTCAATATTCTGTGATAACCTATATGAGAAAAGAATCTGAAAAAGAATGGTGTAAGTATAACTGAATCACTTTGCTGTACATGAAACCAGTGCAACATTGTAAATCAACTATACCCAATATAAAATAAAAATCAAATTTATAAAAGTTTCCAGTCATTTGCTGATAAGATCCAGATCTGGCAGAGTGAGTCTCAACTTATCATTTGTGTTCTTCGGTCCTCACCTGTCTCCACCAACCCCTTGGACTTTAAAGTATTTGAAGGAAGGGCTTGTATCTCATTCTGAATCTCTGATGTCAGCGCAAAGACCAACACGGTAGACGGACACAAGTATTAGTAGAAATAAATGAAACGGACAGCGACATGTTTCCCCAGCTTTAAGTCTAAACAAATGTGCAGCTCTAAGCAAGTCATTTCACTTCGCTAGGACTCAGTTTCCCCATGTGGGCTTCCAAGGGCTTCTCAAACTCTTGATAATCCCCAGTCTAAAATATTGCGAAGATCTCGCCACAAACCTGGCGTTAACTGTATTGATTGAAAGACCGGGATGGGGGTTGAGCAGTGGAATAAGAAAGAAATCCTGAACTGTTTTCTTGCACCAAGGGGCAGGCGGCAACCACTCACCGTCCCTAAACCAGGGGGTCATGTAGCTCAGGATGTAGGTAGGGTCCAGGATCTTCCGGACATAGTCGCGGAAGGCGTGCAAATTCCGCCGCTGCTCTGCCGTCATGCCTGCGGCTCCGCTCCCCGCGACCCCCTGCTTCGCCTGCGCTCTGCTGGGCTCCGCTGAGCTCGGCTCCGCTCTTCCTAAATACAGCCGTGAAGCGCGAGAAATTTGCCGAGGAGAGCGCCCAGCGCGGAGGCGGAGCTGCAGGGGAAGCCGGGCTGCGGAGGGAAAATCGAAACTGAAACTAGGGGCAGGGCACCCCCCAGGCTCCGTGATCAACCTGCGCCATTATGTTTTCGTTTCCTCGCCAGCTCGCGGATCCCGAGGGACCCAAGGGGACCCCTGCGAGTTGCTCTTTGGTGTTCACTTCATCCTACTTTGTGTTTGGCTTTTAGAGCCATGAAATTTAGATACGGTAACATGCATAGGTGTTAATTTATAATTCTCTGAGTTTGGGGAAATGCATGCGGGTGTCACCACTTTGCCCAGGTTTCTGGGTCCTGTGGTCTAGTGTCTTAACTTCACAGGACACTGCCACCTGTTTTCCAAAGTGGCCATCCCGTGGTGCATTCCCACCTGGAGTGTGAGAGAGCTGCAGGGGATGCAAGCCCAGGAAATACACACGCTGGTCAGTTTGTTGTTCGCTTGTTTGGTTTGGGCTTTTGCCTGGTATGAAATAGTGCGCTGTTGTCAAATATATGTAGTCCAAATATCCTCTCCCAGTCGGCGACTTAGATCATTCTCTTTAAGGTGTCTTTTGAGCATCAATTTATTTTGGTGAAACCTAATTTGCCACTTTTTTCTTTGTTTACTGCCTTTTGTGTCCTTTTGGTGAATCTTTGCCTACTAAAGATATTCTGTGTTTTCTTTTAGGGTCTTTGTATTTTCAGCTTTTACCTTTAGGTTATGGGCATCTCAAATTAATTTTGTTGTGGGAGGAGGTAGAGGTTAAGCTTTCACTTTTTCCATACTTGTACTTGATTCACACAAACTGCTTCCTCGAAAACTTTTCCCTTTGAAAAGGCTTGGCACCTTTGTCAAAAAAATCAACTGACTGTGCACTACTCTAACTTTACTCTGCTCCACTTATCTATTTGTTGATACTGCTTTATGTCTCTTTGTAAAGACTATATTGGGACTTACCTGGTGGTCCAGTGGCTAAAACTCTTGCTCCCAGTGCAGAGGGCGTTGGTGTGATGTCTTGTGGGGAGCTAGATCCCACATGCTGCAACTAAAGATCCCACATGCTGCAACTAAAGATCCCACATACTGCAACTAAAGATCCTGTGTGCTGCAACTGAGGCCTGATACAGCCAAATAAATTTAAAAATACGAAAGAAAAAAAGTATATTGACTGTTCTGGGATCTTTGGATTTTGCTATGAAATTTTCTTGCCTGGAGAATCTCATGGACAGAGGAGCCTCGCGGGCTGCAGTCCAAAGGGTCCCAGAGTCAGACACCTCTGAGTGACTGTTACTTTCATGAAATATTGTTTGCTAATTCTTATTTTTAAAAAAGCATATGGGGATTTTGATCAGAACTACATGAAACCTACAGATGAACTTGAGGAGAAATGATATTTTTAACAGTATTGAGCCTTCATGGAGTGGCCATCATGGTCAACAAAAGAGTCCGAAATGCAGTACTTGGATGCAATCTCAAAAACGACAGAATGATCTCTGTTCATTTCCAAGGCAAACCATTCAATATCACAGTAATCCAAGTCTATGCCCCAACCAGTAACGCTGAAGAAGCTGAAGTTGAATGGTTCTATGAAGACCTACAAGATCTTTTAGAACTAACACCCAAAAAAGATGTCCTTTTCATTATAGGGGACTGGAATGCAAAAGTAGGAAGTCAAGAAACACCTGGAGTAACAGGCAAATTTGGCCTTGGAATATGGAATGAAGCAGGGCAAAGACTAATCGAGTTTTGCCAAGAAAATGCACTGGTCATAACAAACACCCTCTTCCAACAACACAAGAGAAGACTCTATACATGGACATCACCAGATGGTCAACACCAAAATCAGACTGATTATATTCTTTGCAGCCAAAAATGGAGAAGCTCTATATAGTCAGCAAAAATAAGACCAGGAGCTGACTGTGGCTCAGATCATGAACTCCTTATTGCCAAATTCAGACTTAAATTGAAGAAAGTAGGGAAAATCACTAGACCATTCAGGTATGACCTAAATCAAATCCCTTATGATTATACAGTGGAAGTGAGAAATAGATTTAAGGGCCTAGATCTGATAGATAGAGTGCCTGATGAACTATGGAATGAGGTTCCTGACATTGTACAGGAGACAGGGATCGAGACCAACCCCATGGAAAAGAAATGCAAAAAGGCAAAATGGCTGTCTGGGGAGGCCTTACAAATAGCTGTGAAAAGAAGAGAAGCAAAAAGCAAAGGAGAAAAGGAAGGATATAAACATCTGAATTCAGAGTTCCAAAGAATAGCAAGAAAAGATAAGAAAGCCTTCTTCAGCGATCAATGCAAAGAAATAGAGGAAAACAAGAGAATAGGAAAGACTAGAGACCTCGTCAAGAAAATCAGAGATGCCAAGGGAACATTTCATGCAAAGATGGGCTCGATAAAGGACAGAAATGGTATGGACCTAACAGGAGCAGAGGATATTAAGAAGAGATGGCAAGAATACACAGAAGAACTGTACAAAAAATATCTTCACGACCCAGATAATCACAATGGTGTGATCACTGACCTAGAGCCAGACATCCTGGAATGTGAAGTCAAGTGGGCCTTAGAAAGCATCACTACGAACAAAGCTAGTGGAGGTGATAGAATTCCAGTGAAGCTATTTCAAATCCTGAAAGATGATGCTGTGAAAGTGCTGCACTCAATATGCCAGCAAATTTGGAAAACTCAGCAGTGGCCACAGGACTGGAAAAGGTCAGTTTTCATTCCAATCCCAAAGAAAGGCAATGCCAAAGAATGCTCAAACTACTGCACAATTGCACTCCTCTCACACGCTAGTAAAGTAATGCTCAAAATTCTCCAAGCCAGGCTTCAGCTGAACCGTGAACTTTCTGATGTTCAAGCCGGTTTTAGAAAAGGCAGAGGAACCAGAGATCAAATTGCCAACATCCGCTGGATCATGGAAAAAGCAAGAGTTCCAGAAAAACATCTATTTCTGCTTTATTGACTATGCCAAAGCCTTTGACTGTGTGGATCACAATAAACTGTGGAAAATTCTGAAAGAGATGGGAATACCAGACCACCTGATCTGCCTCTTGAGAAATTTGTATGCAGGTCAGGAAGCAACAGTTAGAACTGGACATGGAACAACAGACTGGTTCCAAATAGGAAAAGGAATACATCAAGGCTATATATTGTCACCCTGTATATTTAACTTATATACAGAGTACATCATGAGAAACGCTGGACTGGAAGAAGCACAAGCTGGAATCAGGATTGCCGGGGGAAATATCAATAACCTCACATATGCAGATGACACCACCCTTATGGCAGAAAGTGAAGAGGAACTAAAAAGCCTCTTGATGAAAGTGAAAGAGGAGAGTGAAAAAGTGGGCTTAAAGCTCAACATTCAGAAAATGAAGATCATGGCATCTGGTCCCATCACTTCATGGGAAATACATGGGGAAACAGTGGAAACAGTGTCAGACTGTATTTTTGGGGGCTCCAAAATCACTGCAGATGGTGACCGCAGCCATGAAATTAAAAGACGCTTACTCCTTGGAAGGAAAGTTATGACCAACCTGGATAGCATATTGAAAAGCAGAGATATTACTTTGCCAACAAAGGTTCATCTAGTCAAGGCTATGGTTTTTCCTGTGGTCATGTATGGATGTGAGAGTTGGACTGTGAAGAAGGCTGAGTGCCGAAGAATTGATGCTTTTGAACTGTGGTGTTGGAGAAGACTCTTGAGAGTCCCTTGGACTGCAAGGAGATACAACTAGTCCATTCTGAAGGAGATCAGCCCTGGGATTTCTTTGGAAGGAATGATGCTAAAGCTGAAACTCCAGTACTTTGGCCACCTCATGTGAAGAGTTGACTCATTGGAAAAGACTCTGTTGCTGGGAGGGATTGGGGGCAGGAGGAGAAGGGGACAGTAGAAGATGAGATGGCTGGATAGCATCACTGACTCGATGGACGTGAGTCTGGGTGAACTCCGGGAATTGGTGATGGACAGGGAGGCCTGGCGTGCTGCAATTCATGGGGTGGAAAAGAGCCGGACACAACTGAGCAACTGAACTGAACTGAATTGAGCCTTCAAATCCATGAACGTAAGTTTTCATTTATCTGGGTCTTTAATTGCCCTCAGCATTATTTTATAGTTTTACAAGTATAGATCTTCTAAATATCTATTAAACTTATTCTTAACTATTACATTCTTTGATGCTTCTGTAAATTGAATTGCTTTTCAAGTGTCATTTTAAATTTTTTGTTGCTGGTATATAGAATTTACTAATTTGCTTGTATTATGCAATTCACTAATTCACTTATTAGCTCTAGAGTTAATGTTCTGTAGAGTTCTTAAAAATTTCTATGTAAACAGTATGCCATTTGGGAATACAGGGTTTTATTTCTTTCCAATCTTTATACCTTTTATTTTGCTTCTTTCCCATATGGCACCTACTAAAGCAATGGCACCCCACTCCAGTACTCTTGCCTGGAAAATCCCATGGGCGGAGAAGCCTGGTGGGCTGCAGTCCATGGGGTCGCTAAGAGTCGGACACGACTGAACGACTTCACTTGCACTTTTCACTTTCATGCATTGGAGAAGGAGATGGCAACCCACTCCAGTGTTCTTGCCTGGAGAATCCCAGGGACGGGGGAGCCTGGTGGGCTGCCGTCTATGGGGTCCCACAGAGTCGGACACGACTGAAGCGACTTAGCAGCAGCAGCAGCACGGCTTCAAAGGAAAGCTGAATAAAACTAGTGAGTTGACACCCTTGCTGCTGCTGCTGCTGCTAAGTCGCTTCAGTTGTGTCCGACTCTGTGCGACCCCATAGACGGCAGCCCACCAGGCTCCTCTGTCCATGGGATTCTCCAGGCAAGAACACTGGAGTGGGTTGCCATTTCGTTCTCCAATGCCTGAAAGGGAAAAGTGAAAGTGAAGTCGCTCAGTCGTGTCCGACTCTTATTGACCCCACGGACTGCAGCCTACCAGGCTCCTCCGTCCATGGGATTTTCCAGGCAAGAGTACTGGAATGGGGTGCCATTGCCTTCTCCTACCTTATTACTAATCTCAGCAGGGAAACAATCAATGTTCACTTTAATTACAAACTCTAACAGAGAAGAACAAACCTGATTCCATACTGAATCCATTCCTTTAGCTCTAACTTGTGTGGTCTGTCGCCTGTGCTTAGTCATACTGACTCTGCACCAAGGGCTCCTCAAACTCAAAAGAATGCTGCCTTGAGCCTGAAATATACAGGATAGTCCATTCTCAAGACTCCGATCTTTAGAGGTGTAACACCTTTCTATTCATAGAGAGATAAAAATTTGAAAGCAGAGCATAATATTTGTCTTGTCGGAGGTTTGTAGGAACATTATGCCAGACCTAGGTCAACAGCAGTAAGAACAAAGGATTCCAATGCCATGAAGTTTGCAACCACCAGCCACACCCCTTCCCCTTTTAATATAGAAGAAGTGAAGTGAAGTTGCTCAGTTGTGTCTGACTCTTTGCGACCCCATGGACTCTAGCCTACCATGCTCCTCTGTCCATGGGATTTTCCAGGCAAGAGTATTAGAGTGGGTTGCCATTTCCTTCTCCAGGGGATCTTCCTGACCCAGGGATCGAACCTGGGTCTCCTGCATTGTAGGCAGATGCTTTACCATCTGCACCACCAGGGAAGTCATAATATAAAAGAAGGCTTAGTTTTAACATTTGAAAGATGGTTCCCTAGGACACTAGTTCACCATCTTCTTGGTCTGTTGGCTTTCCAAACAAAGTCATTATTCCCTGCCCCAGCAACTTGTCTCTGAATTTATTGGCCAGTCATACAGAGAGTGGTACAAGCTTGGATTCAGTAAACAGGTTGGCTATTGGTTTTTCCTAGATGCCTTTTATCAGATTGATGTTTTCTTCATTTCTGCTTTGCTCAGTTATTTTTTTTAAGTCATGAATAGGTGTCAAATTTCTCAACTTTTTAGTATCTATTGAGGTGATCATATATTGTTAATATGCTGAATTTCATTTATTGATTTTTTAATATTAAATCAACCTAGAACTCTCAGGATAAATCACATTTGATCATGAAGTAGCACCCTTTTAAAAATATATTTCTGGATTCATTTTGCTAATATTTTGTATCTATGGTTATATATTTGTATCTATGGTCATACATTTTCTTATAATTTTAGGCTTATGCTGACCTTATAAAACAAGTTTGTATAAGACAGGTATTGTTCCTTCCTTAAATATTTAACAGAATACACCAGTGAAGCCACTTGGGGTTGGAGTTTTGTTTGAAGATTCTTTTATTATTAATTTATTTTCATTGAAGGATAATTGCTTTACAGAATTTTGTTGTTTTCTGTTAAACCTCAACATGAATCACCCATAGGTACACATATATTCCCTCCCTTTTGAACCTCTCTCCCATCTCCCACCCCTCTAGATTGATACATGAAGATTCTTCATAACAGTTCAATTTCTTTACTGGATATAAGGCCATTCTAATTTTTTGTTGTTGTTGTTGTTGTTTAGTTGTTAAGCTGTGTCTGACTCTTTTGTGACCCCACGGACAGAAGTCCCCCAGGCTCTTCTGTCTATGGGATTTTCCAGGCAAGAATACTATAGTGGGTTGCCATTTTCTTCTCCATGGGATCTTCCAGACCCAGGGATTGAAAACTCATCTCCTGCATTGGCAGGCGGATTCTTAACCACTGAGCCACCTGAGAAGCCCTAATTTTTTACCTAACGTCAAATCAGTTTTGGTTAAGTTGTGCTTATTAAGGAATTTGGCCATTTCCTCTAAATCATTAAATTTGTTGGTATAAAGCTATTCATGATATTCTTTATTATCTTTTTACCTTAAAAAAATCAGTCTTCTAGAATCTAAAATATGACACTAATGACTTATCTGCAAAACAGAAAGAGATTCACAGACATAGAGAACAGACTTGTGGTTGCCAAGGAGGAGCAGGGTGGCGGAGAGATGAACTGAGAGTTTGGGGGCAGCAGATGCAAACTATTATACATATGATGAATAAACAAGGTCCTACTGTATAGCACTGGGAACTATATTCAATATCCTGTAATAAACATAAAGGAAAGGAATGTAAAAAAGAATATATATATGTATAACTGAATCACTTTGCTGTATAGCAGAAATTAACACATTGTGAATCAAATATACATCATTTAAAAAAATCAGTCTTGCCAGGAATTTACCAACTCTGTTTTTTTCAAAAACCAACTTTGGCTTTGATAGCTTCATTGTTATTCTATTTTCTGTTTCATTGATTTCTGCTCTAATCATTATTTTCTCCTACATCCACTGGGTTTAATTTGCTCTTCTTTTACTAGTTTGGTAAGTTAGAAGTTTAAATCACAATTTTATACATTTTTCTTTCCTAATAAAAGACATTTAAGGCTATAAATTTTCCTTTCCTCAGCTGAGAAGTTTTAAAATCCCATCAGTTTGATAGATTTTATTTTCAACATCATTCCATTTGAAACAGTTTCTAATATCCCTGTGATTTCTTCTTTAACCTATGAGTTAACTAGAAGTATGCTGTTTATTTTTCAAATATTGGGAATTTCCCAAATAGCTTGATGTTATTGACTTCCGATTTTAAACTGTTGTGATCCAAAAGCATATGTTGTACGATTTCAATCTTTTGGAATTTATTGGAATTTGCTTCATGACCCAGCATATAGACTATCTTGATATACCTTTCAGATATACTTAAGAAGAATGTGTATTCTATAGTTCTTGAGTATAAGATTTGACAAATTTCAATTATGTCAGGTTGGTTTATGAGTGTGGTCTAGTCTCCTGTATCCTTACTATTCATAGTTTTGTTGACTTGTTGTATCAAGTACTGAGAGGGGGTGTTAAAATCTCCAGTTATGATCACTAGTTTGTCCACGTGTCCCTTTTGTTCTATCAATTTTTACTTCATAAATTTTGTAGCTCTGTTACTAGATGCATACACATTTAGGATTGTTGTTTTCCTGATAAATTTTGTCTTTATGAAATGTCTTTTTGTCTGTATTGATACTTGTTATATCAAAGTCTACTTCATGTGTTATTACAGAACCTGTAACAGCTTTCTTATGCTTACTGTTTGCATGGTATATCATTTTCCATCCTATTATTTTCAACTTCTCTGTTAATATGTAGAGGGTACCTTTAGTATACAGTTTATAGTTAGGTGCTCCTTTTTTATCCAGTCTGACAATCTCTGCCTTTTAATTGGAACATTAAATCTATTTATATTTAGTCATTTTATGGGTTTAAAACTGCAATTTTGCTGTTTGTTGCATCTGATTTTGTTAGCTATGAATTGTTTTCTTTTTAGTTTTGTCCCTGTGTGTGTTTGTGTGTGTGTGTATATATATGTATAAGCAACCATATATAGTGGTTGCTCTTATTGATTACAATGTGCATATTTAACTGATATCAGTCTACTTATAATTAATATTATACCATATCAAGTAAAAATATAAGATCCTTGCAACCATCCATCCCAGCCCATCATTTTATTGTCCTAATTTTTACCTTTTTATGCATTATAAACCACATAATACAAGGCTATAAGCTTTATTGTAAAAAGTCAGTTGTCTTTTAAATAAAATAAGAAAATTATTTTCTTTTCTATTTTCCCATTTACAATTTCTAGTGTTATTCATTCCCATTTGTGGATAATGGTTTTTTCCCATCTGATATCATTTCTTCTGGTTCCTCCAATATGTTGTTTAGACTTCCAATGAGTTTATTATTTTTAATATTGTTTTGAAGAGTTCTAAGATTTCCACTGTTTTTTTCTTCTTTCAGTTTCTCAGCTGAGAAACTCTATGTTCATCACTATAGCTGTCTTTTAAGTTCATGTATATATTTCTAATTATATCTTTAGAGTCTTTGCTAATTCCACCATGTGGATTATCTCACAGTATGTGGTTGGGTTTTTTCTTTTTACTTTTTTGGCTATGCTACACAGCATGCAGGATCTTAGTTCCTTGGTCAGGGGTCAAACCTGAACACCTGCATTGGAAGCACCGAGTCTTAACAACTGGACCATAGGGAGGTGCCACACTATGGTTTTGTAACTTTTTTCTCTTGACTCTGAATTCCCTCACACATTTAATAATCTTTTATTTCACACTGGACATCACAGATATGCTGTAGAATCTCTGGATTCTGTTATTTTACTTTGGGGAGTGTTGCTTTTTGTCTAATATACTAACTTACCAGCTATTAATTTTGAAATTATAGAGGCCTTGTTTCACAGTTCTGGTGGGTTTCACACATCTGTTAAAGGTTTGCCTTTATGCAAGGTGATTCCCTTATTTGAGGATACAGTCTTTTCTGTTAAGGTGCGGTCCTGAGGGGTTTCAGTGAAAAGCCCTACATGTTTCCACTGCCTTTCCAAGTTGGTGAAACTCAGACTCCAAATTCTGCCTTCCCTTTCCAGCTATCTTGTTGAGCTTTTCCAGCCTTCCAGCCGTTGCTTACCTGGGCCCTTGGATTCTCCCCTCCATGGAAGGATTTGAGTGAATGTTATATACAAATTCTAGGGGTACCTCTGTTTCCTTTCAGAAATTTCCCCCTCAGTATCATCACTGTGGCAGCCCCAGGGTTCAGCTTCTAATTCAATGACTGCTTGTCATTGAATTCAGTGACTCTCTGCTTGTGTTCAAACTGAAGATGGACTAGTGAGAACCCTCAGAAGAAAAGTCAAATGCAGTTCTCATGCAGTACAGTTCCTGTCTTTCAGTATTCTACTTCCCTCTAGTTTCTGCTTTTTTTTCCAATGCCTTCAAGTACTTGTTCTTTATATTTTGTCCATTTTTATCAGTTTTCTCATACAAGCTATTCTGCCACTAATTGGGTTTAAATTTTTAACTGAGGAAGAAAAATCAGATCTAAAATTCCTTAAAAAAAGAAAGTCATGCCTCCTTTTATGCTACAGAGCTTTGAATAACAATGAATTAATTAAACATCAACAATTACAGTGTAGAATCTGAAAGAACTGAAGTTCCATAGACAGAGTCATTTGAGAGGTCAGAGAAGAAGCGGAAGAAGGAAAGCATCACAGAACGATGAGAAGAAAGGATTTGGATTCGGCAGAACTGCTAGCTCACCTGGGCATTAATTTTAACCAGAACATTTGCAGAGTATTTACTATATCAGGGGTATTGTGAAAAGAACTGGGTATGTGGAGATAAGTGAAAAAAGTTTCCCTCAGGTGGAAAATCATAAATAAGAAATTGATCAATGTGAAATAATGCAAAGAAAGCAAGTAAAGTCATGAGTCAGAAAATAATGGACATTGGGAAAAAACTTTTAATACAATGGTAAGGGTATATTTTTCTGAATAGGCCACATTTCATTCAGCTGGATCTTTAAGACTGAGAAGGAATCACTATTCACAAAAAGCTGGGGCAGTGGATTTCATGCAGGGGGACAGAAAACAGAAACAGGTCAACAAGAAAAAGTAAAAAACACTGGTAGCTGGAACTTCAAGAACAAGGGGTAAATAGTAGGCAGTGCTGCTAAAGAGGCAAGCAGGGCCTTGTAATGCAAGGAATGAAGGGCAGTGGTTAACACACCGCAAGGTTTTAAGCAAAACAACATAATCTGATAACATTTTTAAAAGAACTCTCTGGTTCCTATGCAGAACTAGTAGTTCAGTTGGGAGATGACTCAAGTAAGATATATGAAGGCTTAGATAAGGACTGTGGCAGTGCAGAGTAGAAGAAGAGATATATTTTAGAGACAGGATTGCATCAATAACAGAAAAGAAGAGGGAAAAGAATCCAGCCTACAGTTCAGGTATCTGGTCTGAATGACTGAAAATGGTTGCACTGTGACTAAAATGGAGAAGGTACATTTAGACCTTACGACATTCTAGTGTGGGAGGCGGACAAGCAACTAGATGTCAGGTAAGAGCAGTGAGCAGAATAAAGCAGGATAAGGGAATAAAGAGTAAATGGGGGCTGCTTATGCTACACGAATTGATCAGGGAAGATTCATATCAAGTGAGAACACGCCAGCTGGGTGAAGAGCATTCTATTCAAAAGGAAGAGAAACTGCAAAGTCTGGAAGGTGGTAATAAACTGAGTCTGCAGGAAAAAAAAAAAAAAAGGTAAGCAGGGCTGTGGGAGTGGGATGGACTGGGAAAAGAGAGGGGAGAGAGAGGTGGCCAAGGCAGTTCACATAAGGCCTGAAAGAAGACAAGGACGATTTCGATCCTTAGTACACTAGGCAACTAATGCAGGATTTTGAGTGGGAGAACAGAAAACAAACTGCAAGGGGGAAGGTGGGAGCAGCGGCCTGGTAAGAAGCGACAGCACTGGTCCCAGTGAGAGAGAATGGAGTCTTGAACTAGGGTCAAAGCAGTAGCAGTGCTGAAGTTGCTGGATGTGTAACCTTAAAACCCCCATGACAGTTTGCTGACGGACTGGATGAAGGATACGTGGAGTCAAGGAGAATGCCCGTTGGTTTCCCCTGAGCAGCTGCAAGAGTCGGGGTGCCATCTGCTAACATGGACGCTGGAAGAGAGGCGAGCTTGGAGGAGGAGATCAAGAACAGGCTCGCTCATTTGCTGACGAGGACAACCCACAGGTGGTGCTTCTCAAACATCAATGTGTGCACGAATCATCCTGACAAAAGTACAGATTCTAATCCAGTGTACCTGAGACTCTGCATTCCTAATAAGCTCCCGGGTGATGCTGACGTTGGTGGGCCACAGACCTCAGTCTAGATAGCAAAATCAGAGATAAGGGAAAAGGAGGAGAACTGCAAAATCAAAGTTGTTATTAAAGTGAACGGAAGTGAAACCCAGAGCACACAGGGAGGGATGAGCCTCAACTAGTGGTTCTCAAACTGGTGTGCAGGCCAGTAGCAGCGGAACCACCCAGAGACTCATGAGAAAAACACATTTCTTGGCATCCCAGGCCTTCTGAATCATAAACTGTGTGGGTGGAGCCCAGCAATCTATGTTTTAACAAACTCTCCCAGTGATTCTGATGCATGTGAAAGTCTGAGAACAGAGGCCAAGAGAAAGAGGACTTACTTCACTGAGGGCAAAGATGAGTGCTATCACAGGTTGATAGCAAAGATCCCAAGTCACTTTTCTCAGTATTTACAACCTGCACCCCAGTGTTCTTGCCAGGAGAATCCCAGGGACAGCGGAGCCTGGTGGGCTGCCATCTATAGGGTCGCACAGTCGGACACGACTGAAGCGACTTAACTGCAGCAGCAGCAGCAGCAGGTAACTGCAGTTCCCCTCATCAACAGTAGAGTCACTTTTTCAGCCCCTTATGTCTGCTTGGAATTACGACTTTGAATGAGGAAATGACAGTGTGTCAATACTGAGTCGGGTTTCAAGCTTCCGCTCTCTCTTGGAGCCCTGTGACCATGATATGAACAAGCTCAGGCTAATGTGCTACAAGATAAATGACCACATGGAAAGTACCCTGTAATCCTAGCTGAGGCCAGCCTAGGTCAGCAGACCCACCAGTTAACTGGACACATGAGAAAGCCAGTCAAGACCAAGTAGGCAGGCAGTGTCTCTAATAATGTGCTAGAGGTTATCATTTTTGATACATTTTGATAATAATGTGCTAGAGGTTTTTTTTTTTTTTTTTGGCCTGAGCTTAGCACTGACCAGAACTGCCCAGTCAATATGGAGTGTTGGGAGAGAAATGGAAGGTTTGAGGAGGAAAAGGTAAGAAATATCCATTGTATCAATGAGGAAGAATAATAAACTTGTCCACTAATGTGTATCATCTGGAAGTTCTTGGTTCATGTACTGTTGGAGCCTGGCTTGGAGAATTTGGAGCATTACTTTGCTAGTGTGTGAGACGAGTGCTACTGTGTGGTAGTTTGAAACTTCTTTGGCATTGCCGTTCTTTGGGAGGCAAGCTAGGCTTTCAAATTCTCCGAGCTAGGTTTCAACAATATGTGAACCGAGAACTTTGAGATGTTCAAGATGGTTTTAGAAAAGGCAGAGGAACCGAGATCAAATTGCCATCTGTTGGATCATCAAAAAAGCAAGAGAGTTCCAGAAAAACATCTGCTTCATTGACTACACTAAAGCCTTTGACCATGTGGATAACAACAAACTGTGGAAAATTCTTCAAGAGATGGGAATATCAGACCACCTTACCTGCCTCTTGAGAAATCTGTATGCAGGTCAAGAAGCAACAGTTAGAACCAGACAAGGAATGGACTGGTTGCAAATTGGGAAAGGAGTAAGTCAAGGCTGTATACTGTCACCCTGCTTAAATCAAGATTGCCGGGAGAAGTATCCATAAGCTCAGATATGCAGATGACACCACCCTTATGGTAGAAAACAGAGGAACTACAGAGCCTCTTAGTGAAAGTGAAAGAGGAGAGTGAAAAAGCTGGTTTAAAACTCAACATTCAGAAAACTAAGATTATGGCCTTCAGTCCCATCACTTCATGGCAAATAGATCGGGACACAATGGAAACAGTGACAGACTTTCTTTTCTTGGGTTGCAAAATCACTGCAGATGATGGTGATTGCAGCCATTAAATTAAAAGATGCGTGCTCCTTGGAAGAAAAGTTATGGCCAACCTAGACAGCATATTAAAAATCAGAAACATTACTTTGCCAACAAGTCTGTCTAGTCAAAGCTATGGTTTTTCCGGTAGTCATGTATGGATGTGAGAGTTGGACTATAAAGAAAGCTGAGTGCCAAAGAATTGATGTTTTCAAACTGTGGTGTTGGAGAAGGCTCTTGAGACTCCCTTGGACTTCAAGGAGATCAAACCAGTCAATCCTAAAGGAAATCAGTCCTGAATATTCATTGGAAGGACTGACGCTGAAGCTGAAGCTCCAATACTTTGGCCACATGATACAAAGAACAGATTCACTGGAAAAAGACCCTGATGCTGGGAAAGACTGAAGGCGGGAGGAGAAGGAGACAATCAAAGGATGAGATGGTTGGATGGCATCACCAACTCGATGGAAATGAATTTCAGCAAGCTCCGGGAGTTGGTGATGGACAGGGAAGCCTGGCATGCTGCAGTCCATGGAGTCGCAAAGAGTTGGACACGACTGAACAACTGAACTGAACTGAATGTGTATCATACGAAGTTTGGGCTGGTGACTGGTTTTATGTTAACAATCTATAGGGTTATCGATTTCCTTCAGGAACACTTAGCAGGATGTATGTAGGGACAAGTCTAGAGATGGGTTCACCCAGATTGAGATCTTGCTAGATAACAGGTTAATAAGCTATTACTTGCAGGACAAATCTAGCATGTGGCTTGGTTTTTACAGGCTGCAAGCTAAAAAATGCTATAACATTTTTAAAGTGCTATAGGAAAAAACTATAGATCATACTATTAAAAACTATACAACAGAGGCTACATATGGCCCCTAAAGCTGAAAATATTTACTATTTGACCCTTTACAGGAAACAACTGCCAACCCCTAAATGATATGAATGAGGACAGAAAGTTGGAGGGTATTGCAATGAACTGATTTAAGTATAATCCAGAAAATCATAGCTGGGTATGAAGGAAAGTGTAGCAAAGGGTGACTTAGTAAGGTCAAAAGATGGTCACTCCTAGTCCTGAATTCTGTCTAAGTCATATTAGATATCCTCAGAGGCATTCTAACTTGATCTACCCAGAGCAGTAGTTTCTGATATAATGATCACATGAAGGTACAGTGAGGTACTCTCAAGAACTTGAAAATAAAAGACACTTCTTGTGTTGTACCGTGTGTAGGACACTGTATTTATTTGTCACAGGGGGTACCATATAAAATTGGAAACAAAGTATACGAAACTAGAGGAAACACTTCTTAGTCTCTTTGGAAAGCATCTCCTTTTATCAGCCTCCTTTAGTGTGTATTCTCCAATACTTTGGCCACATAATGCAAAGAACTGACTCATTTGAAAAGACCCTGATGCTGGGAAAGATTGAAGGCGGGAGGAGAAGGGGCCTACAGAGGATGAGATGGTTGGATGGCATCACTGACTCAATGGACATGTTTGAGTAAACTCAGGGAGTTGGTGGACAGGGAGGCCTGGCGTGCTTCAGTCCATGGGGTCACCAAGAGTTGAACATGACTGAGCACCTGAACTGAACTTTAGGTTGTATTCTCTAGATTTCTCACTGATCTCTCTTCTTGCTCTGCCTCTCCTCTCTGGGAGGTCTCATCCATCCCCACAGCCTCATTACTACTCTATTACCAGTGACTCTTCAATCCTGTCTCTAGCCCCAGTTGTTCTTCCAAGATGCACACTCCTACTTCCAGCTACCCACTGGAAATCTTCATCTGCATCAGATCAGATCAGATCAGTCACTCAGTCGTGTCCGACTCTTTGTGACCCCATGAATCGCAGCACTCCAGGCCTTCCTGTCCATCACCAACTCCCAGAGTTCACTGAGACTCACGTCCATCGAGTCAGTGATGCCATCCAGCCATCTCATCCTCTGTCGTCCCCTTCTCCTCCTGCCCCCAATCCCTCCCAGCATCAGGGTCTTTTCCAATGAGTCAACTCTTCACATGAGGTGGCCAAAGTACTGGAGTTTCAGCTTTAGCATCATTCCTTCCAAAGAAATCCCAGGGCTCATCTCCTTCAGAATGGACTGGTTGGATCTTGCAGCCCAAGGGACTCTCAAGAGTCTTCTCCAACACCACAGTTCAAAAGCATCAATTCTTCAGCACTCAGCCTTCTTCACAGTCCAACTCTCACATCCATACATGACCACAGGAAAAACCATAGCCTTGACTAGACGAACCTTTGTTGGCAAAGTAATATCTCTGCTTTTCAATATGCTATCTAGGTTGGTCATAACTTTCCTTCCAAGGAGTAAGCGTCTTTTAATTTCATGGCTGCAGTCACCATCTGTAGTGATTTTGGAGCCCAGAAAAATAAAGTCTGACACTGTTTACACTGTTTTCCCATCTATTTCCCATGAAGTGGTGGGACTGGATGCCATGATCTTCGTTTTCTGAATGTTGAGCTTTAAACCAACTTTTTCACTCTCCACTTTCACTTTCATCAAGAGGCTTTTGAGTTCCTCCTCACGTTCTGCCATAAGGGTGGTGTCATCTGCATATCTGAGGTTATTGATATTTCTCCCGGCAATCTTGATTCCAATTTGTGCTTCTTCCAGTCCAGCGTTTCTCATGATGTACTCTGCATAGAAGTTAAATAAGCAGGGTGACAATATACAGCCTTGACGTACTCCTTTTCCTATTTGGTACCAGTCTGTTGTTCCATGTCCAGTTCTAACTGTTGCTTCCTGACCTGCATACAAATTTCTCAAGAGGCAGATCAGGTAGTCTGGTATTCCCATCTCTTTCAGAATTTTCCATAGTTTATTGTGATCCACAGTCAAAGGCTTTGGCATAGTCAGTAAAGCAGAAATAGATGTTTTTCTGGAACTCTCTTGCTTTCCCTATGATCCAGCGGATGTTGGTAATTTGATCTCTGGTTCCTCTGCCTTTTCTAAAACCGGCTTGAACATCAGGAAGTTCATGGTTCACATACTGCTGAAGCCTGGCTTGGAGAATTTTGAGCATTACTTTACTAGCGTGTGAGATGAGTGCAATTGTGCAGTAGTTTGAGCATTCTTTGGCATTGCCTTTCTTTGGGATTGGAATGAAAACTGACCTTTTCCAGTCCTGTGGCCACTGCTGTTTTCCAAATTTGCTGACATATTGAGTGCAGCACTTTAACAGCATCATCTTTCAGGATTTGGAATAGCTTCACTGGAATTCTATCACCTCCACTAGCTTTGTTCGTAGTGATGCTTTCTAAGGCCCACTTGACTTCACATTCCAGGATGTCTGGCTCTAGGTCAATGATCACACCATCGTGATTACCTGGGTCGTGAAGATCTTTTTTGTACAGTTCTTCTGTGTATTCTTGCCATCTCTTCTTAATATCTTCTGCTCCTGTTAGGTCCATACCATTTCTATCCTTTATCAAGCTCATATTTGCATGAAATGTTCCCTTGGTATCTCTGATTTTCTTGAAGAGATCTCTAGTCTTTCCCATTCTGTTGTTTTCTATTTCTTTGCATTGATCGCTGAAGAAGGCTTTCTTCATCTGCATAGGTAGCCTCTATTCCATGTTGTGCAAAGAATTTTTGTGGACATGCTTTCTACTTGTACTGGCCAATATGATAGCCTTAAGCCTTGTGTGATTACTAAAGAAAATTCAAAAGTCCTCTAGTTTTTTGACTTATTATTTATTTTTGGCTGCTCTGGGTCTTCGTTGCTGCTCCAGGGTCTTCAAGTGGGCCTTCTCTAGTTGCAGAGAGCGGGGGCCACTCTCTAGCTGTGGTGCCCGGGCTTCTCACTGCGGTGGCTTCTCTTGTTGCAGAGTGCCAAGCATGGGCTTTAGGCGCACGGGTTACAGTAGCTGCAGCACGCATGCCCAGTAGTTGTGGCACACAGGTTTAGTTGCCCTGTGGCATGTGAAATCTTTCTGGACCAGGGATCGAACCTATGTCCCCTCCCTGCACTGGACGACCACCAGGGAAATTCAAAAGTCCCTCAGTTTTACTAATCACATTTCAAGTGGTCAATACCCACATGTAGCCAGTGGTGAGTTTATTGGATAGCATAGCTCTAGGCAACTCAAACATCTCAAACTGAACTCGTTTTTCTCCCACAACTGTCGCTAATTCCTATTTCTTACCTTGAATATTGTCAGTATTCTCTCTCACATGGAAAAAAAAAAAAAATACCTGGTCCTACCAGACTCTTCCCTATCCCTCACAGCCCAGCCTCATCGAAATGCTGCCCACATCTTGTCTGTTCTACCTCAGAAATCTATTGACTCCAGCCTCTCCTCTGGGTCACTGCTGTCCTACAGGTCCTTTTGATTGAACTGCTGCAAAGAGCTTCTCAAACATTTTTTTTGGCCACCCCAAGAGACACTGACATTAGTGATGTCCTTGGAGATGGCAGCAGCCTTGATTGATAGCTCAGTTTGAAAAGAAGACATACTGGGCTGGTTTTCCAAATGAGAGGCATGAGGAATCTTAGTTCCCTGACCAAAGATCGAACCACACTCCTTGCATTGGAAGCACGGATTTCCAACCACTGGACCACCAGGGGAGTTCTCAAATTTTTTTTTACTGAGATTCTCCCTACTCTAAACCTTCTTCATTATTTCTAGTTTTTTTTTTTAACAACTTGATTGTTCCATTCCCACTTTCTTTAAAACTCTTGTCTTCCCAACCCAGAGATGGAACCCAGATCCCCCGCATTGCAGGTGGATTCTTTACTGTCTGAGCCACCAGGGAAGCCCGAAATTCTTCTCAGTACCATCTTTTTCATCCTTATTACCCTAGCACTTAGCATAATCTTGGACGAGAGGTACACAGTATCTGATGCAGAAACGAATTTTGCAGATAGGAAAGCAGAGACATAGCCTCCTGCCTAGGAGAGAACTGTTACCTATTTGAAGTACAGACAACCTTGCAGGGAAACAGAAGCCAGCCTACTCCAGGCAATTACTGGAGGCTTTAATTTTGTCCCATGTCCCTATGAAAGCATACAACTAGCGTTCTAGCAAACATCACAGCCACAGTTTCTACTGGGGTGAATGTGGACTCAGACCTTGGTCTAAGTTGAATTCTCTCTTACCTCCTGCTTTTCTCAGGTACAGATCCAATGGTACTTCTCATCCCCCAAGTAAAGTAGGAAAAAATTTCCTAATTTCTGTGACGTTGTAACACTGAACATTACTGTACTTTTTAAAACACCCATATACCACTTACTGCGACCAGCGCGCTAAGCGCAGGCTGGTGCAACCGGCACGCTAAGCGCCGCCGAGAGGAGCTACCCCACGTCCGAGGTGAGGGGCAGAAGCCGGGAGGACCGCATGCCTGAAGGGCGGTGGCCAAGAGGAGTTACCCCACGTCCGAGGTCAGGGGCAGGGGCCGAGAGTGCCAGACTGCGACAGCGCAGGAACTGCTGAGAGGAGCTACCCCGCGTCCGAGGTCGGGGGCGGGGGGGGAGCGGCTGAGAGGAGCTACCCAGCGTCCAAGGTCAGGGGCGGCGACGAGAGGAGTTACCCCGCATCCGAGGTCAGGGGCGGCAGCCGGGAGGAGCAACCCCATGTCCGAGGCCAGGGGCGGTGGCCAGGAGGACCAACCCCACGTCCAAGGAGCCGTGGCTGCGCGGGTGCAGGAGGGCCTAGAGGAGCTATCCCACGTTGAAGGTCAGGAAGGGCAGCGGTGAGGAGATACCCCTCGTCCAAGGTAAGGAGCAATGGCTGCGCTTTGCTGGAGCAGCCATGAAGAGATACCCCACGCCCAAGGTAAGAGAAACCCAAGTAAGACGGTAGGTGTTGCAAGAGGGCATCAGAAGGCAGACACACTGAAACCATACTCACAGAAAACTAGTCAATCTAATCACACTAGGACCACAGCCTTGTCTAACTCAATGAAACTAAGCCATGCCCTTGGGGCAACCCAAGATGGGCGAGTCATGGTGGAGAGATCTGACAGAATGTGGTCCACTGGAGAAGGGAATGGCAAAAAACTTCAGTATTCTTGCCTTGAGAACCCCATGAACGTATGAAAAGGCAAAATGATAGGATACTGAAAGAGAAACTCCCCAGGTCAGTAGGTGCCCAATATGCTTCTGGAGATCAGTGGAGAAATAATTGCAGAAAGAATGAAGGGATGGAGCCAAAGCAAAAAGAATGCCCAGCTGTGGATGGGACTGGTGATAGAAGCAAGGTCCAATGCTGTAAAGAGCAATATTGCATAGGAACCTGGAATGTCAGGTCCATGAATCAAGGCAAATTGGAAGTGGTCAAACAAGAGATGGCAAGAGTGAATATCGACATTCTAGGAATCAGCGAACTGAAATGGACTGGAATGGGTGAATTTAACTCAGATGACCATTATATCTACTACTGCGGGCAGGAATCCCTCAGAAGAAATGGAGTGGCCATCATGGTCAACAAAAGAGTCCGAAATGCAGTACTTGGATGCAATCTCAAAAACGACAGAATGATCTTTGTTCGTTTCCAAGGCAAACCATTCAATATCACAGTAATCCAAGTCTATGCCCCAACCAGTAACGCTGAAGAAGCTGAAGTTGAACGGTTCTATGAAGACCTACAAGACCTTTTAGAACTAACACCCAAAAAAGATGTCCTTTTCATTATAGGGGACTGGAATGCAAAAGTAGGAAGTCAAGAAACACCTGGAGTAACAGGCAAATTTGGCCTTGGAATATGGAATGAAGCAGGGCAAAGACTAATCGAGTTTTGCCAAGAAAATGCACTCGTCATAACAAACACCCTCTTCCAACAACACAAGAGAAGACTCTATACATAGACATCACCAGATGGTCAACACCAAAATCAGATTGATTATATTCTTTGCAGCCAAAGATGGAGAAGCTCTATACAGTCAGCAAAAACAAGACCAGGAGCTGACTGTGGCTCAGATCATGAACTCCTTATTGCCAAATTCAGACTTAAATTGAAGAAAGTAGGGAAAACCACTAGACCATTCAGGTATGACCTAAATCAAATCCCTTATGATTATACAGTGGAAGTGAGAAATAGATTTAAGGGCCTAGATCTGATAGAGTGCCTGATGAACTATGGAATGAGGTTCCTGACATTGTACAGGAGACAGGGATCAAGACCATCCCCATGGAAAAGAAGTGCAAAAAAGCAAAATGGCCATCTGGGGAGGCCTTACAAATAGCTGTGAAAAGAAGAGAAGCGAAAAGCAAAGGAGAAAAGCAAAGATATAAACATCTGAATGCAGAGTTCCAAAGAATAGCAAGAAGAGATAAGAAAGCCTTCTTCAGCAATCAATGCAAAGAAATAGAGGAAAACAACAGAATGGGAAAGACAGAGATCTCTTCAAGAAAATCAGATACCAAAGGAACATTTCATGCAAAGATGGGCTTGATAAAGGACAGAAATGGTATGGACCTAACAGAAGCAGAAGATATTAAGGAGAGATGGCAAGAATACACAGAACTGTACAAAAAAGATCTTCACGACACAGATAATCATGATGGTGTGATCATTGACCTAGAGCCAGACATTCTGGAATGTGATGTCAAGTGGGCCTTAGAAAGCATCACTACGAACAAAGCTAGTGGAGGTGATAGAATTCCAGTGAAGCTATTTCAAATCCTGAAAGATGATGCTGTGAAAGTGCTGCACTCAAGATGCCAGCAAATTTGGAAAACTCAGCAGTGGCCACAGGACTGGAAAAGGGCAGTTTTTGTTCCAATCCCAACGAAAGGCAATGCCAAAGAATGCTCAAACTACCGCACAATTGCACTCATCTCACACGCTAGTAAAGTAATGCTCAAAATTCTCCAAGCCAGGCTTCAGCAGTATGTGAACCATGAACTTCCTGATGTTCAAGCCGGTTTTAGAAAAGGCAGAGGAACCAGAGATCAAATTACCAACATCCGCTGGATCATAGGGAAAGCAAGAGAGTTCCAGAAAAACATCTATTTCTGCTTTATTGACTATGCCAAAGCCTTTGACTGTGTGGATCACAATAAACTGTGGAAAATTCTGAAAGAGATGGGAATACCAGACTACCTGATCTGCCTCTTGAGAAATTTGTATGCAGGTCAGGAAGCAACAGTTAGAACTGGACATGGAACAACAGACTGGTTCCAAATAGGAAAAGGAGTTCGTCAAGACTGTATATTGTCACCCTGCTTATTTAACTTCTATGCAGAGTACATCATGAGAAACGCTGGACTGGAAGAAGCACAAATTGGAATCAAGATTGCCGGGAGAAATATCAATAACCTCAGATATGCAGATGACACCACCCTTATGGCAGAAAGTGAAGAGGAACTAAAAAGCCTCTTGATGAAAGTGAAAGTGGAGAGTGAAAAAGTTGGCTTAAAGCTCAACATTCAGAAAACGAAGATCATGGCATCTGGGCCCACCACTTCATGGGAAATAGATGGGGAAACAGTGGAAACAGTGTCAGACTGTATTTTTCTGGGCTCCAAAATCACTACAGATGGTGACTGCAGCCATGAAAGTAAGACGCTTACTCCTTGGAAGGAAAGTTATGACCAACCTAGATAGCATATTCAAAAGCAGAGACATTACTTTACCAACAAAGGTTCGTCTAGTCAAGGCTATGGTTTTTCCTGTGGTCATGTATGGATGTGAGAGTTGGACTGTGAAGAAGGCTGAGCGCCGAAGAATTGATGCTTTTGAACTGTGGTGTTGGAGAACTCTTGAGAGTCCCTTGGACTGCAAGGAGATCCAACCAGTCCATTCTGAAGATCAGCCCTGGGATTTCTTTGGAAGGAATGATGCTAAAGCTGAAACTCCAGTACTTTGGCCACCTCATGCGAAGAGTTGACTCATTGGAAAAGACGCTGATGCTGGGAGGGATTGGGGTCAAGAGGAGAGGGGGACGACCGAGGATGAGATGGCTGGATGGCATCACTGACTCGATGGACGTGAGTCTCAGTAAACTCTGGGAGTTGGTGATGGACAGGGAGGCCTGGCGAGCTGCGATTCATGGGGTCGCAAAGAGTCGGACACGACTGAGCGACTGATCTGATGTGATCTGATACCACTTACTGTTTCCCAACACCTAAAAGATTCAGTTATTGACTGAAAACTCAAAATAAGGAAATTAATCATCTCCCAAGGTTTGGTTACCTCCGGTGCAAGAGTCAGCTGCTGCAGCAGAAATGAGTGTAGTTTAAAGGACAAGATGTAATTAATATCGTTTTCTTCTCCATCCGGTTATATCCCAGCATCACCCAGTGTTCTTCCATGTAGACAATAGCCTCACAGATGACTGTCCTCAAATCCAATCACCTTCACCTCCAGTCACGTTGGGTACTTTAAATGATGGCTAGAAATTAGGCATTCTCTAAAACATTTTTCAGTCTTCTGAAAAAGGCATAACCCCACACATACATACTTGAACCTCACTGGAAAACGAATCCCTTGACAATCAATTCTCTAACAGTCATCTCATAGCTTCACTTCCTTCCCTACCCAGCCCAGATGCCAGAATACACAAATTTAACTACACTTATCTCACTCAGCCCCCTAGGCCACCCTTTCTTTTGCTACTTACATTCAGCGATACTTTAACCGTGGATAAATCCATTTGTTCATTTGCTGTATAAACACTGAATGCATACTCCATGTCCAACTTTAATTTCTGCTTCTATTTCCATACTGTTGAATGCTACCAGAGCAAAACCACAAGTTTCAGGGCCCCATAGACATTCCATTATCACCATGCCTCAACATTCGCCAGCAATTTGTGGCTAATCCCTTCACACCCCTTAAAAAGCATTTTTCCACTCCTCTCCTGAAGCCCAATCCTATTGACCATCCATCTTTCTCAGAGGATGGCACTGCTTCCTACTTCATGGGGGAAGAGAGGCTTTAGATAATGAACTACTTCATCATAACCATCTACCCACCAATGTCTCTGTGCATTTTTACTTCCTTCTGCTGCTGCTAGCTCATGTACCTCCACTCTGCAACCACCCCTCTCCATTTTGCTTCGCCAGCTGTCCCTCTCCTTTAGTCTCAACTCTTCCTATTCTAGGAGTATGTGTGCACGTCCCCAGTTGTGTCTTGCCTCTGCGACCCCATGGACTATAAACTGCCAGGCTCCTGTGTCCATAGAATTTTCCAGGCAAGAATACTGGAGTGGGCTGCCATTTCCTTCTAGGAGCTCCTTCCCCAAAATCTTGTCTCCCTCCCATTCAAAATTTTAAAAATTAAGCAAACTCTCCTTTGGTTTTATACCCTCACAAGCTTGCTTCTGAGCACAGAACCAAGAGTAGTTAACTGTGTATCTCAGGCAAGACCCTCATCCTCAACAGGTCTAGCCTTATAAACGGTCTAATGAGTTCTATTTTCCTGAAGAGAAAATGGCTTTAATAGTTAATTTCCTTTATCATTTTTGCCCCCTTTTGGAAAATATTCAAGGCTGGTAACTAATATATTCTCATATGCAGGCAACCCTGAAGGCCTGGAGGCACTTTTGTTTTGAAATTACTTCATCCTTATATAAAAATTACCAAAAAAAAAGGTACAGAGAATTCCTGTATTTTACCCTCGTTCACCAATTTTTAAATTTTGCCACAATTTATCATTATTCCTCTCCAACTATATTTTTTTTCTGAACCATTTGAGGGTAGGTTACATAATGATTATGATTCAGATGCCCAAGTGGGTTTTCCTAAAGGCACCAATCACCAGACAGACCTATACAAATTCTGGTCTCTGTATTATCATAGTAATTAATCAGTCACCATTTCAGTCGTACAAAGGTCTATTTAGCTTAATGTTAGAAATGGATCCACGCTCTGAATACTGATGAAATCTGTTTTCTGTGAAGAACCCCTTCCCATTTCTCACCCCCTGACATCACTGGTAGGGACAATGGGTGGTGGTGGTTTCCAGCACCCAAAAGCACCTTCTGAAAAAAACTTTCCAAGTTCACAGACACATTACCAGCTAGCTCAAGTGTCCACAGCCTATGCTAGAGGGGACTGAAATTATTCTCCATGATGGAAGAATAATTCCCAATAAGCAGAGGCCATCTAACGGCCTTGTATAAACCCTCGCCCCTTTGTACACACCACCCTTTGTTATTACAGACTAGATGGGTTAGGAAAGCCCTTGGATTACCTTCCCCAAGAGCTAAGGCTGAATTTAACTATTTAGACTAAGAAGCAGTTAAGTTTTCCTGTTTATCAGAGGATAAGTACAAGCACAAATGCTTGCATTTCCTTTACACAAATAAGTCACAAAAACTAAAATCCTGAGGTAAAAGAAAATGACTCGTTGACAATAGATTTGGATGAATAAGCTAAGTGAATGTAATGTTTGGTTGAAAGTTTATTATGTAGCTTCATGAAAGCAGGTCTCAGGCAATTTTTAAAACCTCTAGCACCTATACCTCCACCCAGTAAGGGTTTTAAGCATATCTTATGTGAAAGAGAAGGAATACAGCAGAACACACAGAGTTGCCAAAGAACTTTCAGACTGGTGAGAGAGAAAAAAAGTCAAAGTCACTCAGTTGTGTCTGACTCTCGGCAACCCCATGGACTATACAGTCCGTGGAATTCTCCAAGCCAGAATACTGGAATGGGTAGCCTTTCCCTTCTCCAGGGATTTTCCCAACCCAGGTATCGAACCCAGGTCTCCTGCACTGCAGGTGGATTCTTTATGAGCTGAGCCACAAGGGAAGCGGTGAGAAAGAGGACATTAGTAACCAATTGCAACCAGTGATGCATGCTCTAAAGGAATCCAGGGTTGTTAAAGAGCAAATGATTGACAGGAATGGAGTGGAAGGGCACATTAACACTAACCTAGTTTAGCTACAGAGTTTAGTTTCCAGTAGAAGAAAAATGCTATGCATGAAGGCTGTGAATTAGTGGGGAGCACCATGCACACAGACCCAAAGCATGTCAGTGAGGCCCAGGCACAAATGAAGTGAGAGAAAAGCTGAAGATGGGCTAGAGTCTCTAATTAAGCAGGTGTTTGTAATTCATATTATTTTGGACTTTTGTTTCCTTTTAATAAATATCCTAAGAATAACAGGAAGCTACTGAAGGATTTTAAGTAGAATGAAAGGATAAAAAATGTTTGTAAAGGTCTTTTGAAAGCTGTATCAAGAAACGATGGAGGCAAATAGTGGATGCAGGCAGACCCATTATGGTAGCACAAGTGAAGAGATCATGGCTGTCTAGACTGGATGATGGTACAGACACATTAGAAATATTAGAAAAATATCTAATAACCAGGATTTACTGATTGGATGAGAAGGCTGAAGGAGAAAAAAGAATCAAAGACTTGGAAATTTGGGGCTGGAACACCTAGAATGATGTAATGGAGCCATGTATGAAGATGGCTTTTCACTAGTGCTTTGAGCTTTTTCATTAAAATACTATGCAAAAGCAGAATGTGCAATAAAACAGCACTCTTACATTTTTCCGCACTCTTACATACTTCAGAAACACTAGTCATTTCATAATTTCAAAGTATATTTCTTGATTAACTATAATCATCCCACAACTTCTCAATGTCTGAGCTTACCAAAATTGTCAATATCAACTTTAGATTTTCGTCACTTTAAACCAGTTTCCTACTGCCCGTAGGCTAAACACAGACTACAAAGCTTGGTCCCACACTCTTGTCCCTTAACGAAACCTGCCTTTAGTTCCCGGAATATACCAGACTCCTTTTCACCCCTGGATTTCTGTACATCTCCTTTACTAACAACTCTGCTCCTGCTTAATAGCTACTTGTCTCAACCATCACTTCCACCTAAGATTAGGCCCCCACTGTACGCTCTTACAGAAAATTATACTCTCGAGAGAACTTATAGTCTGCAATATTCATAAATACATATACATAAATGTCCCATGAGGACAGGGAACATACCTGCTTTGTTCTGTCACCGAATCTCTAAAAACCTAAAACAGAACGTGCCACACAGCAGGCATTCTAATTTCTGTTGAACAATGAACGAACATTGCAGCCAGACAAAGTGACACCTAAATTTAGACCTAATCCAAGTTCCACTGTTCATTGGCAATCAATCCTACATCAATCAGGCTACCAATATTGAGCAGTTTTTATCACCTCTGAAACAGAAGAACACAAACACAGCCCTCTTTTGTATAAAAGAACTATTTAAGTAAAAGAAGTCAGAGAAGGGTTTTGTTTTTAGTAAGCTGTAACTGCACTTTGCTGAAGACAGAAAACAAGAAAGATACTCTTCATAATCAGATTAAAAAACTAAAATAATCATTAAAACTGTTTGAGGTTAAATGCAGTTCACATTAAAACTGTGAAATTCAGTATTTATAACACAAGGATAGCCTTAACTATTTACAAGATTTTAGCTCCACTAAAATGATTTTTAAAAAATACTGCATAAAAAAATTTATGGATTGTTTTTAAGTGTTACTGTTTTATTTTTTTTCTTTTGTTGAATACACATTTGCTTTACTGGCAGTCCAGATAAACAAGTATATAAAGGAAATATTTAAATTTTTCTTTTGGCAGATGTCAAGATAAGCTGTGCGGATTAAAATGCCTCAATTTAACCTGAAGAAATGGTTGTGAATCATACAAATTTTTAAGAAGAAAAATAAAGACTGTCCAAAGGGATTCTTCTAGCTTATAACACGTTTCCAGAATAACTCTCAAAAAGAAATTCAAAAATACTCATTGGCTACTTTAAAAATATGTCAATACCATATGGCTTTACGAAATAACTTCTAAAATTTTTATTTTTTATTTAAAAAGGATCCCAAGTTTTAAATAAACTGCTAGCAATATCATTTTCTTCACTTAAAAGTGCATATCTCTGAGGGTGGAACATACATACTTTTTGAACAAATAATGATTTTTACAAATTTTTAACAAAAAAAAAAAAATCACAAAATATTTTTAAGGGGGAAAAGAGTTTTCACCAAGTGTCATCTCTAAACAGACTGCAATAGATGACACTGATCTTTTTTCTTCTTTTTATACCATCAGAATTCTCAAAGAGATGCTTTGGCAGTTTTAAGACACATCATGGTCTCTACCAAGAGACACTGACATTAATGATGATGTCCTTGATGGCTCAGTCTGAAAAGAGACAGTACTGGGTTGGTTCTCCAAATCAGAGGCCAGAGTGCTCTCTTCTCTTACATCAAGAGTTTGTCCAATTGAAGCTGCCTGGGGTGATATATTATCCACAGTTTTATTGGCATTATTCAAGTTGTTATTAAGTATGGTAATATCACACTCCTTGCTCAGGACACCAAATTCATCTTCTATTGTAACTACATCTTTAGATTCAAACGGAGCCAAAACTTCACTTTGGAGAGGGCCTTGAGGACCACTAAGGTCACATTCTATATCCTCCTTTACTTCACAGTCTTTATCACTGTCACTGTCAATGGTAATCACAACTGGGGAATGTGAAGCATTATCACCATGGTGTCTCTTATGCTTCCTCTTATGTTTCTTCTTTTTCTTTTTATGGTGTCTGGTTGTATCGGTAGCTTTCCCTTCATAAACTATCTCTACACTCAGGCTGCGGGTCCTCCTTTTTCTCCTCTTGTGCTTTGTCTCTCTGTCTGATGACCGGCTATCTGAAAAGCTATCACTCTCATTTTTGTAGCCTCCATCCAATTTTGATGAAGATTTTGAATAATGACCTTCCTTTACTTTAGAAGCAAATTCATGACATGGTTGAGCAACATCATTAGTACCCTCCAGATGCCTTGTTTTGTATTTTCGTTTCCCACCAGGCTTTTCATTTCTCACCCGGTCAGGCCCTGTAGATGCAGTCTTTGATCTACTACTAGATAGGCTCCTTGATCTATGCCTTTCATAGTAGTAGTACTTCCTTTCACTGTGATTGTTTTTCTTCCGAGCATTTGTTCTTTCAGAAAAGGACTGAATTCTAAGTTCTGGACTTGATGATTGTCTGGAATAGTGAGCTCTGGACAGAGTCCTTCTCCTGTAAGATGACTCGTAGCCATCCCTGTCCTTATTTCTACTATAGTAAGTATATTCCCACTTATATCTGCTGCCATAATTATTTCTCAAGTAGTAACGATCTCGATTTCTGCTCCGTGATCTTCTTTTACCACGATCACTGCTACGAGATCTTGATCTGCTAGAGCTTTCACTACTTAGAGACAGAGTTTGGCTTCTTCTTGACCAACTGCTATCTCTGGTTCTTGATCTCTTTTTATCTCTTCTACCTCTAGGTCTACTACTCTCCCTGCTTCTGGATCGCTTGCCTTTCATTCTTTTCTTCCCATGATGCTTTCTACGATTCTTCTGATCATGCCCACTTCTACTCTGGGAATATGAATCTGAACTTCTCGATCTTCCCCTCTTTCTGTGTCTGCGGGTATATGGCGAATATACTCTGTCTCCTCTGAGGGATGAGCTCAGGTCTCTGAGAGAGGACAATGATATAGATCGTTTCTCTTCCTTCTTTGAGTTGATTTTTGTACCAGAATCACAACGACCTTTATTTATTTGTTCATCTTTTCCAACGACAGAGTGGGGAGACGAACATCTACTAACATCACTATCACCAGAACTGTAAGACTGCTCTTGTTCTTGTGTCTTCATGGTCTCCATTTTCTCATAAGAACCTAACTCTACCTCAGAATCAGAGGACAGTTCAACAAGTTCTGGGGTCCTCTCAGCTAGTGGTTTAACAAATCCAACAATGACACAGTTATCTGAAGAAGAATCACTGTCATTATTTAGGTCCTCATTGGTCTGTACTCCTTGTATCTGAGATGTAGCTCTTGCTGTTACAAGTTCTTCATCTGAACTGTCAGAAGTATTTAAAAGGGAAGACATGGCAGCATGCACCTGCTCTGAGCTTGAGTAAGAAGGTCCTGGAGTCTCATCATCCCATGGTGCTTGACTAACAGTGGCTACATTAACATCCAGCTCTTGGGTCTCAGTTTCATCGGGAGATATTGTTATGACTGAAGAATCAGAATGGCTACCTTCTTCATATGAAGGAGCAGGGCAATCATAATTAGCATGCTGATCAAAGGCTGCCATATTAAATGGAGAGCGAGCAAAACTGATAAATTCATGTATAAAATGCTCAGTCCGATTAAGCAAAAATGGCCTCAAATCAGACACAAATGCCTGACTCTCCAAGTCATAGCGAGTAACATTACTCATGATGATATGCTGGACGATATTTACTAAAGATCCGTGAGCTCCAAAGAGAACTGTCAGTTCACGTTTTAACCAGGGGACTAATCTGTGAAGGCAAGCTGGATTTCTACGGAAAAATTCAGCTGAAATGTCCCTGTAGCGACCACCATCTTCAATATTTCTAACTCGAGCACCAGCACGATAGAGAGTTCGCCTAAAATTAATGATATCCTGTTCTTGAATTTTCCGCAAAGATCTCTCATCTGTAGTAGTTGGCCTTCTTATTGAAATCTGTCTCATAAATGGAGGAATTTCACCATCTCTATGTCTTGCTGAAATGCTTAACCCTTCAAATAATACTCCACTGTCTGGTGGAGTTGTTGTTCTTCTATTCACGGTACTACTAGGTGAATGAACAGAAGCACTTCGTTCCCTTGTCATAGTTGTGCGATAGCGGAATCGTCGGACCTCAGGAGTAGCAAAAGAGCCATTGTACGAAGGTCTTAGGACATATTCCTTGAAGTCATCTTCTGCCCTCACAGAATGAAAAATAGAATCAAAGGGCTGCTTACACAGTGGGCATTCAGCTTTGTTTTTTGACCACTCCTGTACACAGCGAAAACAGAACTTATGTAAACAGCGATCTAAGTAAGACACATTATCAAATCTATCCAAGCATATAGGACACTTAGAATCGGGAGATGCATCAGCTGGTACTGTCTGTTGCAATTTGCTAGTGCCAGCTTTAGGTGAAAAGTTGTCCATTTTAAATTCCTTAGCGGCTGATGCCATTATCTGTAAAAGGGAAAAAAATACATCAGTAACCTGATAAAAGTGAAATGACTAAATCTGAAAAAAATGCAAATGACTGAAACATACTTCAGTGAAAAGTAGTACATGTCTGTAACATAAAGGGACAGCATAGCATAGTAATATAGTACTTAAAGCACAAGCTCTAAAGTCAGATTTCCTGGTTCATATCCTGGTTCCACACTACCAGTGTGATTATAGACTAGTTATTATCCTTATACTTCAATTTCATCTGATGAGCACTAATACTAGAACCTACCTCACAGGATTTGTGAAGCTGTTTAAAAAAAGGAAAAGGTCTTAGAAAAAGTGCCTGGTACATAGTAAGCTCTCAAATATTCTATACTATGCATCATTCCTTTTTAAAAGATAATTTGAGGAAAATTTGATATATACAAAAAAGTGCAAAAGAAAATATACCAAGTAGCCAAATATCCACCACTCAGATTTAGCGACTTACATTTTCTCATGGTTATTTGAGATTTTTTAAACCGTCCCTTTATGTGCCCCTCCCCCAAGCCCATCCTTCTCCAGAAAACAAAAACCCAAAATATCACAATTCTCAGTTATTTCTATGTATGGTTTTATATCTTTCATACATACACCCCAAACAATATGGACTACTTGTTTTGTTTGTGGTATTATGTATGTACCTTTAAAAATAGCTTTAGTGAGAAAATTTGTATACCATAAAGTTCCCCTATTTCAAACAGTTCTGTGGATGATTCTTTCAAACACAAAAAAGGATATTAGTGAAGATTATTAAATGTAATAATTGTAAAAGCATTCAAGGCCAGTCCCTGGCTTACAGCAACTGCTAAGTAAATGTTAACTAGTTACTCTTATTATTGTTACTATTCAGTTCATCACTGACTCCTTCCAATATCCCTAAGAAGCTTTTCTTCGCCTTCCGGTTTAATCTAGTCACTCACAAAGTATCTTGAAATCATGCTTTCAGCCTCCTCCCCTTATCTATTCTCACTAGGATCACTAGAATCTTAAAAATTCGTTGTTTTCTTGAAATTTATCAGTTTACATTGGCCCATAACTTACTAAATGAATTTTCAAGAGCTGAAATCTAGTTGCATTACATCTGGGCCTTGTTCCCTGTTTAGTTGCTTTCTATCCTAATCATTTTATAAATATTAAATGTTAGTTTCTTCTTCTATGTTTTCCTGGGCCTATTATCCATCTTTCTCCACCTCCTCTATCACAGGAAGTCTCATGACCAGTCAACTGCTATCTAGTCAAATAATAAAACTAATTTTCTAAACAAGAGACTCACTGGCCATATCTAGCTCTAACAAAATACAAATAAAACCCACAACAAAAATCTGTGATTGCAGAATGTAAGTATTTCACCACAGACTTCAAATTAACTTGCTCATCTAGTGCATCTTAGCTTTCTCAGAGCTGTATCTTAATAGGAAATCAATTAATGCTGAACAAGTTTCTTCAAGGGGGTCCAAATACCTCCAGTCCTCTGTCTTCTACAGTGGGATGCAAAAATTACCACTGTTCTTAACTAGAAGAGAATTATAAATATATTAATACTAGCTGCATTTTTGCAAATGTATTTAAACTCTGAAAACAATATGACATAAATTTCTCGGCATTTCCCCCTACTTCTCATATTTTTAAATTCTCCGACTCAGGGGGGAAAATCTTTTAAAAATAAAAACTGTTAAGATACTCTGTGGGCATTAGGGAAAACAGTGGAGAGGGCATCAGATCTGGACTAATGACCAAGTTTCACCAAAAACTAACTGTCAACTGGAGAAATCCACATTAACTCTGGACTTTAGTTTGCCTCTCTATTTAAGAAATCACTAGACTTTTTAAAACGACTGGAGAATTTCTAGGTAATACAGTTTACCTTAATTTGTTTTTCTGGAATACAGAATTTTGGTGTTTACTAAACATTTCCAGGTCACACAAAGATTTATAACCCAGAATAAATTTATTAAAGAGAATTACTAGATAATTTCAAGTTCAAATAAAACAAAATTTCACTAATTATAAATTTTTTAAGATGGAATTCTAGTCCTCCTTTCAGCACAAGTGTATAAAGAATGATGAGTAACATTAATGTATAGTAGGTAAAAAGAAAAAATTCTTAGTTCTGTTTCATATTTCCACACAGGAGTTTCTTTAGCTATAAAGAATGGTATTCCTGAGAAACATCATACAATGGCAATGAATGTAAATCATAAGGGATTTACTCTTTTGAAATCACCACTAAATACTAAAAATATGTGCTAATTCAAATAAAGTAGAATTACCACATGACCCAGCAATCCACATCTATTTATCCAAAAGAAACAAAACCACATGCCCACACAAAAACTTTTAAAAGAATAGCCGTTGTTGCTAAGTTGCTTAAGTTCTGTCTGACTCTCTGTGACCCAAGGGACTGTAGCCTGCCAGGTTCCTCTATCCATGGGATTCTCCAAGCAAGAATACTGGAGTGGGTTGCCGTGCCCTCCTCCAGGGGATCTTCCTGACCCAGGGAAAGAACCCACGTCCCTTAAATCTCCAACATTTACCACTAATGCCACTTGGGAAGCTAAAAAGTGTTTTAATAGCTAAAAAGTGTCAAATGCTCATCAACAGATGAATTCTAAAATTTATCATATTTAGAATTGGGGGTGGAAGGGAGGGTGGTAGTGCTGGCAGGTGGAGGCTGCCTCTACCTGTGGTATACCCATACAATGTGGTATATCCATGTAATGGAATATTTGACAATAAAAAGGAACAAAGTTCTGATGTATGCTGCAACATGGACAAATCTTTTCATTATCAATCACAAAATATCACATTATATGCTATTTTATATGAAATGTACAGAACAGGAGAACTGATAGAAATTAGACTAGTGATTCGGAGAAGGCAATGGCACCCCACTCCAGTACTCTTGCCTGGAAAATCCCATGGACAGAGGAGCCTGGTGGGCTGCAGTCCATGGGGTCACTAAGATTCAGACACGAATGGGCACTTTCACTTTCACGCACTGGAGAAGGAAATGGCAACGCACTCCAGTGTTCTTGCCTGGAGAATCTCAGGGACGGTGGAGCCTTGGTGGACTACCGTCTATGGGGTCGCACAGAGTCGGACACGACTGAAGCGACTTAGCAGCAGCAACAGCAGACTAGTGATTGCTGGGTGTGTGTAGGGGAAGCCTGGGTACGGATTATCAAGGTTTCTTTCTAGGATGATGAAAATGTTCAATTATAACTGCAGAAATATACTCCATAAACACATTAAAAACCACTGTATTATAAATTTTAAAGAAGTGAACTTTATAGATGAAATACAAATTATATCTCAACAAAGCTGTTTCAAAAATACAAATTAAGGCATAAAACAGAGACAGCAAGGTGACAGATTTGAAGGTCTGGGGGACTTCTCTGGTGGTCCAGGGGCTAAGACTCTGCGCTCCCAATGAGTAAGGGGCCTGGGTTCAATACCAAACCAGCCAACTATATCCCAAATGCAACTAAGATCCAGCACAGCCAAACAAATATATATTAAAAAAAAAAAAAAAAGATTTGTTTTGCTGGAAGAATTCTGGGTTAGGCAGCAAAGGCAGACCTGATGACAGATTTAGTGCTTCAGATTCTAGAAGCACCCTATGATAAAAGTTTCTCTATCCTAGTACTCTAGGAATTAGGACTTCAAATTAATTTCCCCATGAAGAGAAGATTAATCAATTCTTCTGAACCCTTCCCCTTAACTGCCTCCCAAATTCTAATAAAATGTATCATCTTCAGAATTGAGGGGAGGGGTGACAGGTGGAGGCTGATAAAAAGAGTCGGGAGGCTGGAAATCTAAATTAGACCTTAGACTGGACATTTAAAAACACCTCACATTTAAAAAATTTGACAGAGTGATGTTTTCATGGAGTGATGTTAATTCTAACGCAAAGTCAGGGCTGAGAATCAAAACACTTATTAGGGGTGTGATCTGCAGAAAAGTCAATTTCTCAAAACCTTACATTTTTCTCAATTCTAAAATGTGTTAAGTAACAGTATCCACCTGAAAAGTGGTTGTGTGAAGAGAGAGATTCCACATAAACCCTTGGCATAGTGCTTGGTGGGGAGTAAGAATTTAATAGTTATCTCATGTTATGTGAAGATAAAATTAATTTCTGTAATTTCCATCACCCATAACTGATTATAAATGCCCAGGAGGATGACAAGCGAATGATCCTCATATTTGTATCATTATCTTATTTATTATATCTAAGAAAAATGGTTAAAAAGGGTTCACAGGTGGATCAACTAAACAGTCCCAACTATTATAAACAATCTGGGCCCTTATCTCTTGTGACCTTAAAGAAACCGTGTCCCTCTCTGCACTGCAATCTAATCAATACCAAGAAATCAAACAGAATTTAAACGATCAATTAACCAGACCCTAAAAAATTTAAACACTGACCAGACCCAATGAAATTTAATTCCAGTTCCAGCAATAAAAGGAACTGCTTGGGAACCATTACCCTCTAAAGCCGCTCTTTCCAGGTAAGCATGACTGCTTTGGCTGACTGTATAGCTTTCAAAGCCAGAGACTAAAAGCAAACAAAACCCCCAACTCTCACCGTTATTAACTTAAATCTTCGGTAACTCTTTCTGCATTTATCTTCAATTAACTTCAAAATTACCTACCAAAAATTCTATTCACTTTTCCTCGCAAAGCACTATTTGCCTCCTCTCAGTACTGCCCCCTTCCAGTCTAACAAAGTAGCCCGTGAAGAGAGATGCACTGAGTCGACGGATGAAGTCACAGGCTCAAGGGGTGTAACAGACAACTACAAGAGTTACAGAGACAGTCGCTTCCTTTGGTTGAGAACTGCCACCTGCCAGGATCTAAGGTAGGCATTACATAATCACGTGTCCAACACTGTTACTCCCATTTTACAGACATGCTCAGAGATTAGGGGGCCATCCAAGGTCACAACTCTGGCAGCAGCGATGCCACGACTCAAGACTCGAACGTTTCGTGCTTTGTGTCAGGTTCCCCCCACCAACCCCCCCACCCAGAGACCAAGCGCCTTCCAGTACGCGGCTGGGCTCGCGCTTTCGGGAGCGCCTCTCGGAAAGCAGCCCTCCCCCGCCCACCGGCACGGATCCACAGGTGCTCCGCAGAAGCCGCTCGCCCGGAGCCTGGCCCGCCGGCTGACCGCGGCGCCTCAGGCCCGGACCGCAGCTCTCTCGCCCTTGGGCCTCGCTGCAGGCTGGAGTTCCTGCTCTCCCGGCCCCCTGCCGACCCCCGCGCCCCATTGTTCCCGACCTCACTCACCTCAGAGGATGCCGGCGCAGGCCGGACTGGAGCGCTCGTGGCCAGTTCGCGGCGGCCCAGAAGGCTGGGTCGGTGACGGCAGGATCCACGAAGGCGAACTCTACGACTTCTCCGCCGTCCCTCCGGAGCGGGAGTAGGCCGGGGCGCTTCACCCTCCTCGCGAGACAGCGGAGACCCCGGCGGTTGCTGCGACCCCTGTGACGTAAAGCGCCCGTCACCAATGGCAGACAAGGGGCGGGGGCAGAAACCAAAACCCACTTCCCGGCCCCCAGCGCGTCAAAACACAGCACCCGCCCGCGTGACGCATGCGCGGTACAGGACGCCGGCGCTGAGGGCGGGCCTTAGCGCTCTCGGCCTGAGCCCAGCCCTTCCCCCACTTGCCTCCGCTCCCGGAAGCAGAGCGACGTGACCCCCTGAGGACGAAATCGCTAACGTACCGTCAACTCGAATAAATACCAGGGGATTACAAACTATCTTAAAGTTCGCTTCTAACTTACCCGGAAGACACAATAACTAGCTTGGTCTCATTTGAAAGTTAAAGTCACTCAGTCGTGTCCGACTCTGCGAGACCCCATGGACTATACAGTCCAGGGAATTCCTCAGGCCAGAATACTGGAGTGGGCAGCCTTCCCCTTCTCCAGCGGATCTTCCCAACCCAAGGATCGAACCCAGGTCTCCCGCATTGCAGGCAGATTCTTTACCAGCCGAGCCACAAGGGTTGTGGTCTCATTTAAACCTTGCCAAATTCTGCGAGAAGTTCCTCAAACTATCTCTGGTGTTCGATAAAGGAACCAAGTTATCCGGAAGGAAATGGACTTGGGCTGAAAAGTTAAGAACCACCACCAGGATTCCAATGGAATCCCAAATCAATCTTGAGAGATCAACTCCAGTCCGGATGAACTATCATCTGACGTAAAATCAGTGGGAATTGAAATCTTCCCGAAACAGATAACGTCTTTTCCTTACCCGCTCTCCGAAATATGCATTAAAACCCTGTTTAGGTGATAGCTGAGATTACAGAAACAAAACGTCTGGAGCCTAACGCGGCCCCGTTGTCCCATTCTTCACTTCAAATATAAGCATCCCGAACATTCTAGAGCTGAACTTGGTACAAGGGCCCGCGTGCCAAACCCCATCCTTTGGCTTGGTATTTGATCGTGCTACAGTTCTAAGCATACAAATGCTCGATGAGCACTTGCTAATTGGCAGCTACATTATGCCGGGTAATTCGTGCCACGTTATTTCTTCTTAAAAGTAGCTGATATCAAGCCACTGCATTCTCAAAAACTTTTAAGAAAAGCTCCAGTAACTGGGAGTCCCACAACTACTCATCAGTTATACAAAAGCAGGTTGTACTCTAAAAGGTGAATACACGAACTACCTATACCGTGGTAACAGATCCGGTTAGAAACATTCTTTCAGTGCTAGACGTCGGCGTAATACTTAAACCGTGGATTATTTTTCCAAATAAACTTTTAAATGCACATGACGGTACCTTATCTCGCATTAATACTGCTCTACAACTGAAAGACCGGTTGACGAGTCAAGCCTCTCCCTCACAGCGGCAAAATAAACCCATTTCCAACGTTATTTTCTCGTTTCTCTCACTTCCTCCCCTAAAGGCGGGATAGGCCCCCGGACACGTGACACCGCACCCCCCCGCCCCCAACTCCGGGCGGAAGAGGCCGGCCAGGCTGATGGGAAACGCGCGTGGAGGCGAGTGGGCGGGCGCTCGCGCCCGGCTGAAAGATGGCTGCCGCCGCCCGGCAGCCACCGCCCCGGAGGTTACTGTAGGGCCTGCGGCTTCCGCCCGTGCTCGCGGACCACCGCCACCGCCTTACCATGAAGCCAGTGAGTCGCCGCACCCTAGACCGGATTTATTCCGCGGTAGGTCCTGGGCTCGGCCGGCCTCCACGGGCTCTACGCTCGAGGCCCGCGGGTGGAAGATCCCCTATATCTTCAGCGCCCAGAAACTCTAAAATCCATTCTTGAATTAAAGCCTTTCACTCCCTAACCTCGACTCCGCCTCTTCCTGGAGGACACGGTCTTCCGCTTCTTACGTAAGGGCTACTGGGTGAACTCGCTTCCGGAACTACATGTATTCGAGTTTGTCACTAAAATCCCCACCTTAGCAACGTGCACGGCAACCTGATGGGGGCCGGGAGGACGTGCCACTCACAGGTTGTTTTTACGCCTACTCTTGCATTTCCTAGTTGCTCCTCGCGGTCGTATTGCTCTCCTGGGGATACGTCATCTATGCATCAACTGTAGCTGCACGACGACAACTAAGCAAGGAATACCCAGACAAAATCTTCGGGATGAACGAAAATGTGTAATTCCTCTGGATTTGACTTCATGCATATACAGTTCTTTACCTCTGTCTGGTACATGTCTCGATTTGAAGTAAAATCTTTAATACAATGATTCCAAATTCACTTTTGTATACCGTCCGTTATAGTAACCATTAATTCTCGATTTTTCATATACCAAGAGGTTTGTCTTTTTTAGGTTTTCATATAACAAAGCATAAGGATCTTAGGTGATGCAGTTGTAAAGAATCTGTCTGCTAATGCATGAGACACCAGTTCCATCCTTTGGTGGGGAGGATCCCCTGGAGCAGGAAACGGCAACTCGGTCCAATATACTTGCCTGGAGAATTCCAGGGACAGAGGAGCCTGGCGAGCTACAGTTCAAAAAGAGTTGAAGGAAAAGAACACGGGGAAGGATAACAAAGCAAAGTAAATCTGACAGTCTTTTGCTCTAGAGTTTCTAAAATACTTCTGAAATGTCTCCAGAAAGCCTTTAAAGCAAAGTGTGCTGTAATTTCTGTACTTATTTTTATTGCAGCATTTCATTCCGTTGTATACTTTCACATCAACTAAAGTACAGTGTAAGAAAAAACTATCATGTGACTAAACAATTTTCTACGTTCTGTTTTCCAGATTAAAAATGGCCAGAAAAAGTAGGTGACTGACCATATTATTATTTAGCCTGTCCAGTTTTTACTTATTGTTAGATAATTCAGTCTCAAATTGTACGGAGAGAATGGCACAGGTTGGGAAGAAACAGACAACACATATGTGAGTAAATTTTATTACTTTTCCAGAAAATACTTTAAATAAGTTGGTAATGTAGCAACAAACTTAGGCCCATACACTTTTGAAATTTTAAAGTAATCTTCAATGATGTTGATCAGGAAATTCTTTCATGGGTGGGATTACTTCTCCAGTCTCCAGAATTGTATCACCCTAGAAAAACAAAGGTGCATTAGTGATAAATCTTGTCAGCAGAGGTAACAGTTCGCCTTCGAGCTCATCTGGAAAACCTAGCTCAGTTCTGGCATTCAAACTTTAAAAATGACATAGGTAAAATAGAAGCTGTCTAAAGATAAGAAACCAGTATCCAAAATCTTAAGGAATAAGGAACAAATAGGGGAAGTTTTACTCGAACCAAACAACCACAAAGAACATGAAAGTTGTGTTTACAAAGTGACAGAAGGATGATCTTTATTTGCTTGGCCCCCCAAAATAGGAGAAGCCCTAGAAAGAAGTTGTGGGAAACAGCTTCACTTCAATACAAGGTGGTATATATTCCCAGCAACTAAATATGGTAGGCAGCCGCCAGTTACTGTTTGGCTCGGAACAGATATTAGAGACAGACCTGCAGACTTTGCCCAGGCAGCTGGTCCAGCTGTCTTTCCAGCTTTCCAAACCTAGATACAGTGTGTGTTGCAGAACAGGAGGGGACTTTAAAGCTAGAACCAAGTAGTGTGAATCTTGGAACCCTCCACTGACAAGCTGTATAATTTTAGGCAAAGTACTTAGTTTTCACTTCAGCTCTCTCTTTAAGACAGCAGATTCCATAAGCCTCACAGTCCATGAATTGACTGAGTGGGGCAGAATTATCCATCACCACCTGCCATTCCCTGTCCTGGTTGCTCAGGACTATAAACTTGTATTAGTGTAAGCCACTAAACATTTTGGGGAAAACCTGTTTCCACAGCTAGCTTTACCCTGACACAGAAATTAATAACCTGAACTGGTATGAATGCTGCTGTAATAAAAATTGAACTATATGGCACTGGCTTAGCAAATCTGGCTTCAAGCCACTGGCACTGGAGGCTAAGAGATGGAAACAAAAGGCACTAATCACTTAGAAGCACCAATAACTTAGAGGTTCTAGGAGAAGTACCTGGAAAAAAGTTAGAGTATGGGTTTAACTACTACACTAATGGCCACCTTAGGAATGTACTTTAAGAAACGTAAGCCCAGGTTAAGAAGTGGCTGATTTGAGAAGAGAAATAAAAATAAGAATCTAAAAATTCAGGACCATGCAATATTAGAAAATCAGATGAATTGTTTCTGAATCTCTAAAGAGTAGGAGCTAACACTGAGAAGATTCTGAGAAGCCCATAAAGCTGAGTAAACACAGGGACCCAGCACCATGCAAAGATCAGACTGAAGCCAAGGTAGCCCTTGAGCCAGAGTATGTCTCAGTGGCTTCCACACAGCTGCCACTGAGTAGACAGCAGCAGGGTGAGGACAATGGAATGAAAGAACTTGGTAGCTATGTACAAACCACAGATACTGGCAGGTGGGGCTGACTAGAAGCACAAAGATTAGACTCCTACCAAGTTTTTCTTTCCATGCCTGCCAAATGTGAGAACTAGATGGTCCAAGAACCCAAACATACAGAAACAAAAGCCTGTGATTGTTTTCTCTGGCCCTCAACCTTCTGTGAACCTGAGGTGGACTTTAAAGGCTGTACAACCCTAAGAAGGGCATGTTTCACAGTCCTCATTTTAGATGTGGTCTAGATCGATAAAGAAAAACAAAGGATGCGCCCCCGTGACGCTCCCCCCCAGGAGTCAGGAAGAACAATGAACAAAGGTGTTTCCTCCAGAAGCAAAATCAGTCCCATTCAAATAACTTCCCACACACAGGGGTTAGGAGTCTTCACAGTGTTTGACCAGTGGGGTTTCAGAACCAAGTGACTGCTATGCTGTCCACAGCATAGCATAATAATGGCCGTGGTTGGGGGGACAAGGGATACAGTTCACTTGTCATTGATCCTCAAATCTCTAAGAGAAGAATCTCCAAAATTAACCCTGACAGATATTACTGTGCATCATCTGGCAGTCTAAGGTTGCATTGATGGAATGGGATCTTGGGGTTTCTCCCAAGGAAAAGGTCTTGTGTTACATGTGTGGGAAGAAGGAAGCAGAGAGCCATTTGTTGACTAGAAAGATAGACTGTGGCAGAGACTCCAGGTATGGGAGGCTGGGAAATATAAAAAAGCACAAAGATATCTGGGTCCATAAGAATAAGTCCTGGCCAATAGGACTTGAAGTGATGTAAGCTACATCCAAGCTTAGACCTTAAAATCATCCTCTGAGATATTCAACCCTGTGATCTTGGAGCTACATATTCTCAATGGCCTAACTATAATTGTCTGATCTATACTAGTCTGTGATATCAACAGGAAATAAACTTTTGGTAAGCCATTGAGATCTGGGGGTTTATTTCTTACTGTCTATCCTATTCCAAGGTATGTACAGATGAGCACTCTTCAGGTCCTCAAAGGAGCAACTTCTCAAATGGGTCAATGGTACAGAAACAGGAAAGAACCACAGTAGCAAAAAATACTGGTCTTCTAAAGAGATCCTCCCCTTTTCCTTCAAACAGTAATGGCAAAATAAATAACAAACATATAAATGGAAGAATAAATAAATTACCTAACTGGTTGAAACCAGCAAGATAAATGAGGCTAACTGGGCCCTGACAAACACCAATTATACACAAATACAGAAGAAATCTCCTTTTTCCTAAAGCAGAATTCCAACTGGAAGAGTTAGCCAATTTTGGTGGTTCTCCCTAAAATTCCCTTCTGCTGCAGTTGTCAATGGATTATTGTGACTATGTCATTTGATGGAAGCAAGAATCTACAGTTTTGTCTTCTAGAAGTACATAAGTTAGAGATTGATGGTAATTCATTATCTGTGACTAGAAATGGGAAAAGAACATAACATGTATTTGACTCTGCTAAACAATAACCTCATGAACAGCCAGCAAAATACCAACTGACTAATAAGTAACCTTTTAATGGTAAAAAAAAAAATCATTTTAAATTAGGTTAATAGCCTACATATCCATAGTGTACAATTTAAAGCACACAATAACATTTTAAATTCACATATGGAGAGATTATGGTCAAACTGTCACAGGAAATGATAATAAGTCTGAAAATAATAAAAGAATTCAGTTGCTCTTGTAATGCCCAGGTGTCTGCTCAGGACAGTGCCCTAAATCCTTAACCCACATGAAACAGGGCACCAGTGAAAAACTATTGGGACTTTCAATTCACTTTAGGACTACAAAAGTCACACAAGTTTTACAGCCAGGGTGAAAAGAATGTGCCCATGTCCTAGGTTTAACTCCAGTTGCTACATCACACTATTTCCTCCCTTTTTTTTTTTTTTTTTTTAAAGAGTATGCAATAGGTACTTAAAACTTTCAGCAAGAAGAATTTTAGTCTAATGATCATTTGGGAAGGGAGAGAGAAATATAAGCAAAAGAAAAAGTAGATGTTTTAAGACTTACTGGAAATATTCTGGGCTTCTTTTCAACGATGGTATATGGTTTTGTCTGCAATAAAAGTAATTCTGTTAATTATGGTTTTAGAGTTTTTTCTAAAATACATTGATCATATCCCAAATTTTTACTAAGCTTCAGGCTCATATATTCAATTATTTACTCAAGACTACTTGATCAAACAGGCATTGCAAACTTAGCCAGGCCCAACACTTAACATCCCTCAGCCCCAAACTATTCCCAATCTCTGCAACAGTACTTTCATTCTCCTAGTTACAAAGGCCGAAACCCCGGGCTTGGTAGATCCTGCTGACTCCACCTTGAGGATTTATCCTGAATCTCAGTGCTTCTCACCACTTCTAATATACTACTACCCTTGTCCAAGCTGCTCCCATTTTTTCACCTACTAGTCTCTTGACTTCTGCATGTGCCCTCCTACAGTCTATTCTCCACACTGCAGAAAGAGTGATTTTTTTTTTATATTTATTTACTTGGCTGCACTGGGTCTTAGTTGCAGCATGCAGGATCTTTAGTTGTGGCATGCGGGCTCTTAGCTGCAGCATATGGGATCTAGCTCCCTGACCAAGGATCGAACCTAGGCCCTCTGAATCGGGAGCTCAGAGTCTTAACCACTGGACCACCACGGAAGTTCCTACAGTGATTAAGATGCATCACTCCTCTGCTCAAAGTTGCATAATTCTTAAGAAAAAATAAAAAAGCCAACGTCCTTGGCCAACTCTCCGATCTCATACTACCTCCCCCCACCGCACCGCCTGCACTGTAGTCGCAGTGGCTCCTCTGCGTTAGTACAACCTGTAAGGCCTGCCTGTGCCTCAGAACCCTCCCACCTCATGATTCTTCTGCCTGAAGCGCTTTTCTCCATATCCTCAGTTCATTAACGTTTTTCAAAGAGCATTTCCTCAAAGAAGCTTAATTAGAATAGCAGTGCCTGTCATTCTCTAGTCTTTTACCCTTAAGTTTTTCTTCTACAGACTTAACCACCTCCGGTAACATTATCTTGCAACATTTGCTTATCTATTTACTGCCAGTCTCCAAGACTAGAACAAACATTACATGAAGACAGGGACTCAATCTGCCTTGTTCAGTGCTGTATCCCTACAGTGTTTAGAACAGTGCCTTGTACACAGGAAGTGCTAAATAAATGTACTTATTAAGCACACACATCTGTACAAGATACCACACCAGAAATTTAAAAGATTATTGGCATGATGTAAGACTTAGGCAAATTGGAATCAAAAGCAGGAGAGAAGCTCATAAAACAATGTGAGGACATTCAAATGTCTCTAAAAACTGCCACCAGAGGCAAGAAGATACTGAAATATCTTCACAGAGAATGTTCAATTTAATGCAGCATAAAGGTATTAGCTGAAGTGAACTGGCTATAACAGTACTGAGGATGCAGGCCTACCCAAACCAAGAGAAAGAGTAAGGTAAAGGAGAGGCCTGTGGACATCTACTGACCCCAAACCTGTACTTATGTCCATCTGTCCAGGAAAAATCATCTAGAAGTATGAATTCCTCAGATAAGCCACCATATCAATGGCTCAAATTGTCAACCCAGCAACTGCAGGTAGTTAAAATCTTTTTCTCTGAGGAGATAAGTATTTTTTCCATCCTAGAAATATTCAGTTAAATATAGCTATGACAAGGTAAATTAAGCCAGGGTATAAACAGGTGAATGTCAAATTTAATAAGGATTCTAGTTAAAATGCATTTAAATGTGTGAATTTTAAATTTAAAAAGATTTTCCTTTGAGTCTCAGTGAACTCCGGAAGTTAGTGATGGACAGGGAGGCCTGGCGTGCTGCGATTCATGGGGTTGCAAAGAGTCAGTCACGACTGAGCGACTGATCTGATCTGAACTGTTTTTCGCGATTCATGGGGTCGCAAAGAGTCGGACATGACTGAGTGACTGATCTGATCTGATCTGAATGTGTCCTGTAAAATTCAGCAGTCCCCAACATTTTTTTGGCACCAGGGGTCAGTTTCCTGGAAGATAATTCTTCCATGGGGGTGAGGCAGGGAGTGGTTTCAGGATGATTCAAGCACATTACATTTACTGTCACTTTATTTCTATTATTATTACATCAGCTCCATCTCAGATCATTATTTCTATTATTATTACATCAGCTCCATCTCAGATCATTAGGCATTAGAACCTGGAGGTTGGTCCTGAGGTTGGGACCCCTGTCATAAATACTTAAAGATAAAACTGAATATATAAAATATATAAATGCAGCTTAAAACATTTAAGAGAATTTGATGATGTTTGTAAGTGGAATTGTTTTATGGAAATTCAATTTGAATTATCCAAAGATAATAAGAACAAAGAAAAAAGACTGTTCATATTTTACTAGATGTATTATCTAGTTAACAGAATTTTAAAATTGAATTAAAAAAATCAAAAGTTTTTAAATTTGAAACTAAGAAATTGAATATTAATTTCTATTTCAGGTAACTGGAACAGTTATTCCTGCACATAAAAACCACTCTTAGATGTTTAAAAAAAATTTCACAGACAGTAACATTTTTTCTTCTCTAGGGTCCTGCATGTTAAGACATTGAAAAAAATAAGAGGTATAATTATACAAGGCTACCCTCATAGCTCAGTCAGTAAAGAATCTGCCTGCAGTGCAGAAGACCCAGGTTTGATTCTTGGGTTGGGAAGATCCCCTGGAGAAGGAAATGGCAACCCACCCCAGTAATCTTGCCTGGAGAATCCTATGGACAGAGGAGCCTGGCGGGCTGCAGTCCATAGTGTCGCAAGAGTTGGACACAACTTAGTGACTAAACCACCACCACCAGGATACAAAGCCGGCTGTGGACGTGTAGGTGAACATGGATACAAAACTTTGTTTAAGCTCGTCAACGACAGAAATGTAAACCACACTCTGACCCTTAGCCATGCACTGTTCGCCCCCTTTCCATGGCTGAAGAACGATTTTCTGTTGGTTTATAAAATGAAACACTAACCCCCAGTTCTTCATCCCCCTGGCCTCCACTAATTTCATGTTTCTACCATGTGAGACAGCCCACGTCCACTCAGACTTCCACAGAAACTGACCGGGCAGCACACGCGCCTAAGCACGTTTACCTCTTCCCCGTCTCCAGAAAGCCTTCCTTCACAAAGTCCTACTTATAACTTAAGTTGTGGAGGAAGAAATTTTCCTCTACCTTTCTAGGCTCTTCTGGTTGGTCTAAGAATTAAGTTGACATGAGACAGATTAATAGGAGAAAAGCAAACAAAATTCAGTAACATGTACACATGGGAGAGACCCAGGAGAACCAAATAACTCCCCAAATGAGTTAAATACCATCTTAGGCTAAAGACAAAAAAGGACGCTGGGAGTAAGTGTTTGGGACTTCATTGGAGAGGAAGGCAATTCACATGGAGATGGAAAAGCAAAAGTTCGGGAAACAAACGTCTGCTGGACCATGAGAGACGATGGAACACAGTAGGGAATTTCAACAGCCTTTGCTAGGTTCCTTCCTGTCTACCACATCTAGAGTTCATATTATAGTTATCTATGGTGATAGTTCCCTTCTTGGAACAGGTCTTCTAATCTACATTATTTTAAGAAGTTAGTGAAAGTGTTAGTGGCTCAATCTTGACCAATTCTTGTGACCTAATAGACTGTAGCCCGCCAGGCTTCTCTGTCCATGGAATTTCTCCAGACAAGAACACTGGAGTGGGTAGCCATTCCCTTCTCCAGGGGATGGTCCTGACCCAGGGACTAAACCGGGGTCTCTTGCATTGCAGGCAGATTCTTCACCATCTGAACCACCAGGGAAGCTCTATCTCTTGTCTAACACTGACCAATAGAAACATAATGGGAGTGGCTTATGTCATTTTAATCTGCATGCCAAAGAGACATTGTGGAGTGGCAAATTTTGCTACCCTGAACTTTCAAGGCTAAAAATTTTAGAGTCAAAATGACTGTGAAATTTTATTTCATCCCCACCTTGCATTATTTCTTTAAAAAGTATCTTCTGGCTCACTACTACCTAATCAGATTCTCATCAACTAACATCCAGTAAACTGAAACAGCCTCTGCTGATTTGCTTGACATCAGTACTTTCCTCCCTCCAACTCGCCCTACAGTTCTATGTTTTTATGTTTTCCTAAATAGATGACTTCAGTTCAGTAGCTCAGTTGTGTCCGACTCTTTGCGACCCCATGGACTGCAGCATGCCAGGCTTCCCTGTCCATTACCAACTCCCAAGCTGCTCAAACTCTTGTCCATTGAGTCGGTGATGCCATCCAACCATCTCATCCTCTGTTATCCCCTTCTCCTCCTGTCTTCAATCTTTCCCAGCATCAGGGTCTTTTCAAATGAATCAGTTCTTTGCATCAGGTGGCCAAAGTACTGGAGCTCAAGATCCAACCAGTCCAGGGGACTCTCAAGAGTCTTCTCCAACACCACAGTTCAGAAGCATCAATTCTTCAGTGCTCAGCTTTCTTTATGGTCCAACTCTCACATCCATACGTGACTACTGAAAAAACCATAGCCTTGACTAGACGGACCTTTGTTGGCAAAGTAATGTCTCTGCTTTTTAATATGCTGTCTAGGTTGGTCACAGCTTTTCTTCTAAGGAGTGTCTTTGACTGCAGCATGGCTGCAGTCAAAATCTGCAGTGATTTTTGATCCCAAGAAAATAAAGTCACTGTTTCCAAAATAGATCAAGCCCCCTACACACAAACCTTCAAGTTACAAACTTTCAAAGATGTAAATGTGTCTGCATACCCAATCATGTAAGGCCTGAGTGAAATTGCAGCTTGCCCTCCATCTCCTATTGCTGATAATCCTTCAGCTCTATCATCTTCCACCCCCTCTCCCTCCTCCAGTTAGTAACTCTTTTTACTCATTCACCTGATGCCAGCCCCTGTATGTCAGCTGTTGTACTGTACTCCTGTACTTTTCAAGGTACTGTTGTTGTTCACTGTCACTTTTATGTATTATTTGTGTGAAAAATACTATACTGTACTGTTGTACTGTATATTACAGTAGCTCTTTCAAATCCTGAAAGATGATGCTGTGAAAGTGCTGCACTCAAGATGCCAGCAAATTTGGAAAACTCAGCAGTGGCCACAGGACTGGAAAAGGTCAGTTTTCATTCCAATCCCAAAGAAAGGCAATGCCAAAGAATGCTCAAACTACCGCACAATTGCACTCATCTCACACGCTAGTAAAGTAATGCTCAAAATTCTCCAAGCCAGGCTTCAGCAATATGTGAACTGTGAACTTCCTGATGTTCAAGCTGGTTTTAGAAAAGGCAGAGGAACCAGAGATCAAATTGCCAACATCCGCTGGATCATGGAAAAAGCAAGAGAGTTCCAGAAAAACATCTATTTCTGCTTTATTGACTATGCCAAAGCCTTTGACTGTGTGGATCACAATAAACTGTGGGAAATTCTGACTACCTGACCTGCCTCTTGAGAAATCCATATGCAGGTCAGGAAGCAACAGTTAGAACTGGACATGGAACAACAGACTGGTTCCAAATAGGAAAAGGAGTATGTCAAGGCTGTATATTGTCACCCTGCTTATTTAACTTATATGCAGAGTACATCATGAGAAATGCTGGGCTGGAAGAAGCACAAGCTGGAATCAAGATTGCCAGGAGAAATATCAAGAACCTCAGATATGCAGATGACACCACCCTTATGGCAGAAAATGAGGAGGAACTCAAAAGCCTCTTGACGAAAGTGAAAGAGGAGAGTGAAAAAGTTGGCTTAAAGCTCAACATTCAGAAAATGAAGATCATGGCATCTGGTCCCATCACTTCATGGGAAATAGATGGGGAAACAGTGGAAACAGTGTCAGACTTTATTTTTCTGGGCTCCAAAATCACTGCAGATGGTGACTGCAGCCATGAAATTAAAAGACGCTTACTCCTTGGAAGGAAAGTTATGACCAACCTAGATAGCATATTCAAAAGCAGAGACATTACTTTGCCAACAAAGGTCCATCTAGTCAAGGCTATGGTTTTTCCAGTGGTCATGTACGGATGTGAGAGTTGGACTGTGAGGAAGGCTGAGCGCCGAAGAATCGATGCTTTTGAACTGTGGTGTTGGAGAAGACTCTTGAGAGTCCCTTGGACTGCAAGGAGATCCAACCAGTCCATTCTGAAGGAGATCAGCCATGGGATTTCTTTGGAAGGAATGATGCTAAAGCTGAAACTCCAGTACTTTGGCCACCTCATGCAAAGAGTTGACTCATTGGAAAAGACTCTGATGCTGGGAGGGATTGAGGGCAGGAGGAGAAGGGGACAACAGAGGGTGAGATGGCTGGATGGCATCACTGACTCGATGGACGTGAGTCTGAGTGAACTCTGGGAGTTGGTGATGGACAGGGAGGCCTGGCGTGCTGCGATTCATGGGGTTGCAAAGAGTCGGACACGACTGAGCAACTGAACTGAACTGAACTGTATATACAGTATTATACAGTATATATAACAGTATATAAAACTGCATATACAGTATTATACTATAAAAATACTGTACTATTATACAGTATATATACTGTATAATACTGTGCTATTACAGTACAGTACTTCATAGACCACTGTGTTAGTTGGGTACCTAGGCTAACTTGGTTGGACTTAAAAAAAAAAAAAACTGGATTTAATGAATGTGCTCTCAGAATGGAATTCATTCATATGTAGGAGATTTACTGTATATCACTTTATCAACTCACTCCCCTATTTAAAATGGAAAGCTTCTCACTGCCTGCCACACAGAATTCAACATGCATAAAACCAACCTCCTATCATCATCACCACCACACTCCAGTATAAATAACCTCCTCACCTCATTCAGGTTCTGACACTTTACTCTGGCTTGCCAATTCCATCACTGCCCCAAACCACACTTCTCCCTGATGTCCTCCTCCCCAGGCTTAGGTTCCAATCTCCTACCCCAGGTTGCTGCCGCTGCAGCTCTCCAAACAGGTACACTCATCAACTCGCCACCCCCCCCCACCCATTCAGGACCTAACACTCATCACTGGGTACGAGAATATCCTCCTCAGTCTCTGGGTTATAAAACTCCACGCTGGGCAGGCAACTATCACCACTCTTCTTCCATTCCACTCCCTGAAATGTACTCTTTCCTCACCGTGCCTGGGATCTAACACCCTACACCAAGGTATGCTGGGCTAAGTCGCTTCAGTCGTGTCTGACTCTTTGCAACCCTATGGACTGTAGCCCACACCAGGCTCCTCTGTCCATGGGATTCTCCAGGCAAGAATATTGGAGTGGGCTGCCGTGCCCTCCTCCAGGGGATCCTCCCGACCCAGGGATCAAACCCGTGTCTCATGTCTCCAGCATTGGCAGGCAGGTTCTTTACCACTAGTGCCACCGGGAGAGCCCCCACCAAGGTATCCCGAGCCTTTAAAATAAGGCAACAGGCTGAGTTCCATCATCACATGCAGATGTTCTGGACACACTGAATTCTAAAGAAAGTAAGTTGTGAAAAACCAGATAGAACAAAGGAAAAGGAAATGATGACAAAGACCTTTATCCATTTTGAATTCTATCTTATATCAGATCTGTGCTCAATAAAAAAGGAGCAGAAATTCTGTTCTCTTTTCCAGACTCAGGACCCCAATTCTGCACCAGTATTATTAGATCAACTACATTCCTGATCATTAAAACATCATTTCTACAAGGAAATACGATTCAAGTTGTAACCAACTAATATAAAGATTAAATTTTCTGGGACATTCCTGGTGGCTCTGTGTTAAGTGCATCAGGCTGCCAGTGCAGGAGACATGGCTTCGATCCCAGATCTGCGAAGACCCTACATGCTGCGGGGATGCCCGTGCATCACAAATACTGAAGCATGCGCACCCTCAAGGCTGTGCTCTGCAACAAGAGAAGTCACTGCAGTGAGAAGCCTGCATGCTGCAACTAGAAAAAGCCCCCGCGAGAAAAGTCCGTGTAGCAATGAAGACCCAGCACAGCCAAAAATAATACATAAATAAACTTATTTTTAAAAATTAACTTTCTGAAAAACCATGCATTAGTTAAGTTTCATTAAACCATCTACTGAAAAGGATTCAAAGTAATTCAAGATCAGTTATAAGGTCTTGAACTTATAACTTATAAGTTATAAGATCAGAGGAGGGTAAGGCAAACCCATAGAGGAAATAATTTTGTACAATATTAACAATATATTCTGGGATTTCCCTGGTGGTCCAGTAGTTAAGAATTTGCCTGTCAATGCCGTGGACACAAGTTCCAACCCTGGTCGGGGAAGATCCCACATGCCATGGGGCAACTTAGCCTATGTGCCACAACTATTGAGCCCACTGCCCTAGAGCCTGTCCTTCGCAACAAGAGAAGCCACCACAATGAGAAGCCAGTGCCCTGCAACGTAGAGCGGCTCCCACTCGCTGCACCTAGAGAAAGCCTGCCCACAGCAACAAAGACCCAGCACAGTCAAGTATACTCAAATAAATAAATATTTTTAAAATAAATAAATTCTGGAAAACACATACTTAAAGCATACTTACAGTCACGTGATACTTGAGATAATAATGAATAATCCAGACAGGAATAAGTACATGAGTAAAAGCAAAGATACTGTGTCGATATGTCTTATAGATCTGGAGGAGAAAACAAATACATGAGATAAATAGATTTCTCACTTTTTTTTGGCCAAACTACAGTAATATATGCATAGATGCATGCCTTTAAAAAGACTTCTAAAAATATCCTTAATATAAATTTATGATAAAATATGGCATTAAAAAATGAGAGTAAGTTTCACTGATTTAACCAGAGTAACCAAAACTATAGAATTTTCAGGTAAACTCATGTCCCTGATTTATCAACGTCAGATACGCACGATCAACACCAATATGCACGATCAACACAACACATTGCACGTGTAGGGTGGACAACCTTGAGCACACTAATGCTAGAAAAAGAATGTTTTACCTACTGGGATAAGGGTGGCCCAAGCTCACTTTGAGGTGCCTTTACACATGCTGTTTTTAAAAAGAAAGGCAAAAGACAGCTAAAAATGGAGTTTTTCCATGGCAGCCAATTTCAGTGAAAGAGACCTATCCTTTCAGGGAATGGATAACCTAGATTATAAGTGCTATAATGATATGATATATCACATATGATATATCATATAAAGATATGATTATGGAAGAGAACGTTAACTCTTAAGTAAGGCAAGACAGATTTCAACAAATGATTATTTCCTTAAATCACTGGCTGTCAATTTTCAATCAGTGGCTGCCAGTGAGTAATATCAGAGATACAAAGTGGGAGAGGGGAGGAGAGTTGAATTTTACCACCATAAATTAGCATTGAATACGTTCTTTGACAGACTTTGTAGCACAGTAAGAAAGTAGATACACATGGATTTCAAAGTGAACTCCTTCTATTACTAGCCCTGTGACCATGGGTAAATCACTGAATTTTTGTAGGTCTCCATTCCCACACACTTACAATAAGGATGAGGAAAGTTTCTACATTACAGCAGTAAAAACTTAAGTTTTTTATTTATTTTTAATTTAATTTAATTTTACTTTTTAACTTTACAATATTGTATTGGTTTTGGCATATATCAAAATGAACCCGCCACAGGTATACATGTGTTCCCCATCCTGAACACACATAAAAGTGCCAGGCACAAAGTAAGCACCCAAGTGTTATTTATTACCACTATTATTAGCCAAAGTCCCAAGGAATTCTGAGATACAGTATTCATCACCCATAACTGATGTGACTTAACAACGGCTTTAAGAAAATGTGAAGAGACCCCGAAAATAAAGACAACACTTGAATGATCTTCTGCAGAGTAAAGCCCAGGAATGACACCCTTAAACAAAAGAATGCGTTAAATGTACATGGTGGTTAAGGAAGTTCAGTTCAGTTCAGCTCAGTCGTGTCTGACTCTTTGCAACCCTATGGACTGCAGCACGCCAGGCCTCCCTGTCCATCACCGACTCCCAGAGTTTACTCAAACTCATGTCCATCGAATCGGTGATGCCATCCAACCATCTCATCCTCTGTCGTCCCCTTCTCCTCCCGCCTTCAATCTTTCCCAGCATCAGGGTCTCTTCAAATGAGTCAGATCTTCGAATCAGGTGGCCAAAGTATTGGAGTTTCAGCTTCAACATCAGTCCTTCCAATAAACACTCAGGACTGATCTCTTTTAGGATGGACTGGTTGGATCTCCTTGCAGTCCAAGGGACTCTCAAGAGTCTTCTCCAACACCACAGTTTAAAAACATCAATTCTTTGGCACTCAGCTTTCTTTATAGTCCAACTCTCACATCCATACATCACTACCAGAAAAACCGTAGCCTTGACTAGACGGACCTTTGTTGGCAAAGTAATGTCTCTGCTTTTGAATATGTCTGCTGCTGCTGCTGCTGCTGAGTCGCCTCAGTTGTATCCGACTCTATGCGACCCCAGAGACGGCAGCCCACCAGGCTCCCCGGTCCTTCGGATTCTCCAGGCAAGAACACTGGAGTAGGCTGCCATTTCCTTCTCCAATGCATGAAAATGAAAAGTGAAAGTGAAGTCGCTCAGTCGTGTTCGACTCCTAGCGACTCCATGGACTGCAGCCTACCAGGCTCCTCCGTCCATGGGATTCTCCAGGCAAGAGTACTGGAGTGCGGTGCCATTGCCCTCTCCATTGAGTATGTCTAGGTTGGTCCTAACTTTCCTTCCAAGGAGTAAGTGTCTTTTAATTTCATGGCTGCAGTCACCATCTGCAGTGATTTTGGAGCCCAAAAAAATAAAGTCTGACACTGTTTCCACTGTTTCCCCATTTATTTCCCATGAAGTGACGGGACCGGATGCCATGATCTTAGTTTTCTGAATGTTGAGCTTTAAGCCAACGTTTTCACTCTCCTCTTTCACTTTCATCAAGAGGCTCTTTAGTTCTTCTTCACTTTCTGCCACATAGGTGGTGTCATCTGCATATCTGAGGTTACTGATATTTCTCCCAGCAATCTCGAATACAGCTTGTGCTTCATCCAGCCCAGCATTTCTCATGATGTACTCTGCATAGAAGTTAAATAAGCAGGGTGACAATATACAGCCTTGATGTACTACTTTCCCGATTTGGAACCAGTCTGTTGTTCCACGCCCAGTTCTAACTGTTGCTTCCTGACCTGCATACAGATTTCTCAAGAAGCATGTCGGGTGGTCTGGTATTCCCATCTCTTTCAGAATTTCCCACAGTTTATTGTGATCCACACAGTCAAAGGCTTTGGCATAGTCAATAAAGCAGAAGTAGATGATTCTCTGGAACTCTCTTGCTTTTTCGATGATCCAGCGGATGTTGGCAATTTGATCTCTGGTTCTTCTGCCTTTTCTAAAACCAGCTTGAACATCTGGAAGTTCATGGTTCCCGTATTGTTGAAGCCTGGCTTGGAGAATTTTGAGCATTACTTTACTAGCGAGTGAGATGAGTGCAATTGTGCAGTAGTTTGAGTATTCTTTGACATTGCCTTTCTTAGGGACTGGAATGAAAACTGACCTTTTCCAGTCCTGTGGCCACTGCTGAGTTTTCCAAATTTGCTGGCACAGCATCATCTTTTAGGATTCGAAATAGTTCAAATGGAATTCCATCACCTCCACTAGCTTTGTTTGTAGTGATGCTTCCTAAGGCCCACTTGATTTCACATTCTAGGATGTCTGGCTCTAGGTGAATGATCACACCATCGTGATCATCTGGGTCGTGAAGATCCCTTTTGTACAGTTCCTCTGTGTATTCTTGACACCTTTTCTTAATATTTTCTGCTTTTGTTAGGTCTATACTATTTCCGTAGTTTATTGAGCCCATCTTTGCATGAAATGTTCCCTTGGTATCTCTAATTTTCTTGAAGAGCTCTCTAGTCTTTCCCATTCTATTGTTTTCCTCTATTTCTTTGCACAGACCACTGAGGAAGGCTTTCTTATCTCTCCTTGCTATTCTTTGGAACTCTGCATTCAAATGAGTATATCTTTCCTTTTCTACTTTGCTTTTCGCTTCTCTTCTTTTCACAGCTATCAACAGCATATCAACAGAACCTCTTCTTTTACAGTAATTAACATGGAGCTGCATTACCAGCTAGAGGATTATCCTGCTTTCGGGTAGTCGAGTGTAGTGTTGGTCTGTGTAATCTCAACCTCAAAAATCACACAAGTGTCCTTGGATACTAAAATCATTGAATTTTAACTCTAGTGAATCCTTGGCCATCCTTCTGAGGAAAGGTTTCCTCAGTCAAAAGAAAGGCAAACCTGTACGTCCTGTATGATCTAGGCAGAGATTCGCCTCCTTCTTATCACACTTGAGAGCCAAAGGGCAAGACAATCCCAAAGCCATACAAGCTCCGAACTCCTGACTTCCAGTGCATGACTCTTGGGACCAAACGGAGTCCCAGACAAGCCTCAGTCTCGACTGAACCTGACTCTCCCTTGGGGAACTTCCGGGGGCAACGCGGCTATAGCGAACAGGTTGTCTCAGCAGCCAGGCCGTGGACTGCGATGGGACGAGAGTAGGTTGGGGTTGGGAAGGGCGGTCACTCACCACGTTCTTCCAGAGAGCTCCGTCTTGCAAAAATTTATTCCAGAATCGCTCCACAGGCGACACCCTCTGCGGAGGCAGCACGGGTTCCCGGGGGCTCAGCTCCTGATCTTTCAGCCATCGCCTTCTTAGCTCTCGAAGCTGCTGCAGCCGCAGTTTCTCCTCGGGCGTATACCCCGACATGTCGCTGCTGATACCAAGGCAGCAAGAGACGGCGCGCACCCGAACCAGGGTCTTGTCACTTACGCGCGCTCCCGCTCTGCAAAGCGACCTTGCGAGGACGCCTGGGAGCGGCGCGCCGTTATAACGTCACTCTGCTCCTGCCTCCGAGCGACTCCAACCTGCACGTAGTGGCTGGGCATGCGCAAAGCCCCGCACACCTCGCCGGCTGTACTGGTCTAAATTACCAGAAGGGGCGGCGGCGGGGATTCTCATTCTTCCAATATCCAGCACACCAGTTCTTCCTTAACAGAACCTCTAGTCTTTCGACCTCTCATACTCTTCAGGTAACTAAGCGGCCCCCGCCCCCGCCCTACGGACCTACAGAGTCTGTGGAGACGTTAAGTCTTTTGTCAGTGACTGGAAAAGTGACCCTGAGCAGCTGTCTCAGTCTGTTCCTTCATCTGTTGCTGTTATTGTTTAGTTGCTAAGTCGTGTCTGACTCTTTTGCGACCCCTTGGACTGTAGCCGGCCAGGCTCCTCTGTCCATGGGATTTCCCAGGCAAGAATACTGGAATGAGTTGCCATACCCTTATCCAGGGGAATCTTCCTGACCCAGGGGTCTGCATTGCAGGCGGATTCTTTACAGCTGAGCTACTGGGGGAAGCCCTTCCTTCATCTGTACTGTAGAAGTAAAAGAATCTCAATATATAGCAGAGTTGTACACATTCACCCTTTGATCCGGTATTCTCACTTCTAGAATTCTATCCTAAAGATATAGTAGTAAAAGTACATGCAAGATTGTTCACTGCAGCACCATATATATAATAAAATATGGAAATTCCTCAACAAATGGCTAGTTGAATAAATTGTAAACGAACGTAATGAAGTGAGTGCCTGAAAACATAATATTGTTCAGTGAAAAAAAAGCTACGTGGAGAGAAGTGTACATACTACCTTTTATCCAAAAAAGGGAGGACAGTAGTAATGTTATATATAAATTTGCCTATGAAACGCCCTACGGACTATGGCCAACCCAGTAACCATGAATATCTCTAGCTCCTAGATTGTGATCTCTAAATACCATCTTCAATTAAAAGGAGCCAAGACTCCTTAGAGTAGTTGTTCTCGAAACATTTTGTTCCCTAAATCTCTTTAAATTCTTAAAATTGTGAGAGGGTCCCAAAGAGTTTGTTGATGTGGGTTATATCTATTGATGTTTAGTGCATTAGAAATTAAAACATGTAAAAACAAAAAAAATCTGTTAACAAAAACTACTTAGAAGAGTGCCATTGTAAATTTTTCTAATGTCTGGCTTAATAAATGACAGCAGAATTCTTAAAACTGCTTCTACATTCAATCATAATATCATACATCATGTAACCTTGGGGAACTCTGTATATATTTATGAGACAAAAAGAGTTTAAAAGAGCAAATAGCATCTTAGTATTTTTATGAAAATAATTGTGACCACGCAAACCCCATGATAGGATTACAGGGATGCCCAGGGGCTCCCCAGTCACACTTTGAAAACCATCACTTTGGAGAAATAACTAATTTCACATTGGGGTTGGAAATGTAAAATAAGCCTGGAACATCTTATCTTAGCTGAAGGCAGGGAGGTTTTTAAAGACTAGTAGGGTGGTGTCAAAATGATTGAGGAGACAACTTGAATAGACTTACACTGGTCAAAGATGGAATGATTTGAGCATCAGTGAGTATTGTGACTTCAGTGGGTGAATGAAAAATATCAGATACGTTTACATACATGATTTTTAAAATGATTTATGATTTTTAAAAATCATGATTTTTTTTCACTATGATTTAAAAAAAAAAAAAACCTTATTGGTCACTTTTTGATGGTGTTAGGGAAAGTGAAAGTGAAAGTGAAGTCGCTCAGTCGTGTAGGACTCTTTGTGACCCCAGTCCATGGGGTGTTAGGGAACCAACTCATTATTTTGAAAACTAAAAAGCAGAGGGAAAAATCAAGCGTTTTTCTGGCCTCATTATATAAATCATAAAGTAACAAAATAGTTGATAAGGAGAAATTTATTCAAAAAATCTAAAACCCTAATAAGAATAGATGGCATATTTAGAATATTTCTATTGCGCAAACATTAGTTTGTTAATGAATCAATGTCCAGATCACGAGGTTGAGATCCTTGACAGAGAGCAACTGCGCCCCCTGGTGGAAGACTACCTCACTGCCTGTGAATAAGCCTTGCTAAACAAAAAACTGAACCTGAATCTGATCAAGTTTCTAGATCTAACCACTCATTTACAGGAAACATAGGAATAACATCAGAATGATATTAATACATTATGAAAAATCTAACTTGTAGAAACTTCAGACAAGCATCTCAGATTCTTTAAAAGAATATATGGAGGCGAGAGAGAGAACCTATAGATTAAGAGAAACAACAATAAGAAAACAAACAACCCAATTTAAAAACTGGCCAAAGATCTTAGCAGACACCTCACCAAAGAAGATATACAGATGGAAAGTAGGCATACGAAAAGATGCTCCACATCATATGTCATCAGGGAAATGCAAATTTAAACAATGCCACTACACACCCATTAGAAGTGCAAAAATTTGGAACACTGACAACATGAAATGCTGTGGGAGAGGGTTGTGGAGTAACAGGAACTCTCATCCAATGCTGGCAGAAATGCAAAATGGTATCACCACTCTGGAAGGCTGGAGGTTTCTTACAAAATGAAAATTTCTCTTACCTTAAAATCCTACAATTTTGTTCTTTGGTATTTACTAAAGGAGTCAGAAACTTACATCCACACAAAAACCTACCCACAAATGTTTACAGTACCTTTATTTATACCTGCCCAAACTTGGAAGCAACCAAGATGTCCTTCAGTAGGTGAATGTTTAAATAAACTGTGGTACATCCAGACAGGGCTTCCCTAGTGGCTCAGATGGAGAGAATCTGCCTGCAACGTGGGAGACCTGGGATTCAGTTCCTGAGTTGGGAATATCTCCAGGGAGATACTCCTGGAGAAGGAAATGACAACTAACTCCAGTATTATTGCCTGGAGAATTCCATGAACTGAGGGATCTGGTGGGCTACAACCCATGGGGTCACAAAGAAAGAGTCAAACACAACTGAGAGAATTAAGTGTGCAATAGCATTATATCTTTAAAAACAAAAAAGGAAATACGTTAGCTTTAAAATACTTTATTGGGCTTTCCTGGTAGCTCAGCTGCTAAAGAATCCACCTGTAATGCAGGAGACCCTGGTCTGATTCCTAGGTTAGGAAGATGCCCTGGAGAAGGGACAGGCTACCCACTCCAGTATTCTTGGGCTTCCCTGGTGACTCAGACGGTAAAGAATCCACCTGTAACGCAGGAGATCTGGATTGGGAAGGTCCTCTGGAGTAGGGCATGGCAACCCGCTCTAGTATTCTTGCCTGGAGAATCCCCATGGACAGAGGAGCCTGCCGGGCTACAGTCCATGGGATCGCCAAGAGTCGGACACGACTAAGCAACTAAGCACAGTACAGCACATCCAGAAAATGGCATATTATTCAGTGCTGAAAAGAACTGAGCTATCAAGCCGATGAAAATACATGGAGGAATCTTACTGGCATATAGCTAAGGGAAAGAAGCCAAACTGAGAAAGTTACATGCTGTATGATTCCAACTACATGATGTTCTCTAAAAGACAAAACTATGGAGACAATAAAAGATGAGTGGTTGCTGGAGGGGTTGGGGGAGATAAACAGGAAGAGCACAGAGGATTTTAGGGGAGTAAAAATATTCTGCATGATACTATTATAATGATGGATGTGTTATCATACATTTGTCCAAACCCACTGAACTCACACCACCAAGAGAAAACACCATGGACTTTGTGTGATGTGATGTATCCATGTAGGTTCCATGTAGGTTCATCATTGGTTTAAAATAAAAGCACTATTCTGGTGAGAGATGTTGATAATGGGGGAGGCTACACATGTGTGAGAATAGGCCATATACCTCCGTACTTTTCTCTCAATTTTATTATAAACCTAAAACTTGTCTAAATATTTTTTTAAAAGAGAGATAGTGAGGGAAATTTGGACCCTTTCTCAATCTTTTATGATAATAAGAAATTACTTTTCATTCTATATGTTATGATTTTGTGGTTGTATTTTTAAAGGGGCATTCTTATCTTTTAAATTTAACTTCTGAAATACTTATGAATGAAAGGACAGTAGCCTGCCAGGCCCCTCTGTCCATGGGATTCTCCAAGCAAGAATACTGGAGCGGATTGCCATGCTCTCCTCCAGGGGACCTTCCAGACCCAGGGACCAAATCCAAGTCTCTTATGTCCTGCATTGGCAGGCGGATTCTTTGCCACTAGTGCCCCTGGAAAACCTGCAATTTACTTCTAAATAATGAAAAATTAGTAATGAGTTGGTAATGCTTGAAGCTGACTAATAGGTAAGTAGGGGTTAATTATACTCCTCTCATATACTATTTTGTATATGAAATATTTTAAAAGATTTATGCCTTGAAGTAGTAAGCAAATTGTGTCTTTAAGCTCTTATTAACCCTCATTCTGTCTTATAACAGCTTAGGTGAGAGCTCTCATCTCTCTTATGATGAGATACAATCATTTGATAGTCATATTTGTGTAAGTCCCTGAGTGTTTAACTACCCCCAGAGGGGTTGTATAAAGCATTGATAGCCTAAATAAGTGTTTTCTTTGTGAGTAAAAACAGGGCTTCCCTGGTGATTCAGTGGTAAGGAATCCACCTGCCAAGCAGGAGCTGCAGGAGATGCGGGTTCGATCCCTGGTTTGGGAAGATCCCCTGGAAAATAAAATGGCAACCCACTCCAGTATTCTCGCCTGGGAAATCCCTTGGACAGAGAACCCTGGCTTGTTACAGTCCATGGGGGTCACAAAAGATTTGGACACAACTTAGCAACTAAACAACCAACCAAGAATTAAAGACATCTAGGAGAAGACAATGGCACCCCACTCCACTACTCTTGCCTGGAAAATCCCATGGGTGGAGGAGCCTGGTGGGCTGCAGTCCATGGGGTCGCAAAGAGTCGCACACAACTAAGCGACTTCACTTTCACCTTTCACTTTCATGCATTGGAGAAGGAAATGGCAATCCACTCCAGTGTTCTTGCCTAGAGAATCCCAGGGACGGGGGAGCCTGGTGGGCTGCCGTCTATGGGGTCGCACAGAGTCGGACACGACTGCAGTGACTTAGCAGCAGCAGTCGTTTCTTGAATAGAGGGTCCTTATTCTGACTTGCTCTGGAAATTTACCACACTTTTCCCCACTTCCCACCACCACCACATTTAAAAAGGGGGGGGGGGAGAAATCAGTATTGTTTTGGAAAATATGATCTTATTCCACTGGTTAATGCCTAGCACATTTCCACCCCTTTCCATTTACCTATAGCTGTGAAATCCATCGAGATTAGTTAAATAAAAACAAAGCACAATTAAGGAGCCTGTCCCTCTCAACACACCTGGGAAAGAGATGGTTGAAATTGACATGGTTGGCCGCACTTGGATAACTACCTGATATTCCCACAAGAGGGCACTCTAAGCTTCTGAAAAATCATAAAATCTAACAAATGGAGTTTTATATAAGGTCTCATTAACAAGCCCATAAGGCTGGGAAAGAGCTAAGGAACAGTGAGCAGGGAAAATAAGGGGTCAGGAGATAAAGTAAGAAGTTGTCTTCTGTTAACAAACTTACCTCTTCAACTTTGAATCCATCTAATAAGGGTCTGTGGGCATCCCAGGTGGTTCTAGTGGTAAAGAACCCATCGGGCTGTGAAGGAGACATAAGAGATGTGGGTTCGATCCCTGGGTTGGGACTATCCCTTGGAGGAGGGCATGGCAACCTGCTCCAGTATTCTTGCCTGGAGAATCCCGTGGCGGGCTACAGTTCATGGGGTTGCCAAGAGCCAGACAGAACTGAAGCAACTTAGCACACAATTATAAGGGTCTGTATTTCCAGCTATGGTTTTAAAACCCAGTTCAGTTTGGCTGCTCCAAGTGCACTAGCTGGGACAGACATGAAATGGAGGCTGTGGATTTTAGATGGTGGGGGACAGAGGCTGAAATGCGTGCAGCAAACCACCTCCCCCACAACACCCCTGCGCCTGTCTGAGTCTGCCAGCAGGAACTGAGATGAGAGTTCCCCATCAACGTTCCCTTTCCTTCCTTCAATCAAAATTTTAAAACCTTTGTGTTGTCTTCATTTTAGGTACTGCTTAAGACTACTGTTGAAAAAAATATTTATTTTCCCTGTAAATTCCTTTATATCCTAGTAAGATTCATTCATCTTGTGCTTCCGCTTTAAAGAACATTGTATCATCCTACTATACCAGACATCATTATTTCTAAAAGAGGGAAGGGGAAAATGATGCTTGCTTATGTTGATCAGAAAAATCTGTGAAGGTGCTTAAAGGGCGCAGTTCAGTTCAGTCACTTAGTCGTGTCCAACTCTTTGTGACACCATGGACTTCAGCACACCAGGCTTCCCTGTCCATCACCAACTCCTGGAGCCTACTCAAACTCATGTCCATCGAGGTGGTGATGCCATCCAACCATCTCATCCTCTGTCATCCCCTTCTTCTCCCACCTTCAATCTTTCCTAGCATCAGTGTCTTTTCCAATGAGTCAGTTCTTTGCATCAGGTGGCCAAAGTATTGGAGTTTCAGCTTCAGCGTCAGTCCTCCCAATGAATACTCGGGACTGATTTCCTTTAGGATGAATTGGTTGGATCTCCTTGCAGTTCAAGGGACTCTCAAGAGTCTTCTCCAACACCACAGTTCAAAAGCATCAATTCTTCAGCACTCAGCTTTCTTTACATTTGCCTACAAATTTCTAACTACTGTTTCAGAGGTGTACAGAAACTAATACAGTGAGCAACTTCATGGGGAAGTTCATTACTAACAGAGGGAGAGGGAGAAGGGTGTGCCAGAAACAGAGCATTGAGCTGAACCATCTATGGAGCCTAGTTGGCATGACTACAGGTGTCTTAATTTCCTTCTGAGATGAGTAGAGCAGACTAAGTTGTATGACATATTAGGCATTTAGTGGTCCTGGACAACAATGTCCAGTAGTAGTAGACAGCAGTGTCCATTGATCAAGTTTTTACATCTGTTTGGATGCCTGCACTTTCAGTGGCAAGTGATGCCAATCAGAAATCAGCCTAGAAAGAGTGATTGATAAAAAACATTATCTCTGTAACACAGAAGGTATCCTCCAAGTCCCTGTAAGAGTTTCTAAATTTTATGTTTTCATTTCAATGATCATTTTAAAAATATAATGTGAGCATACTCTCCATCGCCTCAATGACTACCTTATAACCATATACCCAAATGTGCACGTGTGTTTACAATTGTATGGGAGCCACGTGAAGGCCATGTGATGTTACAGACACTCTTTGTAAACAAGGCTTCACAGTCAGGAGGGGTAGCAAAGTAGCAAATAGAGCCACCTAACAGCATATGGCACCTCATGGTAAAGATCCTATCTTTGTATATTTTGACTAGCAACAGTTTATTCAGTAGATGAGGTAATAGACTAAAGAAAAGGTTTTCATTATGCCTTCTTGTTGTTAGAATATTATGTTATTATTGCAATTTGGTGGATGCTATTGAGCAGATCAGCCCAACAAAACAACAAATTGGTTAAAATTAGTATCATTGTTTAAAAGGAAAAATAAAAAGCAATGCTCAATGATGCAATATTCCAGCATGTTCAAAACCAAGGCAATATGCAATGAAGCAGAAAACTCCAAATACATCTCTCCATTATTCAACCCAGTATCACTGGGTTTTTTTTAATTACAACATATCCATTATTTGAATTTTATTAATTTTTGTTATTGTTTAATTTGTAAGTTAATTTATGTTTTATAGTTGAAACACAATATAGACAGGTTTATGTAATTCTTGGTTGTGAATATTTAAGGAAAGTTGTCATGAAAATTACTTTAATCTAGGAATAGGAAATAATGTGCTTTCCCTTCTTTAAAAGAGATTATTATATTACTCACATTTGAAAAACACTATTGTAATACCATATAGGTTTATTTCTTAAAATAATAACTGTGTTATAGGCATATATGAATTAAAAATAACTATATGCTATTAATATATGTAAACTATAAAGTTAATAATGACCAACAGGAAATAAAGTAAGGAGAAAAACACAGTAAGCTTGTAGTCATAAGAGCAGTTGTGTGCTTTTGGGGGACTAGAGTGAAAACTAACTTCTTTTTCCTTTGGCTGTACCTCATGGGCTGTGGGATCTTAGTTCCCCAACCCGGGATGGAAGCCGGGCCCCCTGCAATGGAAACATGGAGTCTCACCCGCTGGACAGCCAGGGAAGTCCCTGTCTTCACTTTTTACTTAAATAGATCTGATATGGGTCTTTACGTCCCATTAGTAATAAAAAAGGGAAATACTGTTTAAAATTTTAATTAACATTAAAATTCTTCATCATTATACAGCTCTATTGTGTTTGAGGTTTTGAAATAACATTTTATTTCTTGGTTTTGCCTGAGTTATCTTTGATCTCCCACACCTGCTCTGGTGTATTCATGGGTTTCTGTAATGAGATGAGTGGTGGGAATAGTCAGATGGCTTCTTTGTTCTCTTTTCTGTACTTGTGCATTTCATGAGCATGAAGATGCAGTGGTCATAATCCCAAAGAGTTATTGCTATTCTCCACACTTTCTCATTCACGCAGCATGGCCCATCAAGCATTTGCTTACTAAACTTTTGCTTTTCCATCTCCGTGTGGACAGCTCTCCTTCTCTTTGAAGTCTCAAATCTTTTTTGTCTTCAGGTAAACATGGTATTTAAGGTGGGCTTCCCTAGTGGTTCAGATGGTAAAGAATCTGCCAGTAAAGAATCTGCCTGCAATGCAAGAGACCCGGGTTCAATCCCTGGGTCAGTATTTAAGGTGAGGTCTTCACTTACATTGGGAGTTATTCAATTTTCCTGGGTCTCTGGCATGCATGCATGTGTGCTAAGTCGCTTCAGTCATGTCCAGCTCTGTGTGACACTATGGACTGTAGCCTGCCAGGCTCCTCTGTCCATGGGATTCTCCAGGCAAGAATACTAGAGTGGGCTGCCATGCCCTCCTCCAGGGGATCATCTCGACCCAGGGATCGAACCTGCATCTCTTATGTCTCCTCCATTGGCAGGAGGCACTAACACCACCTGGGAAACCCCTCTCCATGTACACATGTTATTAAATTTTGTTTGCTTTTCTCCTGTTAATCTACTTCATGTCAATTTAATTCTTAGACCAGCCAGAAGAACCTAGAAGAATAGAGAACAATTTCTTCCTTCCCAAAATATGCCAGATACTGAAATGTGCTGAGAATAAATTTGTGAATAAGGAGCCTTACAATCTAATACAGGAAGACAGTTGTGTATACAAATAAGTGTATGTAATGGCTGCATGTGTGAGTGAAGTCTCCAACCTTGGGGAAACAAACCTTCATACTTTTCATTCATCCATCCATCTGTGCATTTATCATATATTCATCTTGAGCACCCAAGAAATGGCAGGGCTTGCTCTCAGAGTCAAGAATAGAGAGTGAAATGAGACACAGATCCTGCCTTCAAGGAATCCACAGTTAGTACGGGAGCCAGGTAAGTAATAAAAACATGCAATAAGCAAGAGATAGAATTGATATGGGTTTCCCAGGTGGCTCATTGGTAAAGAACCTGCCTACAATGCAAGAAATATAAGGAACACAGATTGGATCCCTGGGTTAGGAATATCCCCTGGAGGAAGAAATGGCAACCCACTCCAGTATTCTTGCCTGGTAAATCCCATGGACAGAGGAGCCTGGCGGGCTACAGCCTATGGGGTCACAGAGTCAGACATAACTGGGCATGCATGCAGCTAAATAAATAAGAATAAATATTTTAAAAAATGAAGTACTTTACATGCATTTAATCCTCCTCAGAGGTGATTTATATCTGGTACTGTGGCTGCACAAGGGAAGGAGTGATCAGCTTCCTGGACAAAGCTTCAGGCAGGCTTTGCAGGGCAGAAGGTGATAGAATAGGATCTAGAAGGCTGACATGGCATCATCAGGCAGTCGGGGAGAGAGGGTACTCAAGGAAGAAGCACAGTCTAGGACTTCTCATTATCTCTGAGTGTTTAGATTTAGGAGCAGGGTATCTTGTCAGACCCTCTCTCAGTCTGAAATGCTCATGAGTGTGCCTTGGGGAAAACATGAATGATGGCAGACACCAGAACAAATGACTGGGCAAGGACAGTATTTGATTGGCCTGGGACCTCGGGCTCATCCAATCTGGCTTCAAATACAAAACTCAGTGATGGTTTTCAAGGCTCTTAGTCACCTGCCTTCATCTTCTCTTTGCTGCTTAATTTCACCCTCTTCCTCTACCTCAATCCCATAAGACCCATTGCCTTTCTATTTATTCCTCCGTATTTATTCCTCTCTCTTTTCTGCCACCACGCATGCTTCTCTCCTTCTCTGCCAGCCCACGGTTCAGTTCAGTCCCAGCTCCTCTGCAAAACTTTGACCTCTGGGACTCAGTGGTTTCTATTTCTTTTGCTCACTTAAAAGACTTTTTATGTGTTAAAACTTGTGCCCAGTATTGCTTCCATCAGTGGCTCAGGTGAAGGATTTGGGGGATAACCCACTCTGCTTAGCCTGAATATACCTGGAACGCCGATTACTATATGGAGGCAGGCATAGAACCAAATCTTGCAGGACATCTTGAAAAGAGTTAATTGAAAAGTTTAATTAGCCTGATATGATGCATAATCCCGTAAGAGTCTGGGGGCTAAAGCTGACAAATCTTGCTCCCGCATTTCCCATATTGTAAACACTTCACACTGCAGTCACCATGTCTCAAGCTGTGGGAAGCATCTTGAGCCCACCTTCATCATTTCCACCCACAGCCTGCCTTCCTGACCTCGTCAGCTCTAACCCTACCTGGAGGCACTCTGTGGTTCTACGTCCAGCTGATCTGCTAAGTGTTTGCAGAACTCATTGACCATGTGCTTACTCTGAAACCTGGAGAAAAGAGAACGCTCCTCAATGTATCTGAAGGAAATTTGGACCTTATTGTCCTTCCCTCAGTTCATATTCTTTTTTTCCCCTCCATTGTTTTTTTCTCTCCAGTATTTATCAGGGTAAATAATCATCAAGTCTCATTGGCTTAAAATAATGAAAGCATATCCCATGCCCTTGTCTCTGTCGTTATAGGTTGTGGGGATCAGGGGGCAGGGGCAGGCTCCATTGAAAAGGCAGAGGTTGAAAGACTCAACATGATAAAAGCACTCACGTTCTGTGTGGGCAATGACACCCGCCAGATGACGGTGGTGAGGGTGGGGCAGGGGAGACTAAAAGAAAATGGAGGGTGGTGCAAAGTATTTTAAGAGTCAGGCCAGGAAGGGAGGGGTAGGGGTATATGTCTCATGTATCCACATTTAATTTGCCAGAACTATATCAAAGGACTCCACCTGAAGGAAAGCTGCAAAATGTAATTTAGCTAAGTTTCCAGGAAGAGGATAAAATGCATTTGGTGAACAAGCCCTCCATCTCATTTGGAGGGGAGGCCTGTTCTCTTCAAACAGTCCAAGGAAACACTCTCTGACACCTTCTGCAATTTCAACACTGTGTTTGATGGTTCATCTCCAGTCCCACTTGTAGCAAATATTTCTTAATTCTATATCATACCCTGTCTTGTTTAATTCTCAGATTGTCCAACATATACATTTCTTCATTCTTCAGTGACGTTTCATGGTGGAAGGTGTGGCGGTATGAGAGAAGGCAGGCTAGAAGGGACTATTTTTCACAGGAAGGGAAAAAAGTAAACAAATTAGAACTGTCAGAAACTTAACTGAATGTGTTTCCATAGATTATAAGAAATTAATTAGAACAGGGATTTGAGTGGACAGATATTTATTTCTGTCAGATTATTTATATAAAGAACAGTTAATTGGGGTTTAAAGGGACTAAAAGGATTTTTAAATTTTTAAGAGAAAATTTTATTTTTATTTTTATTTAAAAAACGTGAACGTAAGGTTTTAGAGGATGCATTCACAGTTTCATAGTTCCGCTAGATGGCCCTCTTTCAAAATATTACAAAACTGGAGATGAACGGCTTTCTAATGCATTACAACTCTCATGTCTTTTCAAGCATTTAGGGTGCTTCATTATTGATTGTAGCTGATTTTCCTAAAATACTATTGATGTAGCAAATCTCATCTTGTAGTATGACATAGAAACAGTTTTGGTAAAAGAGTTTAGCCCAGAGTTTTCTTAACAGGGCATATTTTGTTCTGAACAGACCATTTAAAACAAACAACCTGACGACACTGAGATGACAACCTGTCCCCCAAAGTGCAAAATCAGCAACGATGCTGGAGAGTCCAGAAAGCGGCCTGCTCTGTAAGTTTCCCCTGCTCCAAGTGGATTTTAAAACCAACACAGATTCTACTCCTCCTTTTTTCCCAGCTCTATTTTGAGACACAGATTTCAAAATCCCTAAGGTTATTCTGCAAGGTTATGTGGATTCTGACAACCCCAAATAAGTCAAAGCCAACCAATTAAAATATGCTCTGAAACTAAAAATGGGATGGTTATAGTAAAAAGCTGCAAGGCCAGTGTTTAGCAACCAGAAGCTGGTCGTTGCCATTATAAGGCATCTCTGGAACTGCTGACAAGACACAACTAGTGTCTCTCTTTTCTATCTGAGCATCTATTAAACCCAGCATCATTTGTATTAGGAGCCACCTCTCAATGCAAGAAGCGAGTGCATCTGATTAAAAATAAAAAGTCAGGGAAATGGATAGTGGCTTTTGACTTTCTCCTTCCTTCCCCTCCCCAACCTTCAGTCTTGCTCAAAGGACACCATTGATGGGGTCTCCTACCACTTCAGCTCTCATAATCCCTCTAGCGAATCTGGTAATAGCAACATTAGTGTGTTCCCAGAAACAAAGGAAGTGAAGATCAGAGCCTTCTTACTCCACTCCCACCGTTCTTCAGGGTGCTTCTTATACTTTAATGGAGCCATCACACTATGTTCAACATTTCTAAACCATTCTAATATATATTCACAGTTGTAGACAAGAAATCAGAGCAGTAAACTCAGGCTAGAATAATTTCCCACCAGCAGTGTGGTCATCCGAGTTATCTTAAATATTATGTTGAAATCATTTCTGATCCTGGTTCTTCCAAATTTATGGTACCCGTATATATCCTTAATCATTAAATTCTAGACCACAAAAATTACACATTTGTGTGTACAGAGAGTTGAAGGATTAAATTTGGCCAAAATAATGTGTATGTAACCCTACCTGTGGCCATGATGAAGTAACAGGGACTGGATTTACTTTTCTGCCTTAAAAAATTAGAAAATCAGATAACATGTATCAAGTAGCAGTGTCAGACATTGGATGCTAAGCAACCCAAGAGGAAGGAAATAAATGAGGCGAGCCCTACAATTGTCCCATTTCCCATTTTTCTGCCTGGAAGTTTCTAGGTTGTAGTATATGCGTGTGTGCTAAGTTGCTTCAGTCGTGTCCAACTCTGTGTGACCCTAAGGACCTGACTGTCGCCTGCAAGGCTCCTCTGTCCATGAAATTCTCCAGGCAAGAATACTGGAGCAGTTTGCTCTGCCCTCCTCCAGGGGATCTTCCCGACCCAGGGATGGAACCTGTGTCTCTTATGTCTTCTGCATTGGCAGGTGGGTTCTTTACCACTAGCGCCACCTGGGAAGCCCCAGGTTGTAGTATAGGAAGTGATAACCCAGAGAGCAGCAGTCTCACTGAGCTGAGGACACCGAGGTTAAAGTCTGAGGAGGCCGAGGTAGCTAGTCTCCTCTCCAAGAGGAGGAGACTAACCGAGAGAGAGCTCTGGAGTAATGGAATAATGATCTATGCATGTGTGAGGGAAACCATCTGAGTCCAGATAAAGAAGTCCAAGGAAGTCATATACCGAGCACTGCCTGCAGTTTACACAGAGTTGGGAATGGTTCATGTTCCTACCAGCGATGGTGAAAACATCTCAAAACACAAAAGACATCAGATGGTGACCTGAGGAGGGTATTGACTTCTTGGTAGTGGGCTACTCTGGATCCTGGCTAATGAGGCTCTTTTTTTAAAAAAAATTATTTATTTTAATAGAAGGGTGATTGTTTTACAGTATGGTCAGCCTGACAAAGTTTTAAAGCAAGCCTTGAAACAATCAGGAAGAAAGCCAACATTATGTAAGGCATACAACAAAATGCATCATCTAAGAAAGTAAACAACATGATATCCAGGATTCAATTTAAAAAAATACCAAGTATATGAAGGAGAAGAAAAAATAAGATCCATAACCAAAGGGGAAAATTACCTCAAATGACAGAGATAGTGGAATTAGCAGACAAGGATGTTTTTAAAAGCTGTTATAAAAACGCTTCGTATATTAAAGAAGATAGAAGAAATGTAAGAATGAACAGGGGAAAACTGAATGATATATAAAAAGAGAACCATGGAACTTCTAGAAAATAAGACTACAATCTCTGAAGTGAAAAATTCAGCAGATGACACTGGCAACAGCTTAAGCATGGTAGAGTAAGAGATCAGTAAACCTGAAACATAGTAATAGAAACTACCATAAATGAGTAACACAGAAAAATATTGAGAGAAATAAACAGAGCACCAGTGTCCTGGGAGACAGTACCAGTGTGTGAAAGTGGAGCCCGCATATGCTGTAATGGTAGGAACACAAATGCACAGATTAAAAGTAAAAGGGTGGAAAAGACATGCCACGCAAACACCAATATTTTCAGACAAAGCACATTTCAGAACAAGGAGTGTTATCTGGGACAAAGAGAGACACTTGATACTGACAAATGTGTATGTATCTAATAACAAAGCTTCAAGTACATGTAGATAATATTCAGAGAAACAGAAGAAAGACTGCAGCATGCCAGGCCTCCCTGTCCATCACCAGCTCCTGGAGTCTGCTCAAACTGATGTCCATCAAGTCGATGATGCCATCCAACCATCTCATCCCTTCTCCTCTTGCCTTCAATCTTTTCCAGCATCAGGGTCTTTTCCAATGAGTCAGTTCTTTGCATCAGGTGTCTAGCTTGGTCATAGCTTTTCTTCCAAGGAGCAAGCGTCTTTTAATTTCATGGCTGCAGTCTCCATCTGCAATGATTTTGGAACCCCTCAAAATAAAATCTGTCACTGTTTCCACTGTTTCCTCATCTATTTGCCATGAAGTGATGGGACCAAATGCCATGATCTTCGTTTTTTGAATGTTGAGCTTTAAGCCAACTTTTTCACTCTCCTCTTTCACTTTCATCAAGAGGCTCTTTAGTTCTTCTTCACTTTCTGCCATAAGTGTGGTGTCATCTGAATGTTTGAGGTTATTGATATTTCTCCTGGCAATCTTGATTCCAGCTTGTGCTTCATCCAGCCCAGTATTTCTCATGTTGTACTCTGCATGTACTCTGAGAAAAATTACAGAGAGGTCCCAATTCACCAACATGAAATAGAGGACATCACTACAGATCCTGTACACATTAAAATGAAAATAACAGAGTGTTAAATAAGAACTAAAGATACACAATGGAGTGTTACTCAGCCATTAAAAAGAATACATTTGAATCAGTTCTAATGAGGTGGATGAAACTGGAGCCTATTATACAGAGTGAAATAAGCCAGAAAGAAAAACACCAATACAGTATACTAATGCATATATATGGAATTTAGAAAGATGGTAACGATAACCCTGTATGCGAGACAGCAAAAGAGACACAGATGTATAGAACAGTCTTTTGGACTATGTGGGAGAGGGAGAGGAGGGGATGATTTGGGAGAATGGCGTTGAAACATGTATAATATCATATGTGAAATGAATCGCCAGTCCAGGTTCGATGCATGATACTGGTTACTTGGGGCTGGTGCACTGGGGCGAGCCAGTGGGATGGTACAGGAGGGTGGAGGGAGGGGGTTCGGGATGCGGAACACGTATATACCTGTGGCGGATTCCTGTTGATGTATGGCAAAACCAATACAATATTGTAAAGTAATTAACCTCCAATTAAAATAAATAAATTTATATTAAAAAAAAGAGGAACTAAAGAGCCTCTTGATGAAGGTGAAAGAGGAGAGTGAAAAAGCAAATAGATGGGGAAACAATGGAAACAGTGACAGACTTTTTTTTTTCTTGGGCTCCAAAATCACTGCGAATGGTGACCGTGGCCATGAAATTAAAAGATGCTTGCTCCTTGGAAGTAAAGCTCTGACAAACCTCGAGAGCATATTAAGAAGCAGAGATATTACTTTGCCAATAAAAGTCCATGTAATCAAAGCTATGGTTTTTCCAGTAGTCATGTATGAATGTGAGAGTTGGACCATAAGGAAGGCTAAGTGCCGAAGAATTGATGCTTTCAAACTGTGGTGTTGGAGAAGACTCTTGAGGGTCCCTTGGACTGCAACCCTGAACATTCACTGGAAGGACTGATGCTAAAGCTGAAGCTCCAGTACTTTGGCTCCCTGATGTGAAGAGCTGACACATTGGAAAAGACCCTAATGCTGTGAAAAAATTGAAGGAAGGAGAAGAGGACAACAGAGAATGAAATGGTTGGATGGCATCACTGACTCAATGGACATGAGTTTGAGCAAGCTCTGGGAGATGGTGAAGGACAGGGAAGCCTGGTGTGCTGCAATCCATGGGGTTGCAAAGAGTCAGACATGACTGAGCAACAGAGCAACAACAATAAATGCAAAGTCATAGATAGCATGTTTACAGATAAGAAAACTAAATATTTTTTGATGACAATTTTCTGCTAATTGATCTATGGAGCCAACACAATTCCAGTCCAAATACCAGCAGTTTTTTTTTTAACACACATGGCAACGTTTATAACTCAATAATAACAAAAAAAATCTGATTTTAAAACTGAGTAAAATATTTGAAACAGACACTTCACCAAAGAAGACAAATGACAAAATGCTCAACATCATTAGGCATGAGGGAAATGCAAACCAACAAACAACCCAATGACAACTAAACACAGCACAATGCAATTGAAATGAATGACAAAGTGGAATGTTGCAAGGATGCCAATCAATCACAACTGTCATATGCTGGGGGTGGAAATGCCTACTGGGATAGCCACTTTGGAAAACAGTTTGGCAGTTTTTTAGAAAGTTAAACTGGCAATCCCACTCCTAGATTTACCCGAAAGAAATCAACATGTGTCCACACAAATATGTATAGCAGCTACATTCATAATAGTCCAGCCTTGAAAACAACCCCAATGAATCAGTTGGTAAATGGATAAGCAAATGGCCCTATGTCCAGTGATGGAATACGACTCAGCATTAAAGGAGCAACCTACTGATACAAGCATCAACCAGGATGGCTCTCAGAAGCATTATGCTACGTGAAAGAAGCCAGTCACAAAAAGACTACACGCTGCAGAAGTCCCTTGTCTGAATTTTGACAAAGGTAGAATTACAGGGATAGATAGGAAATCAGTGATTGTCAGGGGCTAAGAGGGGGAGGTGAGGACTGACTGCAGAGATGCATGATGAAATGTTCTGTATCACGACTGTGGTAGCAATTGCAGAGCAGCATGCCTCTGTTAGTACTCAGTAAAGTATACACTTTAAATTGCTGGATTTTACTGTGTATAAGTTATACCTCAATGAAGTTCTTTTTTTTTTTAATATAGAGGTGAGAAATCCACAAGGTCCATTGAGTAAGGACAGTGACAAAAATATACATACATTCTTTGGAATTCCAATGCTGAGCTCCCTAGACAATTGGAATCTTTAATCTGATCTATGCTGGTAGCTACCTTTTAATCAAGAAAAGTTAAAGTCAACTAAATAAGTACAAAGGGTACCCTGGTATATGACCTACTTCCAATGCTTGGGATAGGGTGGGGAGGGGAAGAAAGGGATGTGAATTTGGCATGTGACACTAAGATAATCATCTCCCAGCCGTCTGTTCAAAACAGTTAACCTGTGGTTCCCATTTAATCAACACACACACCTGGAACACCTATGTGTCAGGCAGAATCAGTCCCCGGGCAAAACGCGAAGATGAGTAAGACAAAGCCTGTGTCCTTGAAGGCAAAACCAGGATTACAACATAGTCAGTCAGTGCAAAGTGTTCCTGAAATATCGAGAGGAATCTGTTCATGTGAAAATCATTGGCTGAGTCCTAATTATATTCCAGGCATGTGCTGTCGGTCTTTGAATACAATGATGGGCAAAAGAACCAGAGAACACCCTCTTCTGCAGATAAGTCAGTCAGGCATTAATAAAGGAATCACACTGTTACTACTCATCAGGATTCTTGATTATAAAAATGATGCTGACTCTAGTTAAGTAGAAAAAAATAACCTACAAGGGGATCAGATGGCTCATAGAATTGACAGAAATGAGGAAATTCCCTGGCAGTCCAGGAAGCAAGCCCAGGCGTCCAGCAGTGGCCCAAGCCAGCCACACAGTGGCCAAAAACAAAGCAAAGCAAAATAAAACAAACAAAAAAACAATGAAATAGAATTGATAGAAATGTTAAAGAACCAGACTAAGGCAGGAACCATGGGAGTCAAGACTCTGCTACAGAAGCTGGTACCTGACCCCCTAATGACTGTCATCCCTGTCCTCATGACACTGAACTCTCCCTCTGCACAGCCAAGAATAATGTCTAATCAGCCCCGTGCTTTTTGCAACTTTCCCATAAGACTGATGTGCTTGTCCAGGCTTAGATCATGTGCCTGCCTAGAAGTGGGAAAAATGGTTTTTTCTCCTTTGAGTTTTTGTATTAGGAGGCCGTCTTAGTTAATTGAGTGAAAAGGATAGGAAAGAGTGTGTTAACAAAAAAAAAGAAGTACAACCTAAAAGTTGAAAATTATGTTTCATTTTGTGAACTCTCTGAGGGCTTCAAGCCCAGCAGGCAGCCTCTTAGGAGTCTCTCTGAAGAGGTAAGGGAGGACTCAGAATATATAAGAGTTTTTCAACAAAGACCAGGAATTAATAGTTGGAACATCAAAAGATGGTTGTTTAGTCGTTAGGTTGTGTCCAACACTTTTATGACCCTGTGTACTGCAGCCTGCCAGGCTCCTCTGTCCATGGGATTTCCCAGGCAAGAGTACTGGAGTGGGTTGCCATTTCCTTCTCCAGGGGATCTTTCTGATCCAGGGATTGAACCCACATCTCCTGTGTCTTCTGCAGTGGCGGCAGATTCTTTACCACTGAGCCACCAGGGAAGCCCATCAAAAGATTACTGTTAATTGAAGAAAACCAGACATCTAAAGTTAATGAATTTAGTGCTTCTCTATGTATGGGAACATGCAAGATTCTGGATTCACTGAAATAGTTCTTTGATGGGCACCTTAGCTATCTAGGACCAGCATCCTTTTCTTTCCCATCCTCAGCCTCCACAGGGTGCACCCCTGGGGGCAGCGGTAGCAGCTGACAGCTGAAATATACTTTGTTTATTGACATGGCAGGGAACATTTCTCATTTGCCAGTGTCTGGAGCGTGTACTGAGGAAACTGCGTGTACTGAGGTCCCACCGTAGGAGGGAGAATGATGCGTATCAAGCACTGAAAGGGTGAGGGACCATGCAGCACTTTGGGGCAGTGTTCAAAGGATTTGACCTTTCCACGAGCAATGAGAAGCCACTGTGGGATGTTAAGCAAGGAAGGAGATCACTGAATTCCTGTGTCTAAAAGGTTACTTTGCACTCTGGAGAACAAAATGGAAGGAACAAAAACGAAAGCAGAGCCACCAGTTACTTGGCTACTCCAACAATGCAGTCCAGAGGCTGACCCACGCAGTGCCAGTAGAAGTGGAGAGATAAGGATAGGCAAGAGCCCTGTAGAAGGTAGAATATAGGACTGGCTGTGATGGTAGCAAGGTGTGGGAAGTGAAAGAGGGATGAAGCCAGGATGACTCCTGAGTTTCTGACTGGCATAACCAGACTAATGGGGGTACAAATCATTGGAAAAGGGAACACCAGGAGAGGGCCTGCTTGGCAGAGCAAATGATGAATTTTAGTATTCAACCTGTTTACTATGCAATGGCTTGAGACACCTAAAATGCAGTATCAACTAAGTGAGAGAACCTCAATCCAAATGAATTTTAAAAAAGGGGAGAAACCAACAGAGGGTTCATAATTACAAGGTAAAAAAAAAAATCATGGATGCAGGTCATCAGACAGAACTGGAATCAGAAGTTGAAATAATATTAAGGTGGTTTACTTTCTCTCCTCATTGCTCAGAAAAAGCAGTATTAGTCCCTTTAAATGAAAAACATTTCTTAAAAAAATATACTATGACCTCAAAAATGTCCCAGAATCAAGTAAGAAAGAAAGATGGATGGACCAAATGACCTTCAAAATCCCATCCAACCCTAAGATTCTACTGTATTGTCTAAGTTTTGAATTGTCTAGAGTGTTGCTGTACTGTGTGGAGTCTCTCAGCTGTGTCTGACTCTTTGTGACCCTATGAACTGTAGCCCACCGGGCTCCTCTGCCCATGGGATTCTCCAGGCAAGAATACTGGAGTGGGTCACCATGCCCTCCTCCAGGGGATCTTTCCAACCCAGGGACTGAACCCAGGTCTCCCACATTGCAGGTGGATTCTCTACTGTCTGAGCCACAAGGGAAGCCCAAGAATACTGGACTGGGTAGCCTATTCCTTCTCCAGGGGAACTTCCCGACCCAGGAATTGAACCAAGGTCTCCTGCATTGCAGGCAGATTCTTTACCTGCTGAGCTACCAGGGAAGCCTCTAGAATGCTGATTTATTCCTATTCAAATACGCTGGTTCCATTTCTTAACAGTAATAACTATCATCATCATTATTATTACTTCAAGCAAGCTACCTCCATTCCTCTGATGTAAATTTTAAGAGGCAAATATGATATATTGAGTAAAAGCATGAAATTTGAGGACAGAGAGTTCTGGGTTTCAATTCCATCAAACATAAATCAGTTATGCAAATTTACAGAATGTATTTCACTTTTCTAGTTTTCAAAATGAGAGTAATAATAGTGCTTATGTCATGGTTTTTATGATGATTAAAAGGGTTCTTGAATATTAAAAAAGGCAATGTCACGTAGGCGGTTGGACATATGAGTCTGGAATGCAGAAGAAAATTTGTGTGAGAGATATACTATTAATCTATATTTATATTTAAAGTAGGTTTCTTTTCATGACAAGCCCACAGCTAACATCATACTCAATGGTGAAAAGCTGAAAGCATTCCCTCTAAGATTAGGAACAAGACAAGGATGCCTCACCACTTTTATTCAACATAGTATTGGAAATCCTAACCACAGCAATCAGACAAGACAAAGAAATAAAAAGAATTCAAATTGGAAAGAAAGAAGTGAAACTGTTTGCAGATGAAGTGATACTATACATGGAAAATACTAAAGATGTCACCAGAAAACTACTAGAGTTCATCAATGAATTTGATAAACTTTCAGGATATAAAATTAATACACAGAAATCTGTTGCATTTCTATACACTTAAGCTATCAGAAAGAGAGATTAAGGAAATAACCCCATTTACTATCATATCAAGAAGGATAAAATACCTAGGAATAAACTTACCTAAAAAGGTAAAAGACCTATACTAGGAAATCTATAAGGCTCTGTTGAAATCAATTGAAGATGGCATGAAGAGACAGACAAGATATACTGTGTTTTTGGACTGAAAGAATTAATATTGTTAAAATGACCATACTACTCAAGGCAATCTATAAATATAATGTGATCCTATAAAAAAAACCTATTTTTCACATTACTAGAACAAATAATTTTAAAATTGGTACAGAAACACAAAAGATCCCAAATAGTCAATACAATCTTAAGAAAGAAGAACAGAGCTGGTGGAATCATTCTCCCTCTTCAGACCATACTACACAGCAACAGTCATCAAAACAGCCACACACAGATCAATGCAACTGAATAGAGAGTCCAGAAATAGAACCATGAACTTAAACAGGCAATCAATGCATGGCGAAGAAAGCAGGAATATACAATGGAGAAAAGACAGTCTCTTTGATAAGTGGTATGGGGAACACCAAACAGCTACATGTAAAAGAATGAAATTAGAACATTTCCTAATGCAAATAAATAAACTCAAAATGGATTAAAGACCTAAATGTAAGGATGGAAACCACAACACTCCTAGAGGAAAACATGGGCAGAACAGTGTTTGACCTAAATCATAGCAATATTTTTTTGGATCTGTCTCCTAAAGCAAAGGAAATAAAAGCAAAAATAAACAAATGGGACCTAATTGAACTTAAAAGCTTTTGAACAGCAAAGAAACCATCAACAAAATAAAAAACAACTTATTGAATGGGAGAAAATACTTGCAAATATTAAAACTGATAAGGGATTAATATCCAAAATATATAAACAGTTCATACAACTCAACATCAAAAAAAAAAAAAACACACACAAACACAAACAACAGTCAAAAAGTGAGCAGAAGACCTGAATAGATATTTTTCCACAGAGGACATGCAAATGTCCAACAGGCGCATGAAAAGACACCCAATATAGCTAGTCATCAAGGAAATGCAAATCAAAACCAAAATGAGATGTCACTCCACACTTGTCAGAATGCTGCTGCTAAGTCACTTCAGTCGTGTCCAACTCTGTGGGACCCCATATACAGCAGCCCACCAGGCTCCCCCATCCCTGGGGTTCTCCAAGCAAGAACACTGGAGTGGGTTGCCATTGCCTTCTCCAATGCAGGAAAGTGAAAAGTGAAAGTGAAGTCGCTCAGTCGTGTCCGACTCTTAGCAACCCCATGGACTGCAGCCCACCAGGCTCCTCCATCCATGGGATTCTCCAGGCAAGAGTACTGGAGTGGGGTGCCATTGCTTGTCAGAATGGCTGTCATCAAAAAGAACAAAAATAAATGCCGGTGATAGTGTTCAGAAAAGTGAACCCTTGTACACTGTTGGTGAGAATGTAATTCGGTGCAGCCACTGTGGAAGCAGTATGGAGCTTTCTCAAAAAACTAAAAATAGGACTACCACACAACCCAGCAATTCCACTCCTGGGTATATATCTGGGAAAAAACAAAAACAATAATTCAAAACAACATATGAACCCCAGTGTTCACAGCAGCATTATTTACAATTGCCAAGATTATAACAACAATTGCCAAGATGGAAGTAACCTAAGTGTCCATCAACAGATGAATGGATGAAGAAGATGTGGTATATATACTTACATGCATGTATAAGTATGTAAGTATATATACATACACATATATACAATGGAATACTTTTGTTCATGCTCAGTATTCAACTCGTGTCCAACTCTTTGTGACCTTATGGACTGTAGCCCACCAGGCTTCTCTGTCTATGGGATTTTCCAGGCAAGAGCACTGGAGTGGATTGCCATTTCCTACTCCAGGGGATCTTCCTGACCCAGGTATTGAACCCACTTCTCCTGTGGCTCTTGCATTGTCAGGCAGATTCTTTACCACTTGAGCCCTAGAATTTGCAATATACATTGACAACTAATCCAAGTCTACTTTCAAGTAACACCATATCTCTTCGTGGGTAGTACAAATACCTACAGTAACACAATATTCTCAATTCTTCCCTCCCACCCCTTATATCATTGCTGTTATTCATTTCACTTATATATAAACTTTAATCACTGAATACATTGCTATTATTTTCCCAAACTGTTATCTACTAGATAAATTAAGAATTTAAAAAATGGAAGCTTTTCTTTTACCTTCACTTATTCCTTCTCTAATGCTCTTTCCTTCTTTTTGTAGACACCAGTTTCTGACCTGTTTCATTTTGCTTCTCTCTGAAGAACTTCTTGTAACATTTCTTGCAAGGCAGGTCTACTGGCAGCAAATTATCTCAATTTTTATTCATCTAAGAAAGTACTTCTCCATTTTTCAAGGGTAATTTCACAGGATACAGATTTCTAGGTTGGTGTTTGTTTCTTGTTTTTTCTCTTTCTCTCAAAACACTAAATATTTCACTCTATTCTTGATTGCCTGGTTTCTGAGAAGTCAGATGTTCCTCTATGGGAAAGTTGGTTTTTTTTTTTTTTTCCACTGTAGATTGATTTGCTGCAGTTTGAAAAAGATATGTTTAGGTGTTGCTTGAGGAGTGGGGCAGCAGGGTGGGGGGGCAGGCATTCATCCTGTTTAATACATTCTGAGTTTCCTGGATCTGTGGTTTTCTGTTGGATGTTAATTTGGGGGAAATTCTTAGTCATTATGGTTTCAAGTATTGCTTCTGTTCTTTTCTCTCTTATCCTCGAGATTTTCTCATTATATATATGAGAGAGGCAAACCAGGACTGAAATCTAGCTCTAATGCCAAAGCCCATGATTTTCTCCAGGCTGATTTGTGAAGAGTTTGCTAGCAAATATTTACATTAAGCCATAAATTACTCAACCTGAAAAACTACAGTGGCATAATGGAAAGTGAGCCTGAATGAACAAACACACACCAGCTTTTAGTGCTCTAGAAACAGATCAGGGTGGGAAAGAGACTTCAGTTACTGAGCACTTAGAACACAGAGGTCCTGTTGGTCTTTATATACCTCTTTTCTCTTACTCCTCTCAATAACCTTGCAAAGCAGAGCTAATTATTTTCATGTTACCCTATGAGGCTTTGAAGCACAGGCAGGGTTAGACTGATGCAAGACCTTAATAAAGACTGACTTTTTATGCTTTCGTTCCTTTTCACCCACTTCCCACTCCCCTATCCCCAACATTCCGATCCTCCTCCTCCTTGATGCCCTGAAATAGGTGAGGTTCCCTTTGAAAACTTAATCCGTGACAACTTCAGAAAAAAGTTGAAAGAAAAATTAGATGATTTCACCTTACCTCTTGACTGGCTTGATTTTATTGTCAAAGAAATGTGTGTGTGTGTGTGTGTGTGTGTGTGTATTTAAAATGGGCTCTATTTTCCTCATTCTTTCCTTTTTCTTCCCCCGCCCCTTCCTTTAGTTATTTTGTTTTGTATTTAGAAATGTCTGCCTTTTGGCTTAGTATAACATCACTGGCTCTTACACTGTTTCCTGCAGAAATTGTAGATACTGCTTACCCATCTTCTGTGGAAAAGTAGGGAGCCAGTTTGATCTTTGTGGACAACTAGCCTTTTCTGCTTGGATGCCTCAGGAAACCTCTCTTATCCCTGAAGTTAAATATCTTAATCAATGTCTATTGTTATACATCAAATAGTCTCTGGGTATATGGTGTACCATTATGATAGCAGATTTCATTCTTTCATTTCAGGGAAATTTTCCTTCATTGTATTTCTGAATAATTTTTATCTCCTATTGTTGAGTATGCTATTTCAGGGACAATAATTATCTTTGTTTTGTATCATCTAGAACTGAACACCTTATTTTGTCCCTAATTGTTTTAGCTTCTTGGTAGTCTTCTGTGTTCATAGTGATGGTTTTAAGGTGTTCTTCAGCACCAGTAACTCTTCTTTGATTTCTAATTTATTTGTTAGATAGTATTATTTTGGTTCTGATGGGTTTCCTTAGCCTTGCAAGTCTCTTTCATTTCTTCATGTTGTTTCAGCACTTCATCTTTGAGTTCTTATTTATTGATAGCATTATTTTAAAGTTTTTCTTTAGCACAAGACAATCTGGTGAGTTTTCTTCTGTTCTTTGGGTTTTGTTTTCTTCCAGGCTGTCTCCTTCATGTTTGGTTTTCTCTCTCTCTCCCCCTCTTTCTAGCGGATTAACACAGTTGACATGACTTTTTTTTTCTTTACATGCCATTTATTTTTATTTGCTCAAGCTATAATTGGGCAGTTCTGCTTCTCCTCAGTTCCTCTGACCTACTGTAGTTCTCCTTGACCTCCTTTGTACCTTCCCTGGAAACTATCAGACCAGTGGACGGCAACTTGGGGGCTGGATGTCATTTTCTATTTACTTTTCAGCGGCTCGAGTCTTGAGAGAGGAAGAACTCCTCTGGACCTGCCTGCAGCTCTTGCTGGGATCCTAAACCACATTCTCTGAGTTGCAGTGAATGTTTTTTCCCCGGGCAGTCTTCCCAGTGAGGGCCAGGGGTCTCCTAACCCCTGGGCTCTGGTTGGCTCCTCCAACTCAGCGATGACCTTGGAGAACAGCCAGGCCTGTCAGCCCCTCTAGCCTCAGCTGGGATCCACAGTGGTGCGGAGAGCAGCTCCTGTGCTCAGAGTTTCCACACTCACCTTTTGGCCACTTCTCTTCAAATCAAGGTGAATTCAGAGTATCAGAATTTTTTTTGACTCACCTGTTCTCACTTCTCTTTCTGGGGAGTGGGTGTCATGGTAAGCAAGGTTAAGAGCTACTTTTCAAACTTTATTACATGATGTTTTATCATTTTTCTATTTTGATTGCTGCTGATGAATTTTTGGCCTCCTAAAAAGCAATAATTTTGTTCATTTCCTTAGGTGCTGGGGGACAAACATTCTCTGATCTGATTTCCTTTACTCCAAAGTCTCAGAACAACTTTGCAATAAGCATTCTTGGTGATTCCAAGCAGATGGTTTGAATCAAATTCAGAAAAAAAGCCAAAGCATGAAATTCAGAGTCAAGGTAAAAATAAAACTAAGGATGGGGTGAAAAGCAGAGAGCCTTATTTTGTAATGGCTTTAAACAGTGAGATAGTTCCTAATTTCATATTTACTTAAAAAATATACTTGGGCTTCCCTGGTGGCTCAGATGGTAAAGAATTGCCTGCAATGCAGGAGACCCGGCTTCTATCCCTGGGTTGGGAAGATCCTCTGGAAAAGGGAATAGCAACCCTCTCCAGCATTCTTACCTGGAGAATTCCACAGATAGCAGAGGAGCCTGACAGGCCAGAGTCCATGGGGTCGCAAAGAGTCGGACACGACAGCAACTTTCACTAAAAAATATACTTATACTTCTAAGAGCTTAAAAAAAAAAAAAAAAACCAGCCAAGATACTTTGCTTTTCCTTTCCCAATGTTAAAAAGAATGGAAGGTGAATAGGGGCAAGTTAAAAAACCTCACATATTAAATACATGTAAAGAAAAAGAAACCCCAAGCATTTTTGCAATCATAGAAGGTACCAGAGTGGCATTAAAAATGTGACCCAAGAATATCCTTCCCCAAGATGTCTCCTTCTAAAAGCAGCTGCGCTGAACACCTCTGACTTTACCATACTCTGCATTTATTTATCTTACAGAGTGTAATGAATTCTTTCGTTACTTTCAGAGATTAATTCTGTGTGCTGACTCCAACAAGACTTGATGCTTCCTTCCATTGTGCTCAGCCGCATTTTAAGCAGCTCCCTGGGAGGTAGTCAGTGCTGTGTACGGGGATTTCACTGCATGGTTCACATTGAGATCAGCAAAAGGGTGGATAAATCCCTAGGTGCGGTTTTAATTTTGTTGCCAGGAAAAAAAAAAAAAAAAAACCGCAACCAGTGTTCAGAGTCCATCAGGCTTAGCTTCTCTGATGTACCTCTGCGAAGTGCATCGGGCAAGAAACAGCCCATCTTGGAGCCAGGCCCTCCTTGAATCACAGCTGCCAGCCAGACCCAGGAGGCTGTGTCCTTGGAGCCCAAGGACCCTGCCGCCCAGTGCTGCCGGTCATCGGCTCTTGAGAGCTGCTTATCCTCTTTTCAGCGTTTGGCAAATGTGCTTCACCATTAGCTCAAGTTCTCAATGTGTTCCTCAAATGATTCACAGTGACTCCTCCACATGTCACCTTAACCCAGTAGGCACATTTTTAAGAGCGGTTTATTCATTTTAAAGTATTCAAATGCCTCCCAGTCACAATGACTGAAGAGGCCAAGCTCTTCAGTGAATACCACTGATTTCCTGAAATGCTTCACAAGTACTAGTTAGGTATAATGACGGGGCAGGGTGGCAGTGGCTGAGCTCCTGCACTCTGATCCCAGGAGCCTAACTCCTGTCTCCAGCACTTCACTACCTGCATGACAGAGCTAGGTACTTACCCTCATGGGGCTCTTTATATGTGAAATGGGAATAATAATGGAAAGATTTTTAAAAAGCTCATCTACAGGGAATTCAGAGGTAAAGAATCCGCCTGTTAAAGCAGGAGACACGGGTTCAATCTCTAGGTTGGGAAGACACCCTGGAGAAGGAAATGACAACCCTCTCCAGTATTCTTGCCTGGAAAATCCAATGGACAGAGGAGACTGGCAGGCTACAATCCTTGGGATCACTAAGAGTTGGACACACTAAGCATGCAGGTTTGCAGAGTTTCTATATGGAATTCTTAGCCCTGTGCAAACGACATAGCCACTAAAGATGACTAGCATCTTATTTTATTAGAGAAAGCTAGCACCAAAGATTCAGTTTTATACATCTTAAAGTATTATTGAGTTGCTTTACCAATGGAAATGAATAGAGTGAAATACTCTTGTAACCGGACACTTTTCACTTGCAAGTTTTAATAATTTCTTTTTAACTGTATAAAAATCACCTGATTTTATGGACGAGGACACACACAAAAATATAGAGACCTTCTTGGGGTCACAAAGCTGACTAGAAGTAAAGTCAAGGCTAAACCTCTAGCAACATCATTTTTAAAAATTATCAATTTATTTATCCAGCTATGTCAGGTCTTAGTTGTAGCACACAGGCTCTCTTTTTCAGGTGTGCAGGCTCAGTAGTTGTGGCAGGAGAACTTAGTTGCCCTGCAGCACATGGCATCTTGGTTCTCTGACCAGAGATGGAACCCGCGTCTCCTGCGTTGGAAGGTGGATTCATAATCACTGAACCACCAGGGTCGTCCCTAGTCTCACTTTGAGTCCACTGCTCTTTTCCCTACATTACCTTGCCTTTCTTTGTGTGATCATCTTCATCAGCAAAGATGCTCGTGTCAGTGACTTCACATTTTAGCTGTTATAACAGAGAGCCTCAAAATAACCCCGGATTAAAGAAGGCATTTAGCTCTCTTGTTAAAGTTTGACTACGTAATCTGGGACTGCTGTGGTGGCCCTGTGATGGTCAGAGACCTGGCTTCTGTTCTGATACTCTGCCTGCTTCAGCACATGGTGTCCAAGACGGCACCTCCAGCCTTTGCCATCATTCCTACTTTCCAGTGAAGATGTGGAAAAGGGTGAAAGGCTCACTTCTTTGGTCTCAGAATACACGATATTTTCGCTCACATCCCGTTCACCTAGACTTAGTTATGTTTCTACATCCAGAGCTGCAAAGGAGGAAGGGAAATGTACTTTTGGTTCTGTCTATCCAATAATTATATTTCTATGTAAAAAGGGAAGAATGGATGTTGGGGTATAATTAACAGTCTCTGATACACACACACAATAAACTTTAAGTAGAGCACTATTATTTACAAAAGTACTAAAATTTCTAGAGTTAAATACAACAGCTGTCAGATACACACAGGTCCTAAGCTCCCACGAAGGGTTCAGTTCAATTCAGTTCAGTCACACAGTCATGTCCGACTTTTTGCAACCCCATGGACTGCAACATGCCAGGCTCCCCTGTCCATCATAAACTCCCAAAGCTTGCTCAAACTCATGCCCATTGAGTCGGTGATGTCATCCAACCATCTCATACTCTGTCATCCCCTTCTCTTCCTGACTTCAATCTTTCCCAGCATCAGGGTCGTTTCAAATGAGTCAGTTCTTCTCATCAAGTGGCCAAAGTATTGGAGTTTCAGCTTCAGCATCAGTCCTTCCAATGAATATTTAGAACTGATTTCCTTTAGGATGAACTAGTTGGATCTCCTTGCTGTCCAAAGGACTCTCAAGAGTCTTCTCCAACACCACAGTTCAAAAGCTTCAATTTTTTGGAGCTCAGCTTTCTTTACAGTCCAACTCTCACATCCATACATGACTACTGGAAAAACCATAGCTTTGACTAGATGGACCTTTGTTTGCAAAGTAATGTCTCTGTTATTTAATATGCTGTCTAGCTTGGTCATAGCTTTTCTTCAAAGGAGTAAGCATCTTTTAATTTCATGGCTACAATCACCATCTGCAGTGATTTTGGAGCCCCAAAAAATAAAGTCTGTCACTGTTTCCATTGTTTCCCCATCTATTTGCCATGAAGTGATGGGACCAGATGCCATGCTCTTAGTTTTCTGAATATTGAGTTTTAAGCTAGCTTTTTCACTCTCTCATTTTCATCAAGAGGCTCTTTAGTTCCTCACTTTCTGCCATAAGTGTGGTGTCATCTGCATATCTGAGGTTATTAATATTTATCCTGGAAATCTTGATTCCAGCTTCATCCAGCCCTGCATCTCACATGATGTACTCTGCATATAAGTATATGTGTATATATAAGTATATAATAGGTAATTAACCTATTTCTAAAAATGTAGTTCAGGACAGCAGCACCCACCTAAGGATCTAGGAAGGTGGTATGGGGTTTCCCAATGTATTTAAAATATCTAACAAAGCCAATGAATAAAAAGATAAATAATAAGCACTGGTGAGAGTATAAAGAAACTGTAACTCTTGTCCTTTGCTGGTAGGAGTGTAAAATGGTGTAGCCATTCTGTAAAACATTTGGCAGTTTCTTAAAATGTTAAACATAGAGTTACTGGATGAGCCAAGAATTCCACTCCTAGTCAACTGCCCAAGAGAAATGAAAAGCTACGTCCACACAAAGATTTGTATGTGAATGTTCATAGGAGCATTAACATAGGCAGGAATATCCCCAGATGGAAAAACCCAAATGTCCATGAACTTGCAAATGGACAAACAGAATGTGGTTTATCTATGCAGTGGAGTACTATTCCAGCAATAAATAGCAATCCAGTACTGATATATGCTCCTATACGGATCAATCTCAAAAATGTGGTGTTAAATGAAAGAGGTTATATGAAACACCACATATTGTATGATTCTGTTTACATGAAATACCCAGAATAGGAACATCTGGAAGGACAGGAAGTAGATTAGTGGTTGCCTAGGGCTGGGGGTGGGAGAAGGCAATGGCACCCCACTCCAGTACTCTTGCCTGGAAAATCCCATGGATGGAGGAGCCTGGTAGGCTGCAGTCCATGGGGTCGCTAAGAGTCAGACAGGACTGAGCGACTTCACTTTCACTTTCCACTTTCATGCATTGGAGAAGGAAATGGCAACCCACTCCAGTGTTCTTGCTGGAGAATCCCATGGACGGAGAAGCCTGGAAGGCTGCAGTCCATGGGGTCGCACAGAGTCGGACACGACTGAAGCGACTTAGCAGCAGCAGCAGGGCTGGGGGTAGGAAGGGGAGTGGGGGTAGTGCGGTGAGATTGGAGAGTTTTGACTGCAAAGAGGCATGAGGGCTTCTGTACGTGTGTGTGATTCTAAAATTTTGATTGCGGTTAACAGTTACACAACTCAGTAAATTTACTTAAAATTATTAAATTGTACAATTTTTAAAGGCCAGTGGAAGCAGCACATGGATCCTTAGCTGGCAGGCAGATGTACAATGCATGTTTACTAGGCCACAAAATGGGCTGTTCTAGTTAGCATAAAGTTTAAGCCAAATCATGTATAAGCCAAAATGATGTCCCCATATCTCAATATATGAACATTTCTTCCTCAGCTTTTTTTCTCATTTACTGTATTTGTAGAAATAATATTTCCGCCTTTTCCTAGTTTCTTTGCTTCTTGTTCTACTGTATTTAACAACATACTGAGAATCACTTCTTTTTTTGGTTTCCTTTAGGAAAATAATAATATGTGTTAATCAAATGACTATGGATCACTTAATCATCTCTAGGCAATAGTTAGTCTTGGAAATAGCTCTTTCAACAAAGTAGTTATTTAGTTTAGTTATTTTAAGGTAATTAGTACACATATACCATGCAAATAGGAATTCATGGGGAATTCTTTCTGGGAATCTTCTGTTATTTCCACAATCTTGTTTCTCACAATTTTTCTTAATTGCCAAATTCCATTTAAAAATATACATATCATCCATTAAAGTGGTGTTGCTGCTGCTGCTGCTGCTAAGTCACTTCAGTCTGTGCGACCCCATAGACAGCAGCCCACCAGGCTCCCCCATCCCTGGGATTCTCCAGGCAAGAACACTGGAGTGGGTTGCCATTTCCTTCTCCAATGCATGAAAGTGAAAAGTGAAAGTGAAGTCGCTCAAGTCGTGTCCGACCCTCAGTGACCCCATGGACTGCAGCCTACCAGGCTCCTCCATCCATGGGATTTTCCAGGCAGGAGTACTGGAGTGGGGTGTCATTGCCTTCTCCAAAAGTGGTGTTAATAATCCATAAATAGAATCTATTCTTTCTAAATAGCTCGTGATTTACAAATATGCACATGTAAGTTGACTATACATTTGTAAATCATGTTTTATTTCTATGCGTGGGGAATAATTGATTTTTAAAATTATATAATTCAGTTAAAAAGTATGTTAGCTTCCTAATCTGTAAATTGGAGCACTTCCAGATTCAGTTACGTCATCTTCTAAAGCATGTATATGCATTATTAACGATTATTTGCATGTATCCCACATGTAAATATTTTGGGATGGCTAACAATATACGTCGGAGAAAGCAATGGCACCCCACTCCAGTACTTTTGCCTGAAAAATCCCATGGACGGAGGAGCCTGGTAGGCTGCAGTCCGTGTGATCGCTAGAGTCGGACACGACTGAGCGACTTCACTTTCACTTTTCACTCTCATGCATTGGAGAAGGAAATGGCAACCCTCTCCAGTGTTCTTGCCTGGAGAATCCCAGGGATGGCGGAGCCTGGTGGGCTGGCGTCTCTGGGGTCGCACAGAGTCGGACACGACTGAATCGACTTAGAAGAAGAAGAATATACGTAGAATGAAAGCAATTTCTATTTTAGACTGATAAGCAAGAACTTCTATCTAACATTATACGTAGTATTCCTCACTTTGTGTATACATTAAAAATGTATTGTTAATAACAGCAAAAATAAGACAAAAAGGTGAATTACATTAAGATTAAAAACTCAGAAGAAGCTTGCCTGGGCTAGGGGACATGCAGTTTGCAGAAAGATGAAACCCAGGGATATGATCAGTGAGGCATGCTGCTTTGTTTTAAAGTGGCATTCTTTTTCTAAAGATAATAAGAACGAACAATTAATAGCAATTGACTGTAGGCTGTTAAAGAGTTTTTAGAATTAATGCCTATTTTTTTTTTCCCAGTCACTTAGAATCTAAAATTTTCTTCTGGAATCGCAGAACAATTTGCATATATGGAACCGATCACTGAATGCAAACCAATTTAAAGTATTAGAGAAAGAATAATAGAGACAAAAATTCAAAGAAAGCTCAAACTCCCAAAATAGTTCAAATGATCATACATGAGGCATATAAGACAAGCAACCTCCAAGTCTGAGGAAGCAGGTAAATCAGTGCCCCCTCCCTGACCGGAAGAAGTCTTAGGGGCAGAATGGCAAAATTTCTTTTTTCACTTAATAAAAGTAAATCCTATGTATTTCCAAATGTAATTTTAATCATTTTTTTCAATAACAAAGTGCTTCAGTTCAGTTCAGTTCAGTTGCTCAGTCATGTCCGACTCTTTGTGACTCCATGAATCACAGCATGCCAGGCTTCTCTGTCCATCACCAACTCCCGGAGTCCACCCAAACTCATGTGCATCGAGTCAGTGATGCCATCCACCCATCTCATCCTCTGTAATCCCCTTCTCCTGACCCCAATCCCTCCCAGCATCAGAGTCTTTTCCAATGAGTCAATTATTCACATGAGGTGGCCAAAGTATTGGAGTTTCAGCCTCAGCATCAGTCCTTCCAATGAACACCCAGGACTGGTCTCCTTTCGAATGGACTGGTTGGATCTCCTTGCAGTCCAAGGGACTCTCAAGAGTCTTCTCCAACACCACAGTTCAAAAGCATCAATTCTTCAGCGCTCAGCTTTCTTCACAGTCCAACTCTCATATCCATACGTGACCACTGGAAAAACCATAGCCTTGACTAGACGGACTTTTGTTGGCAAAGTAATGTCTCTGTTTTTTAATATGCTATCTAGATTGGTCATAACTTTCCTTCCAAGGAGTAAGCGTCTTTTAATTTCATGGCTGCAATCACCATCTACAGTGATTTTGGAGCCCCAAAAAATAAAGTTTGACACCGTTTCCACTGTTTCCCCATCTATTTCCCATGAAGTGATGGGACCAGATGCCATGATCTTCGTTTTGAGCTTTAAGCCAACTTTTTCACTCTCCTCTTTCATTTTCATCAAGAGGCTTTTTAGTTCCTCTTCACTTTCTGCCATAAGGGTAGCATCATCTGCATAACTGAGGTTATTGATATTTCTCCAGGCAATCTTGATTCCAGCTTGTGCTTCTTCCAGCCCTGTGTTTCTCCTGATGTACTCTGCATATAAGTTAAATAAACAGGGTGACAATATACAGCCTTGACGTACTCCTTTTCCTATTTGGAACCAGTCTGTTGTTCCATGTCCAGTTCTAACTGTTGCTTCCTGACCTGCATATAGGTTTCTCAAGAGGCAGGTCAGGTGATCTGGTATTCCCATCTCTTTCAGAATTTCCCACAGTTTATTGTGATCCACACAGTCAAAGGCTTTGTCATAGTCAATAAAGCAGAAATAGATGTTTTTCTGGAAATCTCTTGCTTTTTCGACGAACCAGCGGATGTTGGCAATTTGATCTCTGGTTCCTCTGCCTTTTCTAAAACCATGTTGAACATCATTTATCTAGTTGTATGCAGCCTCTTTCTCTCCCACACACTAACATTTTTATTAGCACTGAGATTTCTGCAGAGTCAGATGCATGTATTGGTTATCTGAGGGCTTGCATTCTTTTCTGGGTCATATAAAAAAGTAATTGACCCTGCACGTGGCTCCTTATTGATTGAACTTCTGATACGTTAGTTTCAAACCCAAAAATGTAACCAGTAATAGGGTCACATTTCTTTACTATTCCAAATCTAGATAAATGGAGGGCTTCCCTGGTGGCTCAGTAGTGAAGATGGATGATGGAAGAACCTCTGGCTTACCAGGACCCAATAAAATAAGGAGGACTCAGGCTTGGTCCTTGCAAAGGCCTTGGTGATCATCTGTGCAGTGTTAAGAAAGAGAAATGCAGAGTACTGTGAGGGCAGATAATATGATTGGTGAGCCACCTGAGGGGGACAAGGAAGGCAACCCCAGATAAGCGACGTTTAACCAGCGACACGAACAGGAGTAAGATTTGGCTCTTTGCTCCTCAACCAAAGTTGGATCCCTTTACCCACTTTCAGTAAAGCCAAACTATTCACACCAGGTTGTGGTGAAGAAAAGTGTAGTGTTTACTGTAGAGTGCCAAGCAAGAAGTTCAGGCCTTTTAAACATTAGCTGCCTGAACTCTTTGCTTGGTCTCCTGCAATAAATGCTACATTTTTCTTCATCATAACCCAGGGTCCATAGGCTGGCTTTACTGCCAGTGGGTTAAGGGAACCAAGTCTGGTTTGTTAACATAATCACACTGAGGGGGTTGGAGATCTGATTCCTCCTGGGAATGCTTGAGCAGCAGCAGATGGCCGATAGAAGGCTGGATCCCAGTGACCAAAGGCTTCACTAACAGGAGATCCTCAGAAGACTCACCTCATCTCTGACCCCTGTGGCCTTTTTACTGGCCAAGCCTGTTGCTGGTTTTGCCCTTTCCTTTAGGACTTTTTCCTTCAGGAGGTCCCTAGTGCACCATGTTAACAATCCTCCAGATGGACATATCAGATGTACCTGAATCCCAGCAATGGACATCTCTTGGGCTCTATCTGGAGCATTCGCTCCATCCCCCTTTTTTCCTACTGTGCCCTCCACAACCACCAGGATCATAGTTGTGATGTATTAATGAACTTGAGCTTGTGGAAACTAGAAAATCTGGGGGAGATTTATAACAGAAATGTACAAATGTTTGCTTTCTGTCCTATGACATTGTCTACTCTTTTTTTTTTCAAGTTACAGCAAAATTTATCAAGTCCAAAACATTCTGGAGTGATTCAATCACCACTTAGCATCAATAGAAATGGTTCGTGATTCTATTGTCCATGTGCAAGTCTCTAAACATTATTAGATGTGTCATTTCTGTGGAATCCCAACAATAATTTGATTTTTAAAAAATCAATGTCAGTACCCTAGACTAAACAAAACCACATGATAATCATCAAAACACAAGAAGAAAGAAGTACTTGTGTTCCAGGGAGAGAGAGAATAGGAGGGTGCAGACAATTTACAGTTAATAATAGACAAGTCACCTGTGTATCTTTAATCTCCTGAATTCAGTTACTGTTTCAGTGAAAACTTGAGATAGCAAAAAACAGGAAAGTCAAACAATAGAATCTTTCCTACTGAGAAAAAGAAAGTAAGTGTGGGAAACTTTCTCCCCTCAGGGCAAAGCAGACACTAAAGAAGCTGATGGTCACAGGCACGGAGGGGAGGGTAGATAAATGATTTGAAGCTATCAGTACACAGGCTCCCCAGGCCCTCCTGGTGCTTCACTCGCACCCTTAACAACCTGCCCGTATTTAGATGCCCCACCATGGAGAGTTACTGTTACTCACAAAAATGAACCAATTCCTTTAAGCTTCCTAGGACAGGAAAGTGAGCCACCAATCACTGTTCCAGGGTATCTGTGCCTAAAAACATCTTCTTCCCTTACAGGAACAAGAAAATGAGAAGAAAAATTAAATTCACTAGGAAACAAAATATGCAAAGGTCAATCTATATTGTTGATACTTTCAATTAATGATTGATTTTTGTTCTTGGATATGTATCCCTTTAACCTAAATAATTCGGCATAGAATCTAGGACATAGTAGGTGTTCAGTAAATATTTGTTGAATTCATAAATAAATGAATATATATTACATAGTTGATATTCTTAAACTGAGGATATCATTTCCAGGTAGCTCAGTGGTAAAGAAAGCGCCTACAGTGCAGGAGATGCAAGAGACACGGGTTCAGTCCCTGGATTGGGAAGATCCCCTGGAGAAGGTGATGGCCACCTACTCCAATATTCTTGCCTAGAGAATCCTCATGGACAGAGGAGCCTGGTAGGCTACAGCCCATGGGGTCACAGAGAATCAGACATGACTGAGCAACTAAACACACACCCCTGCCAGAGTAATTTCAACTTGCATTCACTACACTTGAGGATGCTAGGAACCAGTTAGTATCTTTAAAGAAACCAAATCTGGACACAAAGCAAACATATATTGAGCATTCAGCATGTCTAAGACTCTGTGCTTGGCCATGATGGGTCACTACAAATGCACAAACCAAGGTCTTGCCCTCAAGTTACAAGTTTCTTTCTCCTTCCTGCTCCAGGGGATGTGAAATATTGGCCAAATTGTTGAGGCAGCTGAGCCCACAGCAAATGGCCTTGCTGTGAAAACATCCTTGGCTGTTTGGTGGTATCAGAGGGGACCATGAGCCCAACCCCAGGTGGCAGTGGGAAGGACTGAAGGAGCACCACGTCAGAGGAGAAGGAAGAGAGTCAAGTGGAAGGAAAAATGGGAAGTGAAAGGGCTGCTGCCCTCCCTGAATTAAAGGTTCACCATCCTCCTGCTCTCAAGAGCATCCATATGTTCTGTCACCCGCCCACAGAGGCAACCAAAACATCAGACCAGTGTTGAAAGGGTCAATGTGGCTTTCTACCAAGAAATATTTTAAAATAATATATAATATTATTTTTAAATAATATATATTACTAAATATTTTTGAAAAAATATATAGTATTATTAAAATATTTTAAAAATAATATATAATATCACAGGTTAAATATTATGCTTATTTAATAATTTAAAAGTATTAAATAATATATTCAGTAAATATTACTGAGTAACATTCCATTGTATGGTTTTTGTTTTGTTTTTTTTATTTAGTTTATTTTTGGCTGTGTGGGCTTTTCTCTAGGTGCAGCGAGCAGGGGCTTCTCTCTAATTGCAGTGCTCGGGCTTCTCATGTGGCTGCCTCTCCTGTTTCAGAACATGGGCTTTCGGGCGCAAGGCCTTCAGTAGTTGTGGCTCCCGGGCTCTAGAGCACAGGCTCAGCAGTTGTGGTGCATAGGCTTAGCCAAATGGGATCTTCCGGAACCAGGGACTGAACCCATGTCTCCTGCACTGGTATATGGATTCTTAACCTGGAATCAGCTGCAGTCACCCTGGAAGCCCTGTTTTTTTTTTTTTAATTAATCTTTATTGGTGTATGGTTTTTATGTTTATAGTTGTTTACTTATCCATTTACCACTGGATAAGCATTTACATATCTTATTTTCTCTTGGGTAAATACCTACAAGTGGGATGGCTGGGTCACAGGGGAAGTGTACACTGAATTTTTAAATAACCGCCAAATTGTGTTCCAAAGCGGTGGTGCCATTTCATGTTCCTGCCAGGGATGCGTGGGAGTTCCAGTTGCTCTGTATCCTCGCCAGCATTCAGTGTTATCAGTGACTTCTTTTTGTCTTATTTGGTGGGTATTGGTATGTTGTTGTGGTTTTAATTTGCATCTGTCTCGTGACTAACGATGCTGAGCATCTTTTCATATGCTGAGTGGCTAGTTGGTTTAGAACTATATTAGTTGCCATTTGTCTTGAACTTTCATTTGCTTTATAGCCTTTAATAGTTTGCTGGACAAATTAAAATAACATTTGGTAATAATTTGAGACCTAGAATGATGTTATTTTCCTCCACAAAATATTTTCCTTTTTTCCCCTACAAAACACCCAAGTAGATGAGCAGTCTAGGACCAAGATATGAGGGTTTTGTGCAGGCTAGACTAAAATCCAGATCCCGTGCCTCCAGGATGTAGCCTTTGAGTGTTTCAAGTCAGAAAAAGGGATATTATATTAAGGCCTCACTGTTTTTGAAGGAGATGGATACAGTCCCCAAATCTTCGTGTATCTGAATTCTCAAATGCTTAGCTCTGTGTCTCAAATGCTTCCAGCAAGTGGCCTCAGAGCCAAATTTCAGCCCGTGGGCTCTGGAGCACAGAGTGGGTCATTTCCTAACGTCTCAGTCAAGCTCTGCCTTTCACTTTTCTTTTCGTCATTAGTAAATCATCCTGTCCAAAAGGGCTCTGATTATTTCCTTGTTCTCTCTAAATATCTCGTTAGGTCTCTGATGCTTATGAGAATGTGTGTGTGTTTCAGTTTTTAAAATTGTCTTCAAGTGGGAGGCTTGGTTGGAATCATCTAGCATGCCATTCCTGAAATCTGGAATATAGGCTAATATTCTAATGGAGAAAATAAACAAATGAATATATATTGTGTCAGGTGGTAAAAAGTGCTACAGAGATAAATAACACAGAATAAAGGATACAGGAAGACCAGGGAGGAGGGGAAGAATACTCAGGAAAGATATTTCCTAAATGATAACACATGAACAAATAACCTTGAAAAGTGAGAAAGGTATTTGTTCTAGGAAATCTCTTCTAGGGGTATGTCTGGAACAGAGTATGTACAAAGAGGCAAGAACTCAGGGAACAAGAAATAAAAGTATGAGATGAGAGAGGTAGCTGAGGGAAAGGTTATGTTGTTGCTGTCGTTCAGTTGCTCAGTCATGTCCAACTCTTTGAGATACCAAACGTGGCCCACTGGAGAAGGGAATGGCACTTCAGTATTTTTGCCTTGCGAACCCAATGAACATACTAAGAGGCAAAAAGGTTATAGCCCAAAAAGGTTATATAGGGCAGGTCATATTGTCTTTGGATTTTACTGTGAATGAGATGAGGAGCCATTAAAAGTTTTGAGCGAAAGAGTAACTTGATTTTACCTGCAATTTAAATAGATTATTCTCACCTCTAAGTGGAGAACAGAGTGTAGTGCGGGAGGAAGAAAAGAGTCCAACTAGGAGTTTTTGAAATAATTCAGGTGAGGGATTAAATTACAGTAGAAGCCTAGACCAGGTAAAGAGCAATGGAAGTGGTGAAAAGAGCTCAGATTTTTGATAAATAGAATATCGGAGGCAAAATTACTAAATCAGTTTCATTAAAATGTTTAATTTAGCAGTTTTAACTAATTGCAATGATACAGCCAGTTGTGCGTGAGGACACAGACAGTGAGTATATCTGTTTTGTGTGTATGTGATGCTTTGTTTTTCCTTAAGAATTCTGTAGATTGAAGTGCTCTTTGAAATCAAAGAACAAAAATACATTTAGGATTCCCTGGTAGCTCAGCTGGTAAAGAATCTGCCTGCAATGCAGGAGACCTGGGTTCGATCCCTGGGTTGGGAAGATCCCCTGGAGGAGGGCATGGCAACCCACCCCAGTATTCTTGCCTGGAGAATCCCCATGGACAGAGGAGCCTGGCGGGCTACAGTCCATGGGGTTGCAAAGAGTCGGACACTGAGCAACTAAGCACATATTGGAGGTAAAACCAATAGGATTTACTGATGAATGTAGAGTGTCAGAGGAAGACAGAAAATGTAGTTTTGGCTGGGCAACTAGAAAGGCAGGGCTAACATCTTTTGAGATGTAGAAAATGGTACAAAGAGGATTGTCAGTGGAGAGATGGGGCATGGCAGTGGAGAATTGGGAGTTTGATTCAGGACAGGTTAAGTTTGAGATCCTGACTAATATTTAAGTGTAGATTTGAGTAGATGGTTGATCATGAGTCCTCTTTAGAAAAGAGGGCTAGAAATGCACATTTGGGAATCACTGACATATAGATGCTTTCAAAGCTAAGAGCCTGGGGATGGTATTACAGAGGGAATAAATAATGAGAAAGAAAATGAAAGGTTTTTAGGGCTCAACACTTAGGAGTCAGAAGATAAAGAGGACTTGAATGATCAGTGGAATAGGAGAACTAGGACAAAGTGATGTCTCAAGCCAAATGAAGACAGCATTTCAAGAAGGAAGCATGCTCATCGGTTCTTGGAGATACAAGCAAAGTCATGAAGTAAGTAACGTCCAGGTCATTGGGACATTTCAGTAGAATAACGAGATGAATAAAGTCAAAATGGTAAATGGTTCCTCTTTTTCTTTAAAAATAGCCTTTATCAAATGTAACAGAGAAGATGCTATATATTATAGCAACATGAGATTTACAAGTTTTCCTCTGAGGTAGTTAATGTGAATTATATTGATAAGCCAGTTGTTCAAACATGCTATACTTATTCTGAATAATCTCATCATTAGTAAAATTAGGGCTTTTAGTATAAAAAAGAATGAAATAATTCCATTAACACCAACATGTATAGACCTAAAGATTATCATACTAAGCAAATAAGTCAGAGAAAGACAAATACCATATGATATCACTTATATGTAGGATCTAAAATTTAACAAAAATAACTTATTTATGAAACAAAAATAGACTAGCAGACATAGAAAACAAGCTTATGGTTAACAAAGGGAAAAGGGGGTAGGGATAAATTAGGAGTTTGGGATTAGCAGGTACAGACTATCATATGTAAAATAAACAACAAGGTCCTACTGTATAGCACAGGGAACTACATTTAATATCCTGTAATTTATCATTAATATTCTGTAATTTATTAACTTATTAAACCATATGAAAAACAATATGTATATATATATATATATAACTGAATCATTTTTCTATATTCCAGAAACTAACACAAGAATATAAATCAAGTATACTTCAATTAAAAAAAAAAATTAGAGCTTTTAGTATCCTAGAGAGAGATGTACCTTTATTCAAGAAAGAGAGGGCAGGGACTTCTCTGGTGATCCAGTGGCTAAGACTCTGTGCTCCCAATACAGAGGGCCTGGGTTCAGTCCCTGGTCAGGGAACTAGATCCCACATGCTGCAACAAAGATCAAAGATCCTAGATCCTGTGTGCTGCAACTAAGACCCAGTGCAGCCAAATAAATAACTATTTAAAAAAAAAGAAAGAGAGAGAGGGCAAATTTTAGAAAAGTAAATCCAAGCAATAAATGCATTTGACAATATTGGCCTTAGAATGACATTTGTTCTTTGGGGAAAAACCGAAGAAAAAGAATTCTAATAAAAAATAAAACTCTCTTGGCAATAGCAAATAACAGCCTTGAATGGTGTCAACTCAACAGATAGAATTTCCTCCCCAACCCCACCATGAAAAATGCTCAGTGGTTTATCCCTTTAGTTATATGAAATATTTCTTTGGCCTCAGAAATAGAATTGTTTACTTTAATTTCTCAATTTTTTTCATATTCTCAATTTTCTCATATTTATTTAACATTCTCATATCCTTTAATATGATAGCAAGTGAGTATTATATAATTTTTGCACTCATACAAAAGTAACATTTGGAGTTTAAAAGAACACAATCTTCTATGTCTATAAATTTTTGAACATTTTCATAAACCTTAAGTACTGCAATTATTTATAAATTGCATATAGCTCTATAATTGGTTCTTTTAGACTTTGGTTTGAAGATAATTTATTTTCTTTTCTCCACGGAATTACATTTATTCTCTTAATTTCCCTGTAGAATAAGAAATTCAATTTTCTTTCATCAAAATGATTTCCTGATTGTCTTTCAATTACAATTTTAGTTTCAATATGATATCAAGTAAGTTCAAACTATAAAAGATATTTAAAGTTGGGAATGGTTCCTTTTTCAAGCACATTTTGATAACTTTTATGGGCACAGAAAATCTTTTGGTTTGAGGAAAAATAAGGTGAACTAACAGATAGAATGGATACAACGTAACGTAGTGGTTAAGCATGATAGTGTTGGAGACACGCCTGGGTTTAAATCCCAGGTGTTCTGTACCTAATTTTATAATCTTGAATAAATCACTTATTCTCTCTTAACCTCATTCCTCATCTATAAATGTTGATAATAGTACCTGCCTCATGGGGTTAAGATGATTATATGAGATAACATATAAAAAGCACTTAATACAGACTTCGGTCATGTCTGACTCTTTGAGACCCAATGGACTGTAGCCCACTAGGCTCCTCTGTCCATGGCATTGCCATAACACAGGTTAGGTGCTGAATAAATGATACGCTTTCATTAAGGAATTCCCTGGTGGTCCAGTGGTTAGGACTGGACAATTTCACTGCCGTGGTCCAGGTTCAATCCCTGGTTGGGGAACTAAGATTCCACAGGCTGAGCAGTATGGTCAAAAAAAAAAAAAAAGATAAGTGTCCATCATCATCAGCATCATCAAAATTGGACAATTTCCAAAGTCAAGTAGTTAAAAAAATTCTAGACTAAGCATGATCAATTCCAAAGGTTGGAATTCGATTTCACAAGAAAGGTATTTATTTATACTAAAGCATATATTATATGCTTTAATAATAAAACACATTGAAGGGGAAAAGTTAGCATGACTTGTTGCATTACTCGTGCTGGAGGCCACAGGCACGTGTCAATTAACTCTGACATCAACCCCAGAAGGGAATGTGTATATGCCCATTTTACAGATGAGGAAACTGAAGCTCAGAAGGATAAAAGTGATTTGGCCAAAATCACGCAGCCGTTAACTTGAAGGGTCATGGCTCAACTTCAACTCATTTGTCTACAAAGCCCTGCTTCAACTGAACTTTCAAATGAGAGTTACTTTGGGGACTATTTAAACTGGACCCCTCATCTTCATCCAGACTATACCTGAATCGAAAGCATAAGCCTGTGGGTAGCACAGGCTTTATCAACCCTCAGCTCTTATTCTCTTTTTCATTCACAATCTAATCACACCAAAGGAACCCCAGAATTCAGAGGGCTAGTACCATACCTGCTGCCTGCATAGCCTGACTGCCGGCTCTTCTCTACGTGGACCTGGGTCTGGGCTGAGTGAACCTAATACAGTCTCATGAATCCCACCACAATTACCAGTCAGCTTTGGGTTGAAAAAGTTGCTTGACTCAGCAAGGCTGGCATTTCCCCCTGCACAATTCTTCCCAGCTCATTGGCAGTGGTATTCAGGAGTGGCTGGACAATTCTGATAAGAGCTTGCTGGTTGGATTCCAGGAGAAGAGCCCAGATTCTGCTGAAGACTCATCAGAAGGTGAAGAAATACTGACAAAAAGAAGTTAATGATGACTACTCTAGAAGCTCTGACTACCTCCGTGATGCCTTCACAACTATTTAAAGCATCACCTTGGAGCTAACTGAGACACCAGAAAATGAAGCAAATTCCATGAATGGAAATTAACAGTCAGGCTGTGACCCACTTAAGTAAGTGTTATGCTTCTTGCCAAAGGCCTGCTAGAGAGTGCACCCTGGATTAATGGCTCAGCGCCTTGGTTTTCATCACTTTTAGATGGAAGCAACGCAGTTGTCTCCTAATCCCCTTGCAGAACTGTGCCTCTTGCTTCCTTACCTTCGTTCCTGGTAGCTTTTTCCAACTATTTAACTACTTCGTAAAACACAATAAGCAAAGAATTGGGAAAGGTGACTGCTCAAACAATTGTGGATATTGACCTTTAAAAAAATATTTGGCTATGTCGAGCCTCAGTCGTGGCATGCAAGGTCTTCGTTGACATGCACAGGCTACCCTCTGGTTGTGGCATGGGCTTAGTTGCCCCGCTGCATGTGGGGCCTTAGTTTCCCAACCAGGAATCAAACCCACATCCTCTGCATTGGAAGATGGGTTCTTAACAACTGGACCATCAGGGAAGTCCCTGGATGTGGTAATGTTAAAAGTTACCCTTACCAGGCAATACAAAAGCCGTGAACCTTGAGTGAAGACATTATTAATATATTCTTATAAGCTGTAGGCAATATTGGCACACTATGGGTAATTCATAAATTGTTCCTCAAGGCCTTCCAAGCTCGGAAGCCAATCAACTTTCCCAGTTGCATCTCCTGGGGATATGAAACATCTGTAGTCTCACACTGTCCAATAGAAACATAATGGGAGTGGCTTACATCATTTTAAAGTTTCTAGTAGCCTTCTTAAAAAAAATAACAGAAACAGGTAAAATCAATTTTAATAATATACTTTAACCCAATGCATCCCAAATATTTCAACATGTAATCAATATAAAAAGTTCAAACTTATAAGCAGGTAATTTGCATAGTAGGCTAAAACGCAGGTTTTGGATTTTGAGAGATATGGGTTCTAGTTTAGCTTTCCTAGTTACAGGAATTTCTACTTTGAACAATCTCTTAGACTCTCTACATATCATCTCCATGATGGAGATAATATCTATCACTCAAGGTTGGTGAAAGGATTTAAATAATGTGCAAAGCTCCTGCAAAATTCTCCAGAAATGTTAGCGATTATACATGCTGCTTTGCGGTTTTCATCATTCTGGTGCAGCCATTCCCATCTAGTAAAATCTTTACAATAGATTCTTCACGTCAGTGGAAATTTTCCTTATTGCAACAGCCAAATAAATGGCTACAGAAAATAGCATTTCTTCCAACTCCAAAAGGCCCCTCCCAAAACAGCCCATTAGAAACAAGAGCTGCTGAATTGATGCCCTTCCTTCTCAGCCCATAGCAGAAACTAGCTTGAGTTGCAACATCAGCATGAGCTAAGAAGAGCCAGGGGCCAGGGACAGCCTTTGCTAGGGGGCTCCCTGTGAAAGTTCCTACAAACTGTTCTACAATGTGCTGTGGGTGTGACTAACAGCCTAAAGGAGCCCACACACACACACACACACACCCCAAACAGAACAAAATAACAAACAAAAAAACTGCCTCAGAGTCCTGTCTGCTTTTCTTCTTTTTATTTGGCTGCCTAGAGTCTTAGTTGTGGAACGTGGAATCTTTCACTGCAGAGTGCAGACTAGTTGTGGCAAGCACAGACTCAGTAGCTGTGGTATGTGGGCTCTCCAGTTGTGGCATACAGGCTCTGGAGTGCACAGGCTCTGCAGCTTTAGTAGCTGTGAGCTCTCTAGCTGTGCCACGTGGTCTCTGAGCAGGTGGACTCAGTAGTAGGGGTGCACAGGCTTAGTTGCTCCACAGTATGCGGAATCTTAGTTCCCCAACCAGGGACCCAACCCACATCCCCTGTAGTGCAAGGCAGATCCTTGACCACTGGACCATCAGGGAAGTCCCATCCTGTCTACCTTGAAAGACCTTCTGGCAACAAGGTTATGTCTCCAAGAGGGCCAAAGGGGTCAAGAGAGGCATTTCCACTTTGTAACTCTCTTACTAGCCAAACATAGAGGAGATATTTTCAAATAAAAGTACATTCATGAAGAATAAGAAATCACAGTAGGGGAAAAAAAAGCACACACTTTATTTCCATCTCTCCTCAGCAACACACATTTAGGGGTCTTGTCAGAAAATGATATGTGCTCATAAGACTCACCTTCCTCAAAGTCTGAACCTTACATGAAAAGCTTATTCTGGAAGAATACTGCTCATTCCCATGGGGTGCTTAGCATTTTTAAGCTATTGCACTGGCCAGAGCACTTTGATTAGCTTCATTGCTCAGGATCCCAGATCCTTGACTGATAGGCGTTACCCAAGGAACTGGTGCACAGAAGAGATAACTTAGAGGTCAAGGGCCTGGCTTTAGCCAGCCAGATTGACCCTTAGAATTCTTGCCCCACCAACAGGCACATGTAAAGATGCTCAACATCACTAATCATCAGGAAAATGCACATCAAAACCACTAATGAGATTTCCCCTCACATCTGCCAGAATGACTGTCATCCAAAAAACAAGAAATAATAGATGTTCGAAAGTATATAGAGAAAATAGAACCATCTTCTGCTATCAATGGGAATGTCAATGGATAACAGCCACTGTGGAAAACAGAATGGCAATCCATCACCAAAAGAAAACATAGAATCATACAATCCAGCACTTCAACTTCTGGGTATTTACCCAAAGAAAACAAAAACACTACTTCAAAAAGCTATATGCACCCTAGTGTTAATTGCAGCACTATTTAGCCACGGAATGGAAGCAACTTGCATCTATCAATAGATAAATGAGTAAAGAAGATATGGTACTGTCTATACGCACATAAAAAAGAATTGAAATCTTGACATTTGCAACTACATGGTTGGACCTACAGGGTATTATGCTAAATGGTAATAAGTGAGATAAAAACACACACCATTTGATATCATTGATACGAGGAATCTGAAAAACAAAACAAATGAACAAACAGTAACAGACTCATAGACATAGAGAACAAAATAGTGGTTAGCAGAGAGGAAAAGAGAGGCGGAACTGGCAAAACTGGTGAAGAGGGTTAAGAGGTCCAGTTATAAAATAAGTTATAAAAACCCAGTTATAAAATAAGTAAGTCATGGGGCTGTAATGAATAACATAGAAAATAAGTCAATAATATCGTAAGAACTTAGTATGGTGACAGATGATAACTAGATTTATCATGGTGATCATTCCCCACTGTATAAAAATATTGAATCATTACGTTGTACATGAGAAACTAATCTTTTAAGTCAATTATACTTCAATTTTAAAAAAAACTAAAATATGAAAAAAAGAGAATTCTGGCTCCTGTCATAATTAGCTTGTGATCTTGACAAATTATTCTCTAAGTCTCAGTTTCTTCTTACATCAACTATGGAACAAAAGATATCTACTTCATAGGATTGTTGTAAGAATGCCTATCGAGTGCTTAGCAAAGTGCCTGGTACATGGTAAGATTTCAATAAATGTTCAATGTTTTCCCATACAAGATTGGTGGGAGTATGTCTTAGTAGTTTATAGAAAGTGAAAATAGAAAATTGCCAAGTGATAACAATCTCTCCAGTTCCAACAAATAACACAACCAGCAGCAAGACAGCATCCCTGGTTCCACATAAACCTCCTGAAGAAGAAAAACCATGCTGAAGAGGCACAGTCTGGTAGAGCTGCAAGAGCCCTTAGAGACCATTTAGCCCAAGCTTTCATTTTCCAGATAAAGAAAAGAGACCCTCTGAGAGGTAAAGTAACTTACCCCACATCAAGAGCTAGAGGCAAGTTTGGAGTTCAAATCCAGGTTTCTTGATTCTTAATTCTGTGATAAGTTCAAGTGCATTTGTGGTTAAAACAGCTCCTAAAATGTCAGGACATGAATCATCATTGGAAACACTCCCTGTATTTCTAATTCATCCCATTAACTGTTCATCTGAGGTTGTATAACTGTATCCCAAAATACTCTCTCAATAGCAAAGAGCAAGTGCTTATAAGAAGTAAGTGAGTGACTGTTTGTGACCCCAGGGACTGTAGCCTACGAGGTTCCTCCATCCATGAAATTTTCCAGGCAAGAGTACAGGAGTGGGTTGCCATTTCCTTCTCCAGAAGATCTTCCTGACCCAGGGATGGAACCTGAGTCTCCTGCATTGCAAACAGACACTTTTACCATCTGAGCCACCAGCGAAGCTTATAAGAAGACACCTTACAAAAAAAGAAAAGTAATGAATGGAAAAACATGCAATTTTAACAGTTTACCTAGAATGACCAAAATCTGCATTTATCTTGAATAAATATTTTTAAACAAACAAAAATAAGAAGGCACCTTAGAAGAAACTGTCTTTTCTACTGGTTCTGCAGGCAATCAGCATCATGGATCGCCTGGATTGCCTGAACTAATTTGAGACTAACGCATAATGTAGTACCCACTCCCGTGTTCTTGCCTGGAGAATCCCAGGGACAGGGGAGCCTGGTGGGCTGCCGTCTTTGGGGTCACACAGAGTTGGACACGACTGAAGCGACTTAGCAGCAGCAGCATAATGTAGTAAACAGTTCATTAAATGCCTATGATCATTTATGCCAAAGAATTAGGGAAAATCATAGAAATCTATACTGTGATCTTTAACCTAAAACACATTCATAGCAGGTAAAAAAAAAAATTAAGCCAGACAGTCTGTCCAAGATGGTGCCCAATAATCCCTGCTTACTGATATTCACACACTGGGGTATCTTCCTCCCCCTAGAATATGGGCTGGATCTATTAACTTGCTCCTAACAAACAGAATACTTCAGAAGTTCTGGGATGTCAATTATGATATTGGTTATAAAAGACTGTGGTTTCCGTCTTGGACACTCTCTTTTGCTCTCACTCTGGGGGAGTCACCTGCCACGTGATAAGGTTGCCTGGCTGGCAGAGGGGGCCACATGAGTGAACTTGGAAGCAGATCTTCTGAGGCCTGACAAGAACCATCTGAGTGAATCTGGAAGCAGGTTTTCAGCCACAGTCAAGCCTTGTAGGTGACTGCAGCCATGGCTGACAGCTTGATGGCAAATGTATGAGACACCTTGGCCCAATGGCACCTGACTAAGCTGCTCCCAAATGCGTGACCCAAGGTGAAATATTCAGTACCTGCTGTTTTAATCTGCTAAGTTTGGGGTAAATTATTACACAAAAATAAATAACCAATACAAAATGCAGCCAGGGTTGGGAAATAGCACCTCTGAACAGAGGGCATGATGCAATGGTTCCTCAAAAAGCAAGCGTCTTTATTCTCATTATAGATAGTCCAGAAAAACACCAACTCATTTTCTCCAAGGCTTCTCCAAGGTTCTATGAAAATTGATTATATTTGTGGTTGACCTCAATGCTATTGTCTGGACTTTGAAAAGTGAGAAAGTGGTTTATTGCCATCATTGATGCCTGGCCTCTGTTGGCTCTCTCTAAATATTCCCAAATGAATGAATGAAAGATCCACCCTAATGGCATAACTATGGATCTTAACCAGTGTCTTTTGGATAATGTAAGTATCTTTGATCATTTCTTTAGTAACTTCTGAGTAATTAAGGTGTTATTTTTTCCCCCTAAAGATAGGCCAAGAGTCACACTGTCCTAGGAAAGGAGAAGGTCAGTACCACATCATCAAATGTCTTTTTAAAATTTTAATAGCCAGAAAGACTTGAAAGCCAAATGTTGCAGAGAAAAAAAATTATAAATTCTAAAATCTCCCTTTGAAGTAAGAAATGATGCTTATATGTCTGATAATGCATAGTTTTTTTTTCTCCACACCATAGTTAGAGTGGACTCAGAGGTAATCCAAGGAAAGTTCCTGTAAGACAGGAACAGAAAATAGAAGAAGAAAACATCAGCGAGAGGTCAGATGCTAAAGCCCTGACTTCCCCTACCCAGCTTTGCTTCACATTGGCACCGTAAGGGCTGTGAAGAAAAAAAAAAACCTCCAGAATGTTTGGGAGAAAGAAAACCAGAGACATTTGTACCCCAGTCTGAATTTCAGATTTGAAAGGAGGTTGCCTACTGAGTATGCCGTGTCAACAAGCAGTCTGACAGCCGCACAGAGGAAGACAAAAGGGAAGTTACACAGAATAAAGGAGCTGTACTCGTTGCACTGCTTGGTGTGTATTTTTTTTTCCGTTTTAACCCCAGTTCACAAGTAGGCCTGCTGAGGTTCGTCTGGTTTCAGGAGTGCCACCGAGGCCCAGGTTTAGTCTTTCTATAACCTGTGGGAAGAAAGGTGGGAAGGACTGCTGTATTATGCTGCTGCTGCTAAGTCACTTCGGTCGTGTCTGACTCTGTGTGACCCCATAGATGACAGCCCACCAGGCTCCCCGGTCCCTGGGATTCTCCAGGCAAGAACACTGGAGTGGGTTGCCACCTCCTTCTCCAATGCATGAAAGGGAAAAGTGAAAGTGAAGTCGCTCAGTTGTGTCCGACCCTCAGCGACCCCATGGACTGCAGCCTTCCAGGCTCCTCCATCCGTGGGATTTTCCAGGCAAGAGTACTGGAGTGGAGTGCCATTGCCTTCTCCGCTGCTGTATTATACGTGTGACTGATTCTCACTTCCTTCTGTTCCTGATGGACAAGGTTCTGCCCAGGATTGACTGCTCCACAGTAGTGTTAGTCCGTCAGTTCTGCCTCTGCTGTTGGTGATCTCGGCGTCCCCACACTCATCTGTCCTTTGCACCAAGTGTGGTAGAACCACACCCAGACACACTTGAGTGCTCAGCTTGGCCTGACCAGTTAGCTGTTAGCTGTCTGACCTTGGGCAGCTCTCTCTGAGCCCCCAAATTTTGTTATCATAACAGTAACAAAATAATCATGAATAATTATAACAATTCAGGGTTTACTCGGAGAAGGCAATGGCACCCCACTCCAGTACTCTTGCCTGGAAAATCCCATGGACGGAGGAGCCTGGAAAGCTGGAGTCCATGGGGTTGCTGAGGGGCGGATACGACTGAGCGACTTCACTTTCACTTTTCCCTTTCATGCATTGGAGAAGGAAAGGGCAACCCACTCCAGTGTTCTTACCTGGAGAATCCCAGGGACAGGGGCGCCTCGTGGGCTGCCGTCCATGGGGTCGCACAGAGTCGGACATGACTGAAGTGACTTAGCAGCAGCAGCAGCAGCAGGGTTTACTAGGTGAAAAGCCCTTTACAAAGCATATAATATGCATTATCTCATTTAATTCTCATATTCACCATGTGTGAGATGGGTACGATTTTTAGCCTCTTGTTATAGAAAAGAATACCTTCCCAAAGCTGCACTGCTAATAAGTAGCAGTAGGACTTGAAACTGGGTCTGAGATCGGCAGCTTAGAGGAAGACCGCATGATAGGGACCCCAAGCACCTCAAAGCATAGGCGTAATTTCCCTGCTAGTCTGCATCAGTAATTGGTCCTCAACAAGGTCAGCATTGATTCTTATGTGATCAAGGTAACTCTTTTCCTGTGTGTGTACACAACATTTAAACAAGTCCTATATTTATTCTAACAAAAATATTTGGATGCGCAGCTATGACTTATTGCTTTCCATTAGGCTCCGTACTGGGGCTGGGGTCACATCACTCCGAGCTCCCCTAGATCTGGAGACAGATGCCTGCTGGTGACTGCCTGCGGCAGCATACCTTAAAGCCCATGACAGCCCGGGCACACTCCCAGCTGCTGAAATTAGCCTGCAGGATCCTTGCAGGCAAAGGTGTATTTTAGGACCACAGTACCAAGCAGCATCACAGAAAGGCAAGTGCTCAGAACACAGCCCCTCCTACATCCCCTAACATCCAAACAGCCCATGCTCCTGTTTGACACAATCGCATAGATGGCTGATATAGAAGGCAAGCATCTATTTACTTGTTAAATCAACAAATGTTCATGCAACAGAATTCAGGAACTGAATGATAATGGCCTTTTTTAATTTGGTTGCTGCTGCTGCTAAGTTGCTTCAGTCGTGTCCGACTCTGCGTGACCCCATAGACAGCAGCCCACCAGGCTCCTCCGTCCATAGGATTCTCTAGGCAAGAATACTGGAGTAGGATGCCATTAATATGTTTAAATGATAATAAAAAACAAATTGTCTTCTTCATAGGACTGTATTGCATTTTAGTTAACAAATTCATTTATTGTCATTGTATTTCCTAAGCTGCTATATTCTTCCATGGGAATAATTTAGAGTTCCTGGCAATAATGCTTCTTAATGAATTACTATGCACAAAAGTATGACTCAGTAGCCCACTATAGAAAGAACTTTCTTATCTACACTGGGAATATTCAAGACAGAAGAAAACTCAGAATGTATTTGTTCCACACCAGCAACTGCCCTGTGGTGCAATTTACAAACCAGAAAGTAGGCTTAGAGAGTCAATATCATTTTCAAGGTCACCCAGGGGGATTTTTTTAGAGGTGCAGCCAGGAGTCGTGCCTTCCTGGGCAGCAAAATTACATCACTTCACCACACTGCCCCATGCATGTTCTGCCACACAGCAGCAGCAGAAACTGAACAGGGAACTCATTACTTCATATTTGGGGTATGGATCTTAGAAGTTGTTACTCAGGTTATATTCACAGAAAGAATTCAATTTACTGAATAGAAAGTAGAGATGTGCTATAAATCCAAATTCAGGTGGAATCTATTGAAACTTCAACGTGCCCGACATGCAAAATCTCATTCATCTGTACAACTGTTCATGAGATTGATTTAACTGCCTGATTTCACAGAAGAAGAAATGGGCTTAGGGTATGAAGTGACCTAGTTTACACAGTAAGCAATGGATCTAGGATTTGATACTGGACTCTGGGACTCCAGTTCAGAGCCTTTCCTACTGCCTCACAGTAACAGCTTGCTAAAGCTTCCATAAGTTCCCCCCACGGGGAGAACTAAGGCGACTCTTTAGCTCTATAAATGTCCGGTACTGCATCATATAATATTTCCAGCATCCCTTAAGGTAAAGGCACAGCATTCAGCTCATGGCCCTTATCACTGAAGAACTATTCTTCCCTCTGGCTGATGAACTGAAATTTTCAGAAAGCTCTTGGGTAAAGTGTGACTGCTGGCACAAAATACAATGCTAGGTGGAATAATAATAAATGACAAACTCAAGCATCTTCCCCACTGTTCCAGCTTGGAGAGCTTATTACCACACAGATAAATCCTCTAACTAGCTCAGAAAAGAATATAAACATCAGCGCCTCCATTTTACCCATACTAATAGCTGGTCACATGCCAAATGGGTTTGCAACTGAGTGTGCAATATTAAAATCTCTAAATCTACCATCCTTGGCTTGCATTCGATTTCCCTCAAACGTTCAAAGTCTCCACCATTCATTTTCATGCCAGCTGGGAATTTGTAACCTCTGCTAATCTCCCCTGCCTCTTACAGATCAGTTTCTTTTTTTGCATTTATTGCATCAGCTTGTTGTGTATGCGGGAATCCTTTAAATATTTAAAGTTGTAATTTAGCAAACTACAGAGAAGCCAGAAATAGAAGTTTGGATTTTAAAATTTTTTTTATAAGAAAGGGTTAGAAATATATTAACCTAAAGAGGAAAAGTCAAACCTCCTGCACAGGTGTGGGGACTTGCTGGATATTCTTACCTTGTGAGGTGAACTCTGTCACCCACTGCACACAGAGGCAAAGGGCATATCATGGATATGGCCTCATGGTCCCTCCTTCACAACTCCTCCTGCCCTTCTCATCTGCTTTTCCATCTTAACTTCCCATTCTCTGCACATCCTATGCATTACAGTTACGGTCACACCCCCATTCACTGGTACAGCTCTACCGTGACCATCAGTGACCTTCCAGTTGCTGCGTCTCTTGGGCATCCTTCAGTCCTTGTCATACCTGGCCTCTATGCCATACTGTTCATTGCTTCCTCCTTCTTTAAACTCTCCTTTGGATCAATAATACTTATTATTATTGTCATTATTGTCATTATAAGTTTGCATCAAGAGTGCTTATAATACATAAAGCAGTGTGTTAAACACTTGCTACGCATTCTGTTCTTGAATACTCATAACCCTACAATGTAGCTATTATTATTATGCCTATGCTAAGATGAAGAGAGTTGGACTGTGAAGAAAGCTGAGCGCCGAAGAATTGATGCTTTTGAACTGTGGTTTGGAAAAGACTCTTGGGAGTCCCTTGGACTGCAAGGAGATCCAACCAGTCCATTCTGAAGGAGATCAGCCCTGGGTGTTCTTTGGAGGGAATGATGCTGAAGCTGAAAGTCCAGTACTTTGGCCACCTCATGCGAAGAGTTGACTCATTGGAAAAGACCCTGATGCTGGGAGGGATTGGGGGCAGGAGGAGAAGGGGACGACAGAGGATGAGATGGCTGGATGGCATCACCGACTCGATGTATGTGAGTCTGAGTGAACTCCGGGAGTTGGTGATGGACAGGGAGGCCTGGCGTGCTGCGATTCATGGGGTCACAAAGAGTCGGACACAACCGAGTGACTGAACTGAACTGAACTGAAGATAAAGAAATTGAGTCCCTTGTCTTAGGTGACATAGCAACCCAAGTTTTCCTAACTCCAGAACCCACATTCATAAGCATTATGCTACATCGTCTCATAAAGTTTTCAGGAGAGTGACTCTATGGAGACATCAGAGCCATTAAAGCTAGCTCTAGATTGCAGTTCGTTTTTCCATTTTTGAGCTGAGGCAAGGTTCAGAAAATAAAATCTTTTGTGTGTGTGTGTGTGTGGAAAGAAAGTTAGACAGTGCTGTATCAAAACTGATAAAACATGAGAGTAAAAGTAGACAGTAAAAGTACCATCCAATGAATTCTAGCCTTTTAGAAACAAGGTAAAATGAAAAAAGAGTTTGACTCTGTACAAGATTTTCCTCCACATCCTGTTGAAAACGGTATTCAGTCTGCAATCTGTGGCAGACTCTGGAGATGTCGGCTTCCCTCCCATGATCGCTGTCTCTTGGTGCTCACATGTCTGGGTAGTCCTCTCCCACCGAGTGTGGGCAGGACCTGTGGCCTGCTTCTAACCCGTGGAATATGGCAAAGGGGTGGGATGGCGGTTCCCTGACTCGGTCACATTTTATGAGGCTGCATCTGGCTGGCACACTCGTTCTAGAGTTTCTGCCTGCTTGCTTGGAGAAGTAAGTGGTCATGGTGGGGAAGCCCATGACCCATTGAGGGCGGCCATTTGGAAGTGTGGGCACCCTCCAGGCAGTAGCTGACAAGAAGCTGGAACCCTTCATCCTACAACTGCAAAGAAATTAATTCTGCCCCAAATCTGAGTGAGCTTGGGCAGATTCTTCCCTAAACAAGCCCCCCCAGATGATGCCTTGACTGTAGCCTGGTGAGACCATGAACAGAAGACACATCTCAGTCAAGTTCTGACTCACAGAAGCTGTGAGATAATACATGTGCATGGTTTTAAGCTGCCACGTTTGTGGTAATTTGTCATGTAGCAATAGATAACTAATACGTGGCCTCACTCATGGCTTTTCTTATACTTTAACAAACGTTCTTATAAAATAACAAACAAAAAGCTGGAAAAAAATTTAACAAGACTGAATGTCAATCTATTCAGAATCGTGAAGGGACTGTCACTGGTTTTTAAGTACAAAACCAATGAAATTAGATTGAAAAGAATCTGTTCCATGTCAGTTGTTCTATGCACTGAAAGAACAGTAGCTGTTATCTATTCCTGCATAATAAATCACCCCAAGTATTGTCTGATTCCATTTATGTGAAATGTCCAGAATAGACAAATCCATAAACACAGAAAGTGGATTAGTGATGTTCAGGGGATGGCAGTCAGGAATAATCAGGAGGCACAGGATTTATTTTAGGGTAAATGATTCATTTTAGGAGTGATGGAAGGATTACAGAATTAGGTAGTGGTGAAAGGTGCACATCATTAATATACTAAAAACTACTGGATTTTATCCTTTAAAATGGTGAAAATAGTAAATTGTATGTAATATTAATTTTATCCCAATACAAATTTAACTAAAAATTAAAAAATGAACACTTATTGTTTCTCACAGATTGTTTGGGTCAAGAATTTGAGAGTGAATCAGCTGTAAGGGTCTGACTGGGGGTCTCTCATAAGTGGTCAAGATGTCAGTTGGGGCTACAGTTATCTGGAGATGCCTTGACTCGACTAGACTGGAGCTGGAGAATTTACTTCAAAAGTAGTTCACTCATGTGGCTATCAAATTGGTGCTGGTTGTTGGGGAGAGGCCTCAGTTCCTCTCAGTTCTTCTATACAGGACTGCATGAGTTTCCTCACAGCTCACCGGCTGTCTTTGCCTGGAACAAGTGATCAAAAAGACAGCAATACAGAGAGGCCCATATCTCTCATTTCCTGCCTCAGAGCCCATGTCCTTCACTTTTGCAGAAAAAAAGAGGTTTTGCTTAGCTTCTTACCACTTTCTTTCCCTATTAGAAAAACCAAGGTCTGCACCAACTAGAAAATTGAGAATACATCCATCTATTGTAGGAATACCATTGTATACGTATGATATTCCTACATACATATACCTCCAGACTATTATACTCTACCTCCTATTTATTCTATTTTTCCTACATTATCAGCAGCCCTAACTGCCACAAACCATGCATGCATGAAGCAGGGAGTGGAGGAGAATAATGGCTCCGCTTATGAATAAGATTTCCACATACATTGCTCAAAATGCTCTGGTTAACCCAAAACCCAAACCAAAAACTAATGTGTGAAAAAGGAGACATTTTGGCCAACTTCTGCAAGCTTCTGATGGTTTCAGCCTCCTCCAGGAAAACAATGCTCTGCTTCTAGCTGGTGACTGCCTCTATTCTTGGAATTATTGGGAAATTTTCATGAGAAATAATATCTATGATCATATCAGTCTGCTTTAACCTGTGTTAGTGTAAAGATTGGAAGGGTGAACCACGTTCCCGACAAGCCTAATAACAATAATAATACCACTTGCTATGGGTCAGGTACGTGCTATTTCACCTCCATGATTTCAATGAATCCCAGCAACAAACCTAAGTAGTGAAATGCTATCATCATTCCACTTTATGTGGAGGAAACGGAGACTAGAGAAGGTCAGTTGACAAAGGTCTCAACTCTAAGAGCAGAGTTGAGATTCAATCTATGTTATTTGATTTCCATGCTTGAGTTCTTTTTTTTTTTTTTTTTTTGGATTATAATGGTTCTTAGTTTACTTTTTTTTTTATTTTTTAAATTAATTAATTTACTTTAATTGGAGTCTAATTACTTTACAATATTGTGGTGGTTTTTGCCATACATTGACATGAATCGGCCTTGGGTGTACATGTGTCCCCATCCTGAACCCCCCTCCCACCTCCCTCCCCATCCCATCTTTCAGGGTCATCCCAGTGCACCAGCCCTGAGCTTGAGTTCTTAACCTGTATTGCCTCCCAAAGCAATCAGCTCTTGCCTCCCTTTGGAAAAAAGATGCATACATAGATATATTCTGAAAAAAAGTTTAGAATTGTATGGATACAGAAAAGGCATGTAGTAAAACAAACATGTTGTACATAGTGGAACCACAACCAGGCTGGTGCCCCCTCCACTTTTGCCAGACTAAGTGCAGAACACAATGTGGTAACATCTTCAGAGTTTTTAGGAGAAAAATGCTCCAACCCAGATTTTAAAAACTCATTCAGATAGATGCAAAGGCAACCGAGAGACAAATTCATGTCTATGGGGACTAAATGATTTTACTTACCTATTCTCCTAAAAAGTAAGAAGCAAGCAATAACCCTTTAAGATTGAGGTGAATGGAGATTTAAGGGAAAAATAGAAAGATGTAAAAGAATTAGCAAGAGCATTGGAGACATTTTGAGATAAATCCAAAGAATTGTAAACTTTGCTACAAAATGGAATATTTTTGTAATCCTGGAAGAAAAAAGGATACATAATATAAAAACAATTGTGTTAAATTCCAAATTACCTTCAGTTCAGTTCAGTCACTCAGTTGTGTCTTATACTCTTTGCGACCCCATGAATCGCAGCACGCCAGGCCTCCCCGTCCTCACCAACTCCCGGAGTTCACTCAGACTCACATCCATCTAGTCAGTGATGCCATCCAGCCATCTCATCCTCTGTCATCCCCTTCTCCTCCTGCACCCAATCCCTCCCAGCATCAGGGTCTTTTCCAATGAGACAACTCTTCGCATGAGGTGGCCAAAGTACTGGAGTTTCAGCTTTAGCATCATTCCTTCCAAAGAAATCCCAGGGCTGATCTCCTTCAGAATGGACTGGTTGGATCTCCTTGCAGTCCATGGGACTCTCAAGAGTCTTCTCCAACACCACAGTTCAAAAGCATTAATTCTTTGGCGCTCAGCTTTCTTCACAGTCCAACTTTCACATCCATACATGACCACTGGAAAAACCATAGCCTTGACTAGACGGACCTTTGTTGGCAAAGTAATATCTCTGCTTTTCAATATGCTATCTAGGTTGGTCATAACTTTTCTTATATCTACTCCTGCGGGCAGGAATCCCTCAGAAGAAATGGAGTAGCCATTATGGTCAACAAGAGAGTCCGAAAGGCAGTACTTGGATGCAATCTCAAAAATGACAGAATGATCTCTGTTCGTTTCCAAGGCAAACCATTCAATATCACAGTAATCCAAGTCTATGCCCCAACCAGTAATGCTGAAGAAGCTGAAATTGAATGATTCTATGAAGACCTACAAGACCTTTTAGGACTAACACCCAAAAAAGATGTCCTTTTCATTATAGGGGACTGGAATGCAAAAGTAGGAAGTCAAGAAACACCTGGAGTAACAGGCAAATTTGGCCTTGGAATACAGAATGAAGCAGGGCAAAGACTAATAGAATTTTGCCAAGAAAATGCACTGGTCATAGCAAACACCCTCGTCCAACAACACAAGAGAAGACTCTACACATGGACATCACCAGATGGTCAACACCGAAATCAGATTGATTATATTCTTTGCAGCCAACAATGGAGAAGCCCTATACAGTCAGCAAAAACAAGACCAGGAGCTGACTGGCTCAGATCATGAACTCCTTATTGCCAAATTCAGACTTAAATTGAAGAAAGTAGGGAAAACCACTAGACCATTCAGGTATGACCTAAATCAAATTACCTTAACAAAGACTAGAAAGGGAGATGAGAAGTGGAAGTGAATGTCAATTTCTCATTCACATATAAAAGAAAATATGAAGATGTCATTTCATTTCTTATTTTGATGATTAGAAAACATATGAGTTAACTGTTTTTGAAAAAGTTAAAGGAGAACTATTAGTTATCCTCAAAAGCAAAAAATAATAAAAGGAAATTATAAAAGAAAAAAGACCATAAATACTTACATTTCTCTATGACTCACTTCCCCCATCTATGAATGGGACTAATAAAACCTATCTGCGGAGTTGTTAAAATTCAAATCATTGGGATTTCCCTGGTGGTCCAGTGACTAAGACTCCAAGGTCCCAATGCAAGGGCCCTGGGTTCAGTCCTTGGTAAGGGAATTAAGTCACACATGCTGCAACCACACACCTGGTGCAGCCAAAGAATAAATATTTTCTAAAAATCCAAATGCTTAATGCAAATCAAGTGTTTAGAATGATGTCTGCCATATTATAATTAATATAGCTATAATATTATTTTAAATTTAAAAAAAATTTTATGTAAAAAATTTCTGTAGTAATACAGTGCTATCATTTGAAAAGTCCTCTACAGTGAGCAGATATTAATTTTCAGATTGAAAGCAAAAAAAAAAAAAGTTACTTTAAAAACATAGACAAAAAATAAATAAATAAAATAAAACGTAGACAGTAGTTTAGGGCAAAATTTCCTTTCCTTCTTCTCTTTTACTATACAAAAATAGTCAACTTTATACAGTATATATATTAATGGAGTGGCTAAAATTTGGGTTTGAACTTGTAGGAGAATCCTTTCCCACTGAAATTGCAAAACCTCGATTTATTTACCTCTGCAGCACGCTTCTTCATTGCCCATGGCGAGATTCCATTTTTCTTCTTCAAATTGCACCCCAGGGATTACAGGTACCAAATATGAGTTCTTAACTCCTAGAATTATAAAATATGCATTAGTAATACTGACACATTGGCATTTATGTTAAAGGTTCCGCAAATTTTGCAGTGTCCTAATATCAACATTATTCAAAGAGGAATATAATCTTCAGAAACTCATCTTGTAGGGTAACTATAAATGCTTGGAGAATCTATAAATGCTTGAACTATAAATGCTTGATAGCAATAATAGTGACATAATCAGTGTACTTTCCACACTTTTCTTTTCCAGATTAGGTCCACAGAAATAAAGTAGTGGAACTTTCAGAGAGTATGAATGCAAATACTTGTGCACTTACACCCCACCCTACTCAGTTTAGGGCCCTTGGATGGAGACAAACATGTCATCTGCTTCTGGTTGTGCTGCACACTTGGAGTTTTAGTTTCCAAAGTATATAAAAGGAGAAATGATGGGGCAGGTATGGGGCAGATTCCACAATTCCACTTAGCACACAAAACAGCCCCCTTACAGAGATGGGCAGCTACCCGTTTTCCTGGTAGAGACATCACAGATTTATGGAGAGCGAGAGAATAAGAGGTAGCTAAAGTCCTTTTCTTTTTTTTTTGAAAAAGTACTGCTTTTATTTATTGGTAAACATGACAACGAACTCTGAGCATCTGTCTAACTCTTCAGCGAAGGCTGTCACGCCTGCACGCATGTATACACACACTCACACTTAGAGACATGAACCACTTGGGCTCACAAGCACCAAGAAAAAACATGCAACACAGCAAGAAGGCAAAGTGGCTGGGAGTAAGATGTTTGCAGATTCAAACTTTGGGATTGAAGTAGCTGGTAAACAGAAAGGCACCCAGTCGGGGTTTGAAGACCTGGCGGCTGGAGCTGTGTGGTTAGTCCAGAACAGGGGTGCCCTGAAGGCATGAAGGGGAGAGCCGCTGCTGGCCTGGCTCTGCAGCCTCTAAGGCAGCACAACTTGAAGGTTATGAGCTCCTCTGATGGGGAGGCAGCCCAAGAGTCCCTTTAGTCACACCCAGGGGCATCCGGGGACAGGAATGAGGCTGGTGCCAGGGGCCCAGTGTGCTGGCACCCCTTTCTTCCAGACAGGGCAGTGCACTGGCATCTCTCCATCTCCTGCTGGGGTAGTGGAGGGGGCATTCTTCCCCTTTATGGCCCACTTTCCAGTTTTAGCCTGGCTGTCTGGGACCCCCAGCCCTTGGGTCTGCCCAAGTGGACACCATTCCAATTGCAGATAGCATGGCTATCACACACGAGTCGGAAACTGCATCTGGACACCCCTCAACCAGGTCTTGGATGTGGATCCGTCCCCAAAGGCACACTGTTGAAATTGATTTGGCTACACAAAAGCCGTATCTTCCTATTTGGCGTGGAGGCTGAGGGACTGAGGGGGCTGAAGTTCTGGGAGGCCTACCCTCAGACACTAGAGCCTACCGAGTCCCCTGCCCTCAGGGTTATGGGGACAACAGAAGACTCTACACCTGCTGGCTGATGTTAACCGGTAACTGAAGCAGAAATAAAGTTCCCTGCATTGCTAAAGTCCTTTTCTAACTTTATCATTGGGTTGAGGGGGCACATTCATCAGTGTTTCTGTTCACGGAAATTCTCTCTAGTAGAAATTCCCCTCTAGACCACAGCATATGGTCTTCTCTTTACCTTCTGGTGTTGTCTTTTTTGTGCCTTTTCTTAGGCATTTCATTGGAAAGCTTTGAGAGGGTATATAAAGTTCAACTCATATGAGATCATGGATACTCATGACTTCATTTAAAACCCTTTTTTCATGAGGTTCAAACTTTAAATGATGCAGACCAACTATAAAATTGCTGTTTGGAATTATACCTCCTTTTTGGGTTCTAAGCTTCAGCTTAGCTCTAATATCCAGGAATTGGGGAACTATGCCAACATTCTTGTATTCTCCATGCCTTTAATTATTTTATTGATTTAAAAAAAAAAAAAAAACATTGTCTCTCAGTCATCATTTTTCACATTGAATCCCAAGCTTTTCAACCTTGTTCTCTGTCACCAATGCCCTACTGTCTTTGATCACAAACACACTTCTTCCCAAGACCTTCTTACGTGGATGCACTTAGGGGGTTAATCATTGGGTGCTCAAAGAGATAGTCTAAAATATTAGTTCAGAGTTTATTTCATGGCTGCAGGGAGAAAGTGGCTTCTATTAATAAAACCACTTGCTTTATATTAACAAACCACTCACTTCATATTGAAAATGTAACACCATCCAAAAATATAGAAGTGCAGCAGCTGACAAAATATTAATGTCTGAGTAGTCACAGCCTCTCCCACTTCTTCTTCTAAGGAGGGTGACTCTGACTTGCTGGATTGGATCCCAGGCTCTCCTTTGCTCTGCAGCACATGAGAAACAGGCAGTCATGGGGAAGAATCAAAAGGAACCAGAGAGACTTGGTTATTCTCTATAATAAAGGGCTCAAGAAGAAAGGGAAGGAGAGAAAGGAAGACCAAGCACATGGTTGGTGTTAAAAATAGTTGGAGGGAAAAAATTGAGAGGAATCATTCACTTCAGAAGGAGAAGGAAAAATGGCAACCCACTCCAGTACTCTTGCCTAGAGAATCCCATGGACAGAGGAGCCTGGTGGGTTGCTGTCCATAGGGTCACACAGAGTCGGACACGACTGAAGCGACTTAGCATGCTTGCATGCGAAATGGCAACCCAGTCCAGTATTCTTGCCTGGAGAATCCCAGGGCCAAAGGAGCCTGGTGGGCTGCCGTCTGGGGCACAGAGCCAGACATGACTGAAGCAACTCAGCAGCAGCAGCAGCATTGACTTCAGAAGTCACTGACAGGAGTGTGTGTGTGCCTGTGTCTACATTAGGAGACAGAGAGATAATGAGAATGTTTTCTCTTGGGGCTTTTACTATTTATTAAGGATATTCTCCTACCTTAGCATTTCACCAAAAGAAACTGAAAAAAAGTTGGTTTAAAACTCAACATTCAGAAAACTAAGTCATGGTATCTGGTCCCATCACTTCATGGCAAATAAATGGTGCAACAATGGAAACAGTGGCAGACTTTATTTTTCTGGGCTCCAAAATCCCTGCAGATGGTGACTGCAGTGATGAAATGAAAAGACACATGCTCCTTGGAAGAAAAGCTATGACCAACCTAGACAGCATATTCAAAAGCAGAGACATTACTTTGTCAGCAAAGGTCCGTCTAGTCAAGGCTATGGTTTTTCCAGTGGTCATGTATGGATGTGAGAGTTGGACCATAAAGAAGGCTGAGCGCCCAAGGAATTGATGCTTTTGAACTGTGGTGCTAGAGAAGACTCTTGAGAGTCCCTTGGACAGCAAGGAGATCCAACTAGTCCATCCTAAAGGAAATCAGTCCTGAATATTCATTGGAAGGACTGATGTTGAAGCTGAAGCTCCAGTACTTTGGCCACCTGATGCAAAGACCTGACTCTTTGGAAAAGACCCTGATGTTGGGCAAGATTGAAAGCGGGAAGAGAAGGGGATGACAGAGGATGAGATGGTTGGATGGCATCACTAACTCAATGGATGTGATTTTGAACAAGCTCTTGGAGATGGTGATAGACAGGGAAGCCTGGCATGCTGCAGTCCATGGGGTCGCAAAGACTTGGACACGACACAGCAACTGAGCTGAACTGAAGGATATTTTTCCATCTTAGAATTTCATCAGAGGAAACTGGAAAAAGTGCTTCCAATTATATTTTTTGTCCTAACCCTGTGATACTTTTTTTCACTCAATAGCACCACAGGGTGATGGGTCCAGGTAGGGCCCCAGATACACGTGGGTTACAAAGACAAGGCCCTTAGTAGATACACTGACTATAGAAAACAATTAAATGTATTTGTAATAACCCTCATTTACATCTCTTATGATTAGACAGCCATCTGCCTGGTGATCTTCACTAATAAATCAACCCTGAATATTCATTGGAAAGACTGATGCTAAAGCTCCAATACTTTGACCACCTGATGTGAAGAGCTGACACTGGAAAAGACCCTCATGTTGGGAAAGATTGAGGACAAGAGGAGAAGGGGCTGACAGAGGATGAGATGGTTAGATTGCATTACTGACTCAGTGGACATGAGTTTGAGCAAAGTCTGGGAGACAGAGAAGGGAAGCCTGGCGTGCTGCAGTCTATGGGGTCACAAAGAGTTGGACACAACTGAGCAGCTAAACAACAACAAAGATGCAGTTACAAATATGTTTAAAAACTTGTTTTTTCAGTTTTCTGATGGTAAAATATTTCCTATTTTTTGGTAAATCTTTTTTTTTTTTTAGACTTCCTTTGTGACCTTTTGAAACTAGACAGCTTTTTGAGAGGTATATTTTAAACTTATATATTTTCAAGGCAAGTTTACAAATTTTAGGTAATAAAATGAATTCTTTATTCCAAATAAACAGCACCATGCCATGTATCATGGGTTTAATTGTGTTCCCCCCAAAAGATATGCTGCCATTAACTTCCAAGACCTCAGAATGTGACCTTATTTGGAAAGAGGGTCTTTTCAGAAGTAATCAAGTTAAAATAGGTCATTAGACTGGGCCCTAATCCAGTATGACTGGTGTCCTTATTTTAAAGGCAAATTTGGACACAGAGACAGACACGCACAGAGGGAACTATGTGAACAGGCATGAAGGACAGAGGAGTTCTGCAGCCAGATACAAAGGTGCATCTGGGGCTACCTGAAGCTGAAGAGGAAAGGAGAATCCCTACCCTACAGCTTTCAGAGGGAGTCAGGCCCTGCTGACACCTCAGTTTCAGATTTGTAGTGTCCAGAACTGTGAGACAACAAATTTCTGTTGTTCTAACTCACCTATTTGTGGTACTTTGTTAAGGCAGACCTAGGAAATAAATACATTATGTATGAAACAGTTTTAGCGTTTAGGCTGATGACAAGGCCTGTCATGAGGACTACGGGCTGGATGCTTCCTAGGACTGTTGTGATCCCTCGCTGCACCAGGTAATTTGCAGTCACTCACTGTGAATGGATTAGGCTGGCCAAAAAGTGCATTTGGCAGAGGGGAGGATGGGGGAAGGGATAGTTAGGGCGTTTGGGATAGACATGTACACACTGCTGTATTTAAAATGAATAACCAACAAGGACCCCCTGTGTAGCCCAGGGAACTCTGCTCAATGTTATGTGGCAGCCTGGATGGGACGGGAGTTTGGGGAAAAGTGGATACATGTGTATGTATGGCTGAATCCCTTTGCTGTCCACCTAAAACTATCAAACATTGTTAATCAGCTACACTCCAATACAAAATAAAGTCTTTTAAAAACTCTATAATGCCTTATGGGTAGTGTAAACACCTTTAATAACAAAATAATTTTAATTCCTTTCTCCTCTCCCTTGTATTGCTGTCATTTCATTTATATATACATTATATATGTATGCACATAAGATATATATACATATATATGTATATAAGCATACATAATTGAAAAAAAAAAAGATTCATTCAGGCTTTTCTATAAGGTGTTATGGAAAAACCTGAATAAATTTTTTGGTCAACCCAATACTTGACAGGGGCTTCCCTGCTGACTCAGACAGTAAAGAATCTGCCTGCAATGTGGGAGACTCAGGTTCGATCCCTGGGTCAGAAAGATCCCCTGGAGAAGGGAATGGCAACCCACTCCAGCATTCTTGCCTGGAGAATTCCATGGAGCCTGGAATTCCAGAGGAGCCTGGCTGGCTATGGTCCATAGGGTCACAAAGAGTTGGACAGGACTGAGCAACTAACACATACATAACACTTGAAAAGTCAGTGTCTTCTCTATGAGTTCATTTCCTCTTCCTTCCTTCCTTCATTTTTAGGTTCAAGTTGATTACATTGTCTCTCTCAGCAAGAGCTGATCAATTACGTTTTTCTAGTTATGTAATAAAGAGTTGCTTATGGAAATCTAGGTTAATAGGAACTATATTTTCAATGTATTATAACTTCATTTTAGCATTTCATCCTGAAGCCCAGGATGCTTCCCCCTCACCTGCTCATCTCACTTCTGAGGCAGGACTCAGTAATAGGGTGGAAATATCCATTCTTACATTACCAATTTTTTCTTAAACTGAAATTTTAATTGTTGTAGTACCCAAGAAAAATATTCCTGGCTTCAATGTGGATAGATCACAGTGGCTAAATAAGAATAACTTGATCTTTATGTTAAATACCTGCCCCAAACTAGAGCAGTATAATGGCGAGATAGAAACACTGGTGTCCAGACACAAAGGGATGATCCAGCTTCCACCCTGTTATGTGTGCTTCCTGAAGGTCGTGGAGGAAAACATTTCATGAGATGCCCTTTGGGATCTTCCTCTGCCGCAACATACCAACATACCTCACATACCTCACCCCCAGACAACTCCAATCCTGAGATCTGAAGGGAAGACTTATATGGGGCTAGAATTCTGGAAGTCCAAGTTGAAAAGATCAAGACATAGGTAATGCCCTATTCTAACTACACTCCAAATTAGTGCTACTGGGTGGTCCCACCAGAATAGTTACAAGGCGATAAGTGATTAAGTGTCAGATGGATTGCATTCTTGATCTTTGTTCAGCCATTTGGGTAACAATTTCACAGTCTTTACCAGAGTCTTCTACAACCTGCACTTTTTCTCTCTCTCTTTTAAAAATATTCATCCTTGGAGAAGGAAATGGCAACCCACTCCAGTATACTTGCCTGGGAAATCCCATGGACAGAGGAACTTGGCAGGCCACAGTCCATGGGGTCAGAAAACAAAAAAAGAAAAAAAATATTCATCTTATTTTTGGCTGCATCGGGTCTTAGTTGTGGCACATGGGAACTTCATTGCACCACGCAGGCTTCCCTCTAGCTGTGGCGCTGGGGCTCAGGAGTTGCCGCACACAGGCTTAGTTGCTGTAGGATCTTAGTTCCCCTCAGTTCAGTTTAGTTCAGTTGCTCAGTCGTCTCTGACTCTTTTCGACCCCATGAATTGCAGCACGCCAGGCCTCCCCGTCCATCACCAACTCCCGGAGTTCACCCAAACTCTTGTCCATTGAGTCGGTGATGCCATCCCTGCTGCTGCTGCTGCTAAGTCGCTTCAGTTGTGTCCGACTCTGTGCGACCCCATAGACGGCAGCCCACCAGGCTCCCCCATCCCTTGCAGCCTACCAGGCTCCTCTGTCCATGGGATTTTCCAGGCAAGAGTACTGGAGTGGGGTGCCATAGGGATCAAACCTGTGTCACCTGCATTGAGAGGTGGATTTTTTTTTGGGGGTGGATTTTTTTTCTTTTTATTTTTTTATTGAAGGATAATTGTTTACAGAATTTTGTTGTTTTCTGTCAAACCTCAAGAGAGGTGGATTCTTAACCACTGGACCACCAGGGAAGTCTCTGCACTTTTCTTTAAATCAACTTTCATAGTAGATCAACTGCAGCATGTCCATAGCTGTTTTCCCCTCTCCGCATCCATGCCCCTTGCAATGTGACTTTGTAGCCCCTCCCATTTGGAGGGACTGGCCTCAGGAGTTGCTCCAACCAATAGAATGCAGAAGTGATGGTGTGTCAGTTCCCAAAGGCCTCAAGAGACTCTACATGTTTCTGCTATATTCTTAGACCCCTGGCTCTGCCATACAAAGAGCCTGGCAAGCATAATGGGGGATGATGGACTATGTGGAGGGAAAGGAAAGGCCTCCAGCTGACAGCCAGCAAGCCCCAACCAGTTAGCAAATCTGCAGCTGACTACACACACATGAAGGAACCCAGCTGACTTCAGTCCAGCTGAACCCAGACCTAATTACCAGTCGTAAGTTCAACAAAACATCCTTCTTTTAAACTATTGTGTTGGACTGGTTTGTTTTGCAGCAGTAATGAACTGATACAATTTTCAATTAAATCACCTTTAAAAAAAATCCACTATGAAATCATGAGTCTAAAATATTAGTAATATATTTTTCCTAATATACAATAAAATTAATATATAATTATTAGAATCTCTGACAAATATTAAAGAAGTTATGAAAAAGGAGAAATTGTTTCAGGCAAGGCATGCAGTCCAGAGGACACTTAGAGAGGAGAAAAATTTAACTAGATTTGGAAAAATATAGAGATATGAATAGAGGTCAGCCAGGACCAAAAGTGTGAAGCAGGCTGGTGAGGATATTCTACAAATATGAAGTGTATCTCTGAGACAGTGAATAAATCAGTTTGGTTGAGACATTGTTTTGGTTTTGTTTCTTTGTAAGTTGTAAATCTTGGGGAAAAAATTATGCTTTGAGAAAAACTTTAACAGAGGCTAAATGCTTTTAGTTGAAGAGCAAAAAAATTTCACCATGTTCTTTCAAGCTGAGACCAATGCATTTCAACACATCCTAACCGCACTTTTAATCTAAAAGGATTTTTTTAAGGATCATAACTCTCTTTTAAAGTCCTTTTTTTGTCATAAGGAACAGAAAATGACTTGCCATTCCTAAATGTGGTGCTTTAAGATCCAGCATAAGGCATATTCTAGAGCTGGTAATAAGATAAATAGAAAATGCAGGTGACCAGAGTTGGACCATAAAGAAGGCTGAGCGCCCAAGGAATTGATGCTTTTGAACTGTGGTGCTAGAGAAGACTCTTGAGAGTCCCTTGGACAGCAAGGAGATCAAACCAGCCAATCATAAAGGAAATCAGTCCTGAATATTCATTGGAAGGACAGATGCTGAAGCTGAAGCTCCAATACTTTGGCCACCTGATGCGAAGAGTCTGCTCACTGGAAGAGGCCCAGAAGCTGGGAAAGATTGAAGGCAGGAAGAGAGGGGAGTGATAGAGAATAAGATGGTTGGATGGTATCACCAACTCAACGGACATGAGTTTGAGTAAACTCCGGGAGTTGGTGATGGACAGGGAAGCCTGGCGTGCTGCCGTCCGTGGGGTCTCAAAGACCTGGACATGACTGAGCAACTGAACAACAACAACTAGAACTCAGGACACCAACTAATGCTCTTATTCAGCAACAAATGAGCTGTGTTACTTTAGGCAAGTGACATGTCTCTGGACCTCAGCCTCCTCAATCCATCAAACACGTGAGGTTAAACCAAATGATCTCCAAGATCCCTTCCAGTTCTAAAATTCTGTCATTCTCTTGTCAGTGATTCGGCAAAACAAGCTGTCATCAAGAAATGGTCAAATTCACTGCTGATTCAGCCCACAGGGCAGTAAATACTTCTGAGTTCTTAAGGGCAGAGCACAGTGTGGAGACCTGGTGTGCCACTGATGCTCAATGTACAACAGCTCGGTATAACTTGAGCTCTTCCCTTGGGCATGTGTGTGTTCCTGTGAACATTGGGGTGAGGGTGAATAATGAAGAAGTTAGGGTCTTACAACTATATGATATTCAGTCGTTCCAAAAGATTACCATGTCTCTAAGAAGCATGTAGGATATTACCAGAGGTTGATTCACACTTTGCCTGCAAAAACAATGGTTGGAGTCAGCAAATTTCCAAAGCGAGAGCATCTTGGGCGGGGCTCCTGGTAATCTTGACTTGGGATAAGCTACAGCATTCAAAACAGAGCTTAGAGTCCCTGGTGTGAATGATCCATGGGAAAGGAGAAGGAGGAAAGCAAGCTGCCTTGCAGTAACCACTTGTTCAACATCCATTCCATGTAGTTCTTCCCAGGCATGGGGGATAGAGTAAGGAACAAAACCAACAAATTTCCTGCCCTTACAACCTGTTCCCAACTATTCCTTCTGAGGCAAACAAGACATGTATATTATGCACATATCTGTTCTGGGGTGTTTGTTGTTTCATACTTTTGCTTTCTTTTGTTTTCTTTTGGTGGACAGTAAAGTTTTGGCAGGGTTGTAGGTGTTTCCAGAGGGACTGAGAACGTCTGAAGGATACTTACTTGATTCTCAAAGCTTGACTCAACTCATCTGAGTTTAATCACTGACAGAAACAGAGAACCAGTTACAAAGAACCAACTATAACAAAGCTAGGCGACTCATTGGAAGAGATCCTGAGGCTAGGAAAGACTGAAGGCAGGAGGAGAAGGGGACAACAGAAGATGAGACAGTTGGATGGCATCACCAACTCAATGGACATGAGTTTGAGCAAGCTCTGGGAGATGGTGATGGACAATGAAGCCTGGTGTGTTGCAGTCCGTGAGGCTGCAAACAGTTGGATACGACTGAGCAACTGAACAAAAACAGTTTAAAAAAAGCAAATGAACCAGATTTCTTGCCCCAAAGATATTCACAACATAGTTTTCTCTGGTGAGAGAAAGAGATATGAAAATACATGATTATTATAAACAGTGCTGCGATGAACATTGGGGTACACGTGTCTCTTTCCCTTCTGGTTTCCTCAGTGTGTATGCCCAGCAGTGGGATTGCTGGGTCATAAGGCGTTCTATTTCCAGTTTTTTAAGGAATCTCCACACTGTTCTCCATAGTGACTGTACTAGTTTGCATTCCCACCAACAGTGTAAGAGTTCCCTTTTCTCCACACCCTCTCCAGCATTTATTGCTTGTAGACTTTTGGATCGCAGCCATTCTGACTGGCGTGAAATGGTACCTCACAGTGGTTTTGATTTGCATTTCTCTGATAATGAGTGATGTTGAGCATCTCTTCATGTGTTTGTTAGCCATCTGTATGTCTTCTTTGGAGAAATGTCTATTTAGTTCTTTGGCCCATTTTTTGATTGGGTCATTTATTTTTCTGGAGTTGAGCTGTAGGAGTTGCTTGTATATTTTTGAGATGAGTTGTTTGTCAGTTGCTTCATTTGCTATTATTTTCTCCCATTCTGAAGGCTGCCTTTTCACGTTGCTAATAGTTTCCTTTGTTGTGCAGAAGCTTTTAAGTTTAATTAGGTTCCATTTGTTTATTTTTGCTTTTATTTCCAATATTCTGGGAGGTGGGTCATAGAGGATCCTGCTGTGATGTATGTCGGAGAGTGTTTTGCCTATGTTCTCCTCTAGGAGTTTTATAGTTTCTGGTCTTACGTTGAGATCTTTAATCCATTTTGAGTTTATTTTTGTAAATGGTGTTAGAAAGTGTTCTAGTTTCATTCTTTTACAAGTGGTTGACCAGTTTTCCCAGCACCACTTGTTAAAGAGATTGTCTTTAATCCATTGTATATTCTTGCCTCATTTGTCAAAGATACGGTGTCCATATGTGCGTGGATTTATCTCTGGGCTTTCTACTTTGTTCCATTGATCATCAGCAGATGAATGGATAAGAAAGCTGTGGTACATATACACAATGGAGTATTACTCAGCCATTAAAAAGAATACATTTGAATCAGTTCTAATGAGATGGATGAAACTGGAGCCTATTATACAGAGTGAAGTAAGCCAGAAAGAAAAACACCAATACAGTATACTAACGCATATATATGGAATTTAGAAAGATGGTAACAATAACCCTGTGTACGAGACAGCAAAAGAGACACTGATGTATAGATCAGTCTTATGGACTCTGTGGGAGAGGGAGAGGGTGGGGAGATTTGGAAGAATGGCATTGAAACATGTATAATATCATGTATGAAAGGAGTCACCAGTCCAGGTTCAATGCACGATACTGGATGCTTGGGGCTGGTGCACTGGGACGACCCAGAGGGAGGGTATGGGGAGGGAGGAGGGAGGAGGGTTCAGGATGGGAAACACAGGTATACCTGTGGCGGATTCATTTCGATATTTGGCAAAACTAATACAATATTGTAAAGTTTAAAAATAAAATAAAATTTAAAAAATAAAATAAAAAAATAGAAAATACATGATTACAATTTGATATGCTCTACCTCTAATGGCGTGCACAAAGAGTGGACTCCTAAAAGAGGAGCAGAGAACTCTGCTGGGGAAAAGTCCAGGGACCTCTTCACAGAGGAGGTTTGGTAGCGTGGGTTTTGAAGGATGAGAAGTGTTGCTGCAGGCTGAAGGGAGAGCAGTGCAGAGTAACAACAGGGAGGGCGGCAGCATGACGTCTGGAAGGTGGTCGTGGTTCCGTGAGGCCAGGGTGGTCATTCTCCATCTTGCTGTGTATTCACCTAATCACAAGATTGTATTCATAAAAGTCACCTGGGGAGCTTTTAAAACGACAGATACCTTGTCCCTTTGAACATTTTGATGAAATCAGAATCTTTAGGGGTGGAGCACGGGCCTCCATGAAATTTTAAAATTAAGATTGTGAAGCTGTCCAGGTGATTCTAAGGTGTAGACAGAGTACAGAACTATTAGGCCAGAACAGTACGTCTCAGATTTTAATGTCAGATGAATCACAGGAGGCTCTTTTTCATGCAGACGCTGATTCTGTAGGTCTGGTGTGGGTCAGACTACCTGCATATCTAAGTATTAAGAGCTCCCAGGCGACGCTGCTGCTGCTGCTGGCTCAGGGAACAATCAAGCGCGTGGCTGGAACAGTAGTGTTCAAAATATAGTGCCCAGACCATCAGGCTCCCTGGGAACAAGGGAGAAATACAGAATTTCAGGTCCCACCCCAGATGTACTGAATTAGGACTCTGAGAATGGACATTGACATATATATATACACTATCATGTGCAAAACAAATAGCTGGTGAGAAGTTGTGTAACACAGGGAGCCCAGCCAGGTGCTCTGTGATGGTCTAGAGATGACGGATGGGGGAAGGGGAGGGAGGCTCAACAGGGAGGGGATATGTGTATAATTATGGCTGATTCACATTGTTGTGAGGCAGAAACCAACACAACATTGTAAAGTAAGTTTCCTCCAATTAAAAAATTAAAGAAAAAAAAGAAACTCTGAGGATGGGGATCTAGAAATCTGTTTTTTCAAGCCCTCTAGACAACTGTAATACACATTCATTCAAGTTACAATACTGTTGGAAAACCGCTGGGCTAGAGTATGAAAAAGTTGGGTAATGGTGTTGAAAAATACTAGAAATGCACAGGGGGCACAGTAACAAAGAAGGGTTAGGGGGCTTCCCTGGTGGGCCAGTGGCTAATACTCCAAGACCCCAATGCACGGGGACCAGGTTCAACCCCTGATCGGGGAACTAGATCCGGCAGGCCACAGCTAAAGACCGTGCATGCCACAATTAAGACCTGGTGCAGCCAAATAAATCCATATTTTAATAAACAAAGAGTTAGAACTTTGTCCCATAGGCAACAGGAAGCCCTTGGACAGTTTTAAGGGATTAATATAATTTGAAACCGTGTCTTAAGAAAGATCTCTCAGGTAAAAAGTGTCCCAATTACAGTACAAAATGTCCCAGTTGCCTTGATGTCCCTGACACCTTGATGTCACTGGTGGGTCTTTCCACCCACCCACCCACGGTCTCAAGCCCCTCCAGAAAGCCCAGCCCAAACTCCTGGTTTTTGACCTGCTGCTTGTCCATGGATTCTCCCTCTCTCCCAAGTCCCTTTTGATGATCACGGCCTCTGGTTTGCACCCACCTTAACTTGACTTCTCCTGGGGGCCGGGCCTCCTGGGTCTTCCCTCCTTGAGTTGAGCACTCCATTTCAGCACCCACACCCTCCTCCCACCCCAAGCAGAGCACAATGCCCACCAGGGCCCTGGTTTGTCTGGCAGGAGGTGCTAAACAGAAAGAGCTGAGAGTCAGCGACTGTGAGTCCGGCTGGCTGTGACTTGCTAGGTGGCCAAGGCAAAGTCACTTATTTCTAGGCTTCAGGTGTCACTTTTATTTAATCCAGTCTCAGGAACTAAAATTAAATGATCACTAAGGACACCCAATAGAAAGCTGTGTAATTCCACTCAAAGTATTTGCTGGGTGGGATCACATTACCAAAAATATATTGTGCAATGATGAGCCTTTTTTCCTGGACATAAAAGAAGTTTACCTTTATGAAATAGAGACCCGATGATAAAAGCTCAGTGTCAAGGTAAAGAAGGATAATACTTTAGAAATATAATGTTTTGCCCCCAAATTTCTCCCTTTTGCCCTTCTTTCCTGTTCTAGTAGGTAGGCAATCAATCCTGTGTTTATTGCTCTGGGGAGAGCAGTGACATATCCAAGAACAGAAGGAAAAAAAGAGGCAGAGGTGTTACCCTTGCTTTGGTTTGCATAAGTCTAAGCCTTCTTGATGAAAATGAAAGAGGAGAGTGAAAAAGTTGGCTTAAAGCTCAACATTCAGAAAACGAAGATCATGGCATCTGGTCCCATCACTTCATGGGAAATAGATGGGGAAACAGTGGAAACAGTGTCAGACTTTATTTTTTGGGGTTCCAAAATCACTGCAGATGGTGACTGCAGCCATGAAATTAAAAGACATTTACTCCTTGGAAGGAAAGTTATGACCAACCTAGATAGCATATTGAAAAGCAGAGATATTACTTTGCCAACAAAGGTCCGTCTAGTCAAGGCTATGGTTTTTCTAGTGGTCATGTATGGATGTGAGAGTTGGACTGTGAAGAAAGCTGAGCACTGGAGAATTGATGCTTTTGAACTGCGGTGTTGGAGAAGACTCCTGAGAGTCCCATGGACTGCAAGGAGATCCAACCAGTCCATTCTGAAGGAGATCAGCCCTGGGTGTTCTTTGGAGGGAATGATGCTAAAGCTGAGGCTCCAGTAGTTTGGCCACCTCATGCGAAGAGTTGACTCATTGGAAAAGACTCTGATGCTGGGAGGGATTGGGGGCAGGAGGAGAAGGGGACGACAGAGGATGAGATGGCTGGATGGCAGCACTGACTCGATGGACATGAGTCTGAGTGAACTCTGGGAGTTGGTGATGGACAGGGAGGCCTGGCGTTCTGCGATTCATGGGGTCGCAAAGAATTGGACACGACTGAGCCACTGAACTGAACTGAAGCTTTAGGGTGGAGGTGCAAAGTGGCAGCCCTGGGGATGAAGCTGGGCTACAGATGTTTTTTCATTTGACCTGGAGTGATCTTTTTCCAAAGAACATTTAATTTTCACCATTTAAAAATCAGAACAGTTTACATAAAGTGAAAATTTCCAGTTTCTTCTGGAAAAACAAATTGGAAAATTTGGTAACTTTGGACCTCAAAGAGAGATCCAAAGCACCCTCTTTCCTGGACCAGTGAACCCTGGAGAGAAGCCAGACCACAGAGCCTCAGCTTGAGGAGGGCAGAGCCATGAGCAGCTCCAAGGATTCATCATAAAGACAGCAGGGAAGGGGGCTTCCCTAGTGGTCCAGTGGTTAAGAGTCTGCCTGCCAGTGCAGGCACATGGGTTCAATTCCTGGTCTGGGAACAAGATCCCACATGCGGTGGGCAACTGAAGCCCATGCATGCCCTAGAGCCCATGCTCCATAACAAGAGAAGCCACCGCAAAGAGAAACCCAGGCACTAAATCTAAAAGAGTAGACCCTTCTTGCTGCAACTAGAGAAAGCCCTCTTGCAGCAACGAAGAGTCCCATGAACCCCAATGAAGACCTAGCACAGCCAAAAAACAAAAAAGATAGCAGGGAGGTCTGCCGAGGCCAGGACTAGAAGATGGCCAGCTCAGGGTCCGCACATGTGGTCCCATGGCCAAGGATTCAGTGGGACAAGAGGTGGATCTCAGCAGATGCCTTTGTGGACAGATGACATGGAGGATAGATGCCTCCTGCTGCGCTCCATGCCTTGGTCCTATCTGGGCACCTCATACTAGGTGAGCACCCAGAGTTGAGACATAATCCCCTGGGGCAGAGAAACAGAAAATCTCAAACATACAGATTAAGTCTCTGACACAAGGACGGAATGAGGGCTCATGACAGAAGTTAATTTCCATTTTAGAAAAGTGAAAGAAATGTATATTTTCTGCCTGCCTCAGTTTGGGACTTGGATATGTACCCATTGTAAAAGAATAAAAGATTTCACTTACAGACTTGTTTTTGATGTGTACACATCCTTTTAAAAATGACAGCAGGTCTGAGTGAGAAGGGTGGTAAGAGAAAGCAACACTCGTGGCTGAATATTCCAGAATGGGATGAAAAATTGGATCATTCTGAAGAGTTTGGAGATGGATTTGATATTTACACCAGGGGTTCTTGACATGTTTGGGTCATGAACTCCTCTGAGGAGCTGATAAAAGAGAGAAACTCTTTGTCCCAGAAAACATACACAGAAACAAAATCTGTGTGTATAATTCTAGAGGCTTCAGAACGCATCCCACTTGGAAGCCCTCTGGGGAATCCCAGGATAAGAAACCTTCGCTATGGGGGCTGCCTCTGCCTGCCACTCTTCCTGTCCCCATTTTCTCCCAGGGAATTTCAGCGAGAAAAAGAAAGTCCTCAGCTTATTTGGAGTACACAGAGAAAAAAAAAAAAAACTGCCACCCACAGTCTGCCACCCTGGCACCCTCGCCGTCTGCAGCCTTCCAAGCCCTTGCCCACTCCCACCCCCCGTGGAGCTATTCGGCCCAGGCCTCTTCCTGCGGGTCTGCTGTGCTCTGCACTCTGCCCTAAGCACCCTCTTTGGGACTGCCTGAAGCAGACACCCAGTATAAATAGATGGGGATGAGGCCCGAGCAGTCACCTTACTTCTGGAAGCAGATGCTTAGATTTGCTGTCTGTCCGGAAGCTCACTCTGAACACAAAAGAGTCCTGGAAAAGAGACGCTCAACCAGAAGGGATGCAGAAGTGTGCAGGAGGAGGGGCAGCCAGCTCACCCCGCCAACCGCAAGCCAAGCACACCGTTCAGTGGGTTCGACTAAAGCAGGCGCTTGTCCTGCCACCGACCACATTGATGGAGCCTCTATGTGTGGAGAAGTGCTTTGGCTTGATGGCACTGTGGGGAAAAACAATGGAGGCTGGTGACACGAGTATGCAGGAACCACTCATCCATGACACACGCACAGAGTGCAGTGTGTCAGGCACACGGCCAGACTTTCTGGAGTCTCAGGTGAGCCCAACACCTCCCCTTCCCCCAGAAGTCCTTGCCCTTCTGCAAGAGGGTATGCTAAGTCACTTTAGCTGTGTCCAACCCTTTTCGACCCCATGGACTCTAGCCTGCCAGGCCTCTTTGTCCATGGGATTTCCTAGGCAAGAATACTTGAGTGGGTTGCCATTTCCTCCCCTAGGAGATCTTCCTGACCCAGGGACTGAACCTCATCTTTTCCATCTCCTGCACTGACAGGCAGGTTCTTTCCCGGTAGCGCCGCCTGGGAAGCTCTGCAAGAGGGTGGGACCAGACAAAGCTCACGTTGTCGACTTTTTCCATGTGATTCCACTAACCTGTGAGGCCTTCAGCAAGTTGCTTCCTTCTCTGCTGCCTCGCTTTTCTCATCCAACGTGTGGATCCAGCAGGTTCTCTTCCAGGTGGTAAAAATTCTTTGGTTCCACTGGCCTACCTACAGAGCTTCTACAGGAAGTTTTCTTTCAAAGTTCTTTATTTATTCATTTGGCTGTGTTAGGGTCTTAGTTGCAGCACACAGGATCTTTAATTGTGTGATTTTTTCATTGTGGCGTATAAGCGTAGTTGCTCTAAGGCACGTGGGAACTAGTTCCCTGACCAGGGATCGAACTCATGTGCTCTGCATTGCAAGGCGGATTCTTAACCACTGGATCACCAGGGAAGTCCCAACAGGAAACTTTATTGTGATCCTCAAGCCGCTAGGTGGCGACTACACTTAGTTTAGGAGGAACGCTGACTTAGATTACTGGTTTAAAAAAAAAAAAAAGATGACCCAAAAAAGTGAGTTGCTTAAAGTAGCAGGGAATTATGTAGACTCAGACGGAGGAAGTCGAAATGCGAAGCATCTGGTAGTGTCTGCTTCCTGTATGATAAAATACGCTTAAACGGCTACAGGGCCAGTCTATCGCTAGCTCATCTGTGCTGACTCAGCAGGAACCTTTCTGTTAGCTGGTTCTGGAGCAAGCAGCAGCGTGTTCTGCGACAAGGTCAGGAGACCTACTTCTAGTTCCACTTCTTCCTCCATGAGGCCCTGGGACTTGGTGAATCGTCTACCTTCCCTCTGTCTTGGTTTCACCATCTTCTAAATAGGGAGGGGCTCAACCATACTCTCTGAATTAGCCTCTGCTGGAGAAGGCAATGGCACCCCACTCCAGTACTCTTGCCTGGAAAATCCCATGGGTGGAGGACCCTGTTAGGCTGCAGTCCATGGGGTCCCTACGAGTCAGACACGACTGAGCGACTTCACTTTCACGCATTGGAGAAGGAAATGGCAACCCACTCCAGTGTTCTTGCCTGGAGAATCCCAGGGACAGGGGAGCCTGGTGGGCTGCCGTCTATGGGGTCACACAACTGAAGTGACTTAGCAGCAGCAGCAGCTAGCATCCTATGGGGCTTCACTGGTGGTTCAGACAGTGAAGAATCTGCCTACAGTGCAGAAGACCAGGATTCGATCCCCGGATTGGGAAGATCTCCTGGAGATGGGATGGCTACCCACTCCTGTATTCTTGCCTGGAGAATTCCATGGAAAGAAGAGCCTGGTGGACTATGGCCCATAGAGTTGCAAAGAGTCAGACATGACTGAGCAACTAACACTAGCATCCTGTGGTTCTCTGGCTGAGACTGCCAAATGCCAATAAATAAAGATTTCCAGCACTAAATTTGGAGGAGAGTTCCAGTGCTGTTGACCTCTAGAACAAAGAGAAAGAAGCTTCTTAGAGTGCCAATTACACACTTACAACACAGCATGCTGCCACCATTATTATCTGCCCTTTGCCAAATTAAAGGAAACATCCCTTTAAACCTGAAATATGCTTCTGAGTGAGGGGGTGTGGCAACAGGACCAATCTGTCAGGCAGACAAATTGTCTCACTCCATGATGGGGACTGGGCACAGGCAAACAGCTTGAGTTCCAGTAGAAAGTCTCCCAGCTCCTTTGCCAGGTTGCCACCATTTCTTTCTCCCTGTTGTTACTCTACACTGGCTTCTTTTCCTCCCACTTGCCTTCCTCTGGGTGCATCAAGCTTCACTCTGTGGGGGAAGAACTCATGGCACTCGGAACAGAAAATATCCCTTGCTACGGTGCATAGTCACAAATGAGCTAGAACCGTGATCTAAAGCCATTTGTTTCAAAGTGTAGTCCATTGACTATGTGTATCAGACTCAGTTGTGCTTAAAAATGCAGACTCTGTTTCTACCTGTATCTACAGAGGTAGGATCTCTATGGGGAGAGCCAGGAATATGAATTTTTACAAGCATTCAGCTAAGACTGGAGTTTGAGCCCCATGGCCTCACCACAAGGCTCCTCATCATGGTCAAGATTAACTGAGTTACAGGCAATTTATTGGAATTCTAGGCACTGAAACCTATCAGTGTATGATTTGAGAAGGCATGCATAGCATTTGTTGAAACAGAAAAAATGTCAAAGAGAGAAGTTCACAGTAGATCACCTGGGGTTTCTGAGTGCCAGTGCTTTGTAGAATCTGGGCCTGTTTATCATCTTTAAAGGTGGAGAATTTTACATTTTTTTCCCCCAAATTCATTGGAACCAGGGGCAGCAACTCACTCTAATTAGCCATCTCACAAGAGACTGGTAAATACAGCTAGAATATTATTCCATTAATTACAAGGAAAGACAAAACTGCTAAGCAAACTAGAATATTCATGTCAGCATTCCAGGCAGTTGATCTTTTTCAGAAAAGTCTACGTAGGAAGGCAAATTACCATTAGCAGGTGGTTTGATGAGCACGGACTAAGAGCATGGGAATTAGATGGTGTTAACGCCTTGAGACGGAGAAGGCAATGGCACCCCATTCCAGTACTTTTGCCTAGACAATCCCATGGACGGAGGAGCCTGGTGGGCTGCAGTCCATGGGGTCGCTAGAGTCGGACACGACTGAGTGACTTCACTTTCACTTTTTACTTTCATGCATTGGAGAAGGAAATGGCAACCCACTCCAGTGTTCTTGCCTGGAGAATCCCAGGGACGGGGAAGCCTGGTGGGCTGCCATCTATGGGGTCGCACAGAGTCGGACACGACTGAAGCGACTTAGCAGCAGCAGCAGCAGCAACGCCTTGAGACGTAGGGACCAGCAACACCACCTCTACCGAAGACAGGGGGGTGAGAACAGGAAGTGAAAGTGTTAGTCACTCAGTCCTGTCTGACTTTTTGTGACCCCATGGACTGTAGCCCATCAGGCTCCTCTGTCCATTGGATTTCCCAGGCAAGAATACTGGAGTGGGTTGCCATTTCTTTCTCCAGGGATCTTCCTGACTCAGGGATCGAACCTGGGTCTCCCTCATTGAAGGCAAATTCTTTACTGTCTGAACCACCTGCCATCTAACTAAGCACCTATTATGGACCAGACACTGTCCCTATTTTTAAACTTGCAGGGATAAGCTTGGCAAAGGAACCAGAACCTTACTGCTAGCTGTCTGAGCACCCTGAGTGTGGTGACCCAAAGATAAATCCTTGCTTGCCTTTTTACTTTTGCTATCTTTTTCATAGACCCTGGTGGCCCTTACATGTGTCAACTCCACCTTTATTCTGTCCAGCTATAAAGCAACCGAACAGGATTCTTTTTTAAAATTGAGATATAATTCACATATACCATTATCTTCTGCCAATAATATTAGTTTCAGGTGTTCAACATAATAATTTGATTTGTATATATTGTGAAATGACCACTACAATAAATCTAGTTAGCATCCATCACCACACTTAATTACAATTTTTTTCCTTGTGATGAGAACCTTTAAGGTCTATTTTCTTGGCAACTTTCAGATTTTCGATATAGTGTTAAGTATAGTCACCACGCTATATATTACATCCACATGACCTTGACTCAATAATAAGAAAATCATTGCAACACAAAACTATATAGTGCTTATGATTTCAATTATCTGTTTATATACATTTTGATATGCCTTCGTAAGCTTTTTTAAATTAATTTTTATTGCAGTATAGTTGCTTTACAAGGGCGTGCTAGCTTCTTGCTATATGGCAAAGTGAATCAGTTCTATACATATATATATATCTCCACTATTTTATGGATTTCCTTCCCATTTAGGTCACCACAGAGCACTGAGTAGAGTTCCTTGTCCTATGCAGTAGGCTCTTATTAGTTATCCATTTTACATATAGTTGTGTGGAACAGGATTCTTGAAACGTACCTTAGTCCTACTAACTAACACAATTAGGTTAATTTGCTCTGCAAATGGAAGTCTAATTCATTACCCAAAATTCTGTTTGCTTTTTCAACTTAATCTGCATACTTGCTACGTACATATTTTAGCAAAATGAGGCATAACAAAGGAAATATTTATGTTCCTATTGAACTTGTTTAAATTATGTACACACTTAATTCTAAACATCTCTTCCAGAAGCATAAAGGAAGCAACCTTAATGGAACGGAGACAACCTGTAACTTATCAACCTGAGATGCCCATCTAGCCTGTGTATATCCAACTAGGTTTCTGGCTCAGCTCCAAAATAGGTCACAATGATGTGCACAGCCTTTCTGACATTTTCCGTCATCCCATGGGTCCAGTTTGTTACCATCAGTCACTTGTCATGTGGCCTCTATTGATGTGATCTGTTGAGATCTGTAAGTTAAAATTTTCTTATAATCAACTTAAATTTAGGGAAATGACAAAGCCAGAGATAGCAGATGTATTGAAGTCTTGCTTATCCTTATAACAGCTGCTGGGTGAAATGGAAAACACTGGCTTCTTTCCCAAGATTATACATTTAAAATACAAATATAATAATGATATAAAATGGTCAAAGCATCAGAGAAATAAGACTTGGTCCACATTTTTCTCCATCAATGAAAAGAGAACTGAATTATCACGTGGAAGAGAGCCAAAGGCACATGATACAAAATAACAATTTACCAGACATTTATCTTTTCATTTGTGACACACTTTTAGATTTCACAGTACAATGTGGAAATAGAGATAGAGTGTTTTGGAAAACATATTTTAGTGTAGGCATTCTCTGATCACACTTCCCTATCTTTCCTGACCTGCTTTCAGCTGTCCTCTGAAGAACCTGTTCTTTGTCTTCACAAGCTCTTCATCAACTTGAGTGCTCCCTTTTGTCTCAGTCCTTCACTTTGCATCAGTTCTTTCCTGCTTCATCTTTTCCCTCTCTTGCCCAGATCCCATGATCCATCACTTCAACAACTTTCTGCCCAGAAAAACCCAGATTCCCCATCCCTTTGTTCTGCTGTTTCTCCTGTCTTATAAATCTTCAACCCTGAACTAACCCAGATGGATCTGCCTTCTCCAGCTCTACACACTGGTAGCCAAGCATTAGAGACACACACACAGCTGGGTAGGATGGTGCATACATTAGGATATACACTTAGGATATCCCGTCTCAACTGGATGCCCAGTGCCTCAAGCCAATCTTGTCTATTTCACTGGTCAGTTTTCCTTTTCCTCTCTTCTCCATGGTAGGGTCAAAGTTTTGCCACTTTCCTTATGCTGCCTAGCTCACCTCAAGTATCCCACTCTCTTTAACTGATAAAATGAGATGACCCAGCATGGACTCCCTCAGAACCCTGCCCCTGACTCACAGGTTTATCTGTACCCATATCCTTCCCTCCCTGAGGTCTTTGAGGATGGTTGCTTCATGGCCAGTATCACCATGATGCTCCTGAATTGACTCTTTGCCATCCAGAAATGTGTTTGATCAATGATTCATTTGTTCTCCTTCTGGTTCAAGTTTTCCCTCCTTCTGGTTTCTTTTCATTATCACTTGGTTCAAGTTTCCTCAAACCTAAAAACTAATAAAACTTCCACCATCCTCCATGCCTCCTCCATCTATCACTGTATGTTTTTTCTTTTTTTATGCGGACTTCTGGAGTCACCTCCATTCCGTTTTGACACTTTTTGCTGTCCATCCAGTCTTCCAACAGATACAACTTGGCTTCTGTCATACAAATCCACAGAAACTGCTTATCCTAAAGCCATCAATGACTTCCTCACTGTTAAAGCCAGTGGACAGTTGGTTCTTTCTTACTTGACTTCTCTAAGATATTTGACATCATTGTCTGCTTTCCTTTTTTGAGATCCTCTTCTCTAACTTGCTGTAGGTGTGTAGGCTACTGGTATCCTAATGCCTTTCAAATCATATCTCCAGCCCAGTGCTCTCCTTAGAGCTTCAGATCCTCATATCAAGCTGCACACCAAATTCTCCACCTAGATCCAATGCAACATATCCAACATAGGTCTCATTTATTTCTCCCCTCCACTCTCCTTTCTGTGTGCCCCAATTGCCAAGTCAGAAGCCTGGGAGTCATCCTTAACTTCTCCCCCACCCCTGCCCTAACAGCCAGTGGTGGCCAAGTTCTTTCTACTCTACTTCTTAACAGGAAGGCTTCCTTTCTGACCTATCTACTAAAAGAATCAGCTGACTGTTCTCCTGCTTTCCGTCTCACCTTAGAGGAATCTTATGTAAAAATTAGAGTCCTGAGGTTTCCTTACCCTGCTCTTCATAAAGAATGTCCAGGACTTCCTGGAGGCGCAGTGGATAAGAATTCACCTGCCAGCGTAGGGGACACGGGTTCAATCCCTGGTCCAGGAAGATTCCACATGCTGCAGAGCAATGAAGCCCATGGTCCACAACGGTTGAGCCTGAGTTCTAGAGCCTGCGGACTGCCAACTACTGAGCCCGTGTGCTGCAACTCCTGAAGCCCGTGAACCCTAGAGCCTGTGCTCCGCAAGAGGAGCCACCGCACTGAGAAGCCCACACACTGCAATGAAGAGCAGCCCCTTCTTGCTGCAACTAGAGAAAGCCCTGGCAAAGCAAAGAAGACCCAGTGCAGCCAAAAATAAATGAAATGTTAAAATAACTTCCATTTACCAGATGAAAACCCTGGACTTGGGAAGAGTGAACCCAGCTGCAGTGAAGGGTGCCAAGTGTCAAGGTGATTTCTCTCTTCAATATTTGTGTTGGACAAATGAAACTTTTTTCAAATGATGATCATCTTAAATTATGTATCTTTGAGCTGCTTTAACCAGAAAAGTAAAAGAAATAAATGTGTGAGTGTTCTGGAGAGGACTGGGACATGAAAATCGTGAAGTCTTTTGGTGGGACTATGCCTGGTAATTCTAGTAAGAATGAATCTTATCAGTTCCTTCGGAAATGGAGGAGCTTGGGGTTCTAAACCATGAAGTCCCATCTTTGTGCTCCAAGTAGGATGTGAAAATAAACCAGAAGACAGGACAGGAATGTTCCTGCCACCCCCTCATCCATCCTTCTGGCACATATGGGTGAACGATCGTTCCGCTACTCACAGCTCTGCTGTAGGTCACCATGACGCAGTTCCCTAGACCCATTTGGAAGGTGTTTTGGAAGAGAAAGGCCAACAGGACTTCCATATTTATGAAACATTTCATGTTAATCAGACAAGTTTTTATACAGAAAAAAATTCAAAGGAACAAAAATGAACTAAGTATCACCCTCAAGATTCCTTTCAGCTCAAAATTCTGTTAATATAAGTCAATTACATATATATACCACCCTGTGTAAGATAGCCAGCTAGCAGGAAGCTGCTGAATAGCACAGGGAGCCCAGCTCAGTGTTCTGTGATGACCTCGAGGGGTAGGGGTGGGGGTCCAAGAGGGAGGGGATATACGTGTATATATCATTGATTCACTTTGTTGTACAGCAGAAACTAGCACATTGTAAGTGTGCTTGGTCGCTCAGTTGTGTCTGACTCTTAGCAACTTCATGGACTGCAGCACTCCAGGCTCTTCTGTCCATGGAATTCTCCAGGCAAGTATACTGAAGTGTGTTTCCATTCCCTTCTCCAGGGGATCTTCCCAACCCAGGGATTGAACCTGGGTCTTCTGCATTGCTGGCAGATTCTTTACCAACTGAGCCACCAGGGAAGCCCCCAAATTATAAAGCAACTATATTGCTTTGATAGTAATTTAATATTTACTTAATATAGTTGCTTTGCTTTGCAATATTATAAAGCAACTATATTAAATGAATGTTAAATTACTATCAAAGCAACTATATTAATTAATATTAAAATATGCCAATTACACAGTAAGTTTAAAAATCTGTAAGATTAAACTTGAGAAAAAAAAATTCTATGGTCTCTAAGTCACTCAACCAGAAGGGATGCAGAAGTCACTGGTTTTTAACTTTGGTGACAGTGGGCATGGGGGAGCAGACTCCTTTGAGAATACAATGGAAGATACTGTTTCTCTTTTCTGGAAAACGCTTACACACACACATGCACAACTTTATGTACAATTTTAGAGGTTTCATGTATCCCAGTTTAAGACTGTCTGTCTGTATCTGGGCACTGATTAGGCATGGATTTGAATGTGACTGAAACTTTTTTATAATCAGACAAAAGATTCCCATTGAGATGGGCACTGATTAGGCATGGATTTGAATGTGACTGAAACTTTTTTATAATCAGACAAAAGATTCCCATTGAGAACCTCCTCAGTTATCACCCAGCTTCTCAAACCTGTTCTCTTTCCATTTCTTGAGGATTTTGCAGTGGACTTTCCTGGGGTGCTTAGTTCTCAGCTAGACAAGAAGATGGTTCCTTCGTTAAACCGATGGGTCTTGGACAAAAGCCTTGGCAGGACTTGATTCTCCTCCTGTTGCTATGCCCACGGCTGCGGAATCAGCCTCACCAGGAAGGACCAGCCAGATCCCAGCTCTCTGGAGGAATCTTCCTCTCCATCTGGATCCTGAGGGTATTGTTAAAGTGAGCCCAGGTTTAGAAGCTGGGTGAGAAATGGGATGGAGGAGGATAGGAAAGTTCCAGCTGCTCCTTTTATGAAGAGACAAGAAAAAAATAGGTCTGGCTTAGCCACTGGGATGGGGCCCTAGAGAAGGAGATAAGTGATGCTGTTAAGACAAAGCTTTTAAGGGTTTTGAAGGTGCTGGCAGTTGGGCTGAGCAGGACATGCAGAACTGGAGTTTGCACTAGGGGGTCAGCACTCTGGTTAATGTGCTTTTCACACTTACATGTTCTCTGCTCAGATCATCCCTCTCTGAAAACTTGGGAGAATGTTTGGGGTGCATTACTCCTGCTGCTTTATTACTACCGTTGCCATGTGGGCTTCAATCTCTTTGTTAATAATATCCCCTCCAGTTCCCTGAATCCTTCAGTTTCTGGGAACTTCCCACTACAGGATTTCCTAGTGGCTGTTCATGTACTACTTGTATTTCCCTACCATTCAAGGGCTTTTTCAAGAATTCCAATAAGTAGGCAAAAGTTCAGATTCCCTTCTAATTCCAAGCCATGAGAAAATATTTTGTATGTGATAACAACTAGATAAACAGAAGTTGCAGTTTCTCCAGCTGATGAGAAAGTTCAATTTTGTTTCATGTTATTTCTGCAGAATCATAGAAAACAAAATGTTGGCTGAATTCCATGGGGAAAAATAAGAATTTCAGCAGTTTCACCTAATTCCATTACATCATCATTTTCCAAATTCACCAGTTGTCATACCATATTGCAAAATGTCACCACCAATTTCCTTATTTTTAAATACTATGAAAAAAAGAGACTTTTGTTGGGTCCCTGGAGAGAAAGCAGAGGATGAACTTGTACAAGAGACGTGTCACGTACAGTCATTGTGGGTGCTCACCTTCTATAAATGCTGATAGGTACAGAGAAAAGATTTTGACAGTGCTTTTGTTCATGTTTACTTTTTTTAAAGAGCAAAACTGCCAACTTTAGTTTGCATCATTGAGCTACCACAATGTGTTCAGTGTATTATGTAGAATGCAATATTCATGAAATAGACACTTCCTGTGGATCTCAACAGTGGGACTTATCTGCCTAGAACTCCCCACCACATACACACACACACCATAACACACACATACACATGCGCATTGTCTCATTCTTCATTTTTTTAACAGATTGCCCAAGTGATTATAAACCCATTGCAGGTGGAGACTCTGTAACTGAGGACATGGCACCAAGCTGTTTGCGAATGTGGAAAGGGGAGGAACCATGGGAAATTAGCAAGCCTAAGTTTTCAATGGAAATGGTATCATTCTCTTTCTGCCCCAGTCTCCAGGGCACTGCAGAAGGGGAAGCAACCCCAGGCCTAGCCTGAAGGGAGACTGAACTACTATTCGTGTATGAAGCCAGTAAGGGGTAACAGCACAGAACGCCCGGACTGGTCTCCTAATTCCAACACCTGCTACATATTTGGTCTCACAGATTTCAAATAAATTGTTTAAGCTCTTTTTGCCTCAGTTTCCTCATTGGTCAAAGGAAGATTAATAGTAATATCATATCTGAGGAATAAATAAGATGCCTAAGAAATACATGAGTTGTTACATAAGCGGCACCTTGCGCCTAGCACACAGTATGCAGTGTAAAAGCACTTGCTATTACTGCTTCATATGTTTAAACTATTTCACTGAGACAGGATAATTGTTTGAATTACAATCAGAGTCTTTTAGTGACTCTAAAAGACAGTGCAATTACAATTCTTTTTTTTTTTTTTTAAGAGAAAGAGATGAAGAACTCCACCCGCCATAATAAAAGAATCCTGGGGGGGGGGGGGAATAGTATTTTTAAAAGGGTGGCCCTTTAAGAACTTCCTGGGGCTGGTGGAAAGGGAAAAGGGGTGGCCAGGGGAGACTGAGATGGAGAGGGCCCGAGGGACTTGCCAGCCTGCCTCCTTGACAGCTTGATGTATTTCAGGGCTAGAAACTGCTGACCATACCTTTCGAGGATAGCACACGCTGTTGGCTGCCTTGCTGTGGGAGTCGAGTTATCCTTTCCCGTCTCTCCCACAGCACTTTCCTCCCTCTCACGCGCTTCTGTCTGGGTCTACGTTCTCAATAATGAAGTCCTGTTGTCGGGGCTTCCAGAAGGGGAAAAAAAGCCCAAATGACTACAAAGCAGAGGGGAAGGCAGCTGGATTTGCAGCGGGAGGGAGGGATAAAGTCAAGTTGCGCTGCATGAAAGCTGGAAAACTCCATCACTTCTCCAGCTTCCCTCCAGCCTCCGCATCCCCACGGACCTCACTGTCCCGAAAGAAAGCTGTTAGTGCGCACAGGCTAATGAGGCCCTCCAGTCACTGCAACGGAGAAGAGCAGCAGGGTGTCCGTTTCTGCACACGAGGCTGCTGGCTGTGGAAACACTTGGGCCTTGAATCCCCTGTCCTGACCTGGGGCTGCAGCTGGCGTGGCGCTGGCTCCCCCCAGCCTGGGTGGCCTGAGAACTCCTGCTTGAAGAGACACCCTGAGGAGTCAGAAGGTGACTATGGCTAGGTCAGTCCCTAGTCACAAGCTGGGACCCCTGCCTTCATCCAGGAGCACTGTCACAGTTTCATCCTTGACAACATCTTCCAGGGAGGTCAGTTCTTCACATCAGGTGCCCAAAGTATTGGAGCTTCACCTTCAGCATCTGCCCTTCCAATGAATTTGCTTTAGGAAGTGAGAAGGAAGTATTCATAAAAGCCAAGATAAAGACACTAGCAGGGAGCTGCTGTCTATTTCTGAAATAAGAAATTACCCCCAGATTACGGTGGGGGACACACGACCAGCGTGGCAGACCTCCCACTTAAACTTGGATTCATCTTCATAGGCTAACCTCATTTAGCCTGTTCCACATTTCCTCTGATAGGAATCACTCAGGGACTGAGGCAGCCCAAGCCTCAACGCAGAGAAGAAGCCGGGCAGCAGTCGTTCATCTTCGTGTGGGGCCTCCTTCCCCAGGGAGTTCCGTGTGGCTCTGTATTGGCATATTTGTCTCATAATGGCACCAGAGCATCTCTACCTTCACAAATCGTGCATCTTGAGTTCTATATTTTTTGATTAATTTTTATTGGAGTCTAGCTGCTTTACCGGAGAAGGAAATGGCGCCCCATTCCAGTACTCCTGCCTGGAAAATCCCATGGATGGAGGAGCCTGGTAGGCTGTAGTCCATGGGGTCGCTAAGAGTTGGACACAACTGAGCAACTTCACTTTCACTTTTCACTTTCATGCATTGGAGAAGGAAATGGCAACCCACTCCAGTGTTCTTGCCTGGAGAATCCCAGGGATGGGGGAGCCTGGCGGGCTGCCGTCTATGGGGTCCCACAGAGTCGGACACGACTGAAGTGACTTAGCAGCAGCAGCTGTTCCTTCTTTACACTGTTATGTTGGTTTCTTGTTGTTTTTCAGTCTCTAAGTCATCTTGGACTCTTTGCAGTCCTGCGGACTGCAGCACGCCAGGCCTCTCTGTCCTTCACCATCTCCCTGATTTTGCTCAAATTCATGCCCTTTGAGTTTGACAATGGACTGTGTACAGTGTTGGTTTCTATTGTACAGCAAAGTGAATCAGCTATATGTATACACATACATAGATCCCCTGTTTTATGGATTTCTTTCCCATTCAGGTCACCATAGAGCACTGAGTAGAGTTTCCTGAGCTACACAGTAGGTTCTTGTTAGTTATCCATTCTATACATAGTAGTATATATATGTCAATTCCAACCTCCCCATTCATCCCAGCCCTCTTCCCTGCTTAGTATCCATATGTTTGTTCTCTGTGTGTGTGTGTCTCTATTTCTGCTTTGCAAATAAGATTATCTGTACCATTTTTCTAGATTCCATATGTATGCATTAACATATGATATTTTTCTCTTTCTGACTTACTTCACTCTGTATGAGAGTCTCTAGGTCAATCCACATTTCTTCAAATGACCCAATTTTGTTCCTTTTCATGGCTGAGTAATATTCCTTTGTATGTATGTACCACATCTTCTTTATCCATTTCTTTGTTGTTAGGTTGCTTCCATGTCCTGGCTATTAAAAATAGCGCTGCAGTGAAAACACAATGATTTCTAGTCAATACTTTATAAGTCTTGGGAGTCAACGCATCCATCCAGTGATTCTGTGATTCCAGAGTGAGTATCTCACAACTCTGGGCAGGGCATGGGGACTTGTAAAAAGAACACAACTTTGCTCTCTATGGGAGTGACTTGTTCTAGTACAGTTGTTCCTGTGGATTAACCATTGGGTGTTTAGACTCTTTTTCAGGCTCCATGCACTGGGCAGTGAGTTTCTCACCGAGGAGGCATCCATCCTTGGTGGAAGGTCAGTCCCTGGACCACCATGGATGCTCCCAGGTAGCACATGCTTCCCTGCGGGTAGATATGAGGTGACCAGCCATCCTTCTGCAGTAAGGCCCAACTCTTCTACTTTCCTTTTTTTTGAAACTGCAGCACAGGCTTAAAAACAATCACCAAAAAGGGGGCTTTAGACTACACAGCCCTTGCAGACACACGCACAGTAGATGGCATGGAGAAACTGGGTTCCTGCTGGGCTGCTTCAGCCACTTCCCGGCCCCCAAGAAGGGAGGGTGCCTTCCTGGGCTTTGTCAGTGAGGGACTCAGGCACCCAGCTCTCCAGCCTCCCAAGAGCTCTGCCAACTGCTCCAGCCTGAGTCCTTCTCAACAATGCTTGGATTCTCGTCCTCCATGGGGTATTTTGTCTGCTGTTCCCCCAAGGTCAGCTGGCATAGAGCACACCCTCATCTTGGGGAACATGTGCCCCCTAGAATGCCCAGGGTGTTCTCCACCCTCAGCACCTTTCCTCAGAGGCCAAGGAAGAGCACCCTCTGCTGATGTGTGTGAGTGCTAACTTGCTTCAGTTGTGTCTGACTCTTTGCCACCCTATGGACTGTAGCCCACCAGGCTCATCTGTCCATGGGATTCTCCAGGCAAGAATACTGAAGTGGGTTGCTATATGTCCTCCTCCAGGGGATCTTCCTGACCTAAGGATTGAACCTGTGTCTCCTGCGGGTCCTGTATTGTGGCAGATTCTTTATCGCTGAGCCACTGCAGAAGCCCCCCACCCCAATGTCCTCAGCTCCCCACACCAGGTTCTTCCATTCCCAGGCAGGCTTAGGACTTTCCTGGCTCAGACAAAAGGGATCTGAGCATAGACAAGGTTATGTTACACTTCGCTGATTCCTGCACTCATTTGTTCATCAAGTGTTGTGGGATTCCTACTTAGAACCGGAGCAGTCATGGTAGAAATAAGATGACAGTTTCAGAAATTTTGGACAGCTAACCTTTTCACTCATTCAAACTGTGTGCTGGAGGAAGTGAGTAGACCTCGCCCCAGCCTGAAACCCAGTGGCTGCTTCATCTCAGTTCAGTTCTGAACTCACCACTGTCCTGGGTTCTCTTTTTATATTGAGCATCACCCCCAAATCCACCCCCTTTCTTCTTTCCAGAAGTTGTTCGGGGAATCTACAGGGAGAGAGGCCCTTTGTATTCACAACTAAAGAAACTTGTGTTGTTGCATTTGAAAAGTGACTCAAGGGTACCTTTTGAAAATCAAGAAAACAACAATAAATAAAGATAAAATGTAAATCTGAAGAGAGATTCAGATACATATTTGGAATGAAAGGCAGTCAGAGAGTTGTTTCAGAAGAAGGACAGAGATATGGCACTGAGGCAGTAAAACATATATCTGTATTCAGTGAACCATTAGAACATATGGCATGGAGCATGGCTCATTTTGAATTCTGAAGTGTTGGGTTCTCATCATGGCATGCGGGGCCCCTTGGAGAAATCTCAGCCCTGGACTTGGGGCCAGGCTCCAGATGCCTGCAGTGCTGATGCTAAGCAGAAAGAGAGAGTAGGACCCTATCATCAAGGGGCTCACAACCCAGGAGGCGAAACACTCTAAAATTGTTGTACAGAAGCCTGCCAGAAGATTCACCCTGACAGTGCCTCCGAACCCCTGGAGACATTATTTAAAAAGTGATGCCTAAGCCCTAACCAGTCTTGTGAATCTGAATCTCAAGCTCAGACATCACCTCTACTGCTAAGCTTTCCTGAAGCCTCCAGACAACATATCTCCCTCACCTGCATGTCTCTACCTACTTCCTTGCTGGATTTTACCCTCCTTTTTATGTCCACCTGCCCTCCATCTCCCACTGGACACTGCCTGGTGAGTTTGAGAAATATCTATTGTACAACCAGGTGGCTTTTTCCAGAAACTAGGTTGGATACTCAAAATTAAAGTTTTTACCCTAATGACTGGAATCATAAGTGATATTTTTTTCTTAACTGGGATCCAGGCATTCCATTGTCATTTCAGAATTTAGGAGCAAGCTTCCTAAGACTGCAGTTCTATACTTGGAGATAGACTCATTAGTTTAGGCAGTGACCATGGCCTAAATCTTTTCCAGCAGCAGGACCAAAACACGAGCCCAGGGGATGGAAGAGCCGCCAGACGCTGACTTTCTCAAGGGGCCAATGGCTCACCTGCAGCTGCACGTGAGGGCGGGCCCAGGCAGTGGAGGGGGCTGTAACTGTCACCCAGTTGCCAGTTTTCCCATTTCAGCAAGAACTAGAAATGGAAAAAGAGACTATGATGAGCCATAAAACCATATCACATCCCCTCTTCCCATACAGTTTATTTTCAATAACTGCATCATTCAGCAGTGACATATACTGTTCCTCCCCAGAATCCCTCTGGTAGCAAACGTCCCATGAGGTCACTTTCTCAGTCCATTGAGTCAGAATCACAGAATTCTGGAAATGCGAAGCTGACAGAGTTTCCTGACAGAAGGACTGTTAACACTTCTTGAGTGTCTACTATGGGCCAGGACTTCATATATTTTATTTTGTTGAATCTTCACCTAACCCTGACATGTAAGTTTCACTGCTCTTTCATTTTACATGACAACAAAAACAAAAAAACAAAAACTGAGGCTTGGAAAGGCAAAGTGATTTGCCCAAGGTTACATGTCTAGTCACCCAGATCCATGATAACCTAAAAGCCTGTTTCTCAAAGTGGGCATCATATTACAGCCCAGAGTCACGAGAAGCCACTTAAACACAGCACATTCTCTGAAGTGCTGATTTTATCCAATGCTAAATAATTTAAAACTGTTTATATTGAAGAAAACGTGTGGCACTTCCCTGACAGTTCAGTGGTTAAGACTTGGCCTTCCAAAGCAGGAGGTACTGGTTGATCCCTAGTTGGGGAGCTAAGATCCTACATGACTTGGGACCAAAAAACCAAAACATAAAACAGAAGCAGTGATGTAATAAATTCAACAGACTTTTAAAATCTTTTCAAACATAAAGAAAACATGCATTCATTAGGAAGGAGGAATTTGAATTTGCAGAAAATTTAAAGAAAAAAGTCTTCAAGAGGTTTACTCCTGTGGCAAGCTATTTGGGCTTTGACCCCCCAGACTCTTGGGACCCTCAACACATTCCTAAAAGCAGAGCCATTGGGAATGACATGTATACACTACTATGTATAAAAGAAATAACTAAGGAGAACCTATTATATACCACAGGGATCCCTACTCAGTGATCTGTGATACTCTAAATGGGAAGAAAATCTAAAAGAGTGGAGGTACGTATATGTATAACTGATTCACTTTGTTGTATAGCAGAAACTAGCACAACATTGTAAAGCAAGTATACTCCAGTAAAAATTAGAAATAAAAAATAAAAACGAGAGCCATAAGCCCCGGGAGCACTCTGAAATGGCGCCCCCGCGTGGAAGGTGGAGGAATGGCTTACTATCAGACAGCAGAGCAGGGATTGTATTTTGCTGTCTCAATTTTAACGTTCACCTCTCAGTTGAGCTCAGTTCAGTCGCTCAGTCGTGTCCGACTCTTTGTGATCCCATGGACTGCAGCACGCCAGGCCTCCCTGTCCATCATCAACTCCCAGAGTTTACCCAAACTCACGTCCATTGAGTCGGTTATGCCATCCAACCATCTCATCCTCTGTTATCCCCTTCTTCTCCCACCTTCAATCTTTCCCAGCATCAGAGTCTTTTCCAATGAGTCGGGTCTTCGCATCAGGTGGCCAAAGTACTGGAGTTTCAGCTTCAGCATCAGTCCTTCCAATGAACACTCAGGACTGACCTCCTTTAGGATGGACTGGTTGGATCTCCTTGCAGTCCAAGGGACTCGCAAGAGTCTTCTCCAACACCACAGTTCAAAAGCATCAATTCTTCGGCTCTCAGCTTTCCTTATAGGCCAACTCTCACATCCATACATGACTACTGGAAAGACCATAGTCTTGACTCGATGGACCTTTGTTGGCAAAGTAATGTCTATGCTTTTTAAAATGCTGTGTACGTTGATCATAACTTTACTGCCAAGGAGTAAGCGTCTTAATTTCATGGCTGCAGT